>NC_080065.1:65849845-66552374 GCF_949987535.1 Balaenoptera acutorostrata
AGCCTCCGGAAAGGAACGCTGCCCTGCTGACACCCTGGATTTTTGTCCAGTGAGATCCATATTTTAACCTAGATAAATTTCTGTTGGTTTAAGTCATTAAGTTTATGGTGATTTGGTCCAGCACCAATAGAAAATTAATACAATGTTAACTATTATTTTCCTTCATTCACATTAAAATCAAGAAAGATAAAACCAAAGTTGTTGAAATAACAAATTTAAAACTATACTTTCTGAGGAAGTCTACCTTAATCACCCCAAATGCCTCTCATTATTTCTTCATTTCTCCTTATGCCTATGTATTTGATTTATTATCACTTATCATTTGTTGCTACTTTATTTTATAATTGTGTTAATACCATTTCATGGGCATATATATTTTTCCTCTGATTCAAAAGGCTCTTCAGAAGCAAGGACCATGTATTTATTCTCTAGGTATTTGCTGCCAGTGGTAGCAGATTTTATTCTATAAATGCCTGATTACTAACATCTTACATTATGGGTTACTTAGGGCAGACCATGTCCTCAGCTTTCTGCAGTGTACTTCTCAGAAATGTTTTTACAAGTTTCATTTCAGCCTTATACATAAGCACCCTAAAGCCTGTAAAAAATCTGACCAGATTAGTCAACATTTAGAAAGTGGACTTAATACACTTTAATTCCACTGGATTTGTCCCATAAAATTTAGTGAGGTTTTATGTTTTTCCAGAATTTTACAGTTGACAATTTCAAGAATGGTATATATCTTTACCCTTACAGGCTATAAGACTGGGGAATTGAGGTAGGAAGATGTCTGGTCTAGACTGGGAGAGAAAGGAGACAGTCTGGACATCCCCAAATCTTGAAGAGACCTGGGTACAAAGAAGGTTCCAGTGTGGAGGGTGGAGGGGGCACAGGGGCTGAATCTGAAAGGGACTATTTGGACAGTAGTCTATTTCTGTGTTGAGTATCAAAATCAGCATAGACCTTCTAATAAACTAGGATTGTCAGGCTACTCTTGGAAGCCATTGCTAAAATTTCTAAGCTCTACCAGAATTAAAGAAAAGTAACCAAATAAATCAGCGGTCAGTTGGAAATGAGAGGATTTGGCATCATCGTAACCCTGGGGGAAGAAATAAAAGCTGATGTGTAAATGGGGTTTCGGGCAAGTAACCACATGGCCAGATGCCCTTCTCCCAGAGGTAGGCCCAGCCCAAGGCCTTCAAGTCAGTTTCTGTTATCTGGCCCTGAGAAGCCTTAAAAAAGGTGCTTACCCTGATTTCTCCAAACATAATATAGGGGCAGTGGGATTTGCCATTTCTGTGTAGTCTAGGCCTGTGGTGAGGATTAATTAGTGTTTTGAAAGTGTTGTGGGTTTGGTTTGGTTTATTTATTTTCTCAGGACGAAAGCCAGTACGCCAGCACCAAGTGTTAACAGCGAAGGTTTGATGTATGTTACTTGAGATGCACTGGGTGAAGTGGGGCGGATGGGAAACGAGGCTTGTGGGACCACCTTCGGCATCAAAAAGGCCACATTTCCAAACACATTTAGTACTCCCCAAAGTGAAGGAGGCACAATAAAAGGCTTTGAAAATTAAAAAGGAGAAAAGTTATCTGTATTTAGGCTCTGGGATTGAGGGTATGTACCAACCCAGACCAAGGAAAATTTGACGAGCTGCTACAGAAAAATATTGGCAGCTAGAGAAGACACAAAATTCTGCTAACTTTGTGACAAGCTGTAAAATGAGCTCCTATATTTGACAGAGAGAAAGAATGGAACTCAGGCAGTCAGGGTATCAGGGTTAATAGCTGAGGACAAATGCTGTCACATGCTAGCTTCTCTGACCCAGGACAGGTGGGCATAGGGACCAAGAACTCTGGTATGGCCCATACCTCCACTCACTAAGAACCCAGCAACCTTCTAGATATTACAATCTCATAAGAACCCTCTAAGCTGGTTTTTAGGAATAAATCTTTATGGCTTTATTCCCGATTATGGAAGTAATGCATGCTCATTACTAAAAAATAAAACTGCAGAAATACCTAACATAAAAAGTGCAGGGGTTCCCTGGTGGCGCAGTGGTTGAGAGTCTGCCTGCCAATGCAGGGGACACGGGTTCGAGCCCTGGTCTGGGAGGATCCCACATGCCGCGGAGCAACTAGGCCCGTGAGCCACAACTACTGAGCCTGCGCGTCTGGAGCCTGTGCTCCGCAACAAGAGAGGCCGCGATAGTGAGAGGCCCGCGCACCGCGATGAAGAGTGGCCCCCGCTCGCCACAACTAGAGAAAGCCCTCGCACAGAAACGAAGACCCAACACACCCAAAAATAAATAAATAAAATAAATAAATTTTAAAAAAACCCCACAGCAGCACTGCGAAGAGTGACACCTGTCCCCATTTAAAAAAAAAAGTGCAGACACTGCACCTCCAATCCAACAGCCAGGATATATAGGCTCTTAGTTATTGTTTGGACATATTTACAGGTGATAGCTATAACTGTCTCCAATTTATAGGTGATGAAACAGATAACTCAAAGAACTTATCCACTGGCTCACAGGAAATAAATCAAAGCTGGAATTCAAATTCAGGTCTTTCTGACACCACGGAACTCTGTATGTTCCATTAGGCTACACTGCCCTATCCCCACACCCTGCTCCCTCATCCCACCACCATCCGCAAAAGTAATTACTACAAGGCACCAACCGGGTTTCCATAACTAGCTTTACAAAGAGAAGCTGCCGTCATCCACAGCGTCAGGTTACATGTGAAATAGCAAGGTTAGTGCCACAAGGAGATCTGTTTTCCCAGCCTCATTTAAATGTATAATCCTCCATCAACATGCTGTTATTTGAGTGAGATGATTATACTTTTCCATCAAAACCAGTGTAGAACAGAAAGCAAAGAGACCCCTGAAGTCAGTAGATCATATCTTATATGTGAGGCCTGGACCTGGAGAGCCCCGAGTTCCAGGTCTGTTATCTCTTAGTTGTTTGTGACCTGGTGCCTCAGTTTCTCCATCTGGATTGTAAAGCGGGTGGATGAACTGACTGCCAACGTGCCTTCTAGCGGCTGGAATGACGGGCAATCTCACTGACGGCTGGTGGGCCTCATGTATCCCACCTAACTTCTAAAATTCTGCTCAACATCTCATTTCAGGCTGAAAGACAGAAAGTTGTCCTGTGTGGCGACTTCTCAAATATGCCCAGAAAGAAATGAACATGCTTTGAAAATACTGTATAAGGTTATTGTTCTTGCTAGAGTTATTCTAATTAAATGAGTGGACGATAACGAACTTAAATGACTAGTTTATTAGCACGCATTCTTGCAGTATGTCTAAATCTCCTATACATAAGGCATCGAGAGAGCTATACTGATGAAACCTTGCCTCCTTGAATATAATATACACATGAATATAAATAACTACAGTATGAAGAAGCAAGAGCTCAGTGTCTCAGGATGCTCCAGAGAAACTCAAGGGACTCTAGTTTGGAGGGATCAGGCAGGGCTTCATAGAGCAGTAGGGATGTGACCTGAGCCCCCGAGAAGGGTCAGAGAAGCAAAGGAAGATGGCGGAGGGCATCGCAATGGTGCTGAGGGGTTGCTTCGGCGGAAGGACACAGGTTGTAAGAGGCAGGATAAGGAGTCTGCCTGTGGCTGTAGGCAGTTGGCAACCACTGACAGCCATCAAGCAGGGAAGTGAGGGGCTCTGTCTGTGTTCTCTTCCAACAAAACCTAAAGCCTACGTGATTTCCAGTACGTACAACTGTACCTAGCACGTCGTGGGCAGGCAGTACCTCCTGAATGAATCATCTCAGAAATGGCAACCTAATGTCAGGGAATGGATTTGAATTTGCTTTTAGGAGGAAACATGGAGCAGCGCCAAGCATGCAAACCTGGACGACTCTTGGATCTCGAGTACGGATCTGGCAATTTCACCACAGAAAATGCATGCGTGAGAGAGGGGAGGGAGCGAAGACTGTTCTTTTCACCCTGTAATCACGGGCAGAAATAACATTCCATTATAACCTTTAAAGAGAAGAGGCTCTTTCAATGAAATAGTAACAACACTGTACAGTATCACTTTGAAGACTTGGCCTTTGGTATGGAAAATGCTAACATCTGTCAGGGCCCTTCATTTCTAATCAAGCTTCTGCCAGCAGAGTCTAAGTGCTTTCTACGTGTGCATGTGTGTAGGGTATCTACGTACACGTTACACAATTGGACGGACGTGAGAATTCTGACGATTCACAGAATGCCACGTCTGACTTCCAAGGGGAGTTGCGCTCACAGATGGAGGTGGTAGCATCTTTACCTGAGAACAGCCCGGGTCAAGCCTGGGGGCTGTAGGATGAGTATATATATGTTCTCTAAGGCAAACTAATGCCTTTGAAATCATTTCTCCTCCTGGTTTGAGGCAGGCTGACTAGAACCGAGGGGAGCCAAGAGCTTGGAGCTGGAGTGCCTCAGAACCAGGCTGAGCGGAATTCACACCTGTGGGACCTCGGAGCCTAACCTGGGATCACAGCTGCTCCCCACCACTTTGGATGTTTTCAGGTTTTCCCATTAAATCAGCTTCAACAGTACCGTCCCCTTCCCTCAGGCTCCCGCACAGGTTTCCTCCACGGCCCACTCTGTACTGCTGAAGAAAGACACTGACTCAGGTCAGCCTGCTAGAAAGAAACACTTTAAAGAAATGCGGCGGGTGTGTGGTCCACAGGGGGAGAATGAATCTTAGGATCTTAGAAAGGAAGGAGGGAAGAAAAAGATACTATGTGAGAACATGTCCATGCAAGGTCACCTGAGAACAAAGCCTCTGAAGATGAATAAAAAGTTTCCTCAAAGCACACAGGAAAGCAATTACAGCCCACATGTGTGACACTGGCCATGGGGGTCGGTGGCCGGGGAGATAAAAGTCGAGCCAGATTTGGGGGCACTGAGAGAGCCCGTGACCAATGCAACAATGAAAGGGAGCCTTCCCGGAAGGCAGGGATGGGAACAGAGCACAAAGAACAGGAAGAAGAAGCAGCGCCCTCAACTCAGAGGGGAAGTCAGGCTGAGCTGAGACTGGGGCAGGGGCTTTGTCAATATGTATTTGTCCATCAAGGAGGTCTTGGGGAAAGGAATGAAGAGGGCAGGGGAAATGCCACATCATCTGATATTTTCAGTTAGGGGAAGGGTGAGGGTGGGCATTTATATGCTGAATAAATCGTTTCAAATATCTGTATGTGATAATGTTAATTAAAATAAAAAGTAGCTTGTGAGTGTTATTTTTGTTTTAGGCACGAAAGGTAGGACGGGAGTTCAGGGTTTAAGAGGAGAGTGTGAATTGCCATCTGGAGGCACTTTTAGGTTCAAGGCTAAGAGACAATAAAACAGAGACTTTAACCTGTTGATCTGTTCATCATTAACAAATATTTATTGAGAACTTAGTATGATGGTAGGCCTTGTGCTATGCACTGGGAATGTGGCAGTAAATGAAAAGGGTATAGATCCTGTCTTCATGGAGTTTATATGATTTTTTTTGGTTTTACATTTTACTGTTAATATTTAAAATTGTGGTAAAATATACATAACATGAAATTTACCATCTTAACCACCATAGTTCAGCGGCATTAAGTGCATTCACATTGCTGTGCTACTATTACCACCATCCATCTCCAGGACTCTTTTCATCTTGTAAAACTGAAACTCTATACCCACTAAAAAGCAGCAATTCCCATTCCCCTCTCCACCTAATCCCTAGAAACCACCATGTTACTTTTTGTCTCTGAATTTGACTATTCTACGTACCTCCTGTAAGTGAAATCATACAGTATTTGTCTTTTTGTGACTGGCTTATTTCATTTACCATACTGTCCTCAAGTTTTAACCACGTTGCAGCATATGTTAGAATTTCCTTTCTTTTTAAGGCTGAATAATAATATTCCATTGTATGTATGTCGCACATTTTGTTTATCCACTCCTCTGTCAATGGACATTTGGGTGGCTTCCACGTTTTGGCTATTGTGAATAGTGCTGTTCAAGTCCCTGGTTTCAGTTCTTTGGGGGTATATATCCAGGTATGGAACTGCTGAAACATACGGTAGTTCTGTTTTTAATTTTTTGAGGAATTGCTATACTGTTTCCATAGCAGCTATACCATTTTACATTCCCACTGGCAGTGCACAAGGGTTCCAGTTTCTCCACATCCTCATCAATAGTTGTTATTTTCCTTCCTCCATTCCTTCCTTTCTGCCTGTAGCCATTCCAATGGGTAGGATCTATGGTTCTTCGAGACATCTTTATGCTTTATTGTAGAATCTCCTGGTCTATGGGAGATCCTATGACTTCTGGGGTGTGTTTGTGTATGTGTGCGTGTGTGTACACTAGTCTTTTTTGGAAATATTTTTACTATTAGTACCCAAGCCACAACCTACCAAGAGTATGTGGCCATGAAAAAACCCTAACTCCACAAGTAGGAAGGGCCTCTGGGGGTGCCCTCTACTCTTAGAATAAGAGGGAGGTGGTATAGATGTTAAAACCCAAGAGGCCAGATTTTGAGGGAGCTGGTCCTACACGGAAGGGAGGGCTTCCCTGGGAAAAGTCTAACATCGATTCCTCTAATTCATGACAGGAGGAGACATTGGTCCACCACTGCCAACAAGACCAGCTAAAGGAGACAGTGCAGGTGAAAAACTGGAATGATGCAGTGATGTTTTAGAACGGGGATCAGAAAGGTGGGCAGGATGTAGTAACAGCAAAATCATATAATATTCACATTACTCTAGTGCTTATAATGTTTCTAACATTATCACGTGTATTCATCTATTTACAGCCACGTCTTTGGCTACACCACTGCTTATTAACGCGTGCACCTTTTCCAGTAGGGTGAAAAAGGAGAAAGTGAGGAAGCAGCTTGCTCCCTTGAGGTCCTGTGAATACAGAAACCCACAGAATGCTGAAGCTAGAAGGGACCTTAGAGGTCACTTAATTCAGTCTTCGCCTCCCAGACGAGGAAGTGACAAAGTGGCTTTGGGGAAGGTGGAGGTGGAATATTACTCTCTTCTCCCGTAAGTAAGTACACATCATCTGGGAAGTGCTGGAGTTAGAAACCAAAGAAATGTTTCTGTGATAACACAGACTCAATTGTCAATCCTTCATTGATACCCTAGATTGGCTGCTTTCTGATTTTATTCCACAACAGCCTCTAGAACATAGTCATGAAACATATTCTGTGAATTTAACATGCAGACTTGGCTGTCCTATAAATACATATTTTCTTATAGCTGGATTTAATTTTTCCCCCACAAACTAATTGCCCAGAAAAGGAACTGGGCTTGTATCACCATCCTCTGCAGGCACAGGACCCCAAAGATAACTCCCCTTTTTCCTAATTCTGCCACACAGTGGTGTGAAATGGATATGAAAACCGGGCAGAAAAGGTCCCCGGCACTGCCCACACATAAGGAGGAGGCGGCACCTTGCCACCGCAGGTACACACAGTAGGGGACACCCTGTTTTTGTGAACCAACAGTGAATGTGGTTCTTTGTCAATGGCAGGGCCTGACAATGTCCCTCATTACATGCAGGGTTAGAGCAAGAGGCCCCAGGCTGGCAGGGAAGGCCAACAGGAAGGCCTGGAGTGGACTCCTAGGAGGGGGGAAGGAGGAGCAGGCAGCCAGAAAGTGTCTCTGAATTTGTGACAGCAGCAAAGGGGTCTCAGTAAGTCCAGCAATTAACATGTGGGAAACTAAGTTGAAGAAAAGTGAAGGGACTTGCTCAAGACCTTACAATCTATGAGGGGCAAGGCTAAGACAGTTCTCTCTTCTAATTTCCATGCCCCAGTTCTTACACTGGTGAAACTTTCTGCCTGTGCTATTACTTTGCTAGAGGCACTTGAGGGGACGCAAAAATCACAGCAGGTTATGCTAAGAAGCCCGCGGCAAGCAGCACTACGGTCGGGTCACATGGGCGTATAGCTCTCAAGCTCCCATTTCTGATGCCATGACAAAATGCAGCTTAGTGAGTGAAGGGGGCTTAAGGCTTTTCACTTGTAGATGGAACTTAGTGGATGAGGACAGCTTAAAACCACTGTAACGTGGGCAGCATATTCAGCACATCCCTGGAGGTTATCCCGGGCTTTGCAGTGCATTAAATTACTCAGAAGCTGTAAAAACCATTCCTGCCTCCCTTCTGGCCACCCTGAGGGATTCTGATATGACTGGCTCCTGGTAAGCAATCACTTCTCCAGTGAGCTGGTTACAGACTGCAATGTGTCATATCCCTAGGTGTGCTGGGGCAGAGAAAAGTTTAAACGATTGACGTAGCTCCACAGTAACTAATCATAGGTGTGTGATCCTCTCACACAGCTGATCCAATCATTTCCAAGCATTTTCTAGAACAATTCTTCTAGACCAATAGACATGCAAGGCAAATTACACATGTGATTTTAAATTTTCTATTAAGCACATTAAAAAAGGAAAAGGAAACAGATGAAATTGCGATCAATATATTTAAACTCAATATATCCAAAATACTGCCACTTCAACAAGTCATAAGTGTATATATGCTTTATATTTTTCATACTCAGTCTTCAAAATCAGATGTGCGCATACTCACAGCACATCTTGATCCACAATTAGCCATATTTCAAGTGCTCAGTAGTCACACAGGGCTCGTGGCTACCGTATCGGACATATTACTACCCTTGCCTCTCTCACTGACGTCTCTTTACTCCAATAAAAATAGAAATTTCTCCATCCTGTAGCCATTCCTACCTATCTCAGGGCACTTTCCTTTCCAGGTCTAGTGATTCTAGGTGGTCTTTATTCCATTTCAACTCTCCTCCAACTGTCCATTCAATCATTAAGTAATCATTACTGAGTACCTACCAAGTGCCGGGTGTTTGTGTTAACTTATGAGGATGTAAAGATAAATATGACATAGACCCTGATATCCAGGAGCTCTCGGCTTAGTGGGAAATGCAGGCACATACAGGAGAATTTGGTGAACACTATACAGAGATACATACGAAGGGGTGCACAGAGGAAGGAGTACTGCTTCTTCCTGGGCTTCTGGAAAGCATTCACAGAGGTGGGACAATAGCGCTGGGTTTTAAGGGATGAGGAAAAATTGTGGAGAGGCAGGGAAAGGTGTTTCAGGCATAGGGAAAAGCATGTTCAAGACATAAGTATGACGATCTGCATGCTTGGAAATGGCAAGTGTCTAGTAGGGCAAGAAGATGGCAAGGAGGGCCTGGAGTGAGGCTGGCGAGGTGAGCTGGACCTCAAATGCCTGAAGACACACTCAGAATTACTGGGGGTCATTCTCCAGAAGGGGGAATCTTAAGGCAGGTTGTAACACAGATTGGAGAGGACAAAAGAGTAAGGAGAGCCTGAATGATGGGGTAGCAGTATGTCTAAAAGGAGGGGATGTGAGCACCCAAGTGAATGAAGCGAGTATAAGAGCACTGTTTTCTGCAGACAGTCTCTCCATGAGGCCTTATGATGGAACCTGGGCAAAGGGCCTAATAGTTAAGGTTTTCCAGGCCCAAACTCATGACGTAGGGGCGTCAGGGCCACTAGCATGGTATTTATACAGGACTATTACAACCTGTGGGGATTTGAAAGCACCACATGGCCTCTTTCCCTGCAGGAATTAATAGGGTTCCCTATGGGTTAATTTAGGCAGTAGGCAGAATCAAGCTAAATTGCAGCCTTGCCAGGGAAATCATGGGTTTAGGAGACCCAGCAGGTCTGGGCAGCACTTGACCAGCCTGATCAGATGATGTGATGGCTTATTTGACCTTGAGTTTTCTAGAAGGAGGCTCTGACACTCTCAGGTAAGAACAGGGCAACAACAGCATGACATTTACAGTTAGAAGGAGGCTCGGAGATCCCATGGGTTCTCCTTTTATAGATGGGAAAACTGAGTCATGGAGAGGGAAATGGCTTATAAGGTCATATAAGCCATTAAGCAGCATTCACCCTTTGTGGCACCAAAGCCACAGTGAGATTGGTACGACAGGTGCCATGGAGAACTGTTTACCTTTACAGCAAACTCAAGTGGAGAAAGAGAAATAGGCTAGAGAGACACTAGGTAATAAAACTGTCTTTGTGAGCCAACAGTATTTAAATTAGTAGCAATAAACAAGGTACTCACATGGTGAAACATCTACAAAGTTCGGATCGATATTGTGCAGCAGCTCCATTCTGGGGGATGGGCTTCCTTCACTAGAAAAGAATTTTTTAGAAAATGTTAATTTCCTCTCTCAAATGGGTATCAATGATTTTAATACTTCCTTTCCTCGTATTTACAGGAAACAACAAACCTGCCAGTTAACAACTTGCTCATGAATTCAGAGGCCTCCAAAATGTGTGGTTGTGCATCTTCAAGTAGTCATCACTTGTCTACATTGTCACAATGACTGAATGTTTACATAACAACTTCAAGGTCAAGCACGTTACAATTAAAAAAATGAGTCCTGTGACCCTTTGCAATAAATAATCTGGCTGTACTTAAACATGACCATTCGTTACAGCAGTGAAATGAGAACTCAAGTCATCCAGTGTAGACTTCATGCTGAACACTCATAGGGAAATGAAGAAAGAGCATCTGCCAAGATGGCAGCGCCCATATCACAGATGCAACATGCCTTTTAAATATTAGCCTGCATGAGAAAAACGAATGTCTTCCATGTCTAAATTTACAACGTGAAACTTGTATGTAATACAAATACATGTGAAATAGTTATACTTCTTTAAGATTTTTAAAAACTGTATGTGCAAATACAATCACAACCTACATTACTGTTGAAAAGAACTTGGAGATCATTTAGTCCAACGCCCTCATGTTACAAATGAGAAAGGCCCATAGTAAGTTACTGGCCAAACAATGGGTAGTGGGTGTTTTTTAAAAATTGGGAGCATAAACACGACCAGATGTATGCCGGGTGTGCATGAGGCACCCATGTCATTTTGCTAGTATAGACTCAGCCTTATGGAAGAAGTTGTTAGATATAATTTCAGTCGTTGGACTACTTGATAATCCAATAAAAGGTTGCAAAGTACTGTTAACACCATAGGAGTTGTCCACATAGGAATAACCAATAAGGCCCCTGAAAATAAGAGGACATGTTTTCAGGTGGTTCAGTGTCCACACCCCAAACTCACAGCTAGTTGTCTACAGCAGTGGCTTGGGATTTCAAGGACCCACAAATTTTCAAAAAGTCTGGATTGTGACTGGCAACGTTGTATTTGCCAAGTAAGGAAATGTTAAAACAAAATTCATGAATTAAAAACAAAACCAAAAAACTTTCAACTACCATTACCATAAAATAAAGGTAATTTTAATAGCAACAAAAGGTAGGATGAATACAATCTCAGAATAAGTGACAGTCCTTTAAAGTGAATATGTTTAACTTCAGAATTCTGTAAGATTTCCTTTTTCCTCTCTATTCCATAAAACCCACTAACTGGAGAGTGAGAGGGAAATATGCAGGGGTGCCTCTACGCCGGGGGGCAGCACCATGGGGGGGGCAATGTTTCCCTGGACTCCTCATTTTCTTCCTGAGGCATTTAACTAACTACCTGTATACCATAAGACTGTCAACCGGTCCAAAATGACAGGAACTAGGGTTTGATCCTGGAAGCTCTGAATGCAAGTAGGAATGATGAGCAAAGAAAATGGTGAATGAGAGAAAATCTTAACAGAACGATGAAGAATGATGGTGTCTAATTTGTGGGGTTAAAAACAAGCAAACAGAGCTAAAATCTGGATGATAAAAATAGCAAGTAAGTCAGGAGGGGAAATCAGAATGAAAGCATTTTAAAGTCCTTGTATTGTTTGGAAGAGGGTAAAGCTGTTCATTAAATTTAGATTTAGCTAAGTAAAATTTGCATGTTAAAATTTTAAGGTAACTTAAAAACAAAGATAGGACTTTTCTGGACCACGGAAGAACAAAACAAAATTCATTCAATCCAAAAAAAGGCAAGAAAGAAGGAGGAACCCTCAAATTTCTCATCTTTAAAAGCAGAGCTCACTGGAATACCCCCAAAGTATTAGGCATGGTTAAATAACACATATTTTTCTAATAACTTTTAAAGAAAGTTTATCTGTATATTATTCATTTTTTCATTATTCAGAAGAGCCACAGATATTGCAAAATAAGGGAACTTAATAAGATGAGATGAATTTTGAACACTAAAGGTTGTGAGTAAACCCAGTGATGAATTATCTGCTGGGAAAAATCATCACAGGCAGAATCATCATGATGCAAATCATGATGCAAAAAAACAAAAGCCAACCAACCTTCCTAAGTATGCTGTGATGCTACTTTTTAAAATGTACGAATCAGAATATTTTGACAAGGATGTGGTTGGAGATATATGTCAAGGAAATACAATAGAAGACAAATGATTAAAACAATAACCAAACACCCTAGGGACTCCAAGTTATTAAATAAATCAAGAAAACCAAATGTACATTTAAGGGAACTGAATAAAGTATCATAAATCTTGGGTTACTCCGCATCAAAATGTTAAAAGTTACTAAAATCCCTAGACAAGGTCATGTACCAATTCCCTGGAACTAGTCCTTTGGAAAGTGATAGATTTTAGAAATATCTCCAGGTGAATTTTTTTAAAAGAGGCATACATCCATGGGAAGGGAAGATGGTAATAATGGAAATATGGAAAAATATACACCAAACTGTTAGCTGGGATGGGGGAATGGGTGGGGTGAGACTACAAAAGACTTTTATTTTCTACAGTGCTTTATACAACTAGCATGCATTATTATTGTAATCAGGAAAATTTTAAGATTTTTTAAAGTATAGGACTTGTGAAAATTTCTATGCTTCCATAAAGACATTAAAAAGTATAACAAAGAGAAAACGCAGATATTTTACAGAGTTTGGGAGTTTAAAGACAGGAAAACTATCCAGAACTACAAGGTACATGCAGTATTTAAATGCATTAGTTGATTTTTGGAATTTAATTGCATGCTACCCACGTATGTGCTATCACATACTGATAATAACTGATCATGTAATTTCCCTCTCAGGAGTGTGGAAATCTCCCTGTATGTTTATGATCAGGCTTGCCTTTAGCAAAAACAGTAATAGTTTTAGGGTCACTGGGTCCTCATGTCTCACCACTTAAGTCACTTCTTTTCATTTTGGTAAAGGGTTCAGAGCCTCAGTGCCTGAGATGGAGGGAATAAGAGGAAAGAGAGAGAGATGTTAGGGAGAAAGGAGGGAGGGAGAAAAGGGAGATGAGGAGGAGGAAGAAGAGGGAGAAAGAAAGAAGGGAGGAGAAGAGACTGTGGGTTTCCTTTAACAGTTACGCACCAAGTTAGCAGAGACTCACTAAAGCACTTAAACGCGCACACACACTACACACATCAACTCCGTGTGGCTAATTTCTGTGGAGACAAGGGCACAGTATAGTGATGCTGGAACAGAGAAGTGGACCCAAGCCACCTGGAGAAGAACATGTGCAGAATGAGGCTGGTGGGAGGGATGGGGAGGGTGCGGGATGAAATGAGAGATCGCAAAGGCCCGCTCTGCAAGCTTCATAGCCTTGCCTAGGGAATACTTTAGAGTATTTAAAGTGATTCTGCAAAGACCAGTTATGGGTAGAGAGGCACTGGTCATTACAAGGCGAGGCCCATTGTTGGTGAGGGGAATCCTTCAGGCCCAAATGACACACCCAGGAAGAACACCCCCGACTCAGCTCAGCTCCCACCGTCTGTAGGAATTCAATTTCCCCAGAACTGAGAAACTGGACACTGATACTGGGACACTAGTACTCTGGTTACTGGGAAGGAATATCTACCACTGGATTAATAAACACTTTTTTTTTTAATATATTAAAAGAAAGGAAAGTTCAGTAAGTAGCCACATATTTTCCAGTGCAGTTTAAAAACAGTCTTCCCTTAAGAACTCACAGGGGCTTCCCTGGTGGCACAGTGGTTGAGAATCTGCCTGTCAATGCAGGGGACACGGGTTCGAGCCCTGGTCCAGGAAGATCCCACATGCCGTGGGGCAACAAAGCCCGTGAGCCACAACTACTGAGCCTGCGTGCTCAACTACTGAGCACATGTGCTGCAACTACTGAAGCCTGCCCGCCCGTGCTCCACAACAAGAGAAGCCACCGCAATGAGAAGCCCGCGCACCGCAACAAAGATTAGCCCCCGCTGGCTGCAACTAGAGAAAGCCTGCGCACAGCAATGAAGACCCAACGCAGCCATAAATAAATAAACAAACAAACAAATAAATAAAATGTCCTTAAAAAAAAAAGAACACACAAACCATTGCCCACTTAAATTTGAGTAGTCTCTAATAATCATATAAAAGACCACACTCCTGTACCTGGAAGGGAAAATGTTTGGTCATTTTTTTTCTTTTCCTGTATCTTTTTAGGGCAAACCTTCCCTACTCTTGCTGTACTCCCGTTCCTTCCCCACACCTCTGCAAATTTTTGTCATCAATAATTTCCACTTGCTTATGCATGTTCCTCTACGTTTATGTCAAAAACTAAATAAATAAATTTTATTTTTAACTATCTTTTCTTCTTTTCACCATTAAATGTCCCCCAAACAGTATGTTTACATCAGTTATTCTCTTTGTCTCACATTAGAATCACCTGAGGAACTTCTAAAATCCAGATGCTGTACCTCATACCAGAAGTATCACTGGGGGTGGAACCCAGGTGTCAATATTTTTTTTGAACTCCCAGATGATTTCAACATTCAGCCAAGACTGAGAACCACTGACCTGGAGCAGTGCTTCTCAAAATTTAGATCATTTGGGGATCTCATTAAACTGTAGATTCCGATTTACAGAGCCCGGGGGTGAGGGGAGCTCAGGAATCTACATTTTTAACAGGTTCCCAAGTGATACTGATGTTGCTGGTCTGAAGACCACACTTTGAGTAGCGAGATTGGGAAATCTACTAGAGTCTTCTTACCTCGGATCTGACCTCTTCTGGAGTTTCCTAAATCAGAAACTCATTTAGATTAGAGCTAATTTTAGAGCAATGATTCTCAACCTTGGCTACACAATGCCGTCACCTGGGGAGCTTTAAAAAATACTGATATTTGAGTTCCACCATAAGAGAGTGATCTCATTGATCTAGGTTCAGCCTAGGCATAAAGATTTATAAAAGTACCCAAGCTGATTTTTGTCAAATTAGCTTCACTGAAATATAACTTACAAACTATACAATTCATAATGTTTTCAAGGTGTATCTATTTTATAGCATGTATCAATACTTAATTCCTTTATATGGCTGAATAATATGTTACTGTATGTATGTATCACATTTTCTTTATCTACTCATTTGATGGACATTTGAGTTGTTTCTACATTTTTTGGCTATTATGAATAATGTTATTATGAATATTTATGTATAAGTTTTTGTATGGACATTTGTTTTCATTTCTCTTGGGTATATACCTAGGAGTAGACTTGGTACGTCATATGGTAACTTTATATTTAAACTTTTAAGGACCTGCTAATTTTACACTCCTACCAGCTATGTATGAGTATTCCAATTTCCCCACATCCTCTTATTAGTGATCCTTACGGATATCTATCTTTTTTATTATAGCCATCCTAACTGATACAAAGTGGTATCTCATTGTGGTTTTGATTTACATTTTCCTTTTCATGTGCATATTGACCATGTGTATAACTTCTCTGGAGGAATGTCTATTCAGATCCTGTGCTCATTTGAAAAGTGGGCTATTTATCTTTTTATGATTGAGTTGCAAGAATTCTTAATACATTCTGCATGCAAATCCTGTATCAGATACATGATTTGTTAATATTTTCTCTGATTCTGTGGGTTGTTTTTTGCTTTCTTAATAGTATCATTTGCAGAAAAAAAGTTTAAAATTTTGGTTTAGTACAGCTTAACTATTTTTTCTTTTGTTGCTTTTGGTATTTTATCTAAGAAATAACTGCCTAATGCAAAGTCATAGAGGTTTACTCTTATGCTTTCTTCTAAGATTGCTATGCTTTTAGCTCTAACATTTATGTCTATGATCCATTTTAAGTTAATTTTTGTGTATTCTGTGAGGTAGGAATCCAATTTCATTCTTTTGCATGTGAATATCTAGTTATCCCAGTAACATTTACTGAAAAGATTCTTCTTCCCAATTGAACTATCTTAGCATCCTTGTCAAAAACGCAGCTGATTCTCCAGATTTAAGAATGGGCAGAAGAACTGAATAGACATTTTTCCAAAGAGGAAATGCAGATGGCCAACAAGCACATAAAAAGATACTCAACATCACTAATTATTAAGGAAATGCAAATCAAAACCACAATGAGATATCACTTCACACCTGTCAGAATGGCTATCATCGAAAAGAACACAAATAACGAATGTTGGTGAGGATGTGAAGAAAAGGGAACCCTCATACACTTTTGATGGGAATGTAAATTGGTGCAGCCACTGTGGAAAACAGTATGGAGGTTTCTCAAAAAACTAAAAATAGAAGTACCATACGACCCAGCAATTCCACTCCTGGATATATATCCAAAAGAACACTAATTCAAAAAGATGTATACACCCAATGTGACAGCAGCAAGTAACCACCAACAGATGAATGGATAAAGAAGATGTGGTGTGTATATATGTAATGACTACTATTCAGCCCTAAAAAAGAATGACATTTTGCCATTTGCAACAACATGGATGGACTTGGAGGGTATTATGCTAAGTGAAAAAAGTCAGACAGAGATAGAGAAACACTGTATGACATCACTTCTATATGGAATCTTAAAAAATGCAACACTTCAGCAAGTGGTGTTGGGAAAGCTGGACAGCTGCATGCAAATCAATGAAGTTAGAACACTCCCTCACATCACAGACAAAAATAAGCTCAAAATGGCTTAAAGATTTAAATATAAGACATGACACCATAAAATTCCTAGAAGAGAATATAGGCAAAACATTTTCTGACATAAATCGTACCAATGTTTTCTTAGGTCAGTCTCCCAAGGCAATAAAAATAAAAACAAAAAGAAACAAATGAGACCTAATCAAACTTATAAGCTTTTGCACAGCAAAGGAAACCATCAGCAAAATGAAAAGACAACCTACATTACGGGAGAAACTATTTGCAAATGATGCAACCAACAAGGGCTTAATTTCCAAAATATACAAACTCAATATATAATTCAATAACAAAAAATCAAACAACCCAATCAAAAAATGGCACAAGACCTAAATAGACATTTCTCCACAGAAGATGTACAAATGGCCGATAGGCATATGAAGATGCTCAACTTTGCTAGTTATCAGAGAAAAACACATCAAAACCACAATGAGGCATCACATCACACTGGTCAGAATGGCCATCATTAAAAAGTCTACAAATAATAAATGCTGGAGAGGGTGTGGAGAAAAGGGAACCCTCCTACACTGTTGGTTAGAATGTAAATTGGTGCAGCCACTAAGGAGAACAGTATGGAGGTTCCTTAAAAAACTAAAAACAGACTTGCCATATGATCCAGCAATCCCACTCCTGGGCATATATCCTGAAAAGATGAAAACTCTGATTCAAAAAGATAGCAGTCCAATGTTCATAGCAGCACTATTTACAATAGCCAAGACATGGAAGCAACCTAAATGTCCGCTGACGGATGAATGGGTAAAGAAGATGTGGTATACATATCATATTTATATAATGTGGCATATATGCACATATATATATATTTCACAATAGAATATTACTCAGCCATAAAAAAGATAATGCCATTTGCAGCAACATGGATGGACCTAGAGATTATCATACTAAGTGAAGTAAGACAGAGAAAGACAAATATCTGATATCACTTATATGTGGAATCTAAAAAATTATACAAATGAATCTATATACAAAACAGACACAGACTCACAGACATAGAAAACAAATTTATGGTTACCAAAGGGGAAATATGTAGGAAGGGATCAATTAGGAGTTTCGGATTATCAGATACAAACTACTATATATAAAATAGATAAATAATAAGGTCCTACTGTATAGCACAGGAAACTAACTACATGCAATATCTTGTAATAACCTAAAATGGAAAATAATCTGAAAAAGAAAATCTATCTATATATCTATCTATCTATAGATAGATAGATATATAACTGAATCACTTTGCTGTACACCAGAAACTAACACAACATTGTAAATCAACTATACTTCAATTAAAAAATAAAAAAAATACAACAAACTAGTGAATACAACAAAAAAGGAGTGGACTGACAGATATAGAGAACAAACTAGCAGCTACCAGTGGGGAGAGGGAAGCGGGGAGGGGCAATATAGGGGTAGGGGATTAAGAGGTACAAACTGTTACGTATAAAATACGCTATAAGGATATATTGTACAACAATATACAGCCAATATTTTATAATGACCATAAATGGAGTATAACCTTTAAAAATTGTGAATCACTATAGTATACACTGTAACTTATACTGTATAGCAACTGTACTTCAATAACAAACACACACACACACAAATGCAGCTGATTCTAACACACAGCTTAGGATGAGGATCGCTAATTTCAAGGCTTGCTATATAAGGTCACCATATTTGATTGTATGTTCTAAATTCTTGATTTTTTTTTCTGTAGAGCAAAAGATGGGTGCTAAGCTTTTAGGGTGCTTATGTAATGAGTCCATATATAATGATAATGACTTCCTCTTGAAAGGAAGTCAGTGCGCCAGAAAACACCTTAAGAAATCTATTGACAACTTCCTACATTCACTTTCTTTATATGTCCCTGTATAAGTACCTTGAACATGAACTTTTAGCAGATGATACAATTTCTTCCTCAAAGGTGTGTGTACCAAAGTGAGCTAGAGGGAAAAAAAAGTGTGTTTTCTATATTCATAACACTTTTCAGCAATATCAACTGTGTGATCATCACAATCTTGTAGAATAAACAGTGGCCTCATGAAGCTCATAAAATGTTCATGGGATTGATTATTGCTATATTATAGTGTGTTAACTTTTATCTTCTATATGTATCTATGTATTTACAGGTAATGCTACAATTATTGTGGCATTTCATGATTCTTTTGTATATCATACTGTTCCAAAGTTTCATTTCCACACAACTGAAGCACTAGAAAGTGGACAATGTCAATTGCTTCAACAGTTTATGGTCTTTTTTCCCACGAATTCCAAAGGCCTCACTCTTTCACATGCAGCCCTGCACTGTCTTTAAGAGCATAACCTTTCAGGGTCTGCATCTCAACTCCACAAGGTTATATAAACTTGAGCCTTGTTTTTCTCTCTAGCATGAGGTGGATAAAAAACAGCTACATACAGTGTTGTTATGAGAATTAAATGGGGAAATGTATGTAAAGTGCTTGGGTTATATACTAAGTGCTAAATAAGCTGATAGCTTAAAAACAATGACAATTTTGCAACCTTTTGTTGCAAAATTCGGATCCTGACTCTGTAAACATGGAAAGAATATAATCACGGATACAAGACTATAACCTAGATACAGATACAAGAATAATATGTAGATAAAATGGAACATTAATATTCCTATCCATCCCTCTTGCTGGCAAGAGTTCCCGTTATGAAATACACTGGTGTAGCTATAACTTCAATTTCCAAGATGTATTACGATATTCTCTTCCGTGTGAGGGTCTCTTTTTAGAAAAGTATCAGTGCCAAATACAGCCAAGTCACACAGTCCACTCACGAACTGCACATAAAAAAGATACATTGCAATCTGTTATCTATGAATTTCCCCTATTTTTTGGATTAAGCATATGGTATAGTTTAGCGGTATGAGCAATACTATCTTCATTAGACTGTTGATTCCACTTGCAAAATGTCAATCTCTAAATAATGACTGATTATGTTCATGGAAAGTGATTTTTCAATAATCACACAAGTTCATGAAATGCCCTGGTTTTATTATGGCAAGGTAATGGGTGTTTTTATTAGGGCAAAAGTCTGGGCTCCAGGCTGATAGGAATGAAGCAGAGCCCTCTAATCAGCTTCTTTAACGTAGGCACCTAGGGGACTGTTCAGAGACCCTTCCTTCCTGCAATGTTCACTACCCACCCTGGCGTACATTAATGGTCATGGCAGTAAGAACCATGGCGGTAAGAATTATGCAACAAAAAAGAACCGTTAAGATGTTCACATTGACCACTTAACGCAGAGACCTACCTCTAAACCAGTGAAATGGGCTTGTCTCATGCACGTTCATAAAAACCAAACTGGAGTAATAAGGAGGGGGGGAGAGTGTTTGTTTTGGCCAAGCTAGTTAGAATAATAGTAGCTAGAATTTAGAGAGCATGTATTATGTACCACACACCATTTCAAATGTTTTGCATGTACTATCTCACTTAATCCTCAACATTAGGACGTAGATACACCTTGGCACAGAGCAGTTGAGTGACTTACAAGATAACCTGTTTGAGCAGGTGACAGAATTGGGTTTGGAACTCAGGCAAACTCCTGAATTCCCCACTCCTAACCACTATGCTAAATTGCCTCCTTGGTCAAATGTAGACATGGCCTCAGTATATTTTTATTTTATTTTTTTTTAAATTTTTATTTATTATTTATTTATTATGTTTATTTTTGGCTGTGTTGGGTCTTCGTTTCTGTGTGAGGGCTTTCTCCAGTTGCGGCGAGTGGGGGCCACTCTTCATCGCGGTGCACGGGCCTGTCACTATCGCGGCCTCTCTTGTTGCGGAGCAGAGGCTCCAGACGCTCAGGCTCAGTAGTTGTGGCTCACGGGCCCAGTTGCTCCGCGGCATGTGGGATCTTCCCAGACCAGGGCTCGAACCCGTGTCCCCTGCATTGGCAGGCAGATTCTCAACCACTGCGCCACCAGGGAAGCCCGTCTCAGTATATTTTTAAATGTATAATGTTTCCATTTGTTCAGCTTATTTTTTCTTTTTTAAAAATTATTTATTTTTGGCTACATTGGGTCTTCGTTGCTTCGTTGCGCATGGGTTTTCTCTAGTTGCAGCGAGTGGGGGCTACTCTTGGTTGCGATGCGCGGGCTTCTCATTGTAGTGGCTTCTCTTTGTCGCAGAGCATGGGCTCTAGGCGCACGGGCTTCAGTAATTGTGGCGTGCAGGCTCAGTAGTTGTGGCTCACAGGCTCTAGAGCGCAGGCTCAGTAGTTGTGGTGCACAGGCTTAGTTGCTCCGCGGCATGTGGGATCTTCCCGGACAAGGGCTTGAACCCGTGTCCCCTGCATTGGCAGGTGGATTCTTAACCAGTGCGCCACCAGGGAAGTCCCCGTTCAGCTTATTTTTAAGGCTGAATTAACAAATATCTCTATTCACTTCAAATGCCTCTATTAACGAAAGAGTTAATCATTTTTCTCCATCCTCTTCTCTTAAAGACTTACATAAAATGATACATAGTTAATTGTCTCTGATGCCATTTCAGTATTCAATTCTAATTTACCCAAATTTCACGTTTTCTGGGTTAGTTTTTTTTAAAAAAGGGGGCAAGGATGCACTGATCAGTAACTAGTTTCCAATATGCTATAAATATTTTCTAAAAGTCTACAGTTTCAGACACTGAGATCACAGCACTGTCCACTTATAAATAGAGTTTCCAGTTTTTGACTTTCATTTTCCAACTAGTTGAAGGGTGGGGCAGTAAAACATTTCCCATAAATAAATGAAGTACTATGATACTCCACACTTCTTTTACCACTAGCTGCTGACCATCTGTCATAAAAAAAGACACACCCTGGAAGGCAGTATCAAATTTTTAGAAACAGAAGTAGCCATGGCACTATTTCCTGAGATAAAATTTTGAAGAAAAAAAAAAAGTTACTGACTAAAAGATTCAAGAAACACCCACAGGGTAACATCCACCCTGTTTACCTTTTGTAAGCATCATCCTTATCATCTTCCCCTCATGCTATTGAGTTGCTACCATGTTCCAGGCACTGTGCTAAGAGTCTCATACATATTCTTTCAGTACATCTTCACACAAGTGCCTATGAGGCGGGCATCACTAATGTTACATCCTACGCATGAGGAAACTGATACTTAAGAATTGTAAAGTAACTTTCCCAAGATCATACAAGTAATAAAGGGAAGAGACCGGATTTGAACCAGATCTAACCACAGACTTCACATTTTCAACCATTACACTAGTGAAATTCCCCACAGGACATATTTTCTTCGTTATGTGGGTGAAGGTGATACTGGGTTTGTGTGAATTCCATGCTCCTTCAAAAGCCATTTTAACATGCAAACATTACCACGAATAAAGTGTTTAGCCAAGGAAATTATAAACTTTTGACTAAATTTGGTGAGGAAATATGTAACTTAAATTCATCTGATGTAAGAGTTTTAGATGAGGAGAGAAATTTTTCATGTACATTTTTATTAAGGAATCATTAAATGTTTAAAGTAGGCTACTTGAGAAATATGTAATATTATTAATAACTGAATCACGCCCTTATTACAATCTTTTCCCATTCATTACTAAAAAATAATTGGTAGGACTTCTGGGTTAGTATCAGGGCAAATCAGCAGAATCTAATGTGCCTTTTTTCCAATTTCCATTATAATATCTGTGAAGAATTACAAAAAGATGAAAACTGGCAACAGTGTTGGAAACTAAAGAGAAGACCAGATGCCAAAGTCTTGAGGGGATTTTCACTAATGTCAATGCTGAAGAGATTAACAACATATTCTTGGATTCTAACATAAGAATCAAAACCCAGTACAAAAGAAAATCGAAAAAGATGGATTCACTTTGTCTACCTCTAGCTATAGAACTCAGGAGCCGCACTAAACCAAAAGTGGGCAGTGATCTCCTCTTAGCTGTCTTCCAGAGGTAGCCCATCATGCCTTTCCTCTCTCACTGCCAGTTTCTTCCCTCTCTATGTCCCTCCGGAAAGCAAACACCAGACCAACCTGGGAGGAAACAGAAGAAACTAGACAGATGTATCACATCCGAGAATGTGATGCAGCCAGACAGAAAATGTCTGCAACAACCCTCAGAGCACTACATAACTATGAACATAGTGTAGAAGCTCTTTTGTCAAAAAGGGTAAAGTAGGGAATCAAAAAAATAACATCATTTCTTAAACATTTTTTTTCCTTTTTTTAAAATTGAAGTATAGTTGATTTACAATATCATGTTAGTTTCAGGTATATAGCACAGTGATTCAGCCATATATATATATATATATATATATATATATATATGGCTGAATATATACATATACATATATGAATATATATATATATATATTCAGCCATATATATATATATATATATATATATATATATATATATATGTGTATGTTCCACTTCAGATTCTTTTCCCTTATAGGTTATTACAAAATATTGTGTATAGTTCCCTGTGCTACACAGTAGGAAACATTTTGCTTTAACTTAAAATATATATATATATATATATATATATATATATATGTATATTTACTTGACTGCAGTGACTACACAAATAGACTTTGAATGCAGGGCTACTGGTTGGTGTTCCCTATCATCTTTATTTCATAAGCCATTTTTATAATGTTCCATCTCCAGTTTCTAGTGCTGTTTTTCTTACACTGGAGCGAAAGCTGAAGAACATGTGAATTTCCAGATTTCCATAGAATAATGGTGGCCATCTACATTTGAATCTCTCCACACGCTTCCCTTAAAAAATGTACTGAAAAGGAAAGAAAGTCAAGTCACCCAACACCCAAGCCTACAACATGAGCAGGAGAGAGAACATATTTAAACCTGGATGGACATGAGGAAATAACCATCTAAGACCTGAAGGGTCAGTGCCAGTGCCCATGCTAGGGAAGAGTCAGGCTGGGATCATGCCAAAAAGGGTGCAGGGTACAAGAGGGGAAGGGACTCAGATCATGTCTCATTAAATAAACCCAGAAAGAGGGCCCCACCCTGAGTGACCAAAGATCTGGTACCTGGGGGACTGGATGACTGGCTACCAGGAGTTATAACGAAGTGGCTTGGAAAATGTGCAGGATCAGAGTGGCAGCCCCGGGCAGGTGCCAATTCTGAGAGAGGCAGTTGAAGAACAGGTGTCTTTTGGAAGATGGATGGGAAAGGGAAAGGAGGCAGAGGCAAAAGATCATGGTCCTCCTGTAATGACATAGTATCTATCATAGAATCATAAGAAGGTGGACCAGAAAGAAAGGGGCAGCATTTACTAAAGAAAGTGTACTTCACTGGAGCAACATAAGAAGGGGCTCTTGAACTAGGAAATAAATTAAACTATCCAAATCCCACCCCCACAGATCACCTGCTATCGTGAGTCCAGGAAAAGCTAACATACATAAACATGACAGAAAGAGCTCAGCGTCTAAACAAAATTACCATAGAAATTTTAAAAAATAGCAAATGAGAATTCAAAATTTTGACAAATGAAAATATTCTCGCATATGGAAAAAAAGTCACAAAGCAGAAGAAAACATTTACATAATATTTCAACATGAATTAAATATAACTAAATCAGCGAATACTGATATTAAAAAAAGTTACCATGAATCAAACATTTAAAAACTCAGACACCGAACTAGGGGAAGAAACTGAAAGAAAAAACAAAATCTCAGAAATGAAGGGACATTATATATACCTAAAAGTATATGAAAGCATATAGAGAATGAAAATGAAAAGAGAGAAGCTAATTAATTCAAAATAAGGGGAAAAAAGAAGTGAAAATGATCAGAAAGGAACTGAAAGAGGCAAAAGATATGCAAACAAGGTTCAATAATATCTGTAATTGGAGTCCCTGAAAAAGAAACACAATAGAATGTCAATTTAAAACTATAATTAAAATAAACTCTGAAATAAAAGACCTGAGTGTACCCTACTGTGCATCTGGGAACCTGGCCCAGTTTGGTCACTTTTGAGACATATCTAGTAAAAAACTCTTAGACTTTAAATAATAATAGTGATAATAAAAATCTTTCAGACCTCCAGAGACCTGGTCTGGGAAGATCCCACATGCCGGGGAGCAACTAAGCCTGTGTGCCACAACTACTGAGCCTGCGCTCTAGAGCCCGCGAGCCACAACTACTTAGCCCATGTGCCATAACTACTGAAGCCCATGCACCTAGAGCCCGTGTTCCGCAACAAAAGAAGCCACCGCAACAAAGAGAAGCCTGCACAGTGCAATGAAGATTAGCCCCCGCTCACCGCAACTAGAGAAAGCCCGCATGCAGCAATGAAGACCCAACACAGCCAAAAATAAATAAATAAAGTAAATAAATGTATAAAAAAAAAAAGAAAGAAGATCACAGTAACAAATTTATAAACAGCAACATACAAAACAAGTATACAGTGGGGTAACATTTTCTAGAAACTCAAGGAAGGGAAAGTATGAAACAAGGATTTTATATCAGTTGAACTGCTTTGCTATTATCAAAATTGTAGGAATGGTTTTAATATATGGGCAAAAATCCAAAGAATCCTGAGAAATCTATTAAAGAATGAATTCCTCCAACTAAGAGATAATTGAGAACACTTTAGAAATGGACAAGTGGTTAGCACAGAATATATTATTATAGATCTAAGACAAAAACAAACTTGTGGACAAGGATAGAAGAATAGCATTATATATTATATGCTCTGACAAAGTAGAAATAATAGAACTAAAAATAAAACTGAAAGAGAAAGGCAAGAGAAAGGGTAAAATTGAATAAGTTGTTGATTTCCTTATAGGTAATAAGTGGGAGTCGAAGATGACATTTAAAGCTGACAAACCAAATAGCAGAACCTAAAAAGGGACTAGAGAATTATATAAAGATATTAGTATAATGATGACACTAGAATAAACTATACATTGTTCTAAATATTAAAAGAACCAACATAAGATCAAAGATAAAAAATAAATATAACATAAAACAATACAACAAAGCTAAGGATAAAAATTACAGCAATATATAAAAACTCATCTACTGAAATAAAATATTTTCTGATTGGATCACAAAGAAAAACCTTATAACTAAGGTTATAACCTAATAACTACAAAATACACATTCTTTTCAAGACTACATGGCATAGACTCCAAGAAAGTGGACCAAGTCTCAAATTTAAAAGGATTGAAATAATAAAAAGTATGTCCTCTGACAACAACAGAATTAAACTAGAAATCAATAATCTAACAGAGAAAACCTGAAATATTTGGAAAATAAACAACACACTTCTAAACACATGGGTCAAAGAAGAAATCACCATTTGCACTATTTCCGCCATTATTCTTAACAATAATTTTGACATAAATTCTACCTTGTCAGATATACCAAGATTGTAATCTCAGCTTTCTCTGTGTTTGCAGGTAAACTTGGTACACTTTGCTGTAAAGGTACTTACCAGAAGACAATAAAGTAGTGTCTATAGAATCATAAGGAGAAAAGATTTGACAAGAATTCTTTGTCAAATTATTATTTTTGTTTGAAGGTAATAGAAAGATATTCTTCCATATGCAAAGATTTTTTTAAAAAGCCTTATCATTTATGTGCCTCTATGAAAATTAAAGTATTAACCAACTGATCAAAAGATTAATTAAAATTAGGAACTGAGAATGTGAAAGTTAAGGAGTACTTGTAATATAAAAAGTAATTAACATATAGATCAGTATACATACTTTCTCTATATGTGATTACAAAGTTACATGCAGAAGAAAAACTCTTTAGAAGAGTTATAAGATTTATAATATTATATTTCAGAAAGCTGGGTCTATGATCCCAGATTGAATTAAAAAGCACTTGAAAGTAGAAAATAAACAGGAAAATATCGATCAAAAAAGTAAAGGCACAATAAAATTTTCTTTGGGTATTTCTGCTTCCAGCCAAGATGGAGTAACAGGAAGACTGGATTTACCCTCCTACCTAAAACAACCTAAAGGGAAACAGACAGAATATATGAAACAACAGTTTTCAAAAGATGAGATATCAGGCAAAGGACAGTGATCCCTGAGTGACAGGAAACAAAGGAGGTGAGTCTTATTATTGCCTTAGCTTACTACCTTGAGAATAGTAAGATTCTAAGCCCTGGTACAGGGATGGGGAACTGAGGCATAACCCAGTGGACTCCCTGATTTGAGAGCTGAGGGCCCAGGGAGACCCAGGGAGCTAGAGTTGATAGGATAGAGTACCAGAGAAGAGAAAGTTGCACAGAAAGAGAACCCTGGAGATTTGCAGAGAGCCCCCTTAGAATATTTAGCTGAGCACTGATCAGACATATGTAAGAGAACTACCCAAAACTAGGGAAAGAACCATCTGAAAGGATTAAAGGGACCAGTGCCCAACATTCACATGGAGTTGGGAAAAATAGTATCTGTTCCCATCAGCCAGATTGGAAAAACTTAAAATTCACAGGGCACTTGGTAGATTACTAGGGAGGTTTTGACTCAGCAGTGAAGAATAGGTAGCCCTAGACTGGACACTGCTCTGGACCTGCCTAATAAATCATAAATGCAATACCCAGAAGGCTCAAAGTGTTCTCAACTAATTTAACTTCATCTCAGAACAAAGCAAGAAGAGTTATAACAATAAATAAATATCCAAGAAGGTAAAACGTACAATGCCTGGCATCAAATCAAAGATTAAAAGTCATGGAAACATGACCCATAATGAGGTAACCATTCAATCACAACCAACCCAGAACTGACATAGATGTTGGAATTAGCAGAGGACATTAAAACAGTTATTATAAACTATATTCTGTATGTTTAGAATGTTGGATATAAAAAAGATATGAAAGATCCAAATTGGACTTCTACAAGTGAAAACCTAGAATATGTGAGATGAAAAACATACTGGATGGAGGCAAAACATTCTTGGACATAAATCATAGCAGTATTTTCTTAGCTCTGTCTCCCAAGTCAAAAGAAATAAAAGCAAAAATAAACAAATGGGACCTAATCAAACTTAAAAGCAAAGGAAATCGTCAACAAAATGAAAAAACAATCTGCAGAATGGGAGAAAATATTTGTACATGATGCAACTGACGAGGGGTTAATATCCAAAATATAAAAACAGCTCATACAACTCAATATCAAAAAAACAAACAACCTAATCAAAAAATGGGCAGAAGACTTAAATAGACATTTCTCCAAAGAAGACAGACAGATGGCCAAAAGGCACATGAAAAGATGTTCAACATCGCTAATTATTAGAGAAATGCAAATAAAAACACAATGAGGTATCACCTCACACTGGTCAGAATGGCTATCATGAAAAAGCTTACGAATAATAAATGGTGGTTCCCCTTTCTGGGAACCCTCCTACACTGTTGGTGGGAAAGTAAACTGGTGCAGCTACTGTGGAAAACAATATGGAGGTTCCTTAAAAAACTAAAAGTAGAGCTACCATATGATTCAGCAATCCCACTCCTGGGCATATATGCTGAAAAGGTGAAAACTCTAATTCAAAAAGATACATGCAGCCCAATGTTCATAGCAGCACTATTCATAGTAGCCAAGACATGGAAACAATCCAAGTGGCCATCGACAGATGATTGGTTTAAGAAGATGTGGTATATGTATACAATGGAATATTACTCAGCTGTAAAAAAGAATGAGTAATGCCATTTGCAGCAATATGGATGGACCTAGAGAATATCATACTAAGTGAAGTAAGCCAGACAGAGAAAGACAAATATTATGTGATATTGCTTATATGTGGAATCTAAAAAATAATACAAATGAATTTATATACAAAACAGAAACAGACTCAGAGACATGGAAAACAAATTTACGGTTACCAAAGGAAAGGGGAGGGGTGAGGGATAAATTAGGAGTATGGGATTAACAAATACAAACTACTCTACATAAAACAGATAAGCAACAAGGATTTACTGCATAACCCAGGGAACTATATTCAATATCTTATAATAACCTATAATGGAAAATAATCTGAAAAAATATGAATATATAACTGAATCACTTTGCTGTACACCAGAAACTAACACAATATTGTAAATCAAGTGTATTTTAATTTAAATAAATAAGTGATATTATAAGTTCTCAATATTTTCAATTGCATGATTTATAAGATTATTGATGACTAGTACAAGATTCATAAATATTAAGCTAATAACTGCATTCAAATATTTTAAATATATAAAATTCATGAATCCTTTAAAAAAAACTATACATCAAAGGACATATTCATTAGAATGAAAAGGCAATCTACAGAATGGGAGAAAATATTTGCTAACCATATATATATATATATATATATATATATAAAATAAGGAGTTAATATCCAGAATATATAAAGAACTCCTGCAATTCAACAACACAAAAAACCAAACAATCTCATTTAAAAATGGATGTTTGTTTTTTTGATATTGAGCTGCATGTAAATTTTGGAGATTAATCCTTTGTCAGTTGCTTCATTTGCAAATATTTTCTCCTATTCTGAGGGTTGTCTTTTCGTCTTGTTTATGGTTTCCTTTGCTGTGCAAAAGCTTTTAAGTTTCATTAGGTCCTATTTTTTTTGTTTGTTTTTATTTCCATTTCTCTAGGAAGTGGGTCAAAAAGGATCTTGCTGTGATTTATGTCATAGAATGTTCTGCCTATGTTTTCCTCTAAGAGTTTGATAGTGTCTGGCCTTACATTTAGGTCTTTAATCCATTTTGAGTTTATTTTTGTGTATGGTGTTAGGGAATGTTCTAATTTCATTCTTTTACATGTAGCTGTCCAGTTTTCCCAGCACCACTTATTGAAGAGGCTGTCTTTTCTCCACTGTATATTCTTGCCTCCTTTATCAAAGATAAGGTGACCACATGTGTGTGGGTTTATCTCTGGGCTTTCTATTCTGTTCCATTGATCTGTATTTCTGTTTTTGTGCCAGTACCATACTGTCTTGATGACTGTAGCTTTGTAGTATAGTCTGAAGTCAGGGAGCCTGATTCCTCCAGCTCCGTTTTTCTTTCTCAAGATTGCTTTGGCTATTCGGGGTCTTTTGTGTTTCCATACAAATTGTGGAACCCTCTTGCACTGTTGGTGGGAATGTAAATTGATCCAGCCACTACGGAGAACAGTATGGAGGTTCCTTAAAAAACTAAAAATAGAACTACCATACGGCCCAGCAATCCCACTACTGGGCATTTACCCTGAGAAAACCATAATTCAAAAAGAATCATGTACCAAAATGTTCATTGCAGCTCTATTTACAATAGCCAGGACATGGAAGCAACCTAAATGTCCATCAACAGATGAATGGATAAAGAAGATGTGGCACATATATACAATGGAATATTACTCAGCCATAAAAAGAAACGAAATGGAGTTATTTGTAGTGAGGTGGATGGACCTAGAGTCTGTCATACAGAGTGAAGTAAGTCAGAAAGAGAAAAACAAATACCATATGCTAACACATATATATGGAATCTAAAAAAAAAAAGAGAGAGAGAAAAAAAAAGGTCATGAAGAACCTAGGGACAAGATGGGAATAAAGACACAGACTTACTAGAGAATGTTCTTGAGGATACAGGGAGGGGGAAGGGTAAGCTGGGACAAAGTGAGAGAGTGGCATGGACATATGTACACTACCAAATGTAAAATAGATAGCTAGTGGGAAGCAGCCACATAGCACAGGGAGATCAGCTCAGTGCTTTGTGACTACCTAGAGGGGTGGGATAGGGAGGGTGGGAGGGAGGGAGATGCAAGAGGGAAGAGATATGGGGACATATGTATATGTATAACTGATTCACTTTGTTATAAAGCAGAAACTAACACACCATTGTAAAGCAATTATACTCCAATAAAGATGTTAAGAAAAAAGAAAAGAAATAAAATGGATGAAGGACTCAAGTAGATATTTCTCCAAAGAAGATACACAAATAGCCTGCGAACACATGAAAAGATGCTCAACATCACTAAATACAAGGGAAATGCAAATCAAAACCACAATGAGGTATCACTTCACATCCAATAGAATGGCTACTATCAAATTTTTTTTAAAGGGAAGGAAAGAATCAGTGCTGGTGAGGATGAAGAGAAACTGGAACTCTTGCGCATTGTTGGTGAGAATATAAAATGGTACAGCCACTAGGCCAAACAGAACAGCAGTTCTTCAAAAAATTAGAAATAGAATTACCATATGATGCAGCAATTCCACTTCTAGGTATATAACGAAAAGAACAGAAAGCAGGGTCTCAAAGAGAGTTTTGTACACCTATGTTCATAGCAGCATTATTCACAATAGTCAAAGGTGGAAACAACACAACTGTCCAACAATGGATGAATGGATAAACAAAATGTGGTATATACATAAATGGAATATTAATCAGCCTTAAAAAAGGAAGGAAATTCTGATACATGCTACATGAATGAACCTTGAGGATTCTATGGTAAATGAAATAAGCCAGTCACAAAAAGACAAATACTGTAGGATTTCATTTGTATGAGGTATCTGCAGTAGTCAAATTTATAGGGACAGAAAGTAGAAGGGTGGTTGTCAGAGGCTGGGGGGAGGGGAAAGTAGAGAACTGTTGTTTAATAAATATAGAGCTTTAGTTCTGCAAGATATAAAAATTTCTGGAGATTAGTAATACAACAATGTGAATACACTTAACACTACTGAACTGCACACTTAAAAATGGCTAAGACAGTAAATTTTGTTATGTGTATTTTATCACATTTAAAAATAGATTAAAAAAAGAAAAATATACCGGATGGAATTAATAGAAGATTAGGAATTGAGAAAAAAATTAATAATCTTGAAGGCATACTAACAATCTATCCAAAATGAAATACGTAGAGAAAAAATAATTTAAAAATAAAACAACGAAAAGAACATCAGCAAGCAGAGGGCAACTTTAAGTGTCCAGGTGAGAAGACTAAATATCTCCATTCTTCCCAAATTAATTTTCATGGTTAATCTCATTTAATTTTTAAGAAGCTTTTCTTTTAATGAAATAATTCCAGAGTTCATCAGAAAAAATTAAAAAGTGGGACTTGTCAAGAAAATTTTGTAAAGGAAATACAATGGGGAGGTGAATAGCTATTTCTGCCAGGTATTTAAATATACTCTAAAAAGTATGTTTACAACAGATTACAGATTACAACAGTGAGGTGCTAACACAAGAACAGCTAAGTCAGTGGACTAAAATAGATGGCACCAAGACAGATCATAGCACTAATAAGAACTTAGAACATAAAGTGGTACTGCAAATCAGTGATAAAGGAAATATTCAATAATAATAATAATGAAATTATTATTCAATAATAATTACTCAAAAATCAGTCTGGGTTGTCTTGGTAATATTTGAAATAAAGCATCATTTTAGTTCAGAGGTTCTTAAACTTTGGCTCATTAAGAATTATACTTCATTGGGCTTCATGGTATCTGTGAAAATGGGGTGAAAAGTGACTTATCTTTCCTTCAAAATTCCTCTTGAAACTGAATCCATAGGTGGGGAAAGTCTTTATAGCTTCATACTAAGTTTTTAAGACATTTCACATCATCAGGTAATATTTGATTGTCACCACTGTCATGTTTTTTTTAATAATTAATTAATTAATTAATTAATTTTTGGCTGTGTTGGGTCTTCGTTGCTGTACCCGGGCTTTCTCTAGTTGCAGCAAGCGGGGGCTACTCTTCATTGCAGTGTGTGGGCTTCTCATGGTGGTGGCTTCACTTTTTGCGGAGCACGGGCTCTAGGTGCGCGAGCTTCAGTAGTTGTGGCACACAGGCTCAGTAGTTGTGGCTCGCGGGCTCTAGAGCACAGGCTCAGTAGTTGTGGTGCACGGGTTTAGTTGCTCCGCGGCATGTGGTATCTTCCCGGACCAAGGCTCGAACCCGTGTGCCCTGCATTGGCAGGCGGATTCTTAACCACTGCGCCACCAGGGAAGTCCCCACTGTGGTGTTATAACATCTAGAAGAGTTTCCCATTGATTAGAATGGAAAAACATTCCTACCATTATCATTAGGGGTTCTGCTTTGGTTATATAAATTTAATGATATATAAAGTAAGTTTAAAAATCCTTCGAAGTGTCTTGAAACAACCTATAGGCTGCTTATCAAGTTGAAAAGCAGAGAAACCATACAGAGTCAGAAAGAACTTGGAGAAGCCATGTTCCCTAGAATTGACAAACATGTTCTGTGGCTTCGAACAGGTGAAAAACTGAAGCAGTCAAGGAACTCAGATTGCAAAGAATGTCACCCACTCCAGAATGGCTATTTCTTCTAAAATTTAATATTTTGGAGCAGACCTAAGAGGAATTGATAACTACACAACTAGTGAAACGGATGCTCTCAGCATAGCCGACTCTGTTACTGCCATTACCGGCATTCCTATTTCATGAGACCTTTTTGAAATTTTCAGAAACTACCAACATCTTGAAAATGGTATTTCCAAGTAAATATCTTACTGAAAAAAAGGTCGAGAACTCTGGGCATAGACTGAGAATCCGACATTTGGCTGTCCATTTGTTTTTACTGCTTTGGAAGAGAAGTTCCTGACGTCAATGTGACTGGTTGCTTTCTGCATCGGCCGGCATGGGTGCCAAATGCTCTGCCGCTGGTACTGAATGAACGCTTGCCTAGTGCTGTGAGGAGCGTCAACTTCATCGGGACAGTGGGGGCCGAATCACTGCTTTCAGGATCTTTCATCAGGAAAAGGGAGCAGAATGAGAGCAGTGCTTCACTTACTAAACAGAAATTTGCTGAATTTCCAGAGGAAAGTCTTGAAATGCTTGATTAGACATTGGGCAGAAATTTTACTTTTTTCAAATAGAAAAGGAAAGCCACTCTCTCATGGTTTCACGTACTTGGACAATAGTTTTGGTTGTAATACTCTAGTTACAGCCCTGCAGTCAACATTATGTCTGCTGCTGAAGGACTCAGAGCTCCTGTTCTATTCAAGATGGGTCACTAGGAGTTCAGCATGCCTCTGACACTGAGGAAAGACCTTCTGCAATCTGGAGTTAAGGGTGGCAAAACTTCTTCCAATTTCTCAGCAGGCAGAAGCAAGTATGTGCCAAACTCCTGACAAAGATAATTTTAAGATTGAAATGTGGGTTTATAGTCCAAAATTGGTGATATGGATGAACATCAATGACTTGCACTTTGCCAAAGATCAGAACCTCAGTGAATCTGGGAACAGAGGAAATTATTCAAAATAAATTCATCTGTTTCTCAACTCAATTCTACCCTCATTTGGCCAAGTATGCCACGATAGCTCCATTTGCTCATGTGTGCTTTTATAAGCCACAATAAGGCAAGTGTGCTTTTTTTTTTTTGCCACCAAAACGAAACAAAACAAAAAAATCAAAACTGATTGGATGGCAAGCGTGACACATATGTTATCATATCAAAACCACTCAAAACTTTCTCCTGCTTCTGTAAGTCAAACTTCAACAGCCTTCATGGTGGAAGTTGGCGATAAGCTGAAGTTCAAGTTTTGCTTTGTTTGGAAATTTTTATTTCCTTTTTATCATAAAGTAGGTATTAATTTTTGCATTAAAAATGAGTGAGAGGCAAAGGTTTTCAAAGAATGTCATATTTTTCTATGTGTACATAGAAAAGAATGTGTAATCAATATCTAACATCATAAAAATAAATTCTATCTAAATTATTGTACATATGCTTAGGTACTTTTTTTGGTAACCTCATAGCTTTCAGAGTCTCAAGGAGCTCTGTGATTCAAAAATTTGAGAAAAACCCCATTCCTCTGATTTAGATATTGACCTCACGTAGCACACAAAATCATTTCACAACAGTTCAAGAATTACATGGAAGAAAATCAAACCACAACACTTAGAAGAAAATATAAATGTTTAGCGGATTTCAAGCTGAGAAAAAAGCTTTCTGAACAAAAAAGCAAGAGAAAAATAATAAATAAATAAAAATGGCCATTCTCTAGTTCAATTATTTAATTTCACTTATATCTAAGGGGAAAATGCAAACTGTAAACAGAGGAGGTCATTTTCCCCTGGTCACTAGGGGACCAGTCAATCAGCCACTACCCCTTGCTGTAACACCCAACAGAGGTTTAAAACTATTACACTAGACATTGTCACTCCATCAGTAGAAACAATACCTCCAGTATATGTACATTTATTTATATTTGTTTATCAATTGGGTATATGTACTAATCTACTAATATATTATATATCTTATAAAATATATACTTAAAAAAAGATGAGATAAAATTAACTACAAATACAAGTTTTAAAGTTTTCTTCCTGCACCCTTGCAGGTGTGTACACCTCCCCATTCTGGGGGCCATTGTTCGGCATGGCGGTGGCTAAACAGGAAGGCCCTGCCACCATTGCCAAAGCTGAGTCTGCGTTCTGCTCCCCAGATTGTGTACCTCCTTCACATCTGCCAGCTCTCTGTATCACAACACACTGTTTTACTGCCTTCCTAGTGCAGATCATTATGGGACGTCATCTACTTATTTATGGGTTTACATGTTTATTCCCACCCCCCGCCCCCCCGACTCCCCATCTAGAATATAAGCTCCATGAGAGTCAGGATGGTGCCTGTCTTGTTCATTCCTAGTTCCTCCACACCTAGAACAGGGCTTGGTATATAGTAGGTGCTCATTAGATACTTATTGTGTAATAAGGGTATACAGCTGCTCCCCCACTCAAATTCCGGCTCTTCCCCCTGCTTGGTCCTCCATTCTCCTAGCAGGCAACAGGGCAGGTCCCCTGACCCTCTGCAGGAAGCAAACAATACCCTATCCTACTTCTTAGCACAGCTTCCACTTTAAAGACCTCTTAAGGAGGGTGAGCCACTGAGGACGATCTTACTCCTCATAGAAAACACAGGCCCCCAATCTCAAATCCAGAACTTAAAAATATATACATATATAATTACAGTGTTTCTAAAGGCAGTTCTTCTTCTTTTTTAATCATCTATTTGCAAGCTGAACTAATCATATTCATGCAAAAGCGATCCTTCTCGATCAAGTCAAGCTGTTCTTAGAGCTTCTGTCCTGGGAGGGAAAAGAGACAGGTGGGCAGGTACCTGATGGTTTTCCACACATCGAAGCCATCCAGAGGCTTGGTGCCCTCTGTGCTGCCCCCCGCCAGCTTCACCAGGGTCGGCAGCCAGTCGGAAATGTGGATGAGCTCCCGGTTCTTCACGCCCCTCCGTTTCAGCAAGGGGCCGGCCACAAAGCCCACCCCTCGCACGCCTCCTTCCCACAGGCTCCACTTTCTTCCTCGAAGGGGCCAGTTATTGCCCCCTGCCAATGTCTGCCCACCGTTATCTGAAACACAATTAGGCCACGGCATGAGGACAAGGTTAACTATTAGATGCATTTAAGAACAGAAGACTTGGACGCATGTTATTATTAAATGGTGCTTAGGAACTAAGAAAGAAAATTCCTCTTTCCCCTCTCCCATTCCACTACCCTCCTCCCACCCAACACAACCCTCCATCCCACAAACATAACCAGGGCGCAGCACGGCACATGTCTGACACTAGACCTTTAAATCCTCCATGGAGAGGGCCACTGAAAAACAAGGAAGGCCCCTGAGGGGAACTGCTTGGGATAGAGCCCTGTGCTGAGCAATGAATAGGATTCAAATGCATGCATGCGACTTTGTGTAACACAGGAGAGTGAACCCAGGTAGGTGGAGCCCCTCCCCGTACATGAAAAGACACCTCTGAATAAGTTTCACTTAGGAACCTAAAGCTTCTAATTAGTGGGGATAGCGAACCTTTTTATTTTCTTCCTGGAAAATTTTTCTAACATTTAAACTGGTAACAGAATTAACACTTGACTCCCTGGTGATCTGAACTCTTAAGTGTGAAAGGTGAAGACTTCGCCAGTGGGTTAAATGTCTCTGTACACAGAACAGTTGGATGGAAAAAATAATTGCAAGAAAAATTCCTCCCTTCTTGACAGGATGGCAGGACAAAGCTTCATCGTATACTGTGTGCCAGGGGAGAAGGTTTCTCTCCCAAGACAGCCAAGGGAATGGAGGACATTGGGGAAGCCAGAGAAGATACAAAAGTGACTTCAGTATCTTACCAGCTGGGTGGGGCTCAGAGTTAGAAATTAAGTTGGACTGTAGAAAGTAAAAAGTCATATTTCTTATATACTGAGGTTGTAGAATCATATTATCTCCAAAAGAACTCATACACTTAGGTGACTTTAGAGATATGTTTTAAATATCACTTATTTGCATGTGCATTACACTCCGATTAAATGTTTTCTAAAAGCCACTGGTATCCAAATGAACCACAGGAGGGCAGTATGACAGATGTGCTCTATAGAACATTATGTATAAAGAACTCTAACAAAGAAATCAAGCTCTATCAAAGCCAAAGGATGCTCATGGAAGGAAAAAGAACCAGTATTTGTTAAGCACCCACTCTGCACCAGGCACCCTTTTAATTTCACATCATCACAGACTCTGGAGTCTGACAGACATGGAATTGAAGCATGATGCCAGCCACTCACTAGGTGTGTGACCCAGGGCTATACACTGCCTCAGTTTCTCATCTTTAATGTAGAGATAATAATTCCTACCTCATTCATGTATTATGGTGAGAATTAAGTGACACCATTTATAATAATGGTTTGGGGCTGGGTACCTGGCACAATCTAAGTGCTCAATAAATGGTAGCTAATATTTATAACGATATAAATAGTCTAGTATTATAACTATTTTGTCATGAGAGAGAGAGAGACTTGAAAATGCCAAACAGCTAATAAGTGGCAAAGCTAGGATTCAAACAATGTCTGTGTGACTCCCAGTCTCCTCCTGCCCCCAGAGTGCCCTGCTCCTGAGGTCCCTGGTATAGAGTGAGTTTTATATCTATATAAAACTTTACCTCTCTATGAAAAACATAAGCATGGTCAATCTCAGCTAAGTGTACACTCTTCCCATGATACAGCAGGAGAGCTATCTCAAGGTGATGATAATTCCCTTATGAGGAGCCTCTGTTGCTGGTGGGTAAGAAGTTCAAGGCTCTACTGTCAAGGAGGCTTCTGATCAAGCCCTTAACACACCAGGTCTTCAGTTCTTCTCTGTGCTTCGTGAGGGGGAGAAGGAAGAGTCTTGAGCTACATTAGCGGAAGGTAACAGTTCTTCAACACAGGTGGGTGACAATCAATCTCATCATTTGCTATCAGACAAGAACCTTTTCTTAAACCTCACATCTCTTCTTGACAAAGCAAACGGTCACCCAAGCCAGTTTATTAAATACACATTCTATTTCACATGAGCAGACCTGCACGTTCAAAACAGGGGGCACCATCTTTAGACAAAGGGAATTCCTCACACTCCATTGAGTATCAGTCGCCAATAACCATTGTATCAAAACTTAAAAGAAGGTGCTGCTCATGTGATACAAAAATACACTGGAAAGAAGTGTTTACACTCTACCTGTGAAGTCAAGAATGGCTAAGACAGCACTATCATTTCCCTCTACTGTCTGGATTGCTATAAATGATACTGGCTCAGGGATTGTAGAAGACGCCTGTTGTCTCCATTTTTGATAGATAACACTCTTTTGAAATATTAGATAATGTCTCTTTCAGTTCCACCTATTCGTTAGTGCTCAATACAGAAACGGTGGATGGTGAAGATGGTAGAAACAAGAGTGGAGGTGATGGGGAGAAGCGTGGGGTGGGTCTGGAATCTGATCTTAGGCCCTTGAGGTATGACTCAGGAAGGAAAATACTCTGGGCTGTAAAGAGAATTTGGCCACGGCTGCTACCGTAGGAGTTGGAAGGTGTTTCCGCATCTTATTTGGGAGGTGCCGATGCAGTGCGTGTGACTGTTTTTGCATTAGCTTCTGTGATGTTTTTCCCATTAGCAATGATAAGCGGTTCTATCGTCTGTTATCGATGTGGCTTCCTCCGTCATTTTTTTGAGAGCACTCCAGGGAGAAAGCACTGTTAACTGACACACCCGCAACTCATTCTCTTGGGCTCCCCAGTCACAAAGCCAACTGCAGAATCCACTGCATGAAGAGGACAATTCAGCTTTGCCAGGGACCTGGCCAGGCGGCACTGGCTGACGGTCTCCACTTATCAGCAAAAATCCACAGACTTAGGCCTTTGAGAAATAGGGTGCTGTCATTGGTCCATTGGTTCATTTGCCCAGGTATTTCAAGGAGTTGGACATAAAACTGATCAGAGTAACAGCAAGAATAAAATCAGCTCATTTGAAACAAGGTAGGGAAGGGGCCTTCCAATATTGTTCACTTAAGTCTGACATAAAGTTCAAAAAGACAATGGAACCACCACCATTTCAAACAAGTTTCTTTTCATTTTCTCTCCTAATTTTCCTTTGGGCAAAAGTTAATTTTTGTTCTTGTTAAGAATTAATTTTCAAGAGAAAATTTTCATGTTTCATTTCCTGGCTGACTTATGAAAAAACTTCCAAATCAAAATAAGATGACTCGCCTTTCCGTTCGGCGGCAGCCGTCAGGTGAGCCGAGATGCGCGCTTACAAGTACATCCAGGAGCTATGGAGGAAGAAGCAGTCGGATGTGATGCGCTTTTGCTCAGGGCGCACTGCCGGCAGTACCGCCAGCTCTCGGCGCTGCTCTGGGCGCCCCGCCCCACCCGGCCCAACAAGGCACGCAGGCTGGGCTACAAGGCCAAGCAAGGCTATGTCATATTTCGGATTCGTGTGCGCCGCGGTGGCCGCAAACGCCCAGTTCCTAAGGGTGCCACCTACGGCACACCTGTCCACCATGGTGTCAACCAGCTCGTTTGCTTGAAGCCTTCAGTCTGTTGCCGAGGAGCAAGCTGGACGCCACTGTGGGTCCCTGAGGGTCCTGAATTCTTACTGGGTTGGTGAAGATTCTACGTACAAATTTTTTGAGGTTATCCTCACTGATCCATTCCATAAGGCTATCAGAAGACACCCTGACACCCAGTGGATCACCAAACCAGTCCGCAAGCACAGGGAGATGCGGGGGCTGATGTCTGCAGGCAGGAAGAGCCGCGGCCTTGGCAAGGGCCACAAGTTCCACCACACGATCGGTGGTTCTCGCCGCGCAGCCTGGAGAAGGCGCAATACTCTCCAGTTCCACCGCTACCGCTAATATAAGTAATGTTTGTAAAATTCTTACCTAATAAACAGTTTAGGACATCCATGTCTGCTTAAAAGTTTTTTAATGTCTGTTAAAACTAGTTGTGTGCAGATTGTTCATTGAATGCATTGTCAAATTCTGAAAGTTAAAGTGCAATAATGTTTGAAGACTTTAAGTGATGGTGTATCTTGTTTCTAATAAGGGAAATGCCTTTGTTTTTGCTTTATTAGGGAGTTGATATGTCCATGTTTAAAATGCTGTTTGGGGGATTCTCCGGTGGTTCAGTGGTTAAGAATCCGCCTGCCAATGCAGGGGACACGGGTTTGAGCCCTGGTCCGGGAAGATCCCACATGCCACGGAGCAACTAGGCCCGTGCGCCACATCTACTGAGCCTGCACTCTAGAGCCTGCGAGCCACAACTACTGAGCTCGCGTGCCACAACTACTGAGCCCGCACGCCTAGAGCCGGTGCTCTGCAACAAGAGAAGCCACCGCAATGAGAAGCCCACGCACCGCAACGAGGAGTAGCCCTTGCTCACTGCAACTAGAGAAAGCCCGCATGCAGCAACAAAGACCCAACACAGCCAAAAAAATAAAATAAATAAATAAACAAATAATGCCGTTTGGTACAATAGGTGTAAAATTCTGTAAAAGAGGAGTGCAGAAACCAGCCATGTAGATTTGTTGGTGCATGTGATGAAATCTACAGCTTTACTGGGGTGATGCAATGCTCTGCTGGTTTACTCTAAAGTGGCTGTTTTATGGAGTCTGGCAAGGACAAACTTTAAATTGGGTTTTCCTTGGAAATGTGAAGGATGTCGTGATCCTTTATCATGATCATATGCAGAAAAATAATGAAAGTTGACTAGGGCCCACATTTTTAGACTTAATCTACTATTCCATTTATGTAACTGCTGCTTCCAAAAGGCGAAAAGTAAAGGAATGCCACCATTTTTTAAGAGAATTGAATAAACCTGTTGCAAGAAGTTTCTCTTACAAATTGAAACAAATCCTGGTTAACCTAAATTAAATTGCCTTGGCCTCCATGGTACCACTGAAGTTCACATAAAAGGTGGGAGCTCCTGATTCAATCCTATGACTCTGGGATCTGTAGAATACTTAACTTCATGCAAAATAGTGATGGTATTTACACTAGTGTATATCGAAACTGATGGAAATTGAACACTAGGTAAATGAGAAGGGAGTTTTTAACCCTAAGGTTTGTAAGCTAGTGATGCTAGGATCGGGAAATTGGTGTTCATCGGGTACCTTTCAAGTGTGGGAGGATAGAAAAGGCTTGGATCAAAATTTTAAATGTTTCATCTGTAGTATTAGTTTGTGACCATTATGAACTCTAAGCCACCTTAGGGGGGAAAATAGGGTTGGTTTTATTTAAAAGTAACATTGCTAAGTCCAATCAGTGTTATCTTGGGTCAAGCCACTTTATCCATTCCCACAAGGCTACTGAGGAGAGTCATGAAGTTGGTGTCAATATAAGTTCAACTGGTTTCCGAAAAAAAATAAATAAATAAGATGACTCCAAATAGTAAAGGAAGCTATGAAACATTTTTTGGGGGGAAACCATTTTTCAGCAATGTTTTTGGCAGGGGGAAAACCTAATTATAAAATCTTTGCCGTATAGAAAAGAAATGTCAAAATAAAACAAACGTCATCTACAGATGGTAAATCTCACTTTATTATTCATTATTGAAAAAAAAATAGCTGTCAAAAAGTCATGGAAAAACACTGGTTAGCCAAAGATCCGAGCAAACACATTAAGTATTTGACAGTGAAGCCTCATTTGCATCCAGCTGATAAAAATTAAGATGGAACCATGACAACAGCATTAGTTTTTAGGACTACTCTTCAAACAGGGTAATGTTGTGGCTTGGCTTTAGAAGGCTGCCCTGAACCATCAGTGTATATCTCCATCTTGCTGCCCCCATGGATCCTTCAACCCTGGCCTACCCAAGACAGGTCCTCACTCTGACTTGGGGATCCTGGAGAGAAAAGCAAGGAAGGCTCCAGCACCCTTGCACCAGGCCCTGGACTTCTCTCTGAACAGGCCACCCACGGGAGTGTGACAGATGAGCAGACAACAGGATTTCAGAGACCAAGAAGCCTCTTTGTCCAATAAAGGACCTGTTACTCATGGTTGATTCTTTTAGACTAATTTTTTACTTAATGCAAATTGGAGAGTTAATGTATGCCTGAGTAGTCATCTAAAGGATTAGGTAAATTCAATCTTCTCCTAATGAAAGATTCTAGAGAACATATCTACCCAGACATTCAATTTACAATCTGATGTTCTTCTCTTTCCTTCTTGCTCTACATTCAACACATTCACTTCTGCCAAGTTGATCATGAAAATGGATTTCCAATCCACCTCCCCCTTCTCCAGCCCGGTTGCCTTGGGTCCAGCACTGGTCTCACCTGGACTCCTGGGGTAACATACAGAATGTTTCACACTGCTATCAGAGGCATCTTTGTGAAGCCCAAACCAATCAGGCCACAAGCATGTTTAAAGACCTCTAACTGCTTCCCAATCAGGAAGAAGTTCAAACTTCAGTCCAACACATGGAATCCTTCACATGTGGCTCCAAACTACTTTTGGGGCATCAGCTCCTGCCCTTCCCCACAAAGCCTGCACTGTGCTTCAGTCACAGAGAACTTACTTCTCGTTGTTAGAATACAACATGCTGACGCTGCCTGGGTACATGTTGGCTCCTTTGCCTAAAATGCCCTCCCCATCTTTCCTGCTTGACTTAAATGTCACAATGCTGTTTTTAACTTACTCCCCCAGACAATCTCTGTCTCTTCACTGTCCTCCTGCACTTTATACTTTTCTATCACACTTATCTCTGTATGGTGTTAATTAGTTATTCGTGGTTTGTCTTCCCCGTGAACTCTGGCTCTCCAGGACAAGAACAATGTCTCATTCTTCTTTGCATTCCCTAAGACCTAGCACAGGACCTGCCAAAGAGGAAGGCTCGAGATTTGAGGGTGGAGAGGGGGGAACAAATAAGTGAATGGAGAAAAGGCCACCAAAAATGGAGACTGAAGACACTAAAGATTAACTCTGATTACTGCATAGGGTTTTCTGAGCCTTCATCCAGCTACCCCATGACCTTAACTTTTAGGAAGCTGTTCTGCACACAGATGCTGCTTATTTTACAGGATATTGGCAAGAGGTGCTCCTGGAACCCCATGAGGATTTAAACAAATCCAACCCACAAATACCAGAATTGTTTGTCCAATCTGGATCAGTTACCCAAAGTCAAAGGGGTTGTTGGAGAGCATTTGAGGAAGCACGGTCCTGGACGGGAAGAGAGTCCTCACTCACCCCTTTAACAAATCTTTGTGGATTTCATGGCCCATGGACCACTCTAGCTTTGGGGAAATGGCAGAAAATAAGACAGACAAGGTCCTTTCACATGGAGTGAGGAGAAAAAGAGGTAGGATCTCTCCACTCACGGTAACTGGTGACTAGGCCTCTTAGAGAAGCTGTGACCAGAATGACGGGGTAGAGCCAACCACTGTCAGAGAGAGGAGAGCCCAGGCACGAGGAGCAGGAGGCACAAGGGCCTGATTCAACTGCACATCAGATGGCGGGTGTTCTGTGTCAAGCTTCTTAATTCAAGACTAAGTTAACCGTACTCTTAAGAACCACTCTGAACTTAAGGAAAACTTGAGCTGAACGATGACTAGATATAAACAAAAAGGTGTCTGTTTTATGACTAATATTATTCTTTCCTATCATTACTACAGTCACATTTCTAATTTTATTGAAGTGTACTCAAGGGATAGGAATTAAGTGCTGTGAGTTTGGGCAAATCACTCTCTCTCTGAGCCTAAGTTTCCCCATTTGCAAAATGAGGATAATAACAATACCCATCTTAACATAGAGCCTGGCACAGAAGTAGTGCTTAAAAAATATTAGCAATTTTCATTGATGATAATCACCACCAGCAGCAGCATCAAGTATGCAGAGCAGAACAGGCTCCTAGCTGGGTATTTATTAAACAGATGCTAGATTTAGGCTTTAAAACCATACTCTGAAGTGCCATGCTTTTGTAAGAAGGTATTTCAAGCATAGACCCTTCCAGGGAGCATTCTCTTCTCTCCATGTAATTTCTTGAGAGTCATAAAAACACGATGAATTGTGAGGGGTTTTGTTACGATTCCTTTCTGTTTCCATGAATTTAAATAAAGCGTTATCAATTATCAAAGAAAGAGGTACAATGGCCATAGCCTGTCATTCAAATTAAATTTCAGAAAGCTGAATCTTTATTCAGATATTCATCTGAATATTTGTAGGGGTTTTAAATGGTTTGCAGCATTCAGGGCAGATCAACGCTCTGACCCCCCAACTCCCAGTCAGACACAATCAGACTTTACATCTTGATTAAAAGAACCAGCCAGGGGAGTGTTCCTGCCGAGCTAGTGTTAAGGGGGATTCTGGTGGAATGGAATTGGCAGCCAGACGCCAAATAACTGATGCAGCCACCAAAAGAGCTAAAGATAAAGAAAGATGGATGCAGGGAAAGGGCAAAATCAGGAATGAATGGGGGTCAAAAAGAAAAAAAAATTACACGGGGTTGTAGTAAAAGATTTCCTCATTTTAACGGGACTAATGTCATTGCTTATAATGATGAGATACCAGTGGGATTTTATCTTCTTTAAAACTTATTAAGGATGAAAAGTCTCAAAATTCTGTTGAAAGATTGAAAACATTTGGTCTCGAAAAGTTAAAATGGAACTGGGAACTGGAAAACAGTGTCCTAATTTATTACATATTTGTAGGCAAATAACTGAACTCTTTTCTGAAATTTAAATCATAGGTACTCACAGATCTTAGAGATCCTTAAATGAAAGTTGTAAGCACAAAATGTTCTGAGTCACTCTCACTTAGATGGCAAGGGTGAAGCTAGCTTTGATCTCCACATTCTGGATCCCCTAACAAGTAGCACAGAAGCCCTTTGTTTGGAATATTTAGGGTCAAGAAAAGTACCAAATGTTTATTCAGTCCTTTCTTACAACTAAAGTTCTCCTTGCTTTTCCTGCAGTTCGATCTTGAAAGAATGCTTGTTTGTTTTTTTTTTTTAAGCTAATAAAGTTATGAATTTCAGGGCAAACTAAAATGTTTTGGCACCTTTACGGAGTATCATAGTTTACTCACAAATTACTTGGCTCCCCTTCCAGACTTGAAACCCCTTTAAGGTGGCCAGATAATTTTTTACTAGATAGCTATTTATCTGTCACTAACGCCAATCAAGAAGCGATAGATGAAAAAAGTATCACAGAAGTGCTTTAGAGTCTGGCAAGTTCAAAGACAGCAGGAGAGAAGTGAAAATATCATCAAGAGGTAGAAAAAAAGTAAAATTGTGGTTGCAAACTAGTAAGTGGACTACTTGTATGGTGAGAAAGATGGGAATTGAGGTCAATGATTTTTTCGGAGAGAATGATACTAGAGAAAGCTCACATATTCTATTTGGGCAAGCATCAACTACTTTAATTTGTCTTTATGTTTCTAAATCTACAACACAAGTTAAATGTTCTGAATTTACCCTTGAAGCAGAAACAACATTTTACTGGATCTCTACTTCATAAGTAGTAAGATTTGCTTTTAGGGTTACTTGGAAAAAATCAATAAACCAAACTAAGTGCACAGGCAGTTTTGCTTCCCCAAAGCTCTTCTCTGAAGTTTGCTAACTGCTAAAGGATCTCGCTAGTATGTGATTGTCTAATTATGGCACGAGAGACCAAGAAAAAGGTCATGAGAACATTGATTAGCACAATCTTCTTTGAAGAAAAACAGAAGAGTAAATCCTAAGAGATCTCATCACAAGGAAAAAGATATTTTCTTCTTTTTCTTTTATTTTGTACCTATACAAGATGATGGATGTTCACTAAACTTAATTGTGGTAATCATTTCATGATGTATGTAATTCAAATCATTATGCCATACACCTTACACAATGCTGTGTGTCAATTATATCTCAATAAAGCTGGAAGAAGAAGAAAAAAAAAACAGAAGAGCGAAACATTTAATGGCAGAAACAAACCAAAAAAATTCAATACACCTAAATACTAAGAAGTTTGTTAAAAGAATTTCAAATATTGAATGCATACTTAATAAAGGCATAAGAACAAGATTCCCTTCAGATCTGCAGATAATACCTGGTCCAAAGGCAGAGTGAAACAAACTCTGAGTTCTCAGACTCCTGGTCCTCCTGAGCACGTGAGGTGGGCAGTACCCCTTCTGACCAGGATGACCCAGTGAGAAGGAGGAGAAGTCCAGGTGACCCTGGCCATCCCAAGGGCAGGGGAAGACAGTGCTAGCTGTTGGGAGTGAAGGCAGCTGGAGGAGAAGAGAACGTGTGGCAGGCAGCCTGGGTCCCTTGCCCAACGAGAGGCAAGTAGTTAAGTAGAGGCACTTTAGCGAGACCAAAGGACGCTGAGAGAGAGAGAGGTCCGGTACCTGGGAAATGCAACGTCTCCTGATCAGCCATGAGCTAGGATTAAAAAACAAGACCAAATAACCAAACAAATCAAAATAAATGCCCTGAGTGACCACAATAGGCATCACCAAGTCCCTGCAATCAGATCCTAACTCAGGGCCCATTTGGTCTCGGACACAATTCTAATAATACGTATGATGGCTGGCTTCCTAAATTCATAGCAAATTAGGTAGGTGCAGACTGCTGGAGTTGGTCTCCTAAGAATGAGGGAAGAAGCAGAAAAGATATGCATTTTAAAAGAAAAAAATATGAATTTTGGTTTTAAAACTAAAAAAAGAATTTCCCTGTTTTTCTAGTGTTAAGTGATCCACACTGATGTATATTAAGGACACCACTGTATGAAGCATAACACAATGACGAAAAAATTAAAATGATAACCCTACATCATTAAGATGGTAAGAGGCTCGGGGTATAGTTAAGGACAGCTTAGACCTAGAAAAAGGTTTATAGCCCATATTCATGTCTCTGTTCCTACCTAGATCAATATAATGTGACCACCTCCACCTGTCATTTTTAGGTCACAACTGCAGGCACACAAAAACTTTTACTATCATGGCATAGAGTTAAGCCTATACACGGAAAAGGGAGAAAATGATTCCAGGTCAGAGCTGGGACCCCAGCAGGACTGAGCTCAGCTGCAGGCGGGGGAGGGGGGGGAGCAAGTTACACTTTTTGCACGTCTACTTCCGTGGATTGAAACCTGTGATTACCAGGCATATGTGTGAGCATTATGGCTGGACACCCTGTGTTTGGTGGCTAGAACAGTTGTGTTAAGTTACCCTGCAGGTGAGATAGAAGGTGTTTTTACTGTTGTGGTTATTTGGTTTTTATTGTGGATGTGGTAATATGTGACCTGCCTGCAGGCTCATTCACAGATTTTACCTTTTTATCTAATAGCACCTGTAATAACTGGGAAAGTTCTGAAATAGGGGAAAAAAACTTCTATATCATGGTTCTCAAGCCTTTCAAGCCTAACACCCCCTTATTATAACAAATGTTTTGTCATGCTCCTTTGACTCCCTGTAATGGAATTCATACACATTATACTTGCACATCTAATTTTTAAAATAACTTTAAATGTAATATAAAGGAAAAACGGCAACTGATAATAAAATAGCGTGTATTTCATATGAAAACGTGCAGGCACAGAATATATAGCAAAGTGGTTAGATAATTGCCTGGACTATATATGAATACAACTGGACTTAAAGGAGGCCATTCCACACTAGAAGTACAGAAGAAAGAAAGACAGCAGGGATGAACACGAGAATAAAAATCAGAATTTATCTTCCAGAAAACAGAGAGAAGCCTAAACTTCCCAAATCATTCTAAGAGGCCAGCATTACTCTGATTCCATAGCCAAAGACACTACACAAAAAGAAAACTACAATGAACAGAGGTGCAAAAATCCTCCATAAAATTTTAGTTAAAAAAAAATTTAATAAATCTATATATAGTAAAGCTATATATAAAAATGATAATACGTGATTGTGTTAGTTTTCTATGGCTGCCACAACGAACTACTACAAATTTAGCCACTTAACACAAGTTCATCATCTTATAGTTCTAAGTCTGAAGCAAGTCCTATTGGGCTAAATCACGGTGTTGGGAGGGCTGCATTCCCTTTCAGAGGCAAGAGAGGAGGATCTCTTCTTAGTCATTTCCAGTTTCTAGAGGCTGCGAGAATTCCTTGGCTCAACACTCTCTTCCTCCATCCTCAAAGTCAGCAATGGCAGTTGAGTCTTTCTCACTTGGCATTACTTTGACCTCCTCTTTGTCCCTCTCTTCCACTTTTAAAGACTCTTGTGATTCCATTTGGCCCAGTCAGATAATATTCCCATCTTAAGGTCAGCTGATTGGCAACCTTAATTCCATCTGCAACCTTAGTTCCCCTTTGCCATATAACATAAGATATTCAGAGGTTCAGGGCTTTAGGACGTGCACATCTTTGGGGGAAGCGAAGGGAACACTGCCCTGCCTACCACAATCATGATGAGCAAATGAGGCTTACCCTAGGATTGCAAGTCATTTTCAAATAAAGGAATGATGCTGGGAGAATTACACTATCCAACTTCCAAGACCTCCTATAAAGCTACAGTAATCCAGACAGCCTGGTACTAGAATAGGGAGCCTAATAAAAGAACCACCCGTTAGTGATTACTTGACATTTAGCAAAGGTGCCAAATAAGCCAGTCGAGGAAAAAGTCTTTGCAACAAATGATTCTAGAGTAACTGAATATCTATGGGGGGGTGGGGAGGAAGAACCTTGACCAATCCCTACTTCACAACTTACAGAAGACTTAATTGAAGATGGCTCATATTTCAACTCAATAGTGAAAACAAAATTAAAATATGAGCAAAGGATTTGAACAGATATTTCTCCAAAGAAGATATACAAATGGGCAAGAAGCACATGAAAAAAATGTCCAAGGGGATGCAAATCAAAACCACAAAAGATACCACTTCACACTTACTAGGACGGCTATAATAAAAAAGACTATGACAAGTGTTGGTGAGGATGTGGAGAAACTGGGACCCTCATACACTGCTGGTGGGAATGTAACATGGCACAGCTGCTTTGGAAATACTTTAGCAGTCCCTCAAGAAGTTAAACATAAAGGTACCACATAACCCAGAAATCCCACTCCTAGGTGTGTATTCAAGAGAAATGAAAACATATATCCACACAAAAGCTTGTGTATGAATGCTCATAGCAGCATTATTCATAACAGCCAAAAAAAGTGGAAACACTCAATGTCCATTAATTGATGAATGGATAAGATGTGATATATTTTCAGCAATATACAGGAAAAAAAAAGGATCACAATAAAAAGAATAAAGTACTGACACATTCTACAATGTTGGTGAACCTCGAAAACATTATGCTAATGAAAGAAGCCAGATAAAAAGGCCATATACTGTATTTTTCCCTTTATATGAAATGTCCAGAATAGGCAAATCTATAGAGACAGAAAGTAGATTAGTGGCTTCCAAGGCCTGGGAGGAAGGGGAAAATGCTAATGGATACAGGATTTTTTTTGTGGGGGGGTGATAAAAAAATTAGATAATGATGACAATTATACAACTCTGTGAATATACTAAAAACCACTGAATTGTACACTTTCAAAGGATGAATTTGATGGTGATGTGAATTATATCTTAACAAAACAAAACTGTATGAGAAGAAAAAGATGGACCAACGACCTGAATGTAAATGCTAAAACCATAAATCTTTTATAGAAAAACATAAGAGAATATCTTTGTGACTTGGAGGTAGGCAAATGTTCTTAAAATCAACAGGTTTGGTAATACATTTATGTATTAAAATTGATAAGACCCATAATGGTGTAAGATGAAACAGTGATAATATAACTTCAAAGGCAGAATAAGCAGTGGGGTAAAGTGCAGCTCTGGTCAGCTGGTGGGATCTCACTGCAATTAAGCAACCATTCTACATTTTTTGCCCTTTGGATGAGAGGTGGGTTAAGGAAGAAACCCTACATTCAGGAAAACTCTTCCTGTTGTCACTAAAATGTATACGATCTGCTTCATGGAAACAGTCCAAGCCTGCCCACTCCATGTATATTTCAGAGCACAGTACAACAGATGTGAGTCTTCTAGACAGGGCATTCTCAACACCACCCTAATTATCAAAACCCGGAGCTTCCAGGACATGGCAGATTCTTTGTTCTTGTTTTCACCAATCCATCAAATTGACTTGGCTTCTTTTTAAAACAGTAGATCTTTTCTGGAATCAATGTGTCTCTCTTTCTCTTACAGACTCCTACTTTTTATATCTCAGTTTTTCATCAGGGTCTTTTGTGGTAAGCTGACCCTACAAAACATCTGCCTGGCATGTGAGACACAAGATTTTCTTTTGGAAAGCTTTTTGTATGTACCCAAAGAGACTGCTTCATTGTTTATTCCATTTTTGGCTTCCTGCAAGTTTAAATGTGGAATCGAGTGGAAAATGACTTCAAAATAGATAAGAGATTACATGAATCTTTCCATACTTCATGTAGTCATATGAAGATATATTAACCCTATCAGATATGAAATACTGTGCTAGTGATTTATTTTTTATTTTCTGACTTGTGTATGGTAAAATTCACTTGTTTTGGTGTGTAGTTCTATGAATTTTGACAAATGAAGTCATATATCTAGCACCACAATTAAATGTGAAAATTAATAAAGGGAAGACTCACTAAAATGAAGTTGAAGTCAGAAGGGGAAGTTCTCACACAGTACCACTCAATGTCAATTTCAGGAAGAACTGTCAATTACAGACCCCAACAGAAGAATCACCAACAGGAAAGAATCATCAAATACCGGACCTCAACAGGAAAAGACATACATTGCATCTCTTACAAGAAATCGACCCCCTCAGCAACTCAGCCAATGAAAAACCACATTCACCTTGAACTCTCACTTTTCTCCAATGGACTTTCATTCAAAACAACCCTTCCCAACTTCTTCCTTTTTCTCTATAAAATAATATCCCTCTCCTTTGTTGGACTTGCCTATTCTTTTGCTATATCTTGCTTGTCCTGAATGTGCAGTTCTTCGCCATTCCTGAATAAACTCATTTTTGCTGGTAAAATAACTTTTAAGGTCAACACAAGATATAGAACAACTCCATCGCCCCAGAATCAGTCCCTTGTGCTACCCCTCTATAGTCAAATCCTCCACCCAACCCTTAACCCCTGACAACAACTGACATTTTTTTCCATCTTCAAAGTTTTCCTTTTCCAGAATGTCATATAGGAAGACTCATACAGTGTGTAACCTTTTGAGTCTGGCTTCTTGCACTCAGCATAATGCATTTGAGATTCATGCAAGTTAGTGCATGTATAATGGTTCGTTATATTGCTGAGTAATAGCCCACTGTACAGATGTACCACAGTTTCGTTTATTTACTAGTTGAAGGACATCTGAGTTTTTTCCCAGTTTTTAACAATTATTGATAAAGCTGCTATAAACATGGGGGCATAGGCTTTTGTACAAACATGTTTTCATTCCTCTTGGGTAAATCCCCATGATCAGAATTTCTGCTTTCAAGATGTTTTTTCACCTTTGGTTTTCAGCAGTTTGATTACAATGTAGATGTGGTTTTCTTTGGGTTGATCTGATTTTACTGAGCTTCTTGAATCTATACATGTATCTTTCACCAAATTTGTGACGTTTTCAGACATTATCCCTTCATGTATTTTTTTCTGCACCAATATTTTTCCTTTTCTTCTGGGACTGTAATGACATAAATGCTAAACCTTTTGATATTGTTCTATAGGTCCCTCAGCTCAAGTTTTCTTCTTTTTCCTCTCTGTCTTTCAGACTGTGTAATGTCCACTGATCTATCTTGAAGTTCACCGACCCTTTCCTCTATCATCTTCATTCTGCTATTGGGCCCATAGAGTGAACTTTTAATTTCAGGTACTGTATTTTTCAGTTCTAAAATTTCAATTTGGTTCTTTTTTTCCCTTTCTATTTCTCTTGAGAATTTTTATTTTTCCATTCATTTCAAGAGTGTTCAACTTTATCTCATGGAGAATGGTTATAGCTAACCCAATTAGATTCAGAGTACAAGTTCTTCTTGTCTGTGGACAGTGGTCCTAATATCAGTTCAGTTTTTAAAGTCTTTGCAATGACGTTTGGGTTTACCCAGTGTGTGCCCAACTCAGGGGTTAGTCTGGGACGCGGGCAGTGACTTATATCACAGGTGAGTTCCTGAAGTCTTTGCTTTGCTTCTTTGGGTCTGTGTGACACCTGCACACCTTGGAGCTGAGCCTGGGACTTATGTCAGTTCACACACAGAATCAGGGGATCCTCTTCTCCAGCTCTTTCCTCTCTGAGATTCCCCTATACTTTCCAGTCCCCAGCATTCCCTTTTCCTGGCTCCTCTGGTCAGAAAGACAGGTTTCTCTCAGGTTTTAGCCTCCTAAAAACACAACTGAGGTTGCCTTTCAGAGCTAAGCAGCAAAAAGAGAAAGAGAGATAAAGTAATAGGATCCTCCTACTCTCTTTCGACAAAAGGGGCCCCTTTTCCCTGGTCCTGTGGTCAGAAAGAATCTTCTTATTGCGTTTTAGGAGCCCAAACCCCTACCACAAAAGCAATGCAGATCCTCAAGTGGGGCTGGCCTTGGGGCAGGGTCAGGAGAGAAAACAGAGAGAAAAAAAAAGACACAAATAAAACGTGAATTCTCCTATATTTTCTAGCAAAAGACACCTTTCCCAAACCTCTGGTTGGAAATAGGGGGTTTCACCTGTAGATTCTGCTGCCAACACCTGCTTCATAGTTCCATAATTCCATCAGCCCTTGGGTCAAAGCCGAGAGACAGAGGAGTGAAAACAAAGCCCACAAAACTCACCCCGGGTATAGGGGATTGGTGATGCTTTGACTTCATCCCTGTTCACCATTTGCTTGCTGTTGTTTACTTTTTAGGTGCCCCAGGCAGCTGTTTTCCGTATTGTCCAGAGTTTTTAGTTGTAATCCACGAGAGAGACAGGCTTTATGAGGCTGCTCCACCCTGCCCAGCACCAGTAGGGCACGCTCAGGATTTTAACGCGAATAGGCCCATGGGACTTGGCATGTCTGGTCCTGGGTTTTGTTGGTGTTCGTTTTTGTTTTGTTGCTGTCGTTTTTACCTTTGCCTGGATTTATGTAGAAACAGAATGAACGACACCTCATGCCAGGTAAGAATAAAAAAGAAAGCTATTGTTTGAAAGGCCTTAATTAAGCACCTGCTCGGTGCCCATGACTGCTGTCAGCACTGTGGGAAAAGACAACAGAGGGTCAATACGTGGTCCCTGCTCTCAAGGGACGTGAGAAGCCCAGCCCAGGTGAAAGATAGAAGACTGTCCACTATTTGGGTTAAAAAGGATACAGAGAAAGAAGAGAGATGAAAACTGGGGAATTAGAGAGGGTGACAGGGAGGCTGTTCAACCTCGGGCCAGACCTTGATGGAGAGGAAAAGGCACATTCCTCCCAAGGGGGAGAGGGCTTGATGGGGTAATTATTCTTCCGAAGTTGGTTTTGTACATTTTTATTACACATTGAGTTTATTTGCCCAAAGGAAAACTAAGAGGCAGTTTCTCAGGGCATTTTATTACTCCTGACCCTGTTCTTCCCTCCCCTTCCCTCAACTTGGTAAAAAGCGTTTCCAGGACTTTGGTTCAGAGTGAGGACTGGAGGCCCAGTCATGCTGGAGTGAGTCATGGGATCTTTCCTGGGGAGTCTTGAATTACCACAGACAAAATTCTCAATAATGGTTGTAACTCAGCTGGTTGCTGGCATTGTTCGTGTGCTTCAGCTGAGTTAAAACATTCGGAAGTTTAGTCTTCATATTTTATTTGGGTTTATTCCTACAATCACAAAGGCAGTATCTTCATTCGAGGATAGCATCTATTATATTTGAAAATACTTTCTGTGAAGTATTCAGGAAGGCTTTGCATGGAGAGCCCCTGTGAGCAGACAGCCACAGAGGAGGAAAGGCCACGGGTAGAATGGTTGCACAGATGGCCAAGTCCATTGTGAATTTTCACTTGCAGCTGTGTGGAAAATACCTATGCGGGTGACTCAACATCTATGGATTTCTAGCTTTAAATTACAGCACGGCAGAGAATGTTTTCAATGGCTGAGCATATAGGGAGGCTGGTGAACTTCAGCCAGTTTTGAGCCCATCAGCTACCACGTGTTGCAATACCGATGGATGATTAAATAAATAAACAAAAGAGACCCTGTCACCATCAGGGCATCAAGCACGGTACGTGGACAGCTGGCACGGCAACCAGACCTGTGGCTGACAGAGATACTGTATCTATTTCCAATAATAGAAACTTAGCTTCCTGCTTGTGTGACTTAATGCTGGGGTCTTGCTTTTCTTTTCTGAACTGAGGTGTGCTCAGATCCAAAGTTATTGCTTGGCCAGCCCATCAGGATCACATGTAAATGGCAGGACCCGTGACTGTATCACATTTGTGCCTTTTCACAGTTCTGTCTGGGAACTCTACCTTTTGTAAAAGACTTTGCTAGTGTCCTCCCATCCCCATCCCCCCACTTCCACCCTCCTCCTGGCTGGCTGCCGGGACTGTATTTTGTCGCTTATCTAACACAAAATAAACAGAACAATCTGGAGCTAATTTAAGTGGTTTACCATATCAGGATACAGCTGGGAAAGATTTTAAGAAAAAGGCTCAACAGGAACAATAGTTGTGTGAAGTTGAGCAGCGGCAGAGAGCACAGGAAGGCGGTTTCAGACAGCCTGGCAGACAGCTGTCAGCCACTCCAATAACAACCCCCGAAGCCAATGAAAACGGGCAAACGGGCAGGGTCTGTACGGGCCGCTCAGCCGGAACCCTCACAAGGAAAACAAGGGATTCGCGGGCGTTCTGAGTTAATGGCTCAAGTGTGAGGGCCACCAGCCTCCTGGGAGCCCTCCGGCAGGCTCCCATGCAGCAGGGACTCAAGAGGAATTGCAGAAAACACTTCACTGCTCCACGACACTGGCCAAGACTGTTTTTTTTTTCTTTTTGACGTGCATGCATACACGCTGGCTTTATCCAGACTTAGGAATCCAGCGAGGCCCCGAAGAGGAACATATGTTTTTGACATCAGTTTCTTCTACTCTGCAGGCGGCTTGTCTTTTTTTAACTCTTTGGGGGCCTCTGGCTAGACCTTGAATTTCCTGGTGCAGCTTGACAGAGATGAGAGGGCTTGAGGGAGTTAAATAAAGCTATGTGCTGCCCTTGAAAGAACTTGCAAACGCTTTATATATTAAAACGAACAAGAAAACCTCACTTGGATCAAGCTTTTGACAAAAATTCAACCAATTAGGTAAACGGCATGGTCCTGAAGGCAGTGACGTTTCATGCAGAGAATACTGGATTGGAAGAGTAGAGCCTGGGACTGGAAGTCTACTTCTGCCACCACAAAAGGCTTCTGGGTCAAAGTTTCCTCACTGAGGACCAGATGCCCTCATCCTCTTCTTCATCCTCTAATTCATGATATTAGCTTCTGCTCACACCTTCTTCCAGAGAGCATTCGACTTAGTAAAAATGTCCCTCTGACAAGGGACATAGACAACCTCTGGGTCTATTATGAAACAATTCCATTTGTTTGAGGATAACTTTTAAAAAAATCATCCTTGTCTACGTTCTAAAGGAAGAAGAATGCCATTTGGAAGATTCAATTAAAAAAAAAACAAATAAAAGAGTAGAAATTAATGTTTTACTAGTCACTTTCCATCTATTGTATCCTGCGTCACAATAGATCATGATAATAGAACTAACTTAAGACTCAAATTTCAGCATGCAAATAGGCAGAGATATGGATAGGCTTTGTAAGAGCAGAAAGGAATATAAACACTTCTAAAAGATATTTTTTTAAAAAAAGGAAGGCAGAGAAATATCCCCTTTAGAAATGTAATATCCCTTCTATTTCCAGAGCATGTAAGTTTGGACAATGATTATTTCAAAAATATCCAAGCACACTTAAAAAAATCTAACTCTCTGAAAATATAAAATCTCTCTAGAACAGCTCTCAAACAGCAGCATGTACCAGAATCACCTAGAAGGTATGTTAATGCACAGATTGCTGGGTCCCACCTCCAGAGTTTCTGGTCCAGAGGTGGGCCTGAGAATTTGCATTTCAAAGAAGTTCCCTGGTGATGGTGATAATGATGCTTCTGAGACCACACTTTGAAAACCATTTCTCCAGAGAGAGACTGAATGGCTGATACATTAAAGTCAACCAATTTTACTCTGCATCTTTTTTGTTGTTCTTTTGAATCACTGGTCAAGTGTGGTTGACGAGTGAGAGTGGAAAAATAAGCAAGAACACAAAGGGGTACTGAATCCATGCAGAATATTCACAGAAGTCACACAAAGAGAAAATGGCTGGACCTTAACTTTTGTGCGGATTAAATTATAAAAGAATTATAAAAGTAGTTATTTTCTGAAGGGTAAAATTGACCTTTACTTAAGGATTAAAAAATGTGGCAAAGGAGAAATTTTTATAATAATGAGCCCCTACTCTAGACTCCATACACAGTGGTTCTCATCCTGGCAACACTACAGAATCACTTGGGGAACCAGAATCTTCAGAGAGGGCTTTCAAGGTGCTTTGGAAATACAGAGAAGATTGCAAACCTGCCTAGAAGGTGTTCTGCCCTGTAGAAAAGGGTGTTTGAATTCATTATTGGACCACAAAGTCTCAAATGATATCTTAGAAATCAACACAAAGATGATGATGTCAAGGAAGATTAAATGGCATGCGAGAAACTGCACAGCGAGTTAGAAGCAAAGCCACAGTAAAAACTCTTTTCCTGAAGCCCATCCAAATCTCTATCGTATTATTTGACTACAATGGCAATAATAATTTGAAAGATAGAAAAAAAAAAAAAGGTAATCGGGGAGAATTGAAAAGAGAGATCTCAGTACACAACAGTAAGGTCAATAATCATCTTGGAGATTCCAGCGGTTTCATTCAAAGTATCCATTTTAAGAAACTGAGGAGTCAATACAGGCTTTCATCAATTCCGAAACCACGCTTCTAATGAATGGGTATGTAACCAGGCCTTCGCTATCTACAACCTAAGTGGTTGTGGTGAGGTTGGTTAATAACATTGTTGTAGTACATGAAGACCATATGTATTTGAAGAATAAGGAAAAAGAGAGAAGATGGACTAGAGCGATGCCATCTGGCAGCCTTAACTGCTCACAGGCAAGCTCTTCTCAAGCAAGCTGTTTCTGATACTCCATCCGCAAGATCACCGTATTGCACTGAGAGAGGTTTGCCAGAGGGAAAGTGAGGTCATGGAGTGATTTGGTAAGGCCCCCAGCTCGCCTGTGACTCAGCCTACGTTATGGGACTCAAAATGAATTAAAACTACATTTTAAGAGCCGTATCTTCCACCTGGTTCCCATCACTGCTTTTGGCTAGCAGGAGAAGAACCTGTCAGTTTTTATCGGCAGGAGGTAAAAAGGGACAGCACGTTTCAGGGAAAAGCAAATAAACATACTTGCCAGGATGGTTTCGGGTTTACCAACACAGCAGGTGGGTCAGGAAGCACTGCACCCATCCAAGTAATTGCAACGGCAACATTTCACTCAAGCAGACAACGTGACATCACACGGCCGAGGGGAAGGTATGTTTTGAGCTCAGAATATGGAACAGAGGGTCACGCAGGAGCTTCTCCAACTATCTGACTAAGGCACTTACATGTTATGGGAACTTTTTTCTCTTGGGGTCAATTCACATTCCCACTATCCATTCCCGTTTCTTGATTAAAAACCAAACATACAATCAGAAATAATTTTTAAAGCAGCTTTGCTGAAAGAATATTTGAGGCATTAGAAAGAAGAATCAACGTATCATTTTGATCACTAAAAGATTTTTTCATGGTTACTGAAAACACACTGAGAGCTTGGGGACAGAAGTCAGGGCGTCAGTGGGATCCACGAATGTGTCCTGGTCAGCCAGAGCAGTGCCTCCTTCACCAGTCCATTTCTTGCCAGCCAAAATCATGATGGGAACCAGGCTTTTAAAGGGTGGTTTTAATTCACTTTGAGTATCATAAAGTCACAGACAAAAGCAGCAGTTTGGGGTGGACTTGGTAGTATTCATGTCCTATTGTATGATGGAGCCTATTTATTTCATTGGAGTCTCATGCTTCTCACGCTAGGATCAGACACAGACGTCCTGGTTCCTATCAGTTTATTTTACAAAAGTGCATTTGAGTCTCTTGATCCATATTTCAATATAGGTCCAGTGTAGTATATTTGCGCTTGGCGCTGAAATTTACAGACTTGCCATCCTAGATACATCACAATCATTCTCTTTCACTATGTGTAAGTGTTTATGCCAAGATATCAAATTGAGGTACCCAAAATTTTAGCAAAATGAAAAACTCCCCAAAACCCTCTCTTTTCTAGCTGGAGTCACCCAAAGCATGATTTCTTAAAATGACTGCTATTGTTAAAAATCATGTTTTTAAATAATTTTTAATATCAGAAAAATTGTTGCCATAGAAAGTTAGGTATTTACCTTGGGTAGTAGAATAATGGATAATTTAGTTTCCTCTCTATACCCTTCAATAGTTTTCTAGTTTTCTACCATTATCAAGTATAATTTTTTGTCAGAAGCATGATTGATTTTAAATAAATTAATGAGGATACTAAGGATTTCTTTCAGAAGCTGATATTAAATCTAAAATAAGTGTGGCTCATTGTATAAATAAAGTCTTCTCTGGAATCCAAAGGTTAGAAAGTATTATTTTAAATGTTAATTTACAAAGAAGAAAGAAATGAACAGAGAAGTACTTTTAGAGAGAAAAGTACATTTTAGAGCCAAATTATTAAAAAATATAAAGTGAAACAAGCCCTCAATGTTTCCACCAATCCCTGTCTAAGCCCCACCTTGTTGGAACAGGGTGGCCCACATACCTGAATGGAGTGGCCCCAAATACTCGGAATCGTATGATGCCGCTGAGACACTTTATATTCATTATATTTCAAGAAAGTCTTCTGACGGATATTAAATATTCCTATTAATTTTCCACATAATTTGCCAACCAATACACTAGTTTCTTCAGCCCCTGAGCATGTTCTTCATTCTTTACTTGTGCATTTCTGACCAGAAGAGACATAGTTCAATTCTGGTAGAAACGTTCCCTTTTGCCAAATAAATCTGGTCTTTACGATCAACGTGCAATCTGTTTGGTTTCTGTTTCCCATTCATTTCCTGGATACCTTCTTGAGTTATCTGATAACTACCTGACCAACTAACTACTGCTGCCACTTCAATTAACATGGACACAATTTATCCTGCTGACATATCTAGGCCCTTGGCTTCTTTTCTTGAGTTTCATCAGTCACGGCATAAGGGACTCTTCTGAGCTCTATCGATACTGTAACTAAAAGGAAACCAGTGATCCCAAAAGACCCTCTACATTGAGGATCATGATAAGTAAAGCATTTTGTTCAGGTCAGTCTGAGGCAAGCTACCTTTATACACTAAGAGAAAAGATGCCCTAGAGGCAGTAACGGGGAAGGTCAAATGGGCTCTCTATTAAACACGAAGACTGCATTCACTAGGGAAAAAAAGAAAAGAAGGGAGAGGATGTAAAATCGAAGGTAAAATGGAATCTGACATCTGTTCAGATCTAAGTGGATGTTGATCTGCCCCTATGTAATCTTAGTCTGTGACTTCATTTATATTCTGAGATCAGCATTTATTACAAATATCCTCTAAGCTAAATGAGCTATTATAATTTTAATAGGAAACTGAAGTCTTGGATGAGGATGCCATGTGATAAGTGAGGCATGGCTCCCACAAAATTCAAAATATTCCTGACACATACGTACATCTCATGTGTGAATAAGTGATAATAAACACACACTCTACCCTACATTTCTTTTCAGGATCTCAGCAGTTCTGTGAAGGCTTCCCATTCAAGTTCCAAGGCAGATAAGTGGCCAACTACATCAAGGTGCCCTGACTTTTGGGGAGAAAGAGAAAGCTCCTCCCTGGCTTGTTCTATTCCAGAGCAAAGAAGTCTGGGTCTGGGCACATGGACAAGCTTTCTTTAGTATAAAGCCAAGAGCAGATTTGATCAAATTTCTGGGTTTTTGTGGTAAAACACTAAACTCGCCTGTCTTCTGGGAATATTTAGGTAGAATAAGAGGTCACTGAGATAACCCCAGGAATCCTACCCCCAAACTGCCCATGTCATCCCAAGTCATTCTTCTCTTACTGACAAAAACCAAAAGAAGGCAGCTAAAATACCAATTTGTTCTGCAGATAAAATGTTATCTTAATGCAAAGTTTTCTTCCTGAGATTTATCATTTTCCTATTAAATTGTATCATTTATCATGCCTTAAAAGCAATATAAGTGTCTAAGGAAATCAGTAACAGAGTAAGGAATGAGAAAAGAACTTAGTAACTGGAGATTGTTACTCGTTCATGGAGGGGATCTTTCTGGCCTGTTTTCTACCAGGAATTATAAATGCATATATGCCTACACATATGCATTGCAAAGTCAAACTTAAAGTATCAATTGACTATGTGCAGTGTTCTGACCACAGGGGATATAGTGATGAATAAGACAGACAAGATCCTTGCTCCCTTGGAACTTAATTTGATAAACAAGAAAAAAAAAACAAGCAGACAAGATAATTCCCACAGTGATAAGTGCTCTGAAGAAAACCAACGCTGTGCTGGGATAGACAGTGAGTGAGGGGGCAGGGAAGGCAACGTCAAACGAGGAGCTGACTTGTTAGCTGAGACTTAAAATGACAAGGCATCAGCCCTGGGATGGTTAAGATGAAGAGAGTTCCATACAGAGGGAATTCAAGTTCAAAGGCCCTCTTTAATACAACGTTAGGATAGTGGGATACATTGTACCAAAGTTGCTTTCTTTTTTTTTTATAAATTTATTTATTTACTTATTTATATTTGGCTGAGTTGGGTCCTCGTTGCTGCGCGCGAGCCCGCTCCAGTTGCAGCAAGCGGGGGCACTCCTCACAGGGTGTGCGGGCCTCTCATCGCGGCGGCCCCTCCTGTTGCAGAGCACAGGCTCCCGGCACACAGGCTTCAGTAGCCGTGGCACGCGATTTCAGTAGTTGTGGCTTGCAGGCTCTAGAGCGCAGGCTCAGTAGTTGTGGCACACAGGCCCAGCTGCTCCACGGCATGTGGGATCTTCCCGGACCAGGGCCCGAACCCGTGTCCCCTGCATTGGCAGGAGGATTCTTAATCACTGCGCCACCAGGGAAGCCCCCAAAGTTTCTTTTAAATTAAAGACTATATTAACTATATTCCTATTTTAAATATAGCAGTGTGTACATGTCAATCCTATACTCCCAATCTATCCCTCCCTCCACCCTTCCCACTTCCCCCAAGTTCATTCTCTAAGTCTGCGAGTCTGTTCCTGTTTTGTAAATAAGTTCATTTGTATCATTTTTTTTTAGATTCTGCATATAAGTGATACCATATGATATTTGTCTTTGTCTGGCTTACTTCAATTAGTATGATAATCTCTAGGTCCATCCATGTTGCTGCAAATGGCATTATTTCATTCTTTTTATGGCTGAGTAATAGTCCATTGTATATATGTACCACATCTTCTCTATCCATTCATCTGTCGATGGACGTTTAGGTGGTTTCCATGTCTTGGCCACTGAAAACAGTGCTGAAATGAACATTGGGGTGCATGTATCCCTTCGAACTATGTTTTTCTCTGGATATATGCTCAGGAGTGGGATTGCTGGATCATATGGTAGCTGTATTTTTCATTTTTTAAGGAACCTCCATACTGTTCTCCACAGTGGCTATACCAATTGACATGTACCAATTGACATGTACACACTGCTCTATTTAAAATAGATAACCAGGGACTTCCCTGGTCTTCCAGTGGTTAAGAATTGGTCTTGCAACACAGGGGACACTTGTTGGATCCCTGGTCGGGGAACTAAGATTCCACATGCCGCAGGGCAACTAAGCCTGTATGCCGCAACTACTGAGCCTGCACACCACAACTAGAGAGCCTGTGTGCCACAACTAGAGAGCCCATGTGCTCTGGAGCCAGCGTGCCGCAACTAAGACCCAATGCAGCCAAAAATAAATAAATAAATATTCAAAAATAAAATAAAATAGATAACCAAAGAGGAACTAGTGTTAAAAAAAAAGAAAAGACTATATTAACTATATTCCTAATAATTTTCTGTTGTTGAGAAAAACATAAGCTAAATAATGCCTGGCAATCAACCACAAAGAAACTTCAAATCAAATTTTGTAATTATCATCACTTTTCTTCCATTATCTATGCCACACACCTACTTAATTTCATTGAAATGTATTTATGATAGGATACATATCCATTTGAAATCCTTTTTTGAATGCAATTGTGTTTAAAGGTGGCAAATTAAACCACAGGTTTGACCAGAATCAAGGAAAACTGAATGCTCTTCAATCAAATTTGACCAAAGTCAGTTAACTTCTTAGAAATTTATAATGGAACAAACCAAGAGAAAGGTCACAGCTCAAACTGTCACCACACTTCCTCATGTTGGCCCATCAGCTTCATGAGACATCCTTTCAAGCCTAAAGACAACTAATTCATAGTTTATAACTGTAAGTTTGAGGTGTAGAGTAGATTTATTAGTAAAGAGTAGATTTATTATTTCTCTTTGGAAAGGTATCGCCTATGTAGCAACTGAAAATTCCACATGCAATTTCATAGTTAATATATAGGCACATCAGGGTTTTCTGATGGTACTACCGGGAACGAAAACTACCAATACCAACATATTGTCAATTAAAGTGGAATTATTTGAAGTGGAATTATACTTATGGAAACTTTACAGGAATATTCCCTTTCAGTTTATAGACTTCATCTGATTTGATTTTTAAGGGCCTTTCAAATATTATATATATATATATATATATATATATATATATCTACCTATCTATCATATCTGCTCCTTTCTGAATCCCCACACTTGGAGCCCCTTATTCTCACATATATGTACATGTATGTATGTATTTTTAAAAACTTTTAATTTTAGAACAGTTTTAGAGGTAGAGAAACATTGTGAATGTAGTACAGAGAGTTCCTGGACCTCTGGAGCCTAAACACAGATACAATATTTGTACAATAACATATTGCCCAGAGATTACTGCTGTGGTGTCCTGGTCAACCAGTGTAAAAAGGTAAAAAGCTCAGATAGTGATGATAATAATAATCATAGCTGTATTTAACAAATTCCTTCCTTACACCAGGCCTGGTATCAGGTACTTTACATGAATTATCTTATTTAATTCTCATAATAGTCCTGTGAGTAAGCGTTATCCCCATTTTGCAGACAAGAATACTGATGCTCAGAAAAGTAATTTACCCAAAGTCACCCAATTAGTAAGTGGTAGAACGAGGATCTGAACTCGGGTTTGTCTGATTAGACAGCCCCTGCTCTGTCCTAACCATTTGCTACACTGTCTCTCCAAGATGGGCCCCTGAGTTGCCATGTCTTCTGGTCTGTTATAAATCAGACTCTGCCCCAACCTTGGAAGCCAATCCTGTAGGCAGCCTAGGCTCCTATTCCTGGCTTTGCCCAGATCTGGCTTCCTAACCTCTCCCTGTTCCCAGTATGCCAAGTAGTTGATTTTCCAGAGGATTCTAGATTGACTGAAACTGGAATCTTTGTTGGCATATTATATTGCTCTATCAGGCATCTGACTCGGGCAATCTTTTGGAGTTAAAATGTAACATCAATTTTGGGTGTTCTTTTGAGTTGGGAGAAAATCTAGGTCCATTACTAAGTTCCTATGATGAGCGATGTATGCCCAAGGCCAAGAATAGTAAAAGAGCACAAGGGCAAGAGTTGAATGGGCTTCATGGAATACACTGAACTGGAGTTGAGATAATCACGTGTAACTTTAAAAACAAAGCATTGTCTTGAAATACCAACATTTAAAATCATTTTTCTTTTCCAAACTGTTTCTTACTTCTTACTCTTCACACACTGTGTAAGAAAGATCCACTGACCATTATTTCTGCACTTGCAGACATACTCTCAAGATTCTTGACATTTTTCAAGCCCTGAACGCTTAAGGAAACAAACGTTGGCTGACTGGTGGTGTCTCCAACGAAGAGACTGCTTATGTCTGCTCCTTTCTGAATCCCCACGCTTGGAGCCCCTTATTCTCACAACCTATCACATCTTTCTCGTTTACAATTCTCAGCAGGATCCCTCGTTGATGGTTACACAGACTGTGCACTAATCTACAGGAACACCGTTTCCTCAGTCCATGTAACCACTGATCTCCCTGAAGCTCCAAAATCAATCCGTGCTTCAGGACTTGAGAAAAGATTATCAACAAAGGGACAGCCATCTAAGAGAAAAAGTAAATAAGTTCGGGGGCTTCCCTGGTGGCGCAGTGGTTGAGAATCTGCCTGCCAATGCAGGGGACACGGGTTCGAGCCCTGGTCCGGGAAGATCCCACATGCCATGGAGCAACTAGGCCCGTGAGCCACAATTACTGAGCCTGCGCGTCTGGAGCCTGTGCTCCGCAACAAGAGAGGCCGCGATAGTGAGAGGCCCGCGCACCGCGATGAAGAGTGGCCCCCGCTTGCCGCAACTGGAGAAAGCCTTCGCACAGAAACGAAGACCCAACACAGCCATAAGTAAATAAATAAATAAAAAAAAAAAAAAAAAAAAAAAAAAATAGGAATCTACCTTTAAAAAAAAAAAAAAAAAAAAAAAAAAAAAAAAAAAAAGTAAATAAGTTCTTGCAGAGAAAATAAATGCTATTGTCATACACAGCAATAAGACTGATTAAATTCTTCAAGAATATGAGCTGACAATTCAAGCAGTGGGAATGTGATAACGAAGGTTTCATAGCATCACAGCAACTCGGCCTCCAAGAAGCCAGCAAGGATGCCTAAATCTTTTTTTTATTGCTATTAGGAAGAAAGTAAAAGTACCAAGATCAAGAATTCAATTTACTTCTCTTAACTTTCTAAACGTTATATAAATAACTACATTATTTTTTATTTTTTTAATATAAACTTATTTATTTTGGGCTGTGTTGGGTCTTCGTTGTTGCGCACAGGCTTTCTCTAGTTGTGGTGCACGGGCTTAGTTGCTCCGCGGCATGTGGGACCTTCCAGGACCAGGGCTCGAACCCGTGTCCCCTGCATTGGCAGGCGGATTCTTAACCACTGCGCCACCAGGGAAGCCCATAACTACATTATTGAACAAAGTGCAGTGTAGAATTTAATAAAAAGAAGTGCAACTAAAAATGAGATATACCTCCTCACTTTTCAGAGCAGCATGTTCTATTGTGGACAAAAGACTCGATTTCTCAAAGAGCCATGTGATACTATGAATGTAGTAGCTGGAATGCAAAGCAAAAGATGTAAGTTTTCAAACCATTTCTGTTACTGGTCACCTATGCTTTTCAACAAATCACCTCCCTTGGGATTATATCCCTATTTACAAAAAGGTGATAATTATTTCTTATCTACCCCAGAGAATTAGAAGACAATGGGGCACTACAACAAAGGGGACATTTTAAAGACCTTAAGAAGCAACAGCACCCTGGTGGGTAGGGGATGTGATAAGCCCGGAGGCCACGCACGCAGGTACAGGGGGTGGGGGGGTGGGGGGGGGCCAGGGAGGATACAGGAAATCTCTCTATCTTTCCCTTAATCCTGCTGTGAGCCTAAACTGCTCTTAAAAAATAAAATCTTAAAAAAAAAAAAACTTTCCATTTTGGAAAAGATTACTTCTATTTTATGGAGAAATACTTTCCTAATAGTGAACTTGTCCAAAAAAAAAAAGATTTTATAATCTTAAAAAAGAAAAAGATTGCTGAAAATGGATACAGAGGCCTTGAGAGTATCTTCGACCTATATAAGTCATAATGATTAAAATTTCAAAGAAACTGTTATACAGCATGAACATTTAATAATATGTTGATCCCGGATCTCATAATTCTATTTGTTCTATGTTGCAATGGTATTTCTTCTGGCACCAAGGAGGAGTGTTATCACATCCAGCAAACAAGTTAAATATTTTGGGTTTTCTTTAGAGCAGTTAGAAAAGACTTTCTTTCCCACTTCTGCCTCCATCATGTTGCATTCTGCATTTATAAAATGATAATAGGGGCTTCCCTGGTGGCGCAGTGGTTAAGAGTCTGCCTGCTAATGCAGGGGACAGGGGTTCGAGCCCTGGTCCGGGAGGATCCCACATGCCGCGGAGCAGCTAGGCCCGTGAGCCACAACTACTGAGCCTGCGCGTCTGGAGCCTGTGCTCCACAACAAGAGAGGCCGCGATAGTAAGAGGCCCGCGCACCGCGATGAAGAGTGGCCCCCGCTTGCCGCAACTAGAGAAAGCCCTCGCACAGAAACGAAGACCCAACACAGTCAAAAATAAATAAATATAAAAAAAAAATGATAATAAGGGTGATCATCGTTCTTGGCCAAGTGCCTCTGTACATGCTGAGACCCACTGGAGTAATATGTACTTCAAGTAATGAGACTGCCTTCTTTCTTTTTTCAATATTCCAACCCCTGATTTATGCAACCAAAGGAATCACATCTTTCGGGAGAGTCACTGGGAGGCAATACCCTTATTTCAATGATGCTGTCAGTGCTCAAGGCTGCTTTTGGAAACATCTTCAGAGCCAGTTTACAAGCCTCCTAAGCAAAATGACCTCACCACTCCTGCCTCCAAAGAAGGAGGTTAAGAGACACAGCTCTTGCTTTGTAGAACCTTACAGTCTACTATGTGTTATTTTCATCTTAGCATGATCGTTAAGAGAGAAAAATCTTCAACATATAATCCCTGGGGAACTCCCACAAGGAATGAATTACTGCAAAGCTACAATCTAGAGCAACACTGTCCAACAGTAATATAACCTGAGCCACATATGTAATTTAAAATTTTCTAGTGGCCACATTTTGAAAAAGGTAAAAAGAAACAGTTAAAATTAATTTTAATAATATATTTTATTCAACCCAATATATTAAAGATATCAGTTCAACACATAATCAATATAAAAAATTATTGAGATATTATTTTACATTCTTCTTTCATACCAAGTCTTTGAAATTCAGTCTTTTATACTTACAGCACATCTCAATACAAATTAGCCACATTTCAGATGCTCAATAGCCCTCTGCAGCTAGTGGGCACCTATTGGACAGCACAGATCTGGATCTTTTTCTTCCCCGAATAATGAAGGCTAGTGAGCTATTTCGTATTGGATTAACTGAGTTCTTCTTGACATTTTCTTAATTCCTTTCACTTGTGAGTAGATGACCATGGTACAAGAAAGCTGTCTGTAACACTGGGCAGAGTTTGGCATTATAACAAAAAAAACTATAACAAAGTCAATCTGACCTATGCCAGAAAAAAATGGAAATTAAAACAGAAATGGTAAAGAAAGGTCTAGAAGCTCTTTCACCCACCAACAATTTGGCCTCTGGTTGGCCTCTGAGATGCCACTGTAGCTTGGAGAGGCTGCCTGTGGCTTTCTCAAAACCGAGAAAAGCTGGAGACAGCTTTCAAGGGGAGAGGTTTGCCTTTGCCTAGGAAAAACAAAACCTGTGATCTAAGTTGCCTAATCATTCACAACCCAAACATGCTGAAAACAAAGGAATAGCGAGGGGGCAAGGACCTGGAGAGAGCAGTGAGCCAGAGGGGCTGGAGAAGCTGAGACAGGAATTTAGGGCTTAGGAACAGCAGGGGAGAAAGGAAAGGAAATTGAAGACTCAGGAAGTGCCTCTGAAGACCCTTCATTCCATTATCCAGGGAGACCAAGGAGGCCAGGCCTCCCTGCATTCATTCTTAGCAAGAGTGCAGACTCCATGGCCCAGACCTGCGCACAAAGGTACTTCATGTCTGTTGTGTGGGACGGAAGCACATCCTTTAAGAGGAGCCATACCAACCAGCATCAAGATTTGCCATCCAGGACATGCAGTGTCCCAGTGTCACGTGGGGTTCTCTCACAGCTAAGCAAAATCCTTGGCCATGTGGTCAAGGGCTAGACTGCTTGCCCCACCTCCCACTGGCAGTTTCGAGGAAATACAGCTCCTGCCTCAAGCTCTAGGTAAGGATTAGTGGGCAATTTTTGGTGAATGAATGGAGTTGATCTCCTTTAAAGAACTTTAAATTCTTCCATTAAATGATCAAGAGTGGAAACCTGAGATTTTGAACATTAAAAAAAAAAAAAATCCATGAAATTAAATGTATTCTGTTCCATAATTTGCCCCATTTCTTTTAATATAAAAACGTTTTAAATTACTAACCAGTTAAATTAAATAATTTTCCTTCTCTACATTCAAGCAAAATTAACATTCCAGGAGGACACACCCATGGTTTTGGATGTCCCTTTGAACACCAGTGGGAAGGCTGGACCGGCCTAGTCACCACACCCAGAACACACCTTTGCTTCCCTCCCCCTGCTCGTCTGCTCATGCCACTCTCCATGCCCCAAATGCCCTGCCCTCTCTTTCCATTCGCCTGCTGATATTTTATCCATTGTTCAAGCACAGTTTAATTTATATCCTGGCTCCTCATGAAGCCTCTCCTGCTGACCCTGATCCAGAGGCTCTCTTCCAAACTTCATCTTCCAGTTCCACTCGCTTGACTTTGACCTGTGGCCTGTTGGTAGGTGGGTGTGTTGCTGGATCTCGAATGCAAGCACACTCCTCCACCTGCAAATATTTCCTGAGCTTTGTGCTAGGCACTATGCTGGACTAGTGGCTCGACAGACTTTTAGTCTTCCCTGTGACCATTCACACTGCCCTCTGTAACATTTCTCCTTGAACTAAGTGATTTTCAGCCTGGAGATCAGGGAGAAAACACAACTCCTTCTAGTGCATGCGTCAGAGACCCAGACATGGGAAAGGACTTCTCCAAGCCATACACTTGCCTGGCCCCTGCCTCAGCCCCAAGGGAATGTGATACTTATGCCTCGCATCTTTAGCTTCTGGTCTCCTCAGGACCAACACGTTGTCCTAAATAAAATCGAGAGTCATGCTTATTAACTGACTAATTCTTGTTGTCAGGAAGAAAATGATGACTCACATGGTCAGGTGACCTCACCTGGTGATAGCATGATGATCACAACCCACCACAGATACCAATCAGGCCCCTCCCTTCAGGGACTCCCCGATGTGAGCTGTATGTACTGCACACAGGGCACTTTTGGGAACTGGATTTTCAACAGATCCCACCATTTAGCCTGCTCTATTACCTCTGGACGCGAGAAAGACCTTCTAACATCAAACATGACACCAAAGTGGGATTTTAAAGCAGCACCATAAAGCCAACTTTCTTAGTCCAAACAGAGCACTCCCTTCCTTCTTGTACACTGCTGACGAACGTGTGTATGTCTGTGGATGTCAGAACATGTTACCAGATCACAGGCTGTTTTGAAAACAGATATAGCTTTGGGTTTTGCTGGTAGTCTCCACAGAAGTGGATGCCATTTTTAATGTTTGCTAAGTTTTTTGAAGCCATTTTTCTTTTTTAAAAGCTCTGCCCAAATAAGAAAGTGTTCTGGAGTAGAGACAACAAAGAAACAAATCACTGTACTTGGCACAGTCATCCTAGGAGGGGTTGATTAAGTGTGGACCATACTGTGAAAGAAAAATAGGAAAGAGATCATAGAGACCACAGTTGGTTAAGGTTGACAGCTGCCGGAAAGGAACAAACCCGTGGTGCCAATAATCTCTGAAATATTTTCTCATTAAGGACACATGAAAAAAGAGCTCCCACTAGGTTAAGGATTATTCTGTAAGAAAGGAACAAGCCTGGAAGGCAGATATCTGTATACAGTGTTTTGTTGATGCTTGGTACCTAACTGCCAAAGTCAGCAAGAGACGCGATGGGGATTTTTTCAAATATATCATTATTATTGTTTTTAGGCCTGGCCGGGGGAATCTCATGCTTCTGAGAGCAAAGGATGAGCAGCCTTTTAGAGGCCGAGCACAGCAGGGCTATCTCCCACAAAGAGCTTCGGCCCTGGTTCCCAGGCCCTCCTCGGAACAGCAAGTCTCCTTAAACTCCTGGGAAGGAGGGAGACGGCAGCCTTTCCTCAGCTGCCTAACAGGGGGCCTCAGATCAAGTCGGAAAACCACAGCAATCACTGTATAAACCCAAAGTGGAGAGGAATCTGGGACAGAACGCCGGCACAAGCTAGCCCTGGAATGCTCCAATTTTGGAGCAAATGCCTTGTTTCAAATATATTCCACACACATGCACAGCAGTTACCACTGCCTCGAGGAGAACCCCACACATGGAGAGTAAAATGGGGAAGAATTAGATTGTTTGGGTTCTTTAGTAGCTAAAATTCAGTCACTCTCATTTTTTTGTTTTCTTAAAAAAACTACCACACAGTCAGTCCCCATTACATTCTGGCAGATAGGAGTATAAACAATACACAGCTTTTGTTTGTCAACTGAAAATACTGGTTCCTAAATTTTTATCTTCCATGTATAATGAATGACATTGATTTTTTAAAATTCCAGGCGCAAAACACCTGAAATACAATCTATTTTCTGCTATTTCAGAAACTCATAATTCCTAGGCCATTTAGTCCCCTCTTTCATCCTCTGGTTGCCTACTGCGTACTTGCGTCTATAACTGGGATGACCTGACTTTACTTCAGCCCCTTCCTCCTGCTGTGACTGTGGTTGCCACGTGATTATTTTTATGTAGAACCTCCTTCTCACCTTGCTTCATCCTCCAGGGCAGCCTGTCCAACCTAACACTCCCCTCGCCTCCACAGGGGCTTCTGGCTCTAATGAGCTCTGTGAGAAATGTACAATATAAGAAATGGATCCATTTTAAATGTGACCTTTAAAATGGAGTGCAAAACAAGAGGCGAAAGTAAACCCAAACAAATCGGAAAGCTTGTAATTTAGTCAATAAGTATGCTCAGTTCAATATATATTTTCCATTAAGTATAAACTCAGGGAAAGGCCACTTCTCATAGAAGTGTGAAAGTAAAGATTATTTCATGTTTCTCATGCTAAGAAATTCATAATATCAATAATATGATATTATATTATAGTATATAAGTAGAATTATGATAAAACATGGAAGATCTGATAAACATAGGCATTGAGAAGCATCTTTGCCTTAGACTCTGGGCTTGTGGATTCAATGGTTTGTCACAGAGAATACAAATGCAAGACTTTGTTCTGGGGGCCTTTAAAATGTATTGATTATTATTTTCTCTCAATAAAATAATCAACAAATCCGTATGCATTACTGCCTATTACTAATAAAACCTTAAAGTGATCCGACATGCTTTTAGCATGGACATTAACGTGAAAATTCTAAAGAGGTGAAATGGGTTAATGACCTCTGGCTAGGGAGAAGATAGTTCTCATCTCATAGTTTTGAGCTATGCGTTGTTATTCCCCTCTATGGAAGTTGTGTTGAAAAAAGCACTATTTGCAAAGAGAAAGCCAGTGTGGATCCACTATATCACTTATTCACTTAACAGGTTTTCCTTAGCTTTGTCAGAAATGCATTTAAGAGTCTGAAGAACTTAGTGAGATTGATTTGCCAGCATCAAATTACTTTGTTCCTGGCACAGAATTTCTATAATATTTATAAGTCTGCCAATTGCCTAATAAGTACATTTAAACTGTGAAGGAGTTCTCCATTTGTTGTTTTGTTGTTTTGAAGGGAATTCAACATACGAGGGAGAAAGGGACATAAGATTTAGGGGAATTAGTTAAGAATCTTTATCACTCTAAGGTATTAAATCACACATAATTTTGTGAAAGATAATCAGATAATAAATGTTAAAAGTTTAGGCTCTGGAATAAATTACTCCGTTTGTTCAAGTAGAGATGTGTGATCGAACAGGATCTGGTCAGGGTTCCTCTATGGTGGTGCTACTGGGTTCTGTCTCTCTCTCTCTCTATTCTTCATTAGGTAAATTCCCAGGGTTTGAATAAGTTACCTTAGATCAAAAGTTCTCAAATTTCTCTATACAGAAGAATCACCTGGATTACTGTTAAAAATGAAGATTCCTGGGCCCAGATCCCAGAGTTTCTAATTTCATTCATTTAGGTTCTGATTTAGTAAGTCTGTAATAGAGTCTGAGAAATTGTATTTTTAAAAGCTGAGATGAAATTCACATAACATAAAATTAACCATTTTAGTGTGTCCAATTCAGTAACCTTTAGTACATCCACAATGTTGTGCAGCCATCACCTCAGCAAGTACATTTTTAACAAACACTCCACTGCTGCAAGTGGTTCCCAGCTGGCACACTGAGTTACCACCTTAAGCCCTCAGATGATAATGACAAAGGATGAGGAAGCCTCATGGGTCTCCTGCAGATTATAAAAGAAGATTTTTTTAAAGTGTCTTCAAACATCTGCACCTAAAAAATATATGCCTTTACCTCTCCCTTTCACTAAATACAAGTGTGATACCAAGCTAGTATATGTCAGGGTTTTCTATACTACTGGATTCAATAGTTATTTGTTTGGATGCACCCAGTATTTTTATGCTTGTGAAGAAGAGCAGTGCCAAGTGAAGTAAAGTGAGAAAACTGGAAAAAATGAATCACCATTCTATAACCAGCCAGATCCAGGGCTTGTTTCCTTGGGGTTTAATCACATTATTAAATTCAACTTCAGGCAATGAAATTGTCAATAAACACAGAAAAAGTCTCCAGAGGAAATCAGGTTTGTCCTTATAGTCAAACTCTCCTCTAAATGTAAGTGAAAATGGTTATTCTGATAAGAGTTCATATAAACATGTAATAGCTGCAGAAAGATGTTGAGATCAATCGTTTTCTCTTCAAGGTTCTAGACTCAGTTTTCCTAGTTTTAATTCATGATCAAGTTGCTCCACAGTTGGCTCTAATTTTAGCTCATTTTACTCAGGGTTAGACTTCTGTGAAGATTCCTGGAGTTTAGCAACTATAACGCTCAGCTGTTGGTGATAGGCGCCCAGGTTAAAATGGTATCTTCCTAATGGCCGTTAGTGCTGCCTCTCTTAACCAATACTCTGCTAAAATTACATAGACATAGAATAAGATGAATAACATCACGTTGTGATGAGTTAGAATAAGATGAAAATTCATTACAATGCGAGAAACCAGGACTCACAGACAATCTGTAATGTCAGAGAGAACGCTGGAGAACTTTCCATAAGCTGTAGGGCTGGAGAAGCTGAGCTGAAGAAACAAGGGCTGGTCTACCCTGTTTGCCTCGACGTGGAGCCACTCGCCTACCTGAAAAGAGGCAGGAAGGCAGCCCGGGAGGGGACAGTGCTCATATCTGACACGACCAGAGCATTACTACCTCTTCAACTTCCTATCCGCAGCGAGAGATCACAACTCCCAGAGAACAGTGGGCAGAAGAAAGGGCCTGGCAGTGGGGCACACTGGCCTGGCAAATGCCCCCCTAAGTAAAGCCCTGAAGGTGTGGAGACAGGAAGAATCTGGTAGCCATGCCAAAGAAGCAGCCCGAAGATAAGAAAATGTGAAGTAGGTCAGTCAGGTTCACTGGAGTGTAGGACACTCAACGCCTAAAGGCCACTGGGAACAGAGCGAGTTGTGTGCATCAACCTGACCCCAAGCTATAGATGTGAGAAGGAATTAACCAGGGGACAGTGACCAGAGGCCAAGAGATGGCCATGCACTCTGGGCGGATAGGTCCTCGACTGCTTACACTCTGAGGAAGAGTATATAGCTGGAAATGATTTACTATGGAAATGATGATTTTAGAAAAGTTCTATTCAGAAAGATTCAGGAAAATCATGGGTTTTATGAACAGAAGTGTAGAAAGCCAAAAAGTAGAGATTAGGGACAATGGGATGAGACAGAAGGAAAAGATGAGATGTAAAAGCACAGCTGATTAGGTTTAACAGGTACTGACCTCAAGTTGATCTGGGTTTGAATTCTCCTCTTCCATCTATTAGATGTATGGCTCTTAGTCCATTCGGCAGCTATAACAAAATACCATGGACGGGGTGGCTTATAAACAACAGAAATTTATTCCTCACAGCTCTGGAAGCTGGGAAGTTCAAGGTCAAGGCACCAGTATAGTCACCTTCTGGTGAGAATCCTCTCCTCGTTCACAGCCAACATCTTCTCACTGTGTCCTCACATGGAGGAAGGGGCTAGAGATCTCTCTGGTGCCTCTTTTGTAAAAGCACTAATCCCATTCATGAGGGGTCCTCCCTCATGACCTAATTACCTCCCAAGGGCCCCCACCTTCCAACACCACCACATATGAATTTGGGGGGAACACAAACATTCAGACCATAGCAGTAGACTTGGGCAAATCACTTAACCTCTTTAAATTTTGGTTTCTTCATTTTTAAAGTAGGGATAAAGAAACCCATTTCACAATGCTACTTGGAACTTTAATGATTAAAACATGACTAACAATGAGAAAGTATAGGAAAAGCACTAGAACGGCCTGGGATGCAGTAAATATTTAATAAACAGTAGTCATTATTATTACTAACAAACTTAAAAGAAAAAAGAACTGATTGAGGCAAAGAAAGGATTGCAAAGATGCTAAAAATACTATCAATAGTAATCTCCACTGGAGATATTAAGGAGCAGAATTAAAATTGCACAAATGTCTAACTGGTATTGCAAAAGAGCTCCAGCAGACTGAGAAGAAGGATGAAAAACTGAAACTGATGAAAGAAAAGCTGAGTCAGTAATTCAACCTACAAATTAAAGACATTTTTGAGAATTAAGTCAGAACAAAAGCAATAAACAGAACAAAAGCAATAAGCTAAAATATGAACAAGGAAGACTTCCTGGAGTGAAAAATAATCTCAGCATGCAGATCAAAGGGCTCACTGTATTTCAGGCAAAATTAATTTTAAAATATTTTAAAGACCCACACCCCTAGATATAATTAAGCAAAAAATTTAAACTATGGAGATAATTTTCTTTAAGCCTCCTAAAAAGGTTCCAGGGACCAGCTTACCAGAGGGATCTTTCAAACAATCTGCAAAGTGTTCCAGAGCATAGAAAAAGATGGAAAAACTTCCAAAGTGTTTTACGACGTGTGTATAACCAATACAACAAAACCCAACAGGGAGAAAAGAAACCACCTACTCCACTTTTACTTTTAAATCAATGCAAATCTTCTAAATAAAACCCTAGCAAACTGAATCCAGCAGTATAATTAAAATACATACACACTATAAAGTTGGATTTAGCTCAACAAAGCAAAGATGGTCCAAGACTAATGTATCTATTAATATATCAAACTGTCAGAATAAGGCAACCCAATTATAAGGTAATTCCCATTTTCTCAGTGTAAAGCTCCAAAAATTATTTTTGCCGACTTGAATAAATATTATGGATATTTACGAAATAGTCAACTATCTATTTAAAATATATCTATGTATACACATTTGAAACCATATAATAAAAGAGATATACAGATCTTAAAATATTGCTTTTTTCCACCTTCACTTATCATGAAAAAACTGTATTCCACCTCTCCCCATGCACACTTGACATCAGTATCTGTTGTCACAGGAGCCACCCTGAGACGTTTAACAGTTTTCCAGAGCTACCATTTTCACTTCTGTCTGAGTACTTCTCAGTCTACGTATGATACATCAATCCATATATACGTTCATTTCAGGATATGATTTATCCTTAAATTGTATAATTGTGATATCTACAACAAAGGCTTGTTTCACAAACCTATAACTTCCAGTTCTTAAAACAGTGAGGTCATTTCCCAGGAATAATTACTAAATCAGTATTAAATGTCTTGGACTCCTTTTTAATTGATTCTTTCCAGTGACCTCTATAAGCATTCAATACCAGCACTGATCAAAGCGCTTTACCAGGCTGTTCAAAATAAAGGAAATTGAAAAAGACTCTCGGACTATGAGAGAACTTGTAAGGACTTAAGTATAAGATGTTGCCCGCTTTTCTGAAGGGTAAGTTTTTTGGGGAAAACATATGTTATCTATACTCAACCTTTTTCACAGCAGGACACACTTAGAAAATTATAGTATTTGTATAGCACTAAAGCAACTGAAAAAGGCTGGTCAGGGTGGATGCTATCCCGGCCCTGCTGAGGCTTCTCAACAAATCAAAATTGCAGCACACCTCGGGGAAAGCACTGCTATATCTTGAGGTCCAGTAAGAACTTCCAGATCATCGTGTCAGAGGCAGAAAGGGTGACACCTGGCTCTGCCTGGCTGTGTGACCTTAGGCAAGTTACTTAGCCTCTTTGTGCTTCAGTTCTCACATCTGCAAGATGGGATAATAAGAGTCCCCAGAGAATTACTGTGAGGATTAACTGAACTAATTCATGTAAAGCACTTAGAACCATGTCCCACACATGGTAAGTACTCAGTAAATGCTACGTTCCATAACCATGCCTAATTACAAGCAAAACAAAACAAAACAAAACAACTCTTTAAAAAATCTATAAGTAGAATACCCAGATTAATTCCTCAATGTGTCACCTCATACTTCTCACACAGTCACTTTACAGTAAAACTTACCAGATGACAAGTCCTGACCTCACCCTTGGAGTTTCCAATCAAATTTTTGGGTTTTAGCCAAGGATCACTAGGGGTCTGAAAAAGCCTCCTTCATGAAAGACAGACCAAAACAAAGATACAAATGACCTTAGAAGAGAAAGAGACAAAGTTGGGAGTACAAGCAAACTTAAAAATATATACAATATTGTGAAGCAACTATACTCTGACAAAAATTTTTTAAAAAGTAAAAAAAAAATACATGTATGTGTATACCTAATACACACATATATGTATATGTATACACATACCTACATACACACTCACATTCACATATATATATATATAAAATTAATGGTTAAGAGTGCAGGCTTTGGAGAAATAAATTATTACATTTATAAAATAAAAACAAACTTTACAAAAAAGGAGTTATCAGAAAACAGGAAAGAGTTTTTGACAATTAAAAAATATGGTGGCTGCTGCTACTGGGCATATGTCCTGAGAAAAACATAATTCAAAAAGATACATGTACCCCAGAGACTTTCCTGGTGGCACAGTGGTTAAGAATCCGCCTGCCAATGCAGGGGACATGTGTTCGATCCCTGATCCAGGAAGATCCCACATGCCGCGGAGCAACTAAGCCTGTGCGCCACAACTACTGAGCCTGCGCTCTAGAGCCCACAAGCCACAACTACTTAGCCCATGCACCACAACTACTGAAGCCCGCGCACCCTACAGCCAGCGTGCCGCAACTACTGAGCCCGCGCACCGCAACTACTGAGCCTGCGTGCTACAACTACTGAAGCCCGCGCGCCTAGAGCCTGTGCTCCGCAACAAGAGAAGCCACAGCAACGAGAAGCCCGTGCACCGCAACGAAGAGGAGCCCCGCTCGCCGCAACTAGAGAAAGCCCACATGCAGCACCAAAGACCCAATGCAGCCAAAAATAAATAAATAAATAATAATAAAATGAAAAACAAAAAATATATACATGTACCCCAATGTTCATTGCAGCACTATTTACAATAGCCAGGATATGGAAACAACCTAAATGTCCATCTACAGATGAATGGATAAAGAAGATGTGGTACATATATACAATGGAATATTGCTCAGACATAAAAAGGAATGAAATTGGGTCATTTGTAGTGATATGGATGAACCTAGAGTCTGTCATACAAAGTGAAGTAAGTCAGAAAGAGAAAAATGAATACCGTATATTAACGCATATATATGGAATCTAGAAAAATGGTACTGATGAACCTATTTGCAGGACAGGAAAAGAGACGCAGATGTAGAGAACGGACTTGTGGACATAGGCGGAGAAAGGAAGGGTGAGACGAATTGAGAGAGTAGCACTGACACAAATACACTACCATGTGTAAAATAGATAGCTAGTGGGAAGCTGCTGCATAGCACAGGGAGCTCAGCTCAGTGCTCTGTGATGACCTAGAGGGGTGGGATGGCAGCAGGGTGGGAGGGAGGCTCAAGGGAAGGGGATATATGTATACATATAGTTGATTCACTTTGTTCTATAGCAGAAACTAACACAACATTGTAAAGCAATTATGCTCCAATAAAAAAAATAATAAAATAGACTTGAAAAAAAATGGCGGTTGCAATGAATTCAATAGAATGATTAGAGAATAATGATAAGGAAATTTCCCAAGTAGTAGAAGAAAATAGGGGAGGAAAAAAACTAAGAAAATTAGAGGATTGATCCAATATCCAAATAACAGGAGTTTTGGAAAGAGAGAATAGGAGAAAGGTGGGGTGGAGGGCCAAACAATTCTGAAATAAAGAATACAAGGAAATTTCCCATAACAAAAGGATCTGCATTTTCAGATGGAAAGTGCTCTCTGAACACCCAGCATAATGAATAAACCATGATCTACACCCAAAGCACATCATAGGAAAATTTTAGAAAACTATGTCTAATGAGAAGGGGGAAAAAAACACATATATATATAGCAGATTAGGAATCAGAATGACATTGCCATAATGAAAATGATTTTTCAAAAAATTTTTCTCCCTTCTTTTGTTTTTTCTATAATCAGTGATGTATGACTTTATTGTCAGAAAATTTTAATATAAAAAAATCTATACTTGGAGACTCTAGCCTAGATTTAAATGGTTCCATTTCTTAAGTGTCTTCATAATGTCACAATCTGTCTCTGCACTGATCAGAGACCCCTCTAGTCAGCGTAAGTCCTCTTCATAGAGGATGCCTGGGCTGTAGAGATTGTTGGGAACAAGTCAGTCCAGGGATTCACTGCCCAGCTGCCCTGCATAGGAGTGTTGTCCACTCACACTTACTCAGTTACTGAGAGCTTGTTTGCAAGCATACTCCAGGAATATTTTGATATCTGAAGGAAGACAGGAGAAGGCTCATAATTCTTTTTCCTTAGACACATTTTTCTATCCATTATTATCATGTCTCCACTCTTGCAGTTAGCATTTATTTTAATAAGGAACTGCTAAATGCTCCAATTTATCTTCATTCCATTTATTGAATACTATGTCCTAAGCTCCGCCAGGAGATGATTTTCCTATTGACGGACTTACCTGTGGAGAAGATGAACACCGTGTTGTTCCAGAGCCCACGGCTTTTTAAGGCTGTGGCGACATTTCCCACTGCTTCATCCATAAGGGACACCATTCCTGCATAGTAATGCCTATTCTTATCTTGGATAAAGTCGTATGGCTTCAGGTATTCCTCCGGGACCTGAAGGGGCTCATGGACAGACTGGAGAGCAAGGTAGAGAAACAGAGGCTGGAAAGAGAGTTTGTGAAAATCAGTTAAGAGGGCTTGGAAGCATTAAATATATAGAGAGAAGCCCAGATTTATCAGTTAATAAAAGTAATATTCAGACAACCCACAAACTGGGTTAGAAATATTTTTAAGTCATATATCAGATAAGGGACTTGTATCTAGAATATATTAAGAACTCTTACAACTCAATAATAAAACTCAATTAACCCAACTACAAAATGGGCAAAGAATTTGAATAGATGTTTCTCCAAAGGAGATATACAAACGGCCAATAAGCACATGAAAAGATATTCTGCATCATTTAGTCATTAGGGAAATGCAAATAAAAACCACACTGACATACCACTTCACACCCACTACGAGGGTTATAATTTTAAAAATGGAAAATAAGAAGTGTTGGTGAGGATGTGGAAAAATTGAAACCCTCATTCATTGCTGATGGGGATGTAAAATGGTGCAGCCAGTTTGAAAAACAACTTGGCAGCTCCTGAAATTGTTAAAGCTATAGTTACCATATGAGTCAGCATTTCCATTCCTAGAAAAACAAAAGCATAAATCCACACAAAAACTTGTACACGAATGATCACAGTGACATTATTCGTAATAGCCAAAAAGTGAAAACAACTAAAATGTCCACTGGTTGATGAATGGATTAACAAAATGTGGTATATTTTCAGCAATATACAGCAATAAAAGGAATATGATGCAGCCGTAAAAAGGAATGAAGTACTGACACATCCTACAACATAGATGCACCTTGAAAACATTATGTTAAGTGACAGAAACCGATCACAAAGATCATGTTTTGTATGATTCCATTCATATAAAATGTCCAGAATAGGCAAATCTATGGAAACAGGAAGTAGATTAGTGGTTGCCTGAAGCTGTAGGGAGTTGTGGGGGAGAGGAGGGATGAGTGACTTCTAACAGGTACAAGACTTCTTTTGGGGGCGCCGAAAATGTACTAAACTTAGACTGTGGTGATGGTTGCACAACTCTGTGAATTTACTATTGAATTGTGTACTTTAAATGGGTGAATTTTATGAAAATGAAAGCTTGAGTTCTAAAATGGCCTAGAAAGCTCTGATCCAAACAAATAATAATAATAATACCAATAATTCTGTCTCATGTAATACTCAGAACCACCTTACTACACCCATTTTACAGGTAAGTTAACTGAGGCTTAGAAAGGTCATATGACTTGCACAAGTTCATATTAATTGCAGAGCAATTTCCTACTGGAAACCCCACTATTACAGTGTGGCTATGTCCCAATAGATGGGTTAGCTTTCTGCTTTAGCTGAAAAATAAGTTACCACCTTTTACGAGAGGTTTAAGGATTGCTTATATCTTTATAAGAAAACAAGTGAACACCATGCCTTGTTAGTCTTTGATCTAGGACCAAACATAAGGCCAATTTAATTCCTGGAAACTAAGGAGTATGCTACATTGATTCTATTTTACCTCCTACCCAATTTACAGAATTTAACGTTAGTGATATTGAGTCAGCCTCTTCCTCTTAATGAGTCTTTCTGAAGGCTCTTTTCACTGTGCTCCTATAGAATTCTTTAATGAATTGAAAACCCTCAAAGAGACAGCAACTGGCTCAACCCAAGAGTAAAAACATAATTCTGTTGAAGCATTTGAGGCATTTAAATCTCATAAAGGAATGGGGAAAAGTTAGAATGCAGATTGGGAGGTGGGCTCATATTTCATTCATTACTGTTGATAAATTGTTTTAAATTACATATTACACATCACTGTGATACAGTAATGGGTATACATATATAGAACTCAAATAGACACCCAAGACAGTATTTTTAGTTCAGATCTTTGGAACTTAGAAACACCTTCTCCCGAAAATCAAAATGTTCAAAATGGCTGTTCAATATCAAAGACATCACTTTAAAACCTATTTTACTAAGGAGGCAGGTGATGGAATAAAAACCATGATGATGTAGACCCTAGGCTTCGTTTGTACATTGTTTCCATGGGAACACATTCTAAATTCCAACTCCAAAATGCAACACTAACCACTCTGACACGGCTTTAGCTCTGCCTCTGCTGCTCCTTGACACACGCGCGTTCTCCTCCAGCCACACAAGTCACACTGAAAAGTCCGTGTTCCTCCAGACCATGGTGAAGGGAAACCAAGCAGATGCCCCGCCCAGGTGGGGAGGAAGAACCCTGGGCTAAGATGTTCGGAGGGGAAAGGATGTGAGGGGGCAACCAGGACCTGCCAGCGCAGTGAGGTTCTGCAGTGGGAACTGCCGCCTGGATCTTCAGCACCAGACCAAGCCCATGCCCCAGCCACCAGCCAAGGTCTGGATGGGGACGGATTAAAAATTGGAAAGCTACAACAATCTGCAACCCACACAAAGTTTTAAAAATCAGGAAATGTCACATGAAAACCTGTTTTGTTTAGTTTTTTTATTTTCTTGAAAATCAGAACTTCTGACAACTCCAGGCCCACACTCCATCTGACAACAAATGGCTGGAGTATGAGAAACAGAGACCCCCGGCCTCCCCCAAGGGCTCTCTGATTTTCTAGTCTGCCCACTGTCCTACCTGAATGACTTCATTTATTTAGGGTAGCAGCCTGGTCCTTGAAAACACTAGACTTTGTGACCCTGGTCTGGATTCGCTACAGTGGACAGGGGTGGAGAGACGAGAAAGGGAGCTCACAGTTTCAGGAGAAAGTGCTCACCCAGGTCATTATGGGCAACTCGGCAGCTCCCATGGTTAAGGAGGGAAAAGGGAAGGAGGGCAGGTCGTTTCCAGCCAACAAGTGATCCCTGGAGGCGATAGCTGGGGAGGGTGGTGGAGGAGAGATCTCATAACCACTCTGGGGAAAAAATAATGTTTCTGGGACTATCATTAAAGGGTCTTATAAATATTCAGTGTGGAAATCATTCTACACACTTTGTTAAATATAGCAAGAAATTACCTGAAAACCTTTCCTGTAATTATTCTTTAGTGGTTGAAGATATGACCGTCTCTCTTGAGGGATTAAAATGATAATACTACAACAATTCCCCCATTTTTCCAGTGGTCAGGCTCCTGTTAGTTCAAACAGAAGGGGCATAACTGAGAAGAGAAAATGAAAACAACCCCTGGGAGATGCAGTCTTCCCTGGCCTATGACTGTTACAGGCCCCGCAAAGACCTTGCGCTACTTGCGAACTAGACTTACAGGTAAAGGTGATCCTTGAACAAAACAAGTTGTCTTTTTCCCATTTCGTCAGCAGTGATCTAGGACCATTTAGTGTATGGGCAAACATCCTTGCACACATCGGTATGGCTCTGGGTCACCAGGAGTCAGAATGATAAACAGTGTAGCCCATTTAATGAGGTAAGGACCAATGTACCACATTTTAGAGTATTTCCATCCAATACTGTAAAAATAAAGTTTCAGCTCTCACAAGGTGAGCTTTATTCATGGAACAACTCATTTGCCAGCAGGGCTAGATGTGAAACATATCTATACTACTTTTAACTTGAAAAAAAAAATCAACAGAGTACTCTTCGTAGTATCACATGGTAGCCCAATGGAAAGAACAATTAACTCGGGCCCTCAAGTTCTCCACCACAGTCAGGAACCCGCCTGCAGCCTCTTGTCCTAAGACCCTCCCAGTAAACAGCCATAGCCAATTTCCCCACACCTGCCAACCTCAGCTCGCTGTTAGCCCAAAGCGAGCAGCCGCCATCCTGGGGATGGGCTCATTATTATTATGCTGTCTACTGACTTGCGTTCCAACCTAATGGAGCCTTGGCCTTTGGAGACTTTCAGGCCCATTCTGACCTTATTGATATCCTAATTCAAAACACCAAAGTTCTGGACCCGAGTTTGATCTCCATAGATCTCCGGGTTTGTGCAGGACCTTGATCTCTCCCTTGGTCTTTCTTGGGTCCAGATCTCTGCTCTCACCAACCCAGTTACAGCTGCCACCTTTACACCAACCCTAGCTGTACGCCTTTCAGGTTCCTTAGGTCTGTAAATTGGAATCCTAAATGTGAATCATGACCAAATGTTTAGGTATTAAGTAAAAGTATGACATTATAACCTAAAGTTATTAGCATATTAAAATGGTGCTAAGGGTTCATTTCCCTTTCTCATCATGCTAATTCCAGTGAGGAAGAAAGCCTTATTTTCATTTCTTTAGTACATTTCCCTAATTTAAAGTATAACTTTTTAAAAAGCACATGATATGTTTTTAAAGTGTTATTCTCTTTGACTTCCAAATTAAGACATTTATTTCCAAATTGTGACAGGAAAAAGTAAGTGTCTGCCACTAGAAATTCACATTTGTTTTAAGAAGCTGCTAGTAGATGAGGTATGGGAGAAAACATTTATTTTTATTCTGCAAAGTTTTGAGGGGGGCTATTTTTAACCAAACGATATTTTGTGAATGTGTTACTTTCACATTGTAGTATGAGTACTAAGGGAATTATCCTGTAGAAAAAGAGAAAAGACATTCCTTCTTAACATTGTGCAATGGTTATTAGCAATATCTCCCTGATTCCAGCACCAATTGTGTTTCTGTTACAAAGTAGCTCCATATGCTTTTTTTTCCCCAAGTGCTCTTTAAAACAGAAACATTTTTAAGTCAGCTTGTGGATACTTTGTGTGTATTTCTTTAATGATTTCCATCTTAGAGCAAGTTGCCTATGTTACAGTCTGTAGATAGCACAGAGAAGTTAGCACAGAATTAGATTCAATGTTGGAATAAAATGATGAAAGTCCTGTAATTGGTGTGCTGCATCCTTTCATTGAGAATTGAAACTATAAACATTGGCATTTGCTGTCTTAAACTTTCTGGGGCTATTACTCAGCTACTGATTATTTCATTCATTTATGTCTATGCTTCAAACTTGACTTTGGGGATGCTGAAAAGGCTGGCTATTGCTTCGGAACATTTCAGTCACTGTAGGAAAATGGCCACCTCTCACCCAGCAATTTCCATATTACCTATAAGCAGCACCATACTAATCACACGGGTTTGGGTGGCTTGTGAGCTCTTAGGGCCTACAGTTTTCCTCAGTTCCTGAGCCTTCCCCCGCTACAGGAGTTAAGACAGCCCGCCCACCAGGAATGATTTCACCCCAGGTGCTTCCTCTTATTTGATTAATGTTACGGGCACTGGGAGAGAATACTCTATTGTTCCTTAATGGAAACTAATTTTTATTGTAGGTATCTTATACTTGTTGCATGATTAAATAGTGGTATATTGTGAACTTGTAAAGGGCAGCTGGCTTCTGCTTGCTTCTCTGGGCTTGAGAGGAATCGATAGTGACTGCACATCAGAATCACTGGTTGGAGGTAGGGACAGAGGGATAATTAAATACCAGTGATAGGGTCCCACCCCGGACCAATAAATCACAATATTTGGAAGTGGTGTTTCTTACAAGCTTTCCAGATGATCCCAATATACTGTCATTGTACTGTATACTGGAACCATCAAGCTGAATCATACACTGGGGCTCATAGTCTCTGGTCTGGGATATAAACTGTGAACTAGGGAGGCTTGTTAAGTGCACTGAGCCCTGGAGTTAAACAGTGCAGCTTCTGATTCTGTGACCTTGAACAAGTTACCTCATTTCTCTAAGCCAGTTTGCTTATCTGTAGAACGATGCCCACCTCAAACTTCAAAGGACAGGACAAGTACCACAGTTCCCTCAAGATCTTATCTTGTTCTTTGGGTTTTTAACCTTATCTGTAACATGCCAAGCATACAGAAGAAAACTGAGAACTTAAGCCAATTACCTAGCAGTTATCTGTCCAACTACCTGAATATTGGTTTAGATCTAGATTTAAAATCTGCATATGTCTACATATTTGAGAGAATATTCCAATTTCTTCCATGTACCACAGCAAGCATGGCCACTCCAACAGGTCAGCATGAAAGAGTAAAAAAAAGCTGAAAGTGGGGCAAAGCTGAGGACAGACACCAGGAAAGACACTCAATGCTATGTTAGGGTAGGCATGAAGAAACTATGTCAAAAAGGGAGTCAGGAGCCAGGTACCAAGTCTGAACAGGTATCGAAACAGGAATCCAAATGGTGATCTGCACTGAGGACCTTCAGTAACTGCCAAAGAGGCAAAGCACAGGAAACTGGAAAAACTGGATAACACTGAACATTCTGTAATTTGCTGTGTTAGAGTCCTGTTGAAGGTCTAATTTTGAGGGCATGTTAATACAGTTCTTAAAGAAGCCATATTTTGAACCCAATATCTGACAACACAAATATCTGACCCAGTTTTAAAGGCATTTATAAGCTAAATCCAGAGAATTCAGCTTAAACTTGGGTTCAGGAGGTTAACTCCAGATTAACAACGACAACAACAAATGTCAAGGCTATTCAGACTCTTTTCTACTTTTATCTGTAAATAAGTCAAAAGATTTCAGCACATGACATATACAAATAGCTTCAGTGTGGTGGATGGGATAAACAGGATCAGCAGTGTACCGTGTTTACAGATTAGAAGACTCACTATTGTTAAGATGTTATTGTCCCCAAGTTGGTCCGCAGATTCAATGAAATCCAAATCCAAGCAGGTACTTTTTTTTTTTTTTTTTTTGGTAGAAATTGGCCAGCTGCTTCCAAATAAACATGGGAATGCAGAATATTTAGAATAGCCAAAATAACCTTGTAGGAGGAGGGCTGGGAGATACAAAATTAGAGAACTTGTCCTGAACCTTAAGTTTGTGGATACCTAACAAAAAGCTTGCCATAATAATGCCTCATCTTGTACATAAGCCTAACATTTTTTGAAAAAGTCAATTTACTAATTACCACACCTGCACACAGGATACTAAAATAATAAAACTATATTTGTACGGAAACACTATATGCACAGCTTTCCTCAAAGTGTGATCTGGGGACCACGTGCAGCAGAATCACCCTTGAGTTTCCTTAAAATATTGACATACGGATTTTTCCCAGACCTAATGAATCAGACTTTTAGAGGTGGGCTCCAGGAATTTCTATTTTTAACAAGCTTCCCAGCTGATACTGAGGTACTCTAGAATTTGAAAGCGACTCCCCTAGAATTTATTAGGTTTTTCCCTAAAGGACAGTGGCCTTTTCCTATATTCACCTGAAGAGATGCTATCTTCACACAATTTTGATATCAATAAAAAAGCAAGACTTACCTTCTCTGGTGGGTGGTTAGTTATGAGGGTTGTAGCCCTTTCAGTAAATACATTTGTTGAATACATATTTTTATACCCTGTTGCAACTTCTTCATTATCTCGAAAATCAAGAGCACATCGTGTAACATTCAGAGCATTGATTAACGTACAGCGCTCATGGGAATAGTAATCTTCACTACCTAGAAGATATCCTACAAGGAGAATGGGAGATGAAAGTAGTCAGCATAGCATAAAACATGTTAAACAAACGAAGGTTTCAGCATTTAATTGCCTAATGCAATTGATTATCCATGTCAGGGCTAATCAAATGACAAGGCTAATCAGAGCACCATTTCTTAACATCTCTATATTTGCTAGCATAAGGCATTAGAATGTTATTGTAAAAAAAATTCAGATCCATCCCTTAGCCAAGTCTTAAGAATATAAGCTCTATCACGTAACTCTCAAAGTGGGTGATTCCAAGTAAATATGTTTTTAAAAATCAGAGTTTAAATTCAGTAAAGGTGATGACATTTTAATCTTTTAAAGCTACTGGTTAAAATAGCATATGGTTCAGGTGATTTGTTACAAATTTTTACTCTGAGGTGATCACATAAATGAACGCAGAATTCAAATAACCTTGATATTGACCTTGGTCGACTGGCTTCAAGGTTATTTACAGAAGTAGCTCTTGGAGGCATCATCTTTAGTCAGATGCTGACACCCACTGGTGAAAGACACAAAGATTTCCAAACAGAGGATCTCTAAACATAACAACCAAAAGAGCAAACTAACATGTGGCGTTGAAATTAGATTTTTCTACCTCTGGTGATCTCAATTTTGCCCCCAATTTAAATGGCATCAGTGGCCTATCCCACAATTTAGACTTAATCATGGGAGAAATGTTTTCTCAAGTTTAGTTGTTCCTGCAAATGTTCCATATTTTCCTAAAATATTAAAATAAGCTGTGCTGTATGCTATATGATTCTATTTATATGAAATGTTCAGAATAGGCAAATCTGTAGAGACAGAAAGTAGGTTAGTGGTTGCCTGGGGCTATGAGGGTCGGGGGAAAATGGGGAGTGACTGCTTATGTGTATGGGGTTTCTTTTTTGGGGTGATGGAAATGTTCTACATTTGGATTGTAGTGACAGTGGTACAACCCTGTGAATTTATTTAAAAATCAATGAATTGTACATTTTAATGGGGTGAATTATATGGTATGTGAATTACACCTCGATAAAGCTATCCAAAAAAAATAACTGTGCTGGACTCTGAGTTATCTCCTGACAAACACTGCTTATTAACATTAAAATGAAGATAATAAAATTGGCCTCTTTCCCCAGTTCTAAATATTTCTTATAATCACAATTAAAAGCCCTACATACCTTACCTAGTAAATGAATTCATTTTAATTTAATTTCCTCCTTTTCCATGATTCAGTAAATTCAAGGTCCTAAATACAATGAATATCCTAGTTTTTTTTTTTTTTAAAGGATTTTCTTATTTATTTATTTATTTATTTATTTATTTTTGGCTGTGTTGGGTCTTCGGTTCGTGCGAGGGCTTTCTCCAGTTGCGGCAAGCGGGGGCCACTCTTCATCGCGGTGCGCGGGCCTTTCTCTATCGCGGCCCCTCCCGTCGCGGGGCACAGGCTCCAGACGCGCAGGCTCAGCAATTGTGGCTCACGGGCCCAGCTGCTCCGTGGCATGTGGGATCTTCCCAGACCAGGGCTCGAACCCGTGTCCCCTGCATTAGCAGGCAGATTCTCAACCACTGCGCCACCAGGGAAGCCCGAATATCCTAGTTTTAAGATAACTCTTTAAATGGTAATCTTTTCTCCTACATGTATAACAGAAAGGGAAAGCCAATGTGTTTGCTAATTAATATGTAATCGAAAAACAAATGTATCCATGAAAATAATTTCAGTCCTTATATGGGTAATTAAAGGGGTCAGGACACTGGTGTTCTATTTGGGGTTAGTAACTGCTGGTAACACCTTGAAGAATCACTTCAGGTTCTTTATCTGTAAGAATAAGCTGTTTTCTATCATTTGGGGAAATACATGCAGAGGATATACTTGATAAAAAGATGCATAAACCATAAATATTAAAAAGTTAGTACAAACAGGATTCCAATAGAACTCTTTATTCACATAATAGAACTATCTATTCACATACTTGGCCAAACTAATATCAAGCAACCATGTGACAGGCACACAGAACTTTCTCATAACAATGATTCACAAATTTGAACTTACATGTTGAGTCTAAAGAAGATGGCAGCCGATGCTTTTTGGGGAAAAATGAGAAACTACGTTTTGAACCATTAAATCTCTGACTGCTGTAATTAACAGCTTTATTGAGAATAATTCACATATCATACAAATCACTCATTTACGTTGTACAGTTCAAAGGTTCTTAGTGTACTCAGAGCTGTGCAACCAGGCCCACGATCATCTGCTTTTTAACAGAACATCTGAGTCATAACAGTGACAACAACCGCATGCTCATCATGCCCTCCTTCTCTGCAAGTCTCCCTTCCATGGATGTGCGGTGGGGTGCCTGTCTGTCTAAATCCAGCTAGGCTTCTTAATCCTCATAAAAGGATATTATTTCCACCTCTGTCCAACTGAATTTTTAAATATATAATTTGGTTTAAATATATAATTTTAAAATATAAAATTTGGTTTTTTTTTTAAAGCATTATTCATTTTAATTAATTTATTTATTTATTTATTTTTAGCTGTGTTGGGTCTTCGTTTCTGTGCGAGGGCTTTCTCTGGTTGTGGCAAGCGGGGGCCACTCTTTATCGCGGTGCGCGGGCCTCTCACTGTCGCGGCCTCTCTTGTTGCGGAGCACAAGCTCCAGACGCGCAGGCTCAGTAGTTGTGGCTCACGGGCCTAGTTGCTCCACAGCATGTGGGATCCTCCCAGACCAGGGCTCGAACCCGTGTCCCCTGCATTAGCAGGCAGACTCTCAACCACTGCGCCACCAGGGAAGCCCTAAAATTTGGTTTTTAATAAAAACAATTAAAATATCCTTCCAGCTGCCCGAGTACAGGTATCGACCCATCGTTAAGCCAAGGCCTGATTGAAAATTGTCAAAGGATATAGAGGCTGTTTTTTCCTCTAGAATTTCCAAGATGACAAAGAGGTCTTACACCCAAGTCCTGTTTTTAACAGCTATTTGAGGATACTGAGGATATATCCAGATTCATCAAGAAAGAGTGCATTATTGATTAAGCAATGTCTGCTAGAGAACCCAGATGGGAGTGGGGCACACGGTGTCACGTCTGGATGTCCTTACATCTCGACTTAAACTGTGGTTCCAACTAGGCACTATGGAGCTGTGAGCATCAGCTGCACTGTGTGGGCCCCATATAATCACTGGAACTGAAAGGTACTTTGGTGCTCTGGTCCTAGCTTGAATAAAAGAGAATGTCTCAAGAAACATCTATAAGACAACCACCATTTTATTACTAAAATGATGTTTTTGAGGATGCTGTCACCTTACCTTCTCCCAAAGGAGAAATTTCTCTCAGGTCTAAGAGCCAGAAAATGCTTTACTCTTCCTGAACATCTGGTTTCCATTTAACTTATAAATAATGTGACTCTTATAGACTGCTTTTTTTTTTTTTTTTTTTTGCTTTGAACATAAGAAGTCCCAAATCTCAGAGTTGAATGTGAGGTCTGCTACAGCCAGGCAGGTTTTTTTTTTTTTTTTTTAATAACTCAGTGCCAGGCTTCCCTGGTGGCGCAGTGGTTGAGAATCTGCCTACCAATGCAGGGGACACGGGTTCGAGCCCTGGTCTGGGAGGATCCCACATGCCGCGGAGCAACTGGGCCCGTGAGCCACAACTACTGAGCCTGCGCGTCTGGAGCCTGTGCTCCGCAGCAAGGGAGGCCACGACAGTGAGAGGCCCGCGCACCGTGATGAAGAGTGGTCCCCGCTTGCTGCAACTAGAGGAAGCCCTCGCACAGAAACGAAGACCCAACACAGCCAAAAATAAAAATAAATAAATTTATAAAAAAAAAAACCTCAGTGCCAAGCAACTATTCCATCTTTTTCTATTCATCCTGATTTTTAAAAAATAGATCTTTATTGGAGTATAATTACTTCAAAATACTGTGTTACTTTCTGTTGCACAACAAAGCAAATCAGCCATATGCATACACATGTCCCTATATCCCCTCCCTCTTGAGCCTCCCTCCCATCCTCCTTATCCCACCCTCTAGGTCATCGCAAAGCACTAAGCTGATCTCCCTGTGCTATGCGGCTGCTTCCCACCAGCTATCTATTTTACATTCAGTAGTGTACGTATGTCGATGCTACTCTCACTTCGCCCCAGCTTCGCCCTCCCACCCCATGTCATCAAGTCCATTTTCTATGTCTATCTCTTTATTCCTGCCCTGCAACTAGGTTCATCAGTACCACTTCTTTTTTTCAGATTCCATATATATGTGTTAGCATACAGTATTTGTTTTTCTCTTTCTGACTTACTTCACTCTGTATGACAGACTCTAGGTCCATCCACCTCACTACAAATAATTCAATTTCGTTTCTTTTTATGGCTGAGTAATATTCCATTGTATATATGTGCCACATCTTCTTTATCCATTCATCCGATGTGGACACTTAGGTTGCTTCCATGTCCTGGCTACTGTAAATAGTGCTGCAATGAACATTGTGGTACATGTCTCTTTTTGAATTACGGTTTTCGCAGGGTATATGCCCAGTAGTGGAATATGGTAATTCTATTTTTAGTTTTTTAAGGAGCCTCCATACTGTTTTTCATAGTGGTTGTATCAATTTACATTCCCACCAACAGTGCAGGAGGGTTCCCTTTTCACCACATCCTTTCTAGCATTTATTGTTTCTAGATTTTTTGATAATGGCCATTCTGACCGGCATGAGGTGATACCTCATTGTAGTTTTGATTTGCATTTCTCTAATACTTAGTGATGTTGAGCATCTTTTCATGTGCCTCTTGGCCAACTGTATGTCTTCCTTGGTGAAATGTCTATTTAGGTCATCCACCCATTTTTTAACTGGATTGTTTGCTTTTTTGATATTGAGCTCCATGAGCTGTTTGTATATTTTGGAGATTAATCCTTTGTCTGTTGTTTCATTTGCAAATATTTTCTCCCATTCTGAGGCTTGTATTTTTGTCTTATTTATGGTTTCCTTCACTGTGCAAAAGGTTTTAAGTTTAATTAAGTCCCATTTGTTTATTTTTGTTTTTATTTCTGTTACTCTAGGAGGTGGGTCAAAAAGATCTTGCTGTGGTTTATGTCAAAGAGTGTTTTTCCTATGTTTTCCTCTAAGTCTGGTCTTACATTCAAGTCTTTAATCCACTTGGAGTTTATTTTCGTGTATGGTGTTAGGGAGTGTTCTAATAGCTGTCCAGTTTTCCCAGCACCACTTACTGAAGAGGCTGTCTTTTCTCCATTGTATGTTCTTGCCTCCTTTGTCATAAATTAGGTGCCCACACGTCTGTGGGTTTATCTCTGGGCATTCTATCTTGTACCATTGATCTATATTTCTGTTTTCATGCCAGTACCATACTGTCCTGATTACTGTAGCTTTGTGGTATAATTTGAAGTTGGGGAGCCTGATTCCTCCAACTCCATTTTGCTTTCTCAAGATTGCTTTGGCTTTTCAGGGTCTTTTGTGTTTCCATATGAACTGTAAAATTTTTTGTTCTAATTCTGTGAAGAATGCCATTGGCAGTTTGATAGGGATTGCAGTGAATCTGTAGATTGCTTTGGGTGGTATAGGCATTTTTACAATATTGATTCTTCCAATCCAAGAACATGGTACAGTTCTCCATCTGTTTATGTCATCTTTGATTTCTTTCATCAGTGTTTTATAGTTTTCTGAGTACAAGTCTTTTGCCTCCTTAAGTAGGTTTATTCCTAGGTATTTTATTCTTTTTGTTGCATGGTAAATGGGAGTGTTTCCTTAATTTCTCTTTCAGATTTTTCATTGTTGGTGTATAGGAATGCCAGAGATTTCTGTGCATTAATTTTGTATCCTGCAACCTTACCAAATTCATTGATTAGTTCTAGTAGCTTTCTGGTGGTACCTTTAGGATTTTCTATGTATAGTATCATGTCATCTGCAAACAGTGACAGTTTTACTTCTTCTTTTCCTATTTGTATTCCTTTTATTTCTTTTTCTTCTCTGATTGCTGTGGCTAGGACTTCCAAAACTATGTTGAATAACAGTGGTGAGAGTGGACATCCTTGTCTTGTTCCTGATCTTAGTGGAAATGCTTTCACCACTGAGTATGATGCTTGCTGTGGGTTTGTCATATATGACCTTTATTATGTTGAGGTAGGTTCCCTCTATGCCCATTTTCCAGAGAGTTTTTTTTTTTTTATCATAAATGGGTGTTGAACTTTGTCAAAAGCTTTTTCTGCATCTATTGAGATGATCATATGGTTTTTATTCCTAAATTTGTTAATGTGGTGTATCACATTGATTAATTTGCGCATATTGAAGAATCCTTGCATCCCAGGGATAAATCCCACTTGATCATGGTGTATGATCCTTCTAACATGCTGTTGGATTATGTTTGCTACTATTTGTTCAGGATTTTTGCATCTATGTTCATCAGTGATATTGGTCTGTAATTTTCTCTTTTTGTAGTATCTTTGTCTGGCTTTGGTATCAGGGTGATAGTGGCCTCATAGAATGAGTTTGGGAGTATTCCTTCCTCTGCAATTTTTTGTAAGAGTTTGAGAGGGATGGGTGTTAGCTCTTCTCTAAATGTTTGATAGAATTCACCTGTGAAGCCATCTGGTCCTGGACTTTTGTTTACTTGTGATAGGACTGTTTATATATTTTCTAATTCTTCCTGGTTCAGTCTTGGAAAATTGTACCTTTCCAAGAATTTGTCCATTTCTTCGTGGTTGTCCATTTTTTTGGCATATAGTTTTTTGTAGTAGTCTCTTATAATCCTTTGCATTTCTGCAGTATCAGTTGTCATTTCTCCTTTTTCATTTCTAAGTTTATTGATTTGCAACCTCTCCCTTTTTTTCTTGATGAGCCTGGCTAAGGGTTTACCAATTTTATCTTCTCAGAGAACCAGCTTTTAGTTTTATTGATCTTTGTTATTGCTTTCTTTGTTTCTACTTCATTTATTTCTGCTCTGATCTTTATGATTTCTTTCCTTCTGCTAACTTTGGGGTTTTCTTTGTTCTTCTTTCTTTAGTTGTTTTAAGTGTAGGGTTAGAGTGTTTGAGATTTTTCATTTTTCTTGAGATAAGATTGTATTGCTATAAACTTCCCTCTTAGAACTGCTTTTGCTGTGTCCCATAGGTTTGGGTCGCCATGTTTTCATTGTCATTTGTTTCTATGTATTTTTTTATTTCTTCTTTGATTTCTTCAGTGATCTCTTGATTATTTAGTAGCGTACTGTTTAGCCTCCATGTATTGTGTTTTTTACAGTTTTTTCCTGTAATTGATTTCCAGTCTCACAGCGTTGTGGTCAGAAAAGATGCTTGATACGATTTCAATTTTCTTAAATTTTCCAAGGTTTGATTTGTGACCCAAGATGTGATCTATCCTGGAGAATGTTCCATGTGCACTTGAGAAGAAAGTGTATTCTGCCACTTTTGGGTGGAATGTTCTATAAATATCAATTAGATCTGAACTATTGTGTCATTTAAAGCTTGTGTTTCCTTATTAATTTTCTTTTTGGATGATCTGTCCATTGGTGTAAGTGGGATGTTAAAGCCCCCTATTATTGTTGTGTTACTGTCGATTTCTCCTTTCATGGTTGTTAGCATTTGCCTTATATATTGAGGTGCTCCTATGTCGGGTGCATAAACATTTATAATTGTTATATCTTCTTCTTGGATTGCTCCTTTGATCCTTATATAGTGTCCCTCCTTACCTCTTGTACCAGTCTTTATTTTAAAGTCTATTTTATCTTATACGAGTATTGCTACTCCAGCTTTCTTTTGATTTCCATTTGCATGGAATATCTTTTTCCATCGCTTCACTTTCAGTCTGTACGTGTCCCTAGGTCTGAAGTGGGTCTGTTGTAGACAGCATATATATGGGTCTTGTCTTTGTATCCATTCAGCCAGTATATGTCTTTTGGTTGGGACATTTAATCCATTTACATTCAAGGTTATTATTGATATGTATGTTCCTATTACCATTTTCTTAATTGTTTTAGGTTTGTTTTTTGTGGGTCTTCTTCTCCTGTGTTTCCCGCTTAGAGAAGTTTCTTCAGCATTTGTTGTAAAACTGGTTTGCTGGTGCTGAGTTCTCTTAGCTTTTGCTTGTCTGAAAAGCTTTTGTCTTCTCCATCAAATCTGAATGAGATCCTTGCTGGGTAGAGTAATCTTGGTTGTAGGTTTTTCTCTTTCACCACTTTAAGTATATCCTTCCACTCCCTTCTGGCCTGCAGAGTTTCCACTGAAAAATCAGCTGATTACCTTATTGGGATTCCTTTGTATGTTATTTTTTGTTTTTCCCTTGCAGCTTTTAATATTTTTTCCTTGAATTTAATTTTTGTTAATTTGATTAATATGTGTCTTGGTGTGTTTTTCCTAGGGTTTAACCTGTATGGGACTCTCTGTGCTTCCTGGACTTGGGTGACTAGTTCCTCTCCCATGTTAGGGACGTTTTCAACTATAATCTCTTCAAATATTTTCTCAGACCCTTTCTTTTTCTCTTCTTCTGGGACCCCTATGATTAGAATGTTTGTGCGTTTAGTGTTGCCCCAGAGGTCTCTGAGATTGTCTTCAACTCTTTTCATTCTTTTTTCTTTATTCTGCTCCTTGGCAGTTACTTCCACCATTTTGTCTTCCAGCTCACTTATTCGTTCTTCTGCCTCAGTTATTGTTACTGATTCCTTCTAGTGTATTTTTCATTTCAGTTATTATGTTGTTCATCTCTGTTTGTTTGTTTTTAGTTCTTCTAGATCTTTGTTAAACATTTCTTGTATTTTGTCAATCCGTGCCTCCATTCTATTTCCGAGATTCTGGATCATCTTTACTATCATTACTCTGAATTCTTTTTCAGGTAGCTTGCCTATTTCCTCTTCATTTATTTGGCCTTATAGGTTTTTACCTTGCTCCTTCATCTGTGACATTTTTTTGCCATTTCATTTTTTTTTTTTTTTCAGTAAGTGGGATTGTGTTCCTGTCTTACTGGTTATTTGACCTGATGCTTCCAACACTGGGGTTAGTAGGCTATTGGGTAGAGCTGGGTCTTGCCTGAGATGAGGAACTCTGTGAGACCTCACTCTGATGAACATTCCCCATGGTCTGAGGTTCCCTGTTAGTCCAGTGGTTCGGACTCAGAGCTCCCACCACAGGAGCTTCGGCCTGACCCTGGGCTTGTGAATCAAGATCCTGCAAGCCACCTGGGGAGGCACAAAAAAAAAAAGAAAAACCAAAAAACAATAACAAAGTAAAAAATAAAATTAGGCTAGAAAACTAACAGATAGGAAGAATATAAAAATAAAAATATAGATAAATCAACAACTGGAATGTACAACAGTACCACAATAGTAAAAAAAAGAGGAGGAGGGAAAAGAAAGTGGGGGGGGGAGGCCTTGGCTGTGGAGGGCGGGGCCTAAGCAAGGGTGAGGTTTGGGTGGTGGGCGGGGCTGATGCTCAGGACCCATAGGGCTGGAAAAGGCCCTGGAGGGGGGGCGGGCGGGGGGGGGGGCGGTGTTAGGCTCAAGGAACAGAAGGGGCCCAGGCGTGCCCCCCAACCCTGGTCTCAGAGGGCAGGGGACATCACCTGGAAGCCAGCAGACTTCCTGGGCTCGAGTGGGCAGGGCAAACACCCTCCTCTCCTCTCCTGCTCCTCCGGTCTGGGAGGGCCCCTTCTGCCTGCCTCTCCTGATCTCCCCAGCCTCCCTCCTATGCCCCCAAGAACCTATGCAGCCTGGAAGGGGCTTTGGAGGGCAGGGGATCGGTCTGGGAGCTCAGCAGGCTCCCTGGGCCCGAGTGAGCAGGGCAATCACCCTCCACTCCTCTCCTGCTTCTCCCAGAGGGCCCCTCCTGCCTGCCTCTCCTAATCTCCCCGGCCTCAGGGACGCTAATCCTGTCTGGCCTCCACTTCTCCTCCCCCTTCAGTCCCCTTATGTCCTACCGGTTCACTCTGGGGTTCCTCCTGTCTCCTTGGGTGTCAGAGTCCCCCACCAGTGGCCAGCAGGCGCCCTAGTTGTGGGGAGACACTAACTCCACTTCTTCCCATACTGCCATCTTGACTCCATCTCCTCTCACCCTGATTTTTTAATTCTATTTATTTTTTAAAAATTTATCTTCATTGTGTGTTCCTTTTTGGATATGGCAGTTTGCAAATAAATGAAGAGACAAATGGGAGGTAGGTAGGGAGATAAACAGCTAGACAGATAAAACAGAATAGCTAGACGGAAAGCAAAATATGAGGGGGAAAGTTGGGGATGGGAGGTGGGATGAACTGGGAGATTGGGATTGATGTATATACACTAATATGTATAAAATAGATATCTAATAAGAACCTGCTGTATAGCACAGGGAACTCTACTTCACTTCACTGTACAGTAGAAACTAATACAACATTGTAAAACAGCTACACCCCAATTAAAAAAACAAAGCAAAATATGAAAAGAACTTGACAGAAAGCTATGTAGCCCCTGGCAAGATAAATAGATAAATAGATTGTTAAGAAATGGTTTGTAACAGGTTTAAAGAGAGCATTTTTTTTTAAACTGTAGGCTTTATATTTATTTTTATAGGGCTATCAAAGCCATTAAATACTTATTATTTGGTATCTTTGCTATTACCATTTGTTATTTACCCTCCCATTTTCTTTATTTGATCTACCTTCCCCAATCTAGTAATTTCAAAAACAGATCTCACAGAAGGAAAGAAGGATGCCAATTGGAAAAGAGTCTTGTTTACCATCTCCAGGAAATACAAAACAAAATAAAACCTTTGAACACAATTCACGAGGAGAAAAAAATATCCTGAACCTTTGTGAAGGAAATATTCTTGTATTGGGTTTTGCCTGGAATTTTTTTTAAAAATCAGTATGTATCCCCTTTTGGTAATAAGGTTCTCTAAGAATAGAGTGGTCTCTGACTTGGAGGTAGCAGACTCTTCAAAGGCCCCTACGTGGCACGTTGAACCCTGGCAAAGATAACTGCCTGTCCCATCACGAGCTGAGTGCACAGCCATGTTTATGGTGGTGGTATTAGACAGTGGCCCCACGGCAGTGCTGACTGATTCACTCTGTGTTCAAGTTTCCAGTTATTTCATTTGATTACACTTGGCTGTGTTTTATGAGAGGGCTGTAGTTGGCGTGAGTTGTTAAAGAAACATGTGCATTTCCCTTACCAAAGTAGGTATCAAATCCTCGGCGGGTTGGAAGACATTCTTTCCGGTACATTCCCAGGTGCCATTTTCCGACCATGTGGGTAGCGTAGCCTGCTTCCTTTAGAAGCTGGGGCAGGAGTTTTTCATCCAGAGGAATGCAGCTGGGCTGACAGGGCCAGATTATTTGGTGCTGTAGACCTGTGTGGATCTTAAAACAGATAAACATAAAATTATGGATTAATGATGTTGAAACATTCTGAACAAGCAGATAAAGTGGTTGCCTAATTTATTGGACATATGTGTAAACATGAATGCTTAATTCTATTTCTGTACCAGTTTAAGGCATTTCTAAAAGGCATTTTTCTCACTTATTCAAATAAGGTAATAGACATAAATAAGAATTTGAAAGAAATGAATAAAAGCAGTCTAACAAACATTAGATAGTTTCAACAAATATTTATCCAGGAACTATGTTAGAAACTGTTAAGTTTTCACTTCCTACCTCAAAAAAGTAGCCATAATATGAAGTGTGGATCTATCAAGGAAAAAGTGTTCCAATTTCTATGCACATAAGATGTTGGTGTTTGATTAGATGAAGCTTCTATAAACTTTCAAGACTTGATTTTTTAAAAGGGTATAATGAAGATAATGATTTGCATTTCTTATTCTACCTTACATAAAGCATAATTTCAAAAGACAGTGACCAACTTTTCCTTAAAAAAAAAAAAAGTGGCCACCTGATCCATAGGTTAGGAGTGGCTCCCACAAGTATCACCAGGGTGCAAGCACCACACAACTAATTTTAAGAAATTATCACATGTTGAGTCTTGGTGTAATATTAAAATAGAATACCCACAATTATATGAAAAGGCTATTAAAATAACCCCCTCTTCTCCAACTACATATCTGTGTGAGGCTGGATGTTCTTCAATGACTTTTACCAAAACAATATACAGTTGACCTTTCAACAACTGGGGGTTAGGGGCATTAACCCCTGTGCAGTTGAAAATGTAAGTATAACTTTACAGTTGGCCACATCCAGGGATTCATCCACAGATCATGAAACATCATAGTACGTATTTAGTGAACAAAATCCACAAGTGGACCCTCACAGTTCAAATCCATGTTGTTCAACGGTCAACTGTATTGCACAGGCTGAATGCAGAAGCAGATGTAACAATCTAGCTATCTTCTATTAATAGGAAACACGTACAAAAATATAAAACAGGGAGATTGGTTCAAGATGGCAGAGTAGAAGGACGTGCGCTCACTCCCTGTTGTGAGAGCACCGGAATCACGACTAACTGATGAACAATCATCGACAGGAAGACACTGGAACTCACCAAAAGAGATATCCCACTTCCAAAGACAGAGGAGAAGCCATAATGAGATGGTAGGAGGAGTGAAATCACAATAAAATCAAATCTTTAACCGCTGGATGGGTGACTCACAAACTGGAGAACAATTATACCACAGAAGACGACCCACTGGAGTGAAGGTTCTGAGCCCCACATCAGGCTTCCTAACCTGGGAGTCCGGCAATGGGAGGAGGAATTCCCAGAAAACCAGAATTTGAAGGCTAGTGGGATTTCATTGCAAGACTTCAACAGGACTGGGGGAAACAGAGACTCCACTCTTGGAGGGCACACACAAAGTAGTGTGTGTATCAGGTCCCATAGGGAAGGAGCAGTGACCCCCCCATAGGAGACTGAACCAGACCTACCTGCTAGTGTTGGAGGGTCTCCTGCAGAGGTGGGGGGTGGCTGTGGCTCACCGCAGGGACAAAGACAGTGGCAGCAGAAGTTCTGGGACGTACTCCTTGGTGTGAGCCCTCCCGGAGTCCGCCATTAGCCCCACCAAAGAGCCTGTAGCCTCCAGTGCTGGGCCGCCTCAGGCCAAACAACCAACAGGGAGGGAACTCAGCCCCACCCATCAGCAGACAAGCTGATTAAAGTTTTACTGAGCTCTGCCCACCAGAGCAACAGCCAGCTCTGCCCACCACCAGTCCCTCCCACCAGGAAGCTTACACAAGCCTCTTAGATAGCCTCATCCACCAGAGGGCAGACAGCAGAAGCAAGAAGAACTACAATCCTGCAGCCTATGGAATGAAAACCACATTCACATAGACAAAATGAAAAGGCAGAGGACTATGTATCAGATGAAGGAACAAGATAAAACCCCAGAAAAACAACCAAATGAAGTGGAGATAGGCAACCTTCCAGAAAAAGAATTCAGAATGATGATAGTGATGATGATCCAGGACCTCGGAAAAAGAATGGAGGCAAAGATCAAGAAGATGCAAGAAATGTTTAACAAAGACCTAGAAGAATTAAAGAACAAACACCTAGAAGAATTAAAGAACAAACAAGCAGAGATGAACAATACAATAACTGAAATGAAAAATAAGCTAGAAGGAATCAATAGCAGAATGACTGATGCAGAAGAACGGATAAATGACCTGGAAGAAAGAATGGTGGAATTCACTGCTGCAGAACAGAATAAAGAAAAAAGAATGAAATGAAGACAGCCTAAGAGACCTCTGGGACAACATTAAATGCACCAACATTTGCATTATAGGGGTCCCACAAGGAGAAGAGAGAGAGAAAGGACTCGAGAAAATATTTGAAGAGATTATAGTCAAAAAATTCCCTAACATGGGAAAGGAAATAGCCACCCAACTCCAGGAAGCGCAGAGTCCCAGGCAGGATAAATCCAAGGAGAAACACACCAAGACACATAGTAATCAAATTGACAAGAATTAAAAACAAAGAAAAATTACTGAAAGCAACAAGGGAAAAATGACAACATACAAGGGAATCCCATAAGGTTAATAGCTGATTTCTCAGCAGAAATGCTACAAGTCAGAAAGGAATGGCACGATATATTTAAAGTGATGAAAGGGAAGAACCTACAACGAAGATTGCTCTACCCGGCAAGGATCTCATTCAGATTTGACAGAGAAATCAAAAGATTTCTTTACAGACAAGCAAAAGCTAAGAGAATTCAGCACCACCAAACCAGCTCAAAAACAAATGCTAAAGGAACTTCTCTAAGTGGGAAACACAAAAGAAGAAAAGGACCTACAAAAACAAACCCATAACAATTAAGAAAATGGTAATAGGAACATACAAATTGATAATTACCTTAAATGTGAATGGATTAAATGTTCCAACAAAAAGACACAGGTTCGCTGAATGGATACGAAAACAAGACCCATATATATGCTGTCTACAAGAGACCCATTTCAGACCTAGGGACGCATACAGACTGAAAGTGAGGGGATAGAAAAAGATATTCCATGCAAATGGAAATCAAAAGAAAGCTGGAGTAGCAATACTCATATCAGATAAAATAGACTTTAAAATAAAGAATGTTACAAGAGACAAGGAAGGACACTACACAATGATCAAGGGGTCAATCCAAGAAGAAGATATAACAATTATAAATATATATGCACCCAACATAGGAGCACCTCAATACATAAGGCAAATGCTAAAAGCTATAAAAGAGGAAATCGACAGTAACACAATAACACCTCACTTACACCAATGGACAGATCATCCAGACAGAATATTAATCAGGAAACAAAAGCTTTAAATGACACAATAGACCACGTAGATTTAATTGACATTTATAGGACATTCCATCCAAAAACAGCAGATTACACTTTCTTCTCAAGTGCACATGGAACATTCTCCAGGATAGATCACATCTTGGGTCACAAATCAAGCCTCGGTAAATTTAAGAAAATTGAAATCATATCAAGCACCTTTTCTGACCACAACGCTATAAGATTAGAAATCAATTACAGGGAAAAAACCGTAAAAAACACAAACACATGGAGGCTAAACGATACGTTACTAAATAACCAAGAGATGGCTGAGGAAATAAAAAATACCTAGAGACAAATGACAATGAAAACACGACGATCCAAAACTTATGGGATGCAGCAAAAGTAGTTCTAAGAGGGAAATCTAGAGCAATACAATCCTACCTCAATAAACAAGAAAAATCTCCAGTAAACAATCCAACCTTACACCTAAAGGAAGTAGAGAAAGAAGACCAAACAAAACCCAAAGTCAGCAGAAGGAAAGAAATCATAAAGATCAGAGCAGAAATAAATGAAATAGAAACAAAGAAAACAACAGTAAAGATCAATAAAACTAAAAGCTGGTTCTTTGAAAAGATAAACAAAATTGGTAAACCTTTATCCAGACTCATCAAGAAAAAGAGGGAGAGGACTCAAATCAATAAAATTAGAAATAAAAAAGAGAAGTTACAATGGACATCGCAGAAATACAAAGCATCCTAAGAGACTACTACAAGCAACTCTATGCCAATAAAATGGACAACCTGGAGGAAATGAACAAATTCTTAGAAAAGCACAATCTTCTGAGACTGAACCAGGAAGAAATAGAAAACATGAACAGACCAATTCCAAGTAATGAAATTGAAACTGTGATTAAAAATCTTCCAACAAACAAAAGTCCAGGACCAGATGGCTTCACAGGTGAATTCTATCAAACAGTTAGAGAAGAGCTAACACCCATCCTTCTCAAACTCTTCCAAAAAATTGCAGAGGAAGGAACACTCCCAAACTCATTCTATGAGGCCACCATCACCCTGATACCAAAACCAGACAAAGATACTACAAAAAAAGAAAATTACAGATCAGTATCACTGATGAACATAGATGCAAAAATCCTCAACAGTACTAGCAAACAGAATCCAATAACGCATTAAAAGGATCATACACCATGATCAAGTGGGATTTATCCCAGGGATGCAAGGATTCTTCAATATATGCAAATCAATCAATGTGATACACCATATTAACAAACTGAAGAAGAAAAACCATATGATCATCTCAATAGATGCAGAAAAAGCTTTTGACAAAATTCAACACCTATTTATGATAAAAACTCTCCAGAAAGGGGGCACAGAGGGAACCTACCTCAACATAATAAAGGCCATATATGACAAACCCACAGCAAACATCATTCTCAATGGTGAGAAACTGAAAGCATCTCCTCCAAGATCAGGAACAAGACAAGAATGTCCACTCTCACCACTATTATTTAACATAGTTTTGGAAGTCCTAGCCACAGCAATCAGAGAAGAAAAATAAATAAAAGGAATACAAATTGGAAAAGAAGAAGTAAAACTGTCACTGTTTCCAGATGACCTGATACTATACATAGAGAATCCTAAAGATGCCAGGAGAAAATTACTAGAGCTAATCAATGAATTTGGTAAAGTTGCAGGATACACAATTAATGCACAGAAATCTCTTCCATTACTATACACTAACAACAAAAGATCAGAAAGACAAATTAAGGAAACAATCCCATTCACCACTGCAATAAAAAGAATAAAATACCTAGGAATAAACCTACCTAAGGAGGTAAAAGACCCGTACTCAGAAAAGTATAAGACACTGATGAAAGAAATCAAAGATGACACAAACAGATGAAGAGAAACACCATGTCCTTGGATTGGAAAAATCAATATTGTGAAAATGACTATACTACACAAAGCAATCTACAGATTCACTTCAATCCCTATCAAATTACCAATGGCATTTTTTACAGAACTAGGACAAAAAATCTTAAAATTTGTATGGGGACGCAAAAGACCCCAAATAGACAAAGCAATCTTGAGGGAAAAACACGGACCTGGAGGAATCAGACTCCCTGACTTCAGACTATACTACAAAGCTACAGTAATCAAGACAATATGGTACTGGCACAAAAACAGAAATATAGATCAATGGAACAGGATAGAAAGCCCAGAGATAAACCTACGCACCTATGGTCAACTAATCTATGACAAAGGAGGCAAGGATATACAATGGAGAAAAGATAGTCTCTTCAATAAGTGGTGCTGGGAAAACTGGAAAGCTACATGTAAAAGAATGAAATTAGAACACTCCCTAACACCATACACAAAAATAAACTCAAAGTGGATAAAAGACCTAAATGTAAGACCGGACACTATAAAACTCTTAGAGGAAAACATAGGAAGAACACTCTTTGACATAAATCACAGTAAGATCTTTTTTGACCCACCTCCTAGAGTAATGGAAATAAAAATAAACAAATGGGACCTAACGAAACTTAAGAGCTTTTGCACAGCAAAGGAAACCGTAAATAAGACGAAAAGACAACCCTCAAAATGGGAGAAAATATTTGCAAATGAATCAATGGACAAAGGATTAATCTCCAAAATATATAAACAGCTCATGCAGCTCAATTAAAAAAACAAACAACCCAATCAAAAAATGGGCAGAAGACCTAAATAGACATTTCTCCAAAGAAGACATACAGATGGACAAGAGGCACATGAAAAGCTGCTCAGCATCACTAATTATTACAGAAATGCACATCAAAACTACAATGAGGTATCACCTCATACTGGTTAGAATGGGCATCATTAGAAAATCCACAAACAACAAATGCTGGGGATGGTGTAGAGAAAAGGGAACCCTCTTGCACTGTTGGTGGGAATGTAAATTGATACAGCCACTATGGAGAACAGTATGGAGGGTCCTTAAAAAACTAAAAATAAAATTACCATATCACTCAGCAATCCCAGTACTGGGCATATACCCAGAGAAAACCATAATTCAAAAAGACACATGCACCCCAATATTCATTGCAGCACTATTTACAATAGCCAGGACGTGGAAGCAACCTAAATGCCCATTGACAGATGAATGGATAAAGAAGTTGTGGTACATATACACAATGGAATATTACTCAGCCATAAAAAGGAATGAAACTGGGTCATTTATAGAGACGTGGATGGACCTAGAGACTGTGAAATAAGAGTGAAGTAAGTCAGAAAGAGAAAAACAAATATCGTATATTACCGCATATATGTGGAATATAGAAAAATGGTACAGGTGAACCAGTTTGCAATGCAGAAATAGAGACAGAGATGTAGAGAACAAACGTATAGACACCAAGGGGGGAAAGCTGCGGGGGGTTGGGGGTGGTGGTGTGATGAATTGGGAGATGGGGATTGACATGTATACACTAATATGTATAAAATGGATGACTAATAAGAACCTGCTGTACAAAAAAAAATTAAATTAAAAAAGTATAAAACAATGTCACTCTTCTCGTGTAATTCTCTTGTTTTGGAAAATACAGTTATTTTCCCCAAGTTATTTACATTAATATGTAATGGAATTATTATTGCTATTTTTCGATGAATAAAAATATTTTAAAATTTCTATTTTAATTTCTGACGTAGTAAATTTTGAAAGGTATAACCACACAAACGTAAGCTCTATGGGGTCTTCAATTTTTAAGCGTGTACCGAGGTCCTAAAACTAAAAAGTTTGAGAAGGATGTTATGTCTGACAGTGATCATTGTTATGAGGAAAATAGAGAGGGAGATAGTGACAGGCGACTCTTTAGAGAGGATGGCAAAAGAAAGCTTCTTTGAGGAGGAGATAATTGAGCAGAAATCTGAATAAAATAAGAGAGTAAGAGAGAGCCTTGCAAAAATTTGGTGCAGAGCAATCTAGGCATAAGGAATAAGAACACAAAGGGCCTGAACTTGCTAGGTAAGTTCGAAGGCCGCATGGAAACCGGTGTGGCCCTTGTCACAGCTCCTGTGCTGAGGGATGATACTGCACCCACTGCTGGTGCACAAGGGGGGTCCTTGGTGGCTTCCCTCATTGCCTACCCAGACCCTCCCTTCCCTACAATGTTACCCCTCTCCCCCCGCCCCGATCCCTTGTCCTTGCTTAGCCAGGGAGGTAACTCTTCTCTGTAGGAAGTGGGGTGAAGTCTCACATTTAATTCTTCACCGACACCAGCTTTCCCTAGCACTCACTGGGCGCTCCTGATTTCCCTAGAATAAATGGGGCTCTGGGGACACCAAAGGTTGACAGTGCCAGTGCTCAACCCAGCCGTGACTCTCTGGCGCCTCCATCAGCTGTCAGGTGGGTAGCAAGCAATTATTAATAAATGGTAAAAACAAAATGTGTTTGCAAATGATTTACTTGCTTTTATAATTTAAAGCATAATAGCCCGAAGCTCAGAGAATTAAATCCCATCCCGGCTCTTTCACTAAGCGTACACTAAACACTCAGCAACTGTCATGGTAATACTGTAAGCATTGTCATCAATAACACATCACGCCCTCTCACCTACATCTAAATGCACTTTCTTGAGGAGATGGGGTGGCATTATACAGAACATGCACCTAAGCCTGGGCCTGCCCCCTGGAGTGGGATGTGGTGCATATGAACATCAAATGACATGTATGCTGGTTCTAATCTATGGTTCTGCTGGTGCTATTAAATACTGATTTATCACTGATCTTCTCAGATTCAAATACTGACTACTCAAACCAGACAGATTTTTGCCTCGTTTTGTTTTAAATTCATGGCAATAAACAGATACAAAGTAAACACAAAAACCCTTCAAACTCACCATCTTTTCTTTTTTAATTTATTATAAGCTACTTACTATTAAATAGTTTTCTCATAAGCTTTGACATTGTCTTGAATTTCATTTTTTTGTGTGTCTGTCCAGAGCCAATACCTTTGGAATTGTCCCTGCTGTTGCTTGATTTCACAATACCTTTCCATGCCCTCCTAAAAGAACCATGTGGAATATCTTTTTTTTTTTTTTTTTTTTTAATTTATTTATTTATTTTTGGCTGTGTTGGTTCGTTTCTGTGCGAGGACTTTCTCTAGTTGCGGCGAGCGGGGCCACTCTTCATCGCGGTGCGCAGGCCTCTCACTATCGCGGCCTCTCCGGTTGCGGAGCACAGGCTCCAGACGCGCAGGCTCAGTAGCTGTGGCTCACGGGCCCAGTTGCTCCGCGGCATGTGGGATCTTCCCAGACCAGGGCTCGAACCCGTGTCCCCTGGCATTAGCAGGCAGATTCTCAACCACTGCGCCACCAAGGAAGCCCCCATGTGGAATATCTTAAATGTTAAATTAAAGTGGGTTTATTTTGAAGGTGATAATATGTTCGCTATCTTGATTATGTGGTAATGGCTTCACAGGCATATACATATCAAAACTTATCAAATTGTATACTTGAAATACGTGTAGTTTATTGCATGTCAATTATACCTCAATGAAGCTGTTTAAAAATAAAAGTGAGTTTAAGTTTTCTATTGAGATTTTTATACCTTGCCTAGAAATAATTGGACACCTTCATTGGGATATATGCCAGATGCCCTTCATTTGCCCTCCAAATCCCCAATCTGCCTTCTGTCCTGTCTCCAGCCTGGGAAGCTGACCTACTGGGGCCAAATCAAAGGGCTCCTGCACCTTCTGGTGCTGACTGGGTTGAGCCAATGGGGAGCCCAGACTGGGATTGGAAGGAGGGAAGAGGTGAGTGGCCCTGAGCTGCCAGGCTGTCCGTATCCTGCAGGCCATCCCAAAGGCGGCCTTCTTTACAGGACTCTGTTTCTAGGTTCTGGTCACTCCTCTTTCCTTTCTTCCCCCTGGTCTAGGGGTAGTAACAGCTCCAGTGGGTTATACGCTATGCCTTGTGTTTCCCCCACACATTCATACCTTTTCAAATAGTCCCTTTGCAAATAAATCCTCCCTAAATTATCCTAATTTGAATGTGCCATCTTTTTCCAGCTGGGATCCTGAATAATAAGGATGTTACAATACCCAGGCTGGCAAAGGGAAGCATTGCTCTCTAAACATACACACGCACACACACCCACATCCCTCACATAATAGAAGGATTCTGTCCACGGTTAACGCTAGAAGTTTACTCAATAGAAAATTAATCCTGGGTTCAAAAACTTCATAATATATACTAATTGGCAACAGCAGAGGATAAAGAAGGATAATACTTTATGGAGTTCAAAAGACCCAGTGGAAATAAACGTTATGTGCAAATTTCTTTAAATGGAAAGCTCATCCATCACATGCAGAGAATGATCTCCGATCACTCTAAAGCACTGCCAAGGGATGCTGTGTGATTCACTTTTCCGAGGCCACATGGGCACCACACCAGGTGGTCAGCTGAAGCCTGCCTCTATTACCTGCAATCATACAGAGTAGGGAACATTCTTTTCAGTTCCTGAGAATTTATTCGACAGAACGTTTTTATGGCATTACTGGGGGAGGGGAAGCCAAAGTCTGGATGATGGCCAAAAACATGTTTTTGGTCTGTTCAAACACTCTTTGAAGTAAGGAAACTGTAGTGTGTAGAGAAGCAGTAAACAGGCGAATGCAGAGCTGGTTCCAGCCCAGCACTTGAGTTTAGCACAGAACTGGAGAGCCACACCATGCTTCATGGGAAAGGATGGTAACAAGGCACCAAGAAGAATCAAAAGAAAAAATAAGCGTCACTTTGGCAACCCAACAGCATCTAAAACAATTTCATTCTAACACCCATCTTCAGTGTCTGGAGAGTAGGTGTTGAATGGAGAGGTCCTATAGATAATCTATGAAAGTCCAAAGGGGCTACTCTCTTTCTTCCACATGTAGCTATCTCTTCTTCACTAAACCAAATCTTTGAAAAACAGCTTCTCCTAAGATTTTACTTGACTGTCAAGGATTCCCTCCACAAAGGCAAAAACTGATGAGAAATCCTTGTTTACACGGTTTGTTGCATGTAAAAATTTATTTGATCCTGTAAGTTATTCTGTCCCCTGTAGACCTGGAATATACTATCAGAGTGGTCTCATGAGCATAAAAGAAAAAACCACTCTCCTGGAGGGGGGAGGAGGAGGATGGCTCCCACATCAGAACCTCTTTATTTCAGCTACACTTACAACAAACTCTCCCAGGGGCCAGGTGACCCACTGCTACATACGTGGCAATGGATGCTATTTCTCTCCAAACCTCAATAGCGTTGAGATAACATCCAGGTGAACAGAGGAAGATTCTATCCTGTCAGTCTGACCTGTGCAAGATGAACTCATTGCAACCATGTATTTGTGCAATACCTCCTCCTGCAATACTTGAAAAACCAGAAAAACAGGCAGCTCTACTATTCCACTTTATACACCAGAAAGCCTAGAGGGAAGCTTCATGACCAGAACACAATCACAGAACATGCTGGTGGCTGGCCAGGAGTTCGGAACTGCCAGCCTGGGCCTGGGCCAGAACACTACAGGTTTTAACCATGGTCAAGTACCACTCAGGCCACCTTAGGGTTTATTCCCGGAGATGCCCCACAGAACAAATGGATAGTGGAGAATCTGCTCCCTTCCCCCTAAACCTTCTAGAAAGCCGTCAGCTGCCCATGCTGCTGAAGCCAAGAGCTACAGAACACACATTATGTGTGTTAGGGGCCTGGCTTTGCCATCTGGCCTGGTCCTTCAGAACTCAGGCTGCAGAACTGGCTGGTATCACTAACAGTTTTAAAGGTCTATTTATTTTGGTGTTGATTAGCAAAGAGTGTAAATGTGACTAAACCACAAAGGGATGTTGTTTGTAAAAGGAATAAACAAGGCAAAAACTGTTTTTGTGCCTTCCTCTGTTGAAATTATAAATCCAACCAAAAGCCCAAAATGAAAAGGAAGGAAAATATGGAGGAAAAAGACTTTTTAGAAAAGTGATATGCTTAAGGGAACAAAAACAGAGTTACCAGACAGAAACAGCTTATGCTCAAAGTGATTCTTGGAATAACAAACCTCAAATGTCAATCAACCAAAAAATCCCATAAGTCAATGGGTCATATTCCACTCAACCCCAAACTTATTTGCTTATTTCCCTTTTCCACTTACTTGGGAAGTAAAAAAGGTAAAGATCAGATTTTTTTTTTTTTTTTTTTTTTTTTAGTATCTTCAACACTTGCAGACTAAGGCCTCCACCTGCCCCTTCCGTTTTGGGAAAATGCTTCTGGGCTCTGGCTAGGCTTAGGAAGGACACCTGGCTTCAGCAAAACAGAAGACCCATCAGAGCAAGTCATCCCCAGGGCTCCCTGCGTTAAAACCCTGATGTGTTTGAGCAGGTGGCCGTCTTGCTTATCAGTATGGAGCTGATGCGTCCTTTACTTCTCCTCTTGAATGAGCACAGGAATAAAGACTAGCAAGTTCTTTATCTCTGGAGGCACCTACGGCCTCTGGACTACATGCTCCTCTTATCACTCACTCCTTGGATGCCTTTGCCAGGAAGTCGTATGAACACTCCTAATGACTACATCTTTCCCCAAGACTCGCCCCTTTCCTCCAACTCTTGACTCCTCTTTGCCCCACTTCTAATCTTAGAGTCCGGGGAGAGGTAACCAGGGACAAGAGACACTGAGAGGTAAGCACTTAGAGGGCTGATAAAGAATGGGCAGGCAGGATACTGAAGGCAATGAGAAAAAGCAGCAGGGAGGTGAGGGCATCCCCAGGCAGAACTGCTTCCTCTTTCACGCCACAGTATGCAATGCCCTATTCTGCCTGCAGCCGTGGGTTTTCCCTGCTCACATTCTTCAAGCAAACTTGAAGCAAAAGTCAAAAGTTACCCACAATGCTCCCGCACAGCCTCCTTCCTAGATTTCCTGTTCAAGGTTCTGCTTCAGGTGTGAGTGAAAAGGCGTGAAAGTGTCTTGTCCATTTATCAACGTGATTCAGAGAAATGTGGCGTGGGTCCCTTAAGAATGAAACCTTGGCGTCATCTTTCATTGCTTCTATCCTCTGCCAAGGTTTCAGAGTTCTGGTGGAGTGGCCCCCTCAGGTCCCAAGGTAAGAACGTTCCCAGGTGAGGACCAAAGTTACTTTACTCTTTTTTTTTCCCGGAAGGAAGTGTTTCTACTAAGGCCTACCAGTTTTGTTACCCTTTCATCTTTTTAATTTCTTAGAAAGGAAGCCAGGGCGCTAGAAATGACCTGCCAACCCTAAGCAGTTAAGACAGTGAGCTCTTTCAGGAAACGCACAGGTGTTAAAGCGCTCAGCACGTTCATTCATTTAGCTGCCCAACACCAGGTGCTTCTCCAGGTCAGAGACAAGCGAGGCAATCTCATGGAGAAGCCGGACCTGAGAACAGACAACCACGCTTAAAATGTGAACTAGGAGTGCAGAGGTGTAATGAACATTTTGTGCTGAATAAAGTCCATTTGTAAGAATAAGGAAATTCAGTATTTTCAAGTCTTTTGTTTGAACTAAAAGGGGTATACAGATTCTATTAGAAAAGCTGAAGGATTTTTATTTATTCTCCCACTCTTATAAACACCTTTATTATATGTGTTTTTTATTTTTTATTTTTTTGGCACCCCAGATGGGACACGAACTCACAATCCCTGGCTTAGGATGTGTGTGTTTTTTATTGAAATATATTTGACGTCAGCAACAGTCAGCTCTACCCACCACCAGAGCCTCCCATCAAGCCTCTTAGATAGCCTCAACCACCAGAGGGCAGACAACAGAAGCAAGAAAAACTACAATCCTGCAGCCTGTGGACCAAAAACCACAGTTACAGAAAGACAGAGAAGATGAAAAGGCAGAGGGCTATGTACCAGATGAAGGAACAAGAAAAAACCCCAGAAAAACAACTAAATGAAGTGGAGATAGGCAACCTTCCAGAAAAAGAATTCAGAATAATGATAGTGAAGATGATCCAGGACCTCGGAATAAGAATGGAGGCAAAGATTGAGAAGATGCAAGAAATGATTAACAAAGACCTAGAAGAATTAAAGAACAAACAAACAGAGATGAACAATACAATAACTGAAATGAAAACTACACTAGAAGGAATCAATAGCAGAATAACTGAGGCAGAAGAACGGATAAGTGACCTGGAAGACAGAATGGTGGAATTCACTGCTGCGGAACAGACTAAAGAAAAAAGAATAAAAAGAAATGAAGACAGCCTAAGAGACCTCTGGGACAACATTAAACGCAACAACATTCGCATTATAGGGGTCCCAGAAGGAGAAGAGAGAGAGAAAGGACCAGAGAAAATATTTGAAGAGATTATAATCGAAAACTTCCCTAACATGGGAAAGGAAATAGCCACCCAAGTCCAGGAAGCGCAGAGAGTCCCATACAGAATAAACCCAAGGAGAAACACGCCGAGACACATAGTAATCAAAGTGGCAAAAATTAAAGACAAAGAAAAATTATTGAAAGCAGCAAGGGAAAAACGACAAATAACATACAAGGGAACCCCCATAAGGTTAACAGCTGATTTCTCAGCAGAAACTCTGCAAGCCAGAAGGGAGTGGCATGAAATACTTAAAGTGATGAAAGGGAAGAACCTATAACCAAGATTACTCTACCCAGCAAGGATCTCATTTAGATTTGATGGAGAAATCAAAAGCTTTACAGACAAGCAAAAGCTAAGAGAATTCAGCACCACCAAACCAGCTCTACAACAAATGCTAAAGGAACTTCTCTAAGTGGGAAACACAAGAGAAGAAAAGGACCTACAAAAACAAACCCAAAACAATTAAGAAAATGGTCATAGGAACATACATATCGATAATTACCTTAAACGTGAATGGATTAAATGCCCCAACCAAAAGACATAGACTGGCTGAATGGATACAAAAACAAGACCCATATATATGCTGTCTACAAGAGACCCACTTCAGACCTAGGGACACATACAGACTGAAAGTGAGGGGATGGAAAAAGATATTCCATGCAAATGGAAATCAAAAGAAAGCTGGAGTAGCTATACTCATATCAGATAAAATAGACTTTAAAATAAAGAATGTTACAAGAGACAAGGAAGGACACTACATAATGATCCAGGGATCAATCCAAGAAGAAGATATAACAATTATAAATATATATGCACCCAACATAGGAGCACCTCAATACATAAGGCAACTGCTAACAGCTATAAAAGAGGAAATCGACAGTAACACAATAATAGTGGGGGACTTTAACACCTCACTTACACCAATGGACAGATCATCCAAAATGAAAATAAATAAGGAAACAGAAGCTTTAAATGACACAATAGACCAGATAGATTTAATTGATATATATAGGACATTCCATCCAAAAACGGCAGATTACACGTTCTTCTCAAGTGCACACGGAACATTCTCCAGGATAGATCACATCTTGGGTCACAAATCAAGCCTCAGTAAATTTAAGAAAATTGAAGTCATATCAAGCATCTTTTCTGACCACAACGCTATGAGATTAGAAATGAATTACAGGGAAAAAAACGTAAAAAAGACAAACACATGGAGGCTAAACAATACGTTACTAAATAACCAAGAGATCACTGAAGAAATCAAACAGGAAATAAAAAAATACCTAGAGACAAATGACAATGAAAACACGACGACCCAAAACCTATGGGATGCAGCAAAAGCGGTTCTAAGAGGGAAGTTTATAGCTATACAAGCCTACCTAAAGAAACAAGAAAAATCTCAAGTAAACAATCTAACTTTACACCTAAAGAAACTAGAGAAAGAAGAACAAACAAAACCCAAAGTTAGCAGAAGGAAAGAAATCATAAAGATCAGAGCAGAAATAAATGAAATAGAAACAAAGAAAACAATAGCAAAGATCAATAAAACTAAAAGTTGGTTCTTTGAGAAGATAAACAAAATTGATAAGCCATTAGCCAGACTCATCAAGAAAAAGAGGGAGAGGACTCAAATCAATAAAATCAGAAATGAAAAAGGAGAAGTTACAACAGACACCGCAGAAATACAAAACATCCTAAGAGACTACTACAAGCAACTTTATGCCAATAAAATGGACAACCTGGAAGAAATGGACAAATTCTTAGAAAGGTATAACCTTCCAAGACTGAATCAGGAAGAAACAGAAAATATCAACAGACCAATCACAAGTAATGAAATTGAAACTGTGATTAAAAATCTTCCAACAAACAAAAGTCCAGGACCAGATGGCTTCACAGGTGAATTCTATCAAACATTTAGAGAAGAGCTAACACCCATCCTTCTCAAACTCTTCCAAAAAATTGCAGAGGAAGGAACTCTCCCAAACTCATTCTATGAGGCCACCATCACCCTGATACCAAAACCAGACAAAGACACTACAAAAAAAGAAAATTACAGACCAATATCACTGATGAATATAGATGCAAAAATCCTCAACAAAATACTAGCAAACAGAATCCAACAACACATTAAAAGGATCATACACCACGATCAAGTGGGATTTATCCCAGGGATGCAAGGATTCTTCAATATACGCAAATCAATCAATGTGATACACCATATTAACAAATTGAAGAATAAAAACCATATGATCATCTCAATAGATGCAGAAAAAGCTTTTGACAAAATTCAACACCCATTTCTGATAAAAACTCTCCAGAAAGTGGGCATAGAGGGAACCTACCTCAACATAATAAAGGCCATATATGACAAACCCACAGCAAACATCATTCTCAATGGTGAAAAACTGAAAGCATTTCCTCTAAGATCAGGAACGAGACAAGGATGTCCACTCTCACCACTATTATTCAACATAGTTCTGGAAGTCCTAGCCACGGCAATCAGAGAAGACAAAGAAATAAAAGGAATACAAATTGGAAAAGAAGAAGTAAAACTGTCACTGTTTGCGGATGACATGATACTATACATAGAGAATCCTAAAACTGCCACCAGAAAACTGCTAGAGCTAATTAATGAATATGGTAAAGTTGCAGGTTACAAAATTAATGCACAGAAATCTCTTGCATTCCTATACACTAATGATGAAAAATCTGAAAGAGAAATTATGGAAACACTCCCATTTACCATTGCAACAAAAAGAATAAAATACCTAGGAATAAACCTACCTAGGGAGGCAAAAGACCTGTATGCAGAAAACTATAAGACACTGATGAAAGAAATTAAAGATGATACCAACAGATGGAGAGATATACCATGTTCTTGGATTGGAAGAATCAACATTGTGAAAATGAGTATACTACCCAAAGCAATCTACAGATTCAATGCAATCCCTATCAAATTACCAATGGCATTTTTTACGGAGCTAGAACAAATCATCTTAAAATTTGTATGGAGACACAAAAGACCCCGAATAGCCAAAGCAGTCTTGAGGCAAAAAAATGGAGCTGGAGGAATCAGACTCCCTGACTTCAGACTATACTACAAAGCTACAGTAATCAAGACAATATGGTACTGGCACAAAAACAGAAACATAGATCAATGGAACAAGATAGAAAGCCCAGAGATTAACCCACGCACCTATGGTCAACTAATCTATGACAAAGGAGGCAAAGATATACAATGGAGAAAAGACAGTCTCTTCAATAAGTGGTGCTGGGAAAACTGGACAGCCACATGTAAAAGAATGAAATTAGAATACTCCCTAACACCATACACAAAAATAAACTCAAAATGGATTAGAGACCTAAATATAAGACTGGACACTATAAAACTCTTAGAGGAAAACATAGGAAGAACACTCTTTGACATAAATCACAGCAAGATCTTTTTCGATCCACCTCCTAGAGTAATGGAAATAAAAACAAAAATAAACAAGTGGGACCTAATGAAACTTCAAAGCTTTTGCACAGCAAAGGAAACCATAAACAAGACGAAAAGACAACCCTCAGAATGGGAGAAAATATTTGCAAATGAATCAACGGACAAAGGATTAATCTCCAAAATATATAAACAGCTCATTCAGCTCAATATCAAAGAAACAAACACCCCAATCCAAAAATGGGCAGAAGACCTAAATAGACATTTCTCCAAAGAAGACATACAGACGGCCACGAAGCACATGAAAAGATGCTCAACATCACTAATTATTAGAGAAATGCAAATCAAAACTACAATGAGGTATCACCTCACTCCTGTTAGAATGGGCATCATCAGAAAATCTACAAACAACAAATGCTGGAGAGGGTGTGGAGAAAAGGGAACCCTCTTGCACTGTTGGTGGGAATGTAAATTGATACAGCCACTATGGAGAACAATATGGAGGCTCCTTAAAAAACTAAAAATAGAATTACCATATGACCCAGCAATCCCACTACTGGGCATATACCCAGAGAAAACCGTAATTCAAAAAGACACGTGCACCCGAATGTTCATTGCAGCACTATTTACAATAGCCAGGTCATGGAAGCAACCTAAATGCCCATCAACAGACGAATGGATAAAGAAGTTGTGGTACATATATACGATGGAATATTATTCAGCCATAAAAAGGAACGAAATTGAGTCATTTGTTGAGAAGTGGATGGATCTAGAGACTGTCATACAGAGTGAAGTAAGTCAGAAAGAGAAAAACAAATATCGTATGTTAATGCATGTATGTGGAACGTAGAAAAATGGTACAGATGAGCCAGTTTGCAGGGCAGAAGTTGAGACACAGATGTAGAGAATGGACATATGGACACCAAGGGGGGAAAACTGCGATGAGGTGGGGATGGTGATGTGCTGAATTGGGCGATTGGGATTGACATGTATACACTGATGTGTATAAAACTGATGCCTAATAAGAACCTGCAGTATAAAAAAAAAAAAAAAAAAAAAAAAAAAAGAAATATATTTGACGTAAAACATTGTATAAACTTAAGGTGTACCACATGTTAATTTGAGACATTTATACATTATGATAGGATTGCCATTGTAGTGATAATTAGCACTTCTATCATATTATATAATTATCCTTTCTTTTACAGGTTGGAATCATTAAGTTCCAGTCTCCTAGCAAGTTCAATGGTTATCATACAATATTATTGTCTGTATTCACTATGCTGTGCATTAGATCTCTAAGTCTTGTTTGCTATGTGTTGCAAGTTTGTACTCTTACACAACTGTCCTAACTCTGTCCTAACAGAGACAATGTAGTACTGGTATAGGATAAACATAAGGATAAAAATACTCACAAATCATATATCTGAAAAGGGTTTAGTATCCAGAATATACAAGGTGTTGGCAAGGAGGTGGGGAAATTAGAACCCACATACATTGTTGGTGGGAATGTAAAATGGTACAGCTGCTATGGAAACAAGTTTGGCAGTCCCTCAAAAAGTTAAACATAGAGTTGCCATATGATCTAGCATTCTACTCCTAAGTATATACCCTAGAAAACAGAAAAATATATATATATGTTCATACAAAACTTTTACATGGATGTTCACAGTGGCATTATTCATAATAGACAAAAAGTGGAACAATCCAATGTCCATCAACTGATGAACGGATAAATAAAATGTTGGTATATTCACACAATGGGATATTATTCAGCCATGAAAAGGAATAATACATATTATAACATGGATGAAAGGACATCTATTGTATGAGTCCATTTTATATGAAATGTCCAAAATAGGCAAATCCATAGAGATAGAAAGTAGATCAGTGGCTGCCAGGAACTAGGGCAAGAGGAGAATGGGGAGGAACTGCTAACGGGTTTCATCTGGGGTGATGGAAATGTTCTGAAACTAGACAGTGGTGATGGTTGCACCACCTTGTGGATATATGAAAAACCAATGACATATATTTAAAATGATTAATCTTATGGCACGTGAAATATAACTTAAAAATACATACATAGGGAAATAAGCATATCATATATTGCTGGTAAGAATGTAGATTGATACAACCTACTGAAGTACAATTTTGCAATATTTATCAAAATTACAAATGCCTCTACACTTAAACCCAGAAAATTCCTTTTCTAAGAATTTACCCTACAGATATATATTCAAACATGTGCAAAATGACATAGATACAAGGTATTGACTTCAGCATTCTCTGATATATCGAAAGGCTGGAAACAACCTGCATGTCCATCATTATGTGACTAGTTAAATAAATTATGATCTATCTATCTAACAAAATATTATACAGCCATAAAAACTAATGAGGATGCTCTTTATGTAACAATATGAAATTATTTCAAATGTTAAGTTAAAAAAAAACACAACGAGGTACAAAACACTGTGAAGAGTGTGCTACCATTCTGATCATTTTGGAATTTGTAGAAATAGGGAATCACTATGCTGTATACTAGGAACTAACATAGTGTTATAGGTCAGTTATACTCCAACAACCAAACATACACAGAAATAGAGATCAGACTTGTGGTTAGCAGAGGTGGGGGGGAGGATAGAGTGGATGAAGGTAGTCAAAAGGTACAAACTTCCAGTTATAAGATAAATAAATACTAAGGAAGTAATGTACAACATGATAAATACAATTAACACTGTTGCATGTTATATATGAGAGTTCTTAAAAGAGTGAACCCTAAGTGTTCTCATCACAGGAAAAATTTTCTCTTTTCTTTTTTATGAGATGATGGATGTTCACTAAACTTACTGTAGTCAGCATTTCATAGTGCATGTTCGTCAAGTCATTATGCTGTACACCTTAAACTTATACAGTGCTGTAGGTCAATTACATATCAATGAAATTGAAAAAAAAGAACCCCCCCCTGCCAAAAAAAAGAGTATGCTACCATTCAAATCAAAGGAGAGGGAGGAATATCTACATATATATTTGCTTGTATATGCATAAAATACTTTTGGAAGGATATATACAATTTACATAGTGTTGTTTGCCTCCAAAGATAGGTAACTGGATGCCTAAGGAACAGAATGTGTGTGTGTGTGCACACCTGTGTATAGGGAGAGATTTTGAAACTTTTGAGTTTTTAAACCATGTGAATGGATTTCCTATTCAAAATGTAAATAAAATATAGATTTTATAAAAGATTTTTAAAATAGTGAATGAATGAGTCATAAGGCTGTGGGAAGAAAACTAACGTAAGTATATAGAGACCTGAATTTTATTTCCTGGATTACCAGTAAATACTTAGCTCATGTGCTGATCAATCTCCCTCTCCCCTCCATCTAAACTCAATGAATTTTTCACCAAAGTATGCAAGTTTTAAAAGGTTCAAATGTGAGGATTCGGAACAATTAAATGTCTCAATATAAAAGGTTGAATTCACGTTCCTTTTTAAACAAGTTCCTAGCCGCGCAGCAAGCAGCTCCTGCAACTTGTAAGGCAGTGTTGGGCAAGATTAATCTCTCTTTCTACCAGTAGATGGAGATAGTAGGTAGATAATGTGCTTTTGCCAAGTTAGAAACTTGCTCTAGTGGACACAGGAAACATAGAGTCAAAAAAATTTACAGCTAGAAAGAGCCTTAGAGTTCAGCCCAACTCCCGTATTTTACACACATGGAAAATGATGTCCTTCGAGGTCAGGGTCTGAAGGCTGACATGGCAAAGACTGAAACCCACATCTCACAACTCTTAACTGGTCCTCTTCACTAAATACTCTTATAAGCTAAAAACCTAAAATTCAGCATTTATTGGGAATACAAAGTTCAATCAGTCAAAACTTGTTTATCACTTTGCGCGCTTCTAATCTAAAGTTAGATGATTGAGGAAGGTGGCACCTCTATTAAAGCATGATTGTTAGGTTCACAGATATGACTATTAAGCAGTTCTTTCAAGTACCTAATTTTGAAATAGTCAACGAATTTCCTCATTTTATTGTCTAAAATTATGCACAACACATGACTCATTTTGAAATGAAACTTCTCTCCCCATTTTCACTTTACATTTAACATAAGGAACTCCTAACTTGAAATCTAATGGGTTAATTTTTTTCATCGATATGTTTAGGAATGACCTATATGTCAAAAAATAAGAGAGATTAATTAGTAAATCCGAAGCAGCTCTTGCGATGATGTTTTTAATAATTCTGAGTAGGCAATGTAGTGCAGTAGTTATAGAGCTACTGCCTGGTTCAAATCCTGACCCACAACTTACCAGCCCTGTGACCCTGCGCAAGCTTCTTAACCCCTTCCTCAGTTTCTTTGTTATCAAATAGGGATGATAATAGTAGTACCTACTTCATCGGGTTGCTGGAAGAGTTAAATGAACTAATACATGTAAAATGCTTAGAATGGTACCAGAATATAGTATCTGAGGCCAGTGAGGCTCCTTGGCTCTCCCAGAAATACTGACTCTTTTAAAAGAGGATGCTTGCTAACCAAAGATAATTTCTAATTGAGTCTCTTGAACTCAGACAGAATAAAACAGGGGAGAAAAGCCAAGCAAAATGTTTGGGGAGGCTACACTGATTAGCCTCTACCTTTCCTTCACTTCTTAACCTCAGGGTACTCTAAATACTCGTTTTTTTGTTTTGTTTTGTTTCTTCCCAAGATGGAATGTTGGTGACTGATCAGGGGGGATGTTCGGAGGCAAAAGCAGTCCGAACAAGTTTTTGAAGTGTGGTGTTTGCTTTCCTGTTCAAGACTGTTGGAAGGGAGGAAGTTGGAGAAATGAATGGCCCTCCCACTCTTCTGCAATTTGAATTCAGTTCTCTTACTTCAGATCAAATGCAGAACCATTTGGGTAGACCTTGTCTTCCCTCTTTTCCCTTCTTTATTCAGATGCTCTTTTACTCCTACAAAGTGTCCAGTGTGACATTTGCATCAGAGCAGAGATTCCTGATTCCACGTAGCAGCCAGTTAGAATTGCGGAAAGTACTTAGGGCTGATGGTGAAGGGAACCATCCTTTACCTCTACTGCAAACCTTGACTTACTTTTCAGTCCATAGTAAAACTCTATCATTTCTGTTTCTAAAAGTCTTCAGACCACTGTGCAAATCTTTATTGCAAGTGAACCCTCCCTTCCCTTGATCTCAGGACAACATGAGGCTAGGGTTGATCTGAAAGGCTACATGAACACAGATTTGGGAGGGCAAGGTTCAGGCACACCCCTGTGACTTTCACAGTAAGGGCTCAAAGTATGGCTGTTGAATACACAGTACATACAAACACTACCTGTTTATTGTATATTTAACATGGTCATAAACACAAAATGTCAATCTTATTCAGATTAAGAAAAAAAAAGAGTCCAATTTTAGAGGCCTGAGATGACTAGTGGATGCAGGAAAGGCACAAAACCCAGTTTTACCACTTTCTGGCTGTGTGATACTGCCAACTAAAAACTGGCACTTGCCATCTGCCTCTACAAGGACTAAGCCACTGGCCACTGCAGCCGCTGACCTTCAACCCTCCTCCGAAAGGAGTTCAGGGTGGAAATCAGGAGCAAGGCACTCTGTGCTCTGGGAAAAACTGGCAGGACAGGCCTTCAGATAGATATTTTCAGGAGAAGGTTTTATCAGACCAATTCTTGCACCTCCTCCTATCTAGAAAAGCACTAAAATCATTAATGGTGACACCTGCTCCTCGTGACTAGCAGCAAGCCTCCGCCAAAACGTGTGCTTGACTGCACGCTCCCCCTTCACTAAAATCATATGCAACACTGACCTTCCCCCCTACCTCTTTGGAGCAGTTTCTCAGAGCTATCTGAAATGCTGTCTCCCAGGCTATAGCCCTCATTTTGTTCTAAATAAAATTTAATTCACAACTCCTACATTGTGCACTTTTTTCAATTAATAATTCTTAACATGTCATTGAACCTCTACAGGTTTACTGCCTAATGTGTAAAAGGGGATTAAAAATAACAGCTACCTCACAGGCTGTTTCAAGGATTAACTTTAAAAACAGTAAAGCACTATGCAAATGTTCTTGATATTCTTCGTTATCTAATGTATGCGTGCTCTCTACAAATATACTTTACTCTGTTAACTACAGAGAAGTTTTAAAAGAGATAATGAAAATGCTCAGAGGCGTTCAATACAGGTTACATCTGAAGGGAAAGTCAGCAGCCCAAGAAAAATCAACTTGGTTTTCATTCCAGGGCTGCTGAGAACTTGGAAAAATTAATCTTTGGTCGGGCAGTCCTAACCTCTGACCGCTGGGTTTACAGGAACCGAAAGCGCACCCACTGCGGGCTCTCCTTCGTTTTAACGCTCCTCCCCACCCAGCTTTCCTGGCTCCCCATCTCTCTCTGCTTCACTCCTGGGTGCCCCGCCTGCTCGCTCTCCATCCTCCCACTTCAAGACCGCTCGGCAAAGTCCACTCGCACCTTCAGCCTACTGACTCCCAGTGCCCCGCATCTGGCACTGCCCAGAAACCCCTTCACCCCGACCTTTTGAAAACGGAAGACAAGAAACACCACCCGGAGAGGTGGGGCGCCGGGGGATGAGCGGCGCCCTGGAGCCGGGCATGCGCAGAGGCCGCCGCGGGCTGCGGGCCTGAGAGAAGCAAGGACAGCGCTGCTAGGGCCAGAAGCCGCCTCTTTGGGACCCGGTTAGGGGAACCGATCCCGGCTGGCCGGCACCCGCCCAGGGCTCGGGGCCCACTTCTAAGAGGCTCGCAGGCCGGCCGGGCCGCCGGGGGCGCTGCGTACCTGGTAGCGGCCGGTGAGCAGCTGGCTCCGCGACGGCGTGCACAGCGGCTGCGTGTAGTAGTTGTCTAGCAGCACCCCGCCGGCCGCCAGCGCGTCCAGGTGCGGCGTGCGGATTTCCGAGCCGTGGAAGCCCACGTCGTTCCAGCCCAGGTCGTCCGCCAGCACGAAGACAAGGTGGGGCGGCCGGCCGGCCCCGGCGCCTGAGCCCGGCGGCGGCAGCAGCAACAGCAGCAGCAGCAGCAGCGGAAGGACGGCGGGGAGGAGCGGCCTCCGCGGCCCGGGGCCTCGGGGCAGGCTCGCCGCGCTGCGCGGGCCCATCCTGCGCCGCCCGCGGTGTCCGCGCCTGTGGCGTCCCCGGGCCCCGGGCACCGCTTATAGAAGCAGGAACTGGGCGGCCGGGGCCTGCCCCGCCCCGGCACGGGATTTCAGCCCCAGCAGGCCCGGCGCCGGAGCCTCCGCCGCCTCTGACCCGGGCCGGGGCCGGTGTGGTGGGGGAGGAGCCAGCGGAGAAGAACTCGGGCAGCCCTTGCTGCAGTGCTCCGGTGGAAACTCCGTTGATGCTTGATAGGAGCTAAGGTCTCTTATCTTTCCACCGAAGAGCTTTCCCTCGTGGCATCGTAAAAGAGGAGCAGATTTGTTCTTTGTACTAACTCTTCACAGCTTACAAAGCATATTTCACAGCCCTCATCTCTTTAAATCTCGGAGCAACCCTGGCAGCTAGGAATCACAATTATTGCCTTTTTTTTTTTTTTCCAGAATAAACAAGCTTGTAGTTGGTTGAGGCTAACCCAAACCCAGTTCCGACTCCAGATCTTGAGCTACGAAGTTTTAAAGGTCGTGAAATAATAATTTCTAGCAGAACTATTTCTAGAAAAAGAACCCAGCCTCGTGCAGGTGGGGGGGACGATGAAGAGGCAGAGGTCTGGGTGATATTTCCGATTCATTTAAGAATAGCGTACGCCTGTGAAGCCATTTCCTCTCCACTAGCAAAAAGGGGTCAAACACACACTCCGACTGCACGGTGCCCTTTTGAAGGTGCAGTTTTACTTAGGCTGCCCTGGCTCTTGATTGGCGTGCTGTGTGGCCATTGAGTAGCTTATTAGTTTGTCCGGTTCATGAGCCCTTTAAGAGCTGGCTCCCCCAGAATCAAGTAGTGAACCAAAGAAGTATAGTATCTAATTTGCCTGAAATAACCTGTGGATGGAAGGAAAAATTCCCTTAGCCACATGCTCATTGAATTGAAGTTAGCCTTATGACCAGTGTATTCCCATTGTCATCAAGACTCTGCCTACTCTGTGTCTGGAGATACACAATAACTGTTAACAGTTGTAGGGGAAGAAATTTTGCACAGCATCCTTTCACGTTATCTGCATCTGATTCTATGGGAATCGTTTTACACCTTTATAGGCTGTAGATAACCGGTAGCGATGGAAACTAATTCTTGTTTATACAAATGCAAATGAATTCTATACAGTGGAGTGGCATCCTCACCACCGCCGGAAAAAGGTTTTGCCTCCACTTACACATTTATTTAATATTCCTGATCTGGTTCTTGGATTGTCCTTTGAACTGGTGTTAACACCTTACCCGTTTTCTCATTAATGTTAAATAAAATCTTTAACATGTATTCATTTTTATATATGTATTAGGGTCACGATTTTATCTTTTTTTGAAAATTATTCTTTAATATGTGGAATGTTTCCCTCTTACATACATATAATTTTTTTTTCTTTGTATGAAGTAGATTAGTTTATGTTACATCCACTTTTCACCACTGGTGGAATCAATGAAATTTAACAGGAAAAAAATTTTTAATTTAGCATTAAAGTAAAAAAAAAATTTTTAATTTAGCATTAAAGTAAAAAAAAAAATTTTGAAGCGCTGTTTGACTCTCATTAGGTTAAGGCTTGAAAATTCCATTTAAAGACCCTGTAAGAGATCTTATAGGGCTGAGAATTTTCCACAGTGGCACTTGCACGCCCCTCTCTCTGTAACTGTTCCTCTTTAGGCTTCCTGATAGAAATCAAATTGCCAGAACAATGGCTGCTAATCTGCAGGAACAATTCCTCCTTTGACCAACTGCTCCAGAAACTACTAAACTTTCACTGAGCCTTCCCATGTCCTGAATTTTCAAATAAGAGCTTATGCAAATAGTGCTCTGGAAATGTGCACATCAGCTAATTAATTCTATTTTTTATTTATGTATTGAACACCCATGATGTGCAGTACTGGCTAGTTATTGTAAAATCTCTGAAATGGAGTTAGTCTGTTGTTTCCTAATGATTAGATTCAGATTATGGGTTTGAGCAGAAATACTGCAAAAATGATGTTGTCTTCTCAACGCTTCATGTTAAGAGGCACATGTTGATTTGCATTTGTATTTGATAACTTTGTTAAGGCCACCATTTCTCCCTGTAAAGTTACTATTTTCCCCTTGTAATTAATCATTATTTTATGGGGAGATACTCTGAGAATATGTATGTATTCTGTTATTCCTAAAACTTTTGCTTATTGGTTTTAGCACTTGCTAAAACTAATGCTTCTTGCTTCAGTCAATACTAGGATGATTGCCAAATGGTGATTTTCTAATTCTATCATTCTTTCTATAATTTATCAGCTGTCTTTCTACTGTAAGGAGGAACTTTGCATTCTTCCCCATTTGTTTATTTATTTGTATCACTCTGAACTCATAGATTATTATTTTAATCAGTATGCTATAATACTTTATTTCAGTGCTCAACTTTCCTCTGATTTGGCCAGTGGGAGCCCCTTCAGTCTGGCTCTTGTATCCTTTTGGCATGTCCTCTTTAATCTTTGAGCACTCCCTTACTTTTTGATACAACAAGATATTCTAGATTCATCTTGTACTTTTCCTTCCCTAACCCTGGAATCAGCCATTTCTCCAAAGAACCCTGATTCCTTTTAGTGGAGGATGGCTTCTAGAAACCAAGATCTGTGCTATAGGTGTACTCACTGTTACTGGGCTGTCACTGCTTGTAGGACCTCCCACTAAAGATGGAAACTAGGACTTCCCTGGTGGCGCAGTGGTTAAGAATCTGCCTGCCAATGCAAGGTACACGGGTTCAAGCCCTGGTTTGGGATGATCCCACATGCTGCGGAGCAACTCAGCCCGTGCACCACAACTACTGAGCCTGCGCTCTAGAGCCCGTGAGCCACAACTACTGAGCCTGCGTGCCACAACTACTGAGGCCCGCACACCCAGAGCCCAAGCTCCACAACAAGAGAAGCCACCGCAATGAGAAGCCCACGCACCGCAACGAAGAGTAGCCCCTGCTCACCACAACTAGAGAAAGCTCACACACAGCAATGAAGACCCAACACAGCCAAAGATAAATAAATAAATATGTATTTTTTAAAAAGATGCAAACTAGATATATGTGTACACATATACACATACATTATTTATATATATATATACACACACAATTATATAGATACATATGTATAGACATAAAACCATGAGTTCATAGTGAACACCTCCAATTCTATTTTCCTCTTTTCCATATGTGTATGGGTTGTATCAATTTTCACTATCACCAGCCATTAAAAAATACTATGCTTTTTAATTTTTGCCAATCTGATAAGAGAAATGGTATCTCAGTATAGTTTTTGTTTGTTTTTCTTTTTGTATTTCTCTTATTATGAATAAGGTTAAACATCTTTTCATATGTTGAAGGGACATTTTTACATCATTTCTCTGAATTGTCCATGTCATTCTCAATTGGGTTTTTGATCATTTTCCCCTCAGTTTTAAGAGTTCTTTCTATATTAGATATATCACCTCTTTGTGATTTATATCACAAATATTTTCTCCCAGTTTGTCAATTGTCAAATATTTTGTTAGAGTGTTTTTTGACATGCCAAAGTTATTTTTTATGTAGGCAAGTTTATCAATATTTTCTTGTTGTATTGCATATGGATTTGAGTTAGACTTTCCTTACACTAATGTTTAAGTCAAATTCACCCATATTTTTTTTTCTAGTACTTGTATGGTTTCAGTTTTTACATTTAAATCCCTGATCCATTGGCATTTATTTTTGTGTATGATGTGAGATAGGGATCTAATTTTATCTTTTTCCAAATGGTTACTCAGTTATCCTACCTCCACTCATAAAGAGAATAAAGAAGTCCATCATTGCCCCAGTGATATGAGATGCCACCTTTATCATATGCTTAATTTCCATATATACTTGGGTCTATTTCTGGGCTCTTTATTCTATTCCACTGGCCTACCTGTTGACTCATGGACTCAGTACCACACCATTTCAGTTACAGAGGCTTTACAGTATATTTTAATGAGTGATAGGGACAGTGACTCCTCAGAGCTTTTAATTTTTAATATTTTCCTAACTATTCCTGAATGTTTTTATATAAACTTTAATATAAACATGTCCAGTTCCATAAAAAAGTTTATTGGTATTTTTATTGGAATTGCATTAAATTTATAAACTAACTTAGGGACAACTGAAAGCTTTATGATATGAAGTTCCATATCTAAAAAGAAAGGGTATCTTTCATTTATTAAGGTCTACTTTTGTGTTTTTTAGAAGTGTTTTAAATTTTTCCTCATATCAGTTTTGTACTTTTTTTTTCAACATCTTTATTGGAATATAATTGCTTTACAATAGTGTGTTAGTTTCTGCTTTATAACAAAGTGAATCAGCTATACATATACATATATCCCCATATTGCCTCCCTCTTGCGTCTCCCTCCCACCCTCCCCATCCCACTCCTCTAGGTGGACACAAAGCACTGAGCTGATCTCCCTGTGCTATGCGGCTTCCCACTCGCTATCTATTTTACATTTGGTAGTGTATATATGTCCATGCCACTCTCTCACTTTGTCCCAGCTTACCCTTCCCCCTCCCCGTGTCCTCAAGTCCATTCTCTACGTCTTTATTCCTGTCCTGCCCCTAGGTTCTTCAGAACCATTTTTTTTTCATTCCATATATATGTGTTAGCATACGGTATTTATTTTTCTCTTTCAGGCTTACTTCACTCTATGAGAGTCTCTAGGTTCATCCATGTCACTACAAATAACTCAGTTTTGTTCCTTTTTATGGCTGAGTAATATTCCATTGTATATATGTGCCACATCTTCTTTATCCATTCATCTGTCGATGGACACTTAGGTTGCTTCCATGTCCTGGCTACTGTAAATAGAGCTGCAATGAACATAGTGGTACATGACTTTTTGAATTATGGTTTTCTCAGGGTATATGTCCAGTAGTGGGATTGCTGAGTCGTATGGTAGTTCTATTTTTAGTTTTTTAAGGAACTTCCATATTGTTCTCCATAGTGGCTGCATCAATTTACATTCCCACCAAGAGTGCAAGAAGGGTCCCTTTTCTCCATACCCTCTCCAGCATTTTTTTTTTTTAAAGTACAGAGTTTGTTTGTTTAATTATTAGAACTTTTAAAACCCACAATCATAATTATCTTGTGTCTTTGGAGAAGAGGGAAAAAAAGGCAGATTTTTTTCTTGAATTTTTGAATTTTATTTTTTTATACAGCAGGTTCTTATTAGTCATCAATTTTATACACATCAGTGTATACATGTCAATCCTAATTGCCCAATTCATCACACCACCAACACCACCACCCACCGTGGCTTTCCCCCCTTGGTGTCCATACGTTTGTTCTCTACATCTGTGTCTCAATTTCTGCCCTGCAAACCAGTTCATCTGTACCATTTTTCTAGGTTCCACATATATACATTAATATACAATATTTGTTTTTCTCTTTCTGACTTACTTCACTCTGTATGACAGTCTCTAGATCCATCCACGTCTCAACAAATGACCCAGTTTTGTTCCTTTTTGTGGCTGAGTAATATTCCATTGTATGTATGTACCACATCTTCTTTATCCATTCATCTGTCGATGGGCATTTAGGTTGCTTCCATGACCTGGCTATTGTAAATAGTGCTGCAATGAACACTGGGGTGCATGTGTCTGTTTGAATTGTGGTTTTCTCTGGGTATATGCCCAGTAGTGCAATTGCTGGATCATATGGTAATTCTATTTTTAGTTTTTTAAGGAACCTCCATACTGTTCTCCATAGTGGCTGTTATCAATTTACATTCCCACCAACAGTGCAAGAGGGTTCCCTTTTCTCCACACCCTCTCCAGCATGTTTTTTATAGATTTTCTGATGATGCCCATTCTAACTGGTGTGAGGTGATACCTCATTGTAGTTTTGATTTGCATTTCTCTAATAATGAGTGATGTGAGCAGCTTTTCATGTGCTTCTTGGCCATCTGTATGTCTCCTTTGGAGAGATGTCTATTTAGGTCTTCTGCCCATTTTTGGATTCGGTTGTTTGTTTTTTTCATATTTAGCTGCATGAGCTGTTTATATATTTTGTAGATTAATCCTTTGTCCGTTGATTCATTTGCAAATATTTTCTCCCATTCTGAGGGTTGTCTTTTGGTCTTGTTTATGGTTTCCTTTGCTGTGCAAAAGCTATGAAGTTTCATTAGGTTCCATTTGTTTATTTTTGTTTTTATTTCCATTACTCTAGGAGGTGGATCAAAAAAGATCTGCTGTGATTTATGTCAAAGAGTGTTCTTCCTATATTTTCCTCTAAGAGTTTTATAGTGTCTGGTCTTACATTAGGTCTCTAATCCATTTTGAGTTTATTTTTGTGTATGGTATTAGGGAGTGTTCTAATTTCATTCTTTTACATGTAGCTTTCCAGTTTTCCCAGCACCACTTATTGAAGAGACTATCTTTTCTCCATTGTATATCCTTACCTCCTTTGTCATAGATTAGTTGACCATAGGTGCATGGGTTTATCTCTGGGCTTTCTATCTTGTTCCATTGATCTATGTTTCTGTTTTTGTGCCAGTACCATATTGTGTTGATTACTGTAGCATTATAGTATAGTCTGAAGTCAGGGAGTCTGATTCCTCCAGCTCCGTTTTTTCCCCTCAAGACTGCTTTGGCTATTCGGGGTCTTTTGTGGGTCCATACAAATTTTAAGATTTTTTGTTCTAGTTCCGTAAAAAATGCTATTGGTAATTTGATAGGGATTGCATTGAATCTGTAGATTGCTTTGTGTAGTATAGTCATTTTCACAATGTTGATTCTTCCAATCCAAGAACATGGTATATCTCTCCATCTGTTGGTATCATCTTTAATTTCTTTCATCAGTGTCTTATAGTTTTCTGCATACAGGTCTTTTGTCTCCCTAGGTAGGTTTATTCCTAGGTATTTTATTCTTTTTGCTGCAATGGTAAATGGGAGTGTTTCCTTAATTCCTCTTTCAGATTTTTCATCATTAGTATATAGGAATGCAAGAGATCTCTGTGCATTAATTTTGTATCCTGCAACTTTACCAAATTCATTGATTAGCTCTAGTAGTTTTCTGGTAGCATCTTTAGGATTCTCTATGTATAGTAGCATGTCATCTGCAAACAGTGACAGCTTTACTTCTTCTTTTCCAATTTAGGTTCCTTTTATTTCTTTTTCTTCTCTGATTGCTGTGGCTAAAACTTACAAAACTATGTTGAATACTAGTGGTAAGAGTGGACAACCTTGCCCTGTTCCTGATCTTAGTGGAAATGGTTTCAGTTTTTCACCATTGAGAACGATGTTGGCTGTGGGTTTGTCATATATGGCCTTCATTATGTTGAGGTAAGTTCCCTCTATGCCTACTTTCTGGAGAGTTTTTATCATAAATGGGTGTTGAATTTTGTCAAAAGCTTTTCCTGCATCTATTGGGATGATCATATGGTTTTTCTCCTTCAATTTGTTAATATGGTTTATCACATTGATTGATTTGCATATATTGAAGAATCCTTGCATTCCTGGGATAAACCCCACTTGATCATGGTGTATGATCCTTTTAATGTCCTGTAGGATTCTGTTTGCTAGTGTTTTGTTGAGGATTTTTGCATCTATGTTCATCAGTGATATTGGCCTGTAGTTTTCTTTCTTTGTAACATCTTTGTCTGGTTTTGGTATCAGGGTGATGGTGGCCTCGTAGAATGAGTTTGGGAGTGTTCCTCCCTCTGTATTTTTTGAAAGAGTTTGAGAAGGATAGTTGTTAGCTCTTCTCTAAATGTTCGATAGAATTCACCTGTGAAGCCAGCTGGTCCTGGGCTTCTGTTTGTTGGAAGATTTTAAATCACAGTCTCAATTTCAATGCTTGTGATTAGTCTGTTTATATTTTCTATCTCTTCCTGGTTCAGTCTCGGAAGGTTGTGCTTCTCTAAGAATTTGTCCATTTTTCTTCCAGGTTGTCCAATTTATTGGCATATAGCTGCTTGTAGGAATCTCTCATGATCCTTTGTATTTCTGCAGTGTCAGTTGTTACTTCTCCTTTTTCATTTCTAATTCTATTGATTTGAGTCTTCTCCCTTTTTTTCTTGATGAGTCTGGCTAATGGTTTATCAATTTTGTTTATCTTCTCAAAGAACCAGATTTTAGTTTTATTGATCTTTGCTATTGTTTCCTTCATTTGTTCTTCATTTATTTCTGATCTGATCTTTATTATTTCTTTCCTTCTGCTAACTTTGGGGGTTTTTTGTTCTTCTTTCTCTAATTGCTTTAGGTGTAAAGTTAGGTTGTTTATTTGAGATATTTCTTGTTTCGTGAGGTAGGCTTGTATTGCTATAAACTTCTCTCTTAGAACTGCTTTTGCCACATCCCGTAGGTTTTGGGTTGTTGTCTTTTCATTGTCATTTGTTTCTAGGTATTTTTTGATTTCCTCTTTGATTTCTTCAGTGATCTCTTGGTTATTTAGTAGTGTGTTGTTTAGCCTCCATGTGTTTGTATTTTTTACAGATTTTTTTCCTGTAATTGATACCTAGTCTCATAGCATTGTGGTCGGAAAAGATACTTGATACAATTTCAATTTTCTTAAATTTACAAAGGCTTGATTTGTGACCCAAGATATGACCTATCCTGGGAATGTTTCATGAGCACTTGAGAAAAAAGTGTATTCTGTTTTTTTTGGATGGAATGTCCTATAAATATCAATTAAGTCCATCTTGTTTAATGTATCATTTAAAGCTTGTGTTTCCTTATTTATTTTCATTTTGGATAATCTGTCTATTGGTGAAAGTGGGTGTTAAAGTCCCCTACTATTATTGTGTTACTGTCAATTTCCCCTTTTAAGGTTGTTAGTATTTGCCTTATGTATTGAGGTGCTCCTATGTTGGGTGCATAAATATTTACAATTGCTATATCTTGCTCTTGGATTGATCCCTTGATCATTATGAAGTGTCCTTCTTTGTCTCTTGTAATAGTCTTTATTTTAAAGTCTATTTTGTCTGATATGAGAATTGCTACTCCAGCTTTTTTTGATTTCCATTTGCATGCAATATCTTTTTCCATCCCCTCACTTTCAGTCTGTATGTGTCCCTAGGTCTGAAGTGGGTCTCTTGTAGACAGCATATATATGGGTCTTGTTTTTGTATCCATTCAGACAGTCTATGTCTTTTGGTTGGAGCATTTAATCCATTTACATTTAAGGTAATTGTCAATATGTATGTTCCTATTCCTATTTTCTTAATTGTTTGGGGTTTGTTATTGTAGGTGTTTTCCTTCTCTTGTGTTTCCTGCCTAGAGAAGTTCCTTTAGCCTTTGTTGTAAAGCTGGTTTGGTGGTGCTGATTCTCTTAGCTTTTTCTTGTCTGTAAAGGTTTTAATTTCTCCATTGAATCTGAATGAGATCCTTGCTGGGTAGAGTAATCTTGGTTGTAGGTTTTTCCCTTTCATCGCTATAAATATGTCTTGCCCCTCCCTTCTGGCTTACAGAGTTTCTGCTGAAAGATCAGCTGTTAACCTTATGGGGATTCCCTTGTATATTATTTGTTGTTTTTCCCTTGCTGCTTTAAATTTTTTTTTTTTTTGTATTTAATTTTTGATAGTTTGATTAATATGTGTCTTGGTGTGTTTCTTCTTGGATTTATCCTGTATGGGACTCTATGTGCTTCCTGGACTTGATTGAGTATTTCCTTTCCCATATTAGGGAAGTTTTCAACTATAATCTCTTCAAATATTTTCTCAGTCCCTTTCTTTTTCTCTTCTTCTGGGAACCCTATAATTCGAACGTTGTTGTGTTTAATGTTGTCCCAGAGGTCTCTAAGACTGTACTCTATTCTTTTCATTCTTTTTTCTTTATTCTGCTCTGCAGTAGTTATTTCCACTATTTTATTTTCCAGGTCACTTCTCCGTTCTTCTGCCTCAGTTATTCTGCTATTGATTCCTTCTAGAGAATTTTTAATTTCATTTATTATGTTGTTCATCATTGTTTGTTTGCTCTTTAGTTCTTCTAGGTCCTTGTTAAACGTTTGTTGTTGTTTTTCCATTCTATTTCCAAGATTTTGGATTATCTTTACTATCATTACTCTGAATTCTTTTTCAGGTAGACTGCCTACTTCCTCTTCATTTGTTTGTTCTGGTGGGTTTTTACCTTGCTCCTTCATCTGCTGTGTGTTTCTCTGTATTCTCATTTTGCTTAACTTACTGTGTTTGGGGTCTCCTTTTTGCAGGCTGCAGGTTCGTAGTTCCTGTTGTTTCTGGTGTCTGTCCCCAGTGGCTAAGGTTGGTTCAATGGGTTGTGTAGGCTTCCTGGTGGAAGGGACTAGTGCCTGTGTTCTGGTGGATGAGGCTGGATCTTGTCTTTCTGGTGGGCAGGACCGCGTCCAGTGTTGTGTTTTGAGGTGTTTGTGACCTTATTATGATTTTAGGCAGCCTCTCTGCTAATGGGTGGGGTTGTGCTCCTGTCTTGCTAGTTGTTTGGCATAGGGTGTCCAGCACTGTAGCTTGCTGGTTGTTGAGTGGAGCTCAGTCTTAGCGTTGAGATCGAAATGTCTGGGAGAGCTTTCGCCATTTGATATTACGTGGAGCTGGGAGGTTTCTAGTGGATCAATGTCCTGAACTCAGCTCTCCCACCTCAGAGGCATAGGCCTGACACCCGGCCAGAGCACCAAGACCCTGTCAGCCACATGGCTCAAAAGAAAAGGGAGAAAAAAAGAAAGAAAGAAAGAAAGAAAGAACATAAAAAGAAATAAAGTTATTAAAATGAAAAAATTTTTTAATTATTAAAAATAAAAAAATTAAAAAGTAATAAAAAAAAAGAAAAAAGAAAGAAAGAAAGAAGAGAGTAACCAAACCAAAAAACAAGTCCACCAATGAAAACAAGCACTAAAAACTATATTTAAAAAGAAAGGGCTTCCCTGGTGGCGCAGTGGTTGAGAATCTGCCTGCTAATGCAGGGGACACGGGTTCGAGCCCTGGTCTGGGAGGATCCCACATGCCGCGGAGCAACTGGGCCCGTGAGCCACAACTACTGAGCCTGCGCGTCTGGAGCCTGTGCCCCGCAACGGGAGGGGCCGCGATAGTGAAAGGCCCGCGCACCGCGATGAAGAGCGGTCCCCGCACTGCGATGAAGAGTGGCCCCCGCTTGCCGCAACTAGAGAAAGCCCTCGCACGAACCGAAGACCCAACACAGCCAAAAATAAATAAATAAATAAAGTAGCTATAAAAAAAAAAATAAAATAATAAAAAAAAAAAAAAAAGAAAAACAAAAACGGACAGACAGAACCCTAGGACAAATGGTAAAAGCAAAGCTATACAGACAAAAATCACACAAAGAAGCATACACATACAGACTCACAAAAAGAGAAAAAGGAGAAAAACATATATCTTTCGGGAAGTCTGCCGTCTTCTGCCAGTGTTTAGTAGGTGTTCTGTAGGAGTTGTTCCACATGTAGATGTACTTCTGATGTATTTGTGGGGAGGAAGGTGATCTCCACGTCTTACTCCTCTGCCATCTTGAAGGTCTCCCCCTGTACTTTTCTTGTTAAATTTATTCCTAAGTATTTTATCTTCTCTGTTGCTACTGAAATGGGGCTTTCTTTACCTTTTTCTCTATCTTTTAACTGGTTATTTTTTGTGGACATGATGGCTACTGATTTCTGTATGGTAATTTACATTCTGCCAAATACTTAATTATTTTATTGTTTTAGTTTAATCATTGATTTTTTTTAGAGTTTCCCCAGTACATAATCACATAAAATAAAATAAAAAGCATTCCAATCAGTTTGAAAATGCAAAAATTAGGACTGAAAGAAAGGGAGCTCACAACTCACAAGTAGGTATTAAAGTTAATTATTTGGTAGGTGGGGTGCTTGGAACTTGGGATATATGTTTTACATAGAAAAGATATTAGAAACACCTGATTTGCATTCTAACCCCCACAAAACCCATTTAACCTACAGTTAAAAATCTCTTAACTCCTAAAAATCAGTAAGAAAAAGACCAACAATCCCTTTTAAATAGGCAAAATATAGGAACATAATCGTTTACAGAAAATGAAATATAAGTGGTTATTAAATATATGAACACATGTTAACGTCACTCAAGTGAGAAATACAGGTTGCAACTTCAATAACATACCACTGACACTCGTGAGAACTTACTGTTTGGGTCAAGTAAGCCCTCATACACTAACCACAAGTGAAATGTGGCACAAGCTCTACAGGGAACAATTCTGCGTATCTACCAAAACGTACATACACTTTAATCCTGCAGTTCCAGTTGTAGGAACTTATCCTTCAGATATAATCAGTGTCAGAAACATCATATGCATCAAGATATTCATTTTAGCCTTATTTTTTATTAGAAAAAGGTAAATAGTGGGGCCTGGTCAAAATAATTGTGGGATACTAAGCAATCATTTAAAAGGATGATATGGAATAATCTCCAAGATACACTGTTAATTTTTTTAAGTTAGGCAAAGAACATTATGCTTGGTATGTTTTCATTTGCTTAAAATTACATGTATAAATGTGTGTATATATACATATGTATGTACATATACACACATATATTCATATATTGAGAGAGAGAAATGCTTACATACTTATAGAGAATCTCAAGAAGGATACAGAAGAAATGATAACATTGGTTGTCTTTGGATAGGCTGGTTGACTGCAGACAGGGATAGGAGAGAAACTGACTTTCACAATATATCCCTTACACCTAAATTTTAAACTCTGAGCATATATTATCTGTTTCTAATAGTATTATTATTAACAATTTTGTAATAACATAATTTACATTTAAACAAAAAGTAAAATGAATTTTAAGTTAGAACAGAGTGCTAAGAATAAATATCCCCCAATGAACATGGTTGTAAAGTCTGAAGGCCATACACTGAGAAAATCACATGGATGCTTTTGCTGTACTTCTTTATTTCTCTGGTTTGCAGAGACTCGGGTTCTTGTCATGGTGCTAACTGGCTATAAGCTATGCTCAGAAGTCATGATACCTGTGTTTCAATGCTTGTCTCAACCTGTTTGATTTCAGTGACTTTGAATATGATAAATTTTGTATACAAAGGCTGAACAATTTAAAACATATCTCTAAAGGTTTAACCGTTGGAGTAGAGATAAGAATGGCAAGAGGTCTTTCCTCAGAGAGAAAAACTGAAGTTTACTAACTAAATGTGGTTAATTATGGTTGGTGTTACTCATTGCCCCATCACTACCTTGAATAGTCCAGAAGGAGATAGACTTGAATATCAGAAAGAATAGCCATACTTTGTTATTTTAGATGTCAGCTATTAAATTATTTTCAAAATATATTTAGTTTTGAAAATTGATCTGGGATGGGTTTGTTTCTACCATATCTAAGTGAGGGGGTGAGAGTCTTCTTAAAGGCTTGTAAGGTCATATACTGGACTTAGAGATGAGTATATAAGTTGGCAGTAGTTACATGCATCAGTTATATGCATGAACTGCTATCAGTGCTAACTACTGCCAAGGCATTAAGAATCATCAAGCTTCCAAGCATGTAGGAAGGTAATTTTCTCTAAGAAGCACCTTCAGTTTATTGTTGGTTTTGTTTTGTGTGTTAGTGTATGTGTGTGTATTGAGAGGAAAAGGATCCGTTTAAAAAAAGAAGAAAGATTTCTTTTAACTCTGAAAAATCTCCCAATTTCTGAAATTGAGAGTCTGGCTAAAAACAGCTATGGCCAACTCAAATTGAAACTCCTTTGACCCCCTCATCTTGCCCGTTGCTTATCACCTCCTACCTCCTCAAAACCAACTAGATGAGAGTAGATAGTGGAAAATAGTACCATTTGTATAAAAAAGATTTTGGTATGGCATTTTCTGTGTGCTTAAGACAGTGCACAAAAGTGTACATAGGTCAATGAATTCTCACAAAGTGAACAGACTCATGTAACCACCATCCTGATCAAGAAACAGGATGTTGGTATTACATTTAGTCTTGTATCTTCTTTCCTTACCCTCAGCTTTCACCCAGCCTGAGCCTTAGTGTTCACACAATATTTATTATATACAACAACTGAATTGCATTCACTTTATCTGTATTGAATTTTTTTACATTGTATACCAATTTCTTAAGCGGTTCTAAGCCAGCTCTTTCCAGCCATCCTTAAATATCTCAAACCAATGTGAATACTGTATTAAAAAATAGAGGGTCACATTACATGACCAAAAAATAAGAACGTACTTTTACTAGATAAGAAAGCACAATTAATATATATATGGTCTTTTAAAAAGTGAAACATGTACATAATTTAAATAAATCTAAAAAGGCACACAGTGAAAAGTAAATTTCAACCCCTCCCCAGAAATACTAGTGTTACTCTTCCAGAGGTAGTCTATAATATATAAATACAATTTAAATATTTACATTTTTTCCAATTTGAACCTAAATGATAGCATGTTGCGTATTGTAATACACCATGCTTTTAAAAAAAATTATTTATTATTTATTTATTTTTTTGGCTGTGTTGGGTCTTCATTGCTGCGTGCAGGCTTTCTCTAGTTGCGGCGAGCGGGGGCTACTCCTCATTCCAGTTCACAGGCTTCTCATTGCGGTGGCTTCTCTTGTTGTGGAGCACAGGCTCTAGGTGTGCAGGCTTCAGTAGTTGTGGCACGTGGGCTCAGTAGCTGTGGCTCGCGGGCTCTAGAGTGCAGGCTCAGTAGTTCTGGCACACGGGCTTAGTTGCTCCGTGGCATGTGGGATCTTCCCGGACCAGGGCTCAAACTCGTGTCCCCTGCATTGGCAGGTGGATTCTTAATCACTGCACCATCAGGGAAGTCCATATACCATGCTTTTTAAAAATTATAATGTAAGTAGCCCTTTTAAATGTGTTAGCCCATCCCACGACCTCCTTCCATCCTAGTAGCCATGTTTGCACCTTTTGACCCTTTGGCCAGAGCTGAACAGAGTGTTGGTGTTGTATGCCAGTCATTGTCTTTTGTGATGCGATCCATTTCATGATCTTTCTTTTCTCTGCTCTGTATCACAGGTGGGCCAAACCCTACAAACTACATATCCCAGGCTCCTTTACCTACGTGGCTCCCAGCTAGGTCCATCCAGTGGGAGGCACTTGTGAGAGATTGGAAGGTGGAAGGAAGAAAGAAGCCAGGGTGTTTCTTCCCTTCTGTCTGCTTCAGGCAGCATCTTCACCGGTGTGGATATATCTCTTCTATGGTTCCTGCTCCCACTAGCAGGCCCTCCCTGTATGGTCCTGGTGTCAGCTTGGCAGCTGGCATCCCTCGCTGATTCTCCATGTTAAGTTCCCTCCTCTGAACTACCTGGCAAGTTAGTCACACAGTGAGGCCATATGGAGAGAGGTGCCCTGCCAGCCCCAGGTGTTGCCATCAACCTTAGTGAGGTGCCAGGCTTGTGAGCGAAGAAGCTACCCTGGATGATCATTTTTTAACGATTCTCTGCCCCTTTTACATGACAAAATTATTTTTAGCAATAATCAAAAAATGAAATAATAACAACCAGAAAAGAAATGCAAAGAGTGAAAAGTTTCTATTAAACCTTGAATATATAGTCATGCCAGTAATAAATAAGAAAAATAGAAATAAAATAAATGTTATAGTATAAAAAAGCAAGGGGTTAATATTTTTAAATTATATTAAGTAGTTTTGAAAAAGGAAAATATTTATACCCACAAATTGGTCTATTGTAATAAAGTGGTCTGTTGCCTGTGAATAAAAAACATTTTCTGTTTTTAAGCTTTGCAGTGACTTCACTGAATTTTTTCTTTGCATATTAATATTTACCAGACAGTATAGCCAGATTTATCCAGTTACCTTTCCACAAAGTTGATAGAAGAACATTTTTTAAGCTTTTAATTTCAAAAGTTTATTTTACATGAGCAACAGATGTAAAAAAACTAGGAAAGGACTTTAACATAATGACAAATTTGGCAGAAATTCATAAAAATCTTTCACAACAAACTCCAGGAATTGCAATACTGCCTTTGGTTCTTTGGGAACAATTATAGTGGCTTTCAAACATGTCTATAGTTTAAAAGTTTCCACTAAAATATCTTCATCAGAAAATTCATCATACATTTCTATTACATACAGTAAAAACTTCTGAAGTTTTTCTTCATCTGCTAAAAATTAGAGAAAGTGGCTGAATGGTAACAAACTTTCACGTTATTTGATCTATTGCTTTAGAACAAGTGCCCAATTATTGGTGAAAAAGATGAAGGCATTCAAATACTGCTTTACTGATTTCTTCTAGCAATGTAAGATCAGCATCTTTTGTTGTTTCTCCTGGCATTCTTTAAAATTTGACTTTTTAAAATAAATGACCATTTCTTTAGATTTTATTTTTGCATAGTCAATTGCCTTCTCCACAAGTTCTGAGTACTGTTCCTTTGTTTAGAGTCTGCTATAATAATATTTTATGTAAATAATTTTCCAGTAACTAGTTACTGAAAAGTTACAACTTAGGTAACTATTAAATTGTGCCACTGATGTAGTGTTATATTTTCTCAATTCTTTCATTAGTTTTAACACAATTAACAATAGGGCTACAGAGAGGCAGAGAATGAAAAACACCTATACCCTATACCAGAACTGGGAGAGAGGGTCTGGATAATATTCTTAATAATTAGCAAATGTTTGTTACCAAAAAGATTTCCTTCATTTCTCATGTAAGAGGAGATACCAAAGATAAATGAATGGCATGTTGAAGAGTTCTAATACATGATTACTTTTATAAAACATTTAAATGTAAATTTGGCATGTTTTCAAAACTTACAAGTTAAGAAATTATTTTAAAATCTATTCTAACTATAGAATCTTATTATGCTTCACATTCAGCTTCTTTAATACCTATTTACTGAACTTTTCCTAGGCAGCAAGTGTGTGTGTAGAACAAATGATAAATGACAAACTACCTTTTATGAAAAATTTGATTTATTCTGTCAACTAAACACAAATAATTTCAAGAGGTACATCAAAGAATTATTCCTAAATGGCTTTTTTTTCTTGCTGTACACAATGTTAAGGGCAATCCTGTCAGCTCTTAAAGCTCTTGTTTGACCTGCTTTGTCAAATGCTTGTGAAATGATATTCAGAACGGCACAATGTGATGTCAACTTGCATTAATTCTTTCCCAAAGAGAGGTGTTCAGTATTCAGACTGTGTTTGTACTGGCACAATTTATGTTTCGGCTTCATCTCAGAAGGTTTACAAGTACCATTTCCTTTGGAAGACTCTGTTCTTGTTTGCAATTTCTCTTCTAAAACAACCTTTGAAAGGACAATAATGACGTCCCATAAAACTGCTTTCAGGGAAGTCATTAAGGAAGTAAATATTTCAAGGAATTGAATAAAAATGTTACATATACCAATGTTAAATTTTACTATTTTCTTCCTAGATATATTATGAAAAATTAAAATGATCCCTTATTCAACTAGTATTTTTCAATGAAGTAAATACATCAACCATACTGCTTTTGTCTTTATGTAAAACATAATTTGTTTTCAGCTAACAAGAACCACATACAAATGTTCCTAAAATTATATAATGTTTTCTGCTTCAGTTGTAATAATGATTGTATGTTAGCAAACACTTAAATGTTTTGCTGAGTTTCATAAACAACAATATAGAATAGTAAAAACATTAGCTTCAAATTTCATCTGAAACAACAATGTAAATCACTCATCCATTATTCTATCTTGCTTAGAAAACAAGAGAACGGTTTTAAGATTCTGATGATTTTGAAATAAATTTTTTGGTTTCCCCTATTCCCCAGCAAATCAGTTATAATTTTCAGTGCAATCATATAGCAACCATAATTCAGTTGCCTGCTCAAAGTCTTTTCAAATTTTGTCCTTTCCACCTTTTTTCAGAAGCTGGTTTCTGATTGGTTCCGTCAACACCAAGGGTTCTTTTATGACGGTTGCTGAGTAATTTTTGCCTAATAGTTCAACTTCCACTTGTTGCCCCACTTTACTTAGCTCTACAGGGATGTACGCGAAAGCCAGACTCTTCTGGATGCTGTAACTGTAGCTTCCGGAGGTCGTGTTGCCAACCACCTGAAAAACAAGACCCTACCGCCCTCAGCATCTCGGTCACAGCTTTGTGTGCTTCCTCTTTAGATGAAAATTCTCAAAAGATACGTTCAACTTACAGAGTTTTATGATATGCTGTCTGTGAGGATAACACTAGGAGGAAAACTTCACTTTTTTGAGAAGCTTAATGAAAGTTTAAAACTTATGAAAAACAATTCTCAAAATACACATCCATGTTGCTCTGAAATTTATCAGTTTTAAATAACTACATCTAGTTTCTTAATACCTAGGACTATTTTGCTCAGTTTCATGCCAAGAGATCTGATAGGAAGAAGAATCAAATATTTTCATTTTGAACTTTAAAAAATTCTCTTCCATCAAACTAGCATGGCAATAATAGATACAAAGGAGAAAAATCTAAAAATCCAAATGCAAATCTAGTCAACTGTTCCTGCTGGTATTTAGAAAATGGCCTGCCAGAATAGTGCTGAATTAAACTCTATTAATATATCAATATCAATGTGAAGTGAATCTTCTATATGAATATATACAGATTTAACAATTCCTGGTAATTGCTAGGCATTTAAATAAATGTTAACTTTACCCTCTCTAGCTCTACCATGTACAAAACATTTTGCTAGACATTCTGGAGAATGAGTAGAGGTCTGGTTCCTACCCTCATAAGCTTCCTGCCTAGTTGAGGAATTAACATACAGACACGAGAAACTGTAACCAGGAAGCCAAGGTAGGCAACATAAGTAAGCCAGGATTTGTTCTACATTTTGAAGGTAGGTGGAGTTAGGTGGGTAGAGAAGGGGGATAAAACTTTCCAACATGAGTGGAGACATGGAGTTCGGTGTGAATGATCAAAATTAACAAGGATGAAATAGGATAACTTGGGATGGCAAACCAGAGAAAAATACTGAACAAGGAATCAAAATTTAGGAGATGAAAACAATAATTTTATGCTACCAAAAAAAAAATCTATATAACAATCCTGATTAGAAGATTAGATCTGGTTTCCACAGCTCCTCTTATCTGAAGGAAAAGATGCAAGAAAAGGAAAAACAGAGTAAAATGCAAAAAAATTACAATACTGGTTTAAACACCACTTTTTTTTTCTAACATCTTTATTGGAGTATAATTGCTTTACAATAGTGTTTTAGTTTCTGCTTTATAACAAAGTGAATCAGCTATACATATACATATATCCCCATATCTCCTCCCTCTTGCATCTCTCTCCCACCCTCCCTATCCCACCCCTCTAGGTGGTCACAAAGCACCAAGCTGATCTCCCTGTGCTATGCAACTGCTTCCCACTAGCTATCTATTTTACATTTGGTAGTGTATATATGTCCATGCCACTCTCTCACTTTGTCCCAGCTTACACTTCCCTCCCCGTGTCCTCAAGTCCATTCTCTACATCTGCATCTTTATTCCTATCCTGCCCCTAGGTTCTTCAGAACCTTTTTTTTTTTAGATTCCATATATATGGAATATGTATGGAATTGTTATATAGATTTTATATAGATCTAAGCTTCTAATCAGGATTGTTCCATGTAACATATATATGGAATATATGTTAGCATACGGTATTTATTTTTCTCTTTCTGACTTACTTCACTCTGTATGACAGATTCTAGGTCCATCCACCTCACTACAAATAACTCAATTTTGTTTCTTTTTATGGCTGAGTAATATTCCATTGTATATATGTAAACACCACATTTTTAAAAAGTAAAAGGAAGACAACAAAAGCAAAATGATACATAGCCCGACTTAAAACTGCTTCTCCTGGCTACGCAACATCGCACTAATCCTTACAGCCTTACTGTCTAGCACAGCAGCTGCTTATAGCTGGTGTTCAAAAATATCCATGGACATGAACCAGCCTGGTGATGTTTCAGCTGCCTCAGCAAAGGGCTCATGACAGTCAACAGTCATATTATAGCATTTCTGGTCTCTTATGCATTTATGACATTAAGTACAGACTCCTATCTCCGTAGCCCCAGTTTTTAATTATCTTGTTGAAATCCCAAATCAGAAGCTCTCCATATAATTTCTGAACTTGTTATGGTGATTAAAAAAAAGTGAATGTATTCATTAGTAAAAGTTTCTCTCTGGCAGATTATTAACTGCCAAGGTATTGCTGAGATAACACACATGTTTCAAAATGGCTTTTCTCCTCTAGATCATATTTCTGTGATATAAAACTGGGATTTGGGTCAGGGAGGCTAGAGTTTTAATCATTGCTTTTTTGAAAGACCTTCCTGGTAACTTTGGTTTCACTTCTGAGTCTCTAAAACAGAGATTTGTGTTTGGAGCTCTGGGAAAGTTAACCTGGTTTTCTTGGGCATCTTAAGAAAACAGGAAGAATCCTGAACGAATCTCTTGGTCAAATCCCCTAACTCACTGGATAAAAAACCCACAATCACTCTTCAGAGACTGCGTGCCCCATCTCCTTGGGCCTTCCCATCTCTTAAAATCCCAGCAGTGATTCTTCTTGCAGTTATTTCTGCATTAGCAACTTTAAAGAAATAGCATGTTTATTTTGTGAGTACTATCCTTAAAATATTTATTGAATGCTTTGCTTTCTGTTCGATTACTTTCATTTCTCCTTTAATTTCTCTCTAATCCAGGGGTTGTTAGTCCAAAGTATTTTAGAAATTGGCCTTTCCTTTTATCTTATTACTAAGTCTCCAGGGAAAGGTTTTCCCTGGCATAAATTCTATATCATTCTACCTTAAAATCTTCCAGATTCAATTAAATCCATTGCTTCGTTTTGCTCAGTGAATCACAAGAACAAACCACCTCACCCTTTGCCTAGTAGATTCTCATATTCTTTGTGAAATCAAACAGTCAGCCTTCTTTTTACCAATGTAAACAATCCTCACTTATTTTTAGCCTTGTCTCATTCTTCTCTTAATTATGAGACTTAAAGACGCCTGTAACAGACTTAGAGAAGATAACATGGTAAATAACCTTTGAAAGCGGGAACATAATTTAAATTGGATGATATATTATGTTTCTTTGGCTGTCCCTGTGTGTTTTAGTTTATTAATAATGAAAAAGAAGACTTTCTAAACTCTTCAAGCTTCCTTCTTCAAAAACCTTTTCTTCAAAACTTACTTCCCAGCAAAGCTGCTTTTATAACTAATTAAAGCCCCTCTCATGCCCTCACTTATGCCTTGATTTTTTTATATAAAGCCTGACTTAAAATCATAATCCCTCCCTTTAGCACTTCCCATCTCCCAATTAGACTTTACTTTTCCCCAAAGTATTCATTGCCCTCTGACATGCTATTTATTTTATTTTATGTTCACTGTTTATCTCTCCCTCTCCTGGAATATAAGCTCCATAGGGGCAGAGATTCTTGTCTGTTTTGTTCACTGCTGCATCCTTAGTGCCTAGAATATTGCTGTCACATACTAGAACTCAGATCTGCTGAACAAATAAATTAACATGTACCCTATCGCTAGCATTGCAAATATCTGCATGAATAGAATACCAAATACAAAAGGTAGAACAAGTCCAAAGTCAGGAAATAAAAATAAAAAAATATTTCATATCATTCTAGAGATAAGGAAGATCAAAGAGTGTCATCTGCATGATAAAATGATGATCCTACTAAGCATCCAAGAGCAGACAAGCTGATATCAGGAAATTTAAGAGAAATATTACTAATAACTAAAATTACAATTGCATTAGCAGCTCTATAAACAGATGACACGTATAGGAAAGATGAAAAATATAATGTGTAAACTCAGTGCACAAATGAGGCAAAGGGAATACAATTTAAAAATGGAACTTGGAGGGGATATATGTATACATATAGCTGATTCACTTCATTGTATAGCAAAACCAACACAACATTGTAAAGCAATTATACTTCAATAAAAAAAAATGGTGCTTGGGTTTCCAGGGTTCTTCTTTTTTTCCAGCTTTGTTGAGATACAATTGACATATAACATTGTATAAGTTTAAGGTACAAGTTTCCAGTTTTTTAACTTGGGTATGGTCGCATTTAAGATGACTAAAAATCTGTCAGTTGAACATGGTCGATGTGGGGTTGCATACAGAATGTTATGACAGAGCTTTTCGTTCATTCCATGGCCAAGTAAAACAGACTATCAGTAGAAGTATGAGTGCAGACCGTATTAGGAAGACTGAGATAGTTGGATGAGAATAGAGTGAAAAATGTAGAACAAAAAGATGAGGTGAGGGAAGTGTAACGACCAGGGAAAAATTAATTAGAGGCGGAAAGAACCTTAGACATTATCTCACTCAGTGGCTTCATTTTGTAGATGAGAACACTGAGACCCAGAGAGGCTCAAGCAGTTAGTTAATGGCAGAGGTGGTTATCAGTGGAAATTGTGGGCAAATCTTAAATCAGAGAAAGAACATATTAAGAAAAGAGGGCTGAACCAGAGATCTAGAACAGAAACAGGAAGTGGAGACTGTGAGGTAAGAGTAGGAACGGTTCAAACAGAAGAGCAAACAACACAATTAAAGGTGAGGCGTTTGAGAAAGAGCTTCAGATCTGAGAAAAGATCTATTGGCTTCATAGAATCTAAAACTATAATATCCACCTGTTACTCAGATGTGCAAGAACTGTGGGTATATAATGAAGTGCTTAGGAGAATACAGTGGGCCATCAGAGACAAAGAAGAGAGCAAATGGGGGTATTCAGCATGGCTCAGAAAAAAGGATAAGAATTCAAAGTCCAACTGTACCTGGGTCAGAAATCAGCTTCGTCAATCACATGTCATAGCTGTGTAACCTCAAGCAAGTTACTTGATCTCTCTGAGCCCCAAAGCCTCATCTTTAAATGGGAATGATCATACATATCTAGGAGGGGGTGTTGTAAAAGTAAATGAGAGAGGGACTTCCCTGGTGGTCCAGTGGTAAAGAATCCGCCTTCCAATGCAGGGGACACGAGTTCAATCCCTGTTCAGGGAACTAAGATGCCACATGCCACGGGGCAACTAAGCCTGTGCGCCATAACTACTGAGCTCACGCGCCTCAAGGAGAGAGCCCGTGTGCCACAAACTACAGAGCCCACGGGCCCTGGCGCCCGCATGCCACAACTACAGAGCACATGCGCCCTGGAGCCTGCGCACAACTAGAGAGAAGCCTGAGCGATGCAATGAAAGATCCCGCGTGCCACAAAGAAGAGCCCGCGTGTCGCAGCTAAGACCCAACGCAACCAAAAAAATAAATAAAATAAATAAATATTTTTAAAAAAGTAAATGAGAGTACATAAAAATATCCAGCGCTAGTAGGAAATCTGTAGATGTTAGTTCCATGTCAAACTGACCCCTGCCTCAGCCCAGATGGCCATATCTTTAGTAATCCAAAGGCTGAGATTGACACCACTGGCTCTCCTCTCCTCCAGTGCTCGTTTTGTCACTGAAGAGATGGGGAAAATGAAAACAAGTATTAAGTAGGCTGTAGTGCGTAAGGAAAAAAAAAAACAACAACCTGGGAATAGAATCTCTGAGTATTTGGGTGTTGACCAAGCAGACCCTGCTCAATACAGAACAGATGTTTAGATGAGTCTTGACGGCCCTGTGGTCGTCACATGGTCTAAGCTGAGTGTCCCTGCCTGATAACCCCTGCCTGATAACACCAGCCAAAACACAGCAAAACATTGAGCCAAACTGGGTTTTACAAATAGTCATAAAAAGTGGAGGAAGTGAAATTCTATTGATAAGTTATCTAACTCTGGCTTCACTGAAGACCAAGAGAGACAGTGACATGCAGCATCCCAAAGGGAGAAGAAGGTAGTCTTACTCCCCTTGAAGAACCAAAGGATTTCCATTTCTCCCTTTATTTACTAAGGTTTAACCCTCTCTTGTCATAGATGTTTTCATTTGGAAATTGTTTTCTGCTAATGTGCTAAGGTACGAATTGCCTCCTCCTGAAAGATCCCTGAGAAGCTAAGTCAGAATACTAAATTCTCTATAAAATCTCTCTCTTGCATTCACAGATACAGATGTGGTGAGCCAAGAGGTCATTTTACCTTCTCAATCATACCTTCCTCATTGTCCAATGTATTTCAAGTCCTGCAGTTTATTTTCTTTCATTAAACCATATAGAATATTATGTTTTCCAAAATGAGCAGCATTTCATTTTCCTTTCTGTTAAGTAATTTCTGTTTCTTGAATGTCACTTCAGAATTCAAAAGAGTGTCATCTCACCAATAGATAAATAACTAGCAAAAAACTGTAAATGGAAACAGAGACAAGGAGTTTCTGCTGCAGAAACACTGCAGCGGCCCCTCGCTCTGGGTCCTCAGCACTCACCTTGCCATCATACCAGATGCTTTCATTTCCCTCCGGATCAACATCATCCGTTGCCAAGGTGAGGCAGACCAGTCTCCGTTTCAGCCCCTTGGCTTTAATCTGTTTCAGTGCTTGCTTTCCTATGAAGTCTGCTGGCTGCAGAAATCCAAGATAATGATGATGAATGAATACTCAGACACTGTGACAAGGTTAGAGATGCAAGCATTTAAATTTGCCTTTGCTATTTTCTCGCCAATTACACATTAAATAAAAATACAGATTGGATCAAACGTCTAGACAAATATTTCTTAGTCCCTGAATGACACCTATTCTTTCAGAAGAGGTTAGACTTAAGGGTAATAACTTGTGATAACAATTTTACCAGAACTACCTAGGCATAAAAACGTAAGGCATGATATTGAGATGGTGGGTTACGAAAGGGACCCTTGTATCTACTGGTTCTGGACAGTGGGACCGGTGGGCAGTGATCAAGGCACGACTCAGTTTCTACCTAAAGTAAGCCTTTCCTAAGAAGGAAATTCACTTTTTTGAAATGTGATGCCAAAGCAACTCCAAAATGCCTACAGTTTTTCTTTCTTCAGAATAATGGTCCCCAGAATGCATTAACCTACTGGGTAGCACCGTTAGTTCATTCAAGGAATTTATTGAGCCCCTACTGTGTGGGAGGTATCATGCTGGGCCCTGGGTTACAAAATTAGTCAAACACAGACATTCTGATCAAAGAGCTTATTCTGTAATGCTGCGCTTTTCAACATTTTTTTCCCCTCCTTCCCCACAACACATGACAGATGACATTCCTACTCCTAGTGCAGTCCCCTGGGCACAATCAGGGTTATTCCCAATGCAGCGCAAGTGAGTGAGAGTGACACTGTTATACAGAGGACGTTGAATCCATTCTTACACATTAAGAAAAGTAGGGAGCATGCAAACTTTCATGGTTATTAGTAACACACCTTACAACTGAGTAGGACAAACAGGTGAGACATGACTCGTCAGTGGAGACACTTAGCTGATAAAGGAGACACCATTCTATCCAAGCAGAATGCCAGGGACACTTGACAAGTATGAGAAACTAGTCAGAGGCTAAGAGCTGTGAGAGTGCAAAGGAGGGAAGGCTGACCCAGGTGGGGTACTGGGGTAAGGCTTCTACATAAATGTGCCCATCTCTTTTCTTAAGGAGCCAAAGGAAGAATTTGTTATATCTAAATCACATCTCTGGTGAGTTAGATTTATAATGCGGAAGACAAAATTCTCAAAACAGTTCTCATAGACTATTCTCTGAAAGAAAAGGAAACAATAATTTTGATTTCTTCACTGGTCAAGGAAGAAAGGAAGCACTCTTTCATGCCAAACATGTCCTCTGCTACCAACGTGTAGGATTTATACAGCTCTTTCTGTGCACATAACATTAAGCATTAGGTTCAGCAAGCCCCTTCACCTCTCAGTGAAGCGGCAGGAGGGGTCCTCACACACCCTCTGCCTGAGACCCTCCCCAGCTCACTCCCTTACTGACTCAAAGCTTCTAGGACAAGCCCACAATGCAGTATGATTTCTATGGATATTGCAACTTTTGATTGCACAGGAAGCTAAAGAAAGTTTCCATTGTCCAAGGTTAAAATAATTGCAAAACAAAAGTCCAGTTCTTTCCCCTCTGCTGTGATCCAGATAGTGAGAACCAACTACAAGCTTTATTATGAAACCAGATAAAAATTCAAAGAAGACTGGAACCCATGTTATTTAAGACAGGACTACCGGGGGAAAACAAAACAACAAACACAGGAAGAGCTTGATTCATTTGAGTTCTTATGTAGGATAAATTCATGATAACACAAGTCATAACAAACCAAAGTTCATTATAGTTAAAACAAGTTTATCTAAATACAGAAAGAATGCTACAACAGAATTTTTTTGCTATCTTGGTATATTTTTAAAAGAAGACTTGCTATCATGGATACATGATGACAAGGGATGCTTTTTAGTGTTCTTGTCTATATAGGAAGCCAATGATTGCAATGAAAAAAAAAAACCTTTATTGTGTGGAAAAGCACACAATCCTGGAGTGGCCAAGCACTATATAGTGTGTTTTGTGGAGTGCTGGGAGATCCTGAATGGCTTCCTCACCTCCTATTATGAAATCTGAATCTTTGTTGATAGAGATTCATTTAGATCTTGAAGGTTTGGGGTCCTCCTGAGTCCCTATTAAAGAATTTTCTTTCAATTATTTACTCAGTTGTTGTTATGCCCCTGCTATGTATCAGATACTAGATACAGGATATTCAGAGCTAAATACAACAGGGTCTTGTAGCCTCTGGGAGGTCCCTGAGGAGATGTGACCCCTTCCCTCCACATCACAATACGCCCAGCACTGAAATTATTTTATCTCCTCAATGTTTTAACATATCAGAGGAAAAAAGAATGATTTGAGATTACTGGAAACATGGTAGAATATGACAGCGATAGTATACAAATCAGCTATACCAATTTGAAACACGATTCACTGTTGCTTCTGTGTGTTTTATGAGAGTGTGAAAATCACAACATTTTGGAAATTTAAAACAAAAAATGTCTAATGCATGTCTAGGGCAGAAATGCAAACAAACAGTTGCTATGATAGGGGCATGTACAGTGGGAGCTCAAGAAGGCGTATGATCAGTTCTATCTAGGGTGAGAGGGGGTCTGGGGCAGCATTCTGTCAGCAACAGTTTTATAGAGGAAGCAGCTTGAACCGAGTTTGAAAGATGAGGCTTCATGATAACTACTGTCTGCATACCCTTCTCCAAAAATCCTCGCGCTTTTAAGTCGATCTTCCCAACAATCCATAGATGGTGGATTTGGGGTCTAAAAGAAGTGAGTTAATTTAGCCAAAGACACTCAACCAAGATCTCAGAAGTCCCAGCCCCATTCTTTTCATCTATTTTGAGCTGCCTTCACTGAGCCTCTTAAGCCAATATCTGCCACACCTTCAGAGGGACTGTGGTGAAAGCTGGCCGCATCCAAAACTTTCAGAAATGGGCACTCTGGGGGGTGCTGGACGAGAACTGCTGGGGTGGATGCCATGGGGGTGGGGGGAATAAGATGTGCTGGAAGGGGAGTCTGCCAAATTCATAATTTTACCAAAGTCTAAGCAGGAACATAAGGTACCAGTTAATCATAAGAAACAGGAAAGATGGGCACCCCAGACAACTTCCTTTAAAAGAGAAAAGTTATAGTAAAAAATTCAAAAAATAATTTAATTCATTATTAATTTAATTAAGTTACTAATTTAATTCAAAAATTAAAGTAGTAAGTAAGTAATATTAATAATATTTACAATTTATTAGGCACTTGCTATGTGCCAGACGCTATGCTGAGGGCTTTACAATCATGAGCTCATTTAATCCTCATTAAGATTCCTATAAGACAGATCATTTTATCCCCAGCTTATGAAGAGAAGGCCCAACAAAGTTAAGGGTCTTTCCTGAGGCTTGGTTATGTAAGTCAGCACCTTTAGATTTTATCCATACGCATTTTTTAAATGGCTGTGCCTGGAGTCTATCACTGGCAGGAACAGCTGATGTAAATACTCTAAAGAATGTTTCTTTTAAATTATTTTGAAACACAAATATATGATACCACTTATATGTGGAATCTAAAAAAAATGATACAAATGAACTTATTTACAAAACAGAAACAGACTCACAGACATAGAAAATGAATTTATGGTTACCAAAGGGGAAGCGGGGAGGGAGGGATAAATTAGGAATTTGGGAGTAACATATACACGCTACTATATATAAAATAGATAAACAACAAGGACCTACTGTATAGCACAGGGAACTCTACTTAGTATTCTGTAATAACCTATATGAGAAAAGAATCTGAAAAAGAATACATATATATGTATAACTGAATCACTTTGCTGTACACCTGAAACTAACACAACACTGTAAATTAACTATGCTTCAATAAAAAAATTAATTAATTAAAAAATTATTTCTAGGTAGCCTGAACCTATCTTGAATGACATTCACTACACAATAATATTTTTGTACTATGTGAAAGGATTTGAAAACATCCTGAAGGTTAATATTAATGAAATTTAACCTCTATATCTGTATATCCCTGAATTAGGAAGTGATCTTGTCAGCAATATTGTCCTTAGACATGAATGAAAACAATACTCAAACAACAACAACAAAAACCTAATTAAAAGTAAGGAACACATACTTAAAACACAGATAAGAGGTGACACCTGCCCCTTGAGACAATTCTCCCTTCCCAAGCTAACCTTGGGCCTGACTTGGGAAGATTTAAAAGTGGGGTGATAGCATTTCATTCTCATTTTGCTTGGCTTTCCTCCCAAGATTGTAGACTTTATTATATAGTTATTATTTATAAGTGAGAGAGGAAAACGTGTCTGAAGGTTAAGTGCTGTGATTAAAATTGGTGCCTTCAGGATGACCTGAGAACAGAAATGTATTTCTTAATGAGTCACTACCAAATTAACTATATAAATAGCTGTTAATGTCTTTGAGAAACATTTCTGGGGCACTGAGATTATACCTTAAAATAATTTTGGCTTATATTTCTAATCTATTAATTTTTAAGAAGCAGTAAGAGCCATTAAAGCAGCCACCTGTGATGCATCCTAAATATAACATCCACACAGATGAAAACATTAAGTAGATTTTAAGTGAAATGTAACTCCTCATCTCTTACTAGCGTTATTAAAAGCACACATATTATCGAAAAGCACATGGAAATGAAATAAATTAAACCAGTATATTTTGGGTTGGGATTCTCAGAGCAATGGAGAGTTTTCAGATGTGTAGCTAAGGCGAATTCGACAGCAGCAGTGGAAGGAAGGTTCTGATACGAACTCAGGGTGGTGGGCTCTTACAGACCAGTAGAGAAATGATAAAAACCTAGTTTTAGACCTCTTGTGTTCCATATTTAGAGTCAAAACCCATCAGAAAATTCAAAGTAGTCATCAGTTTGATTGAATTTCTGGCCAAAATCCTTTTAATCTAAATGTCAAAAGTTTCCAAAGGCATAAGAGAATCAATGTAACATCCTGGGTCCTAAGAAAGCCCCCCTTAGAAACCAGGCACAGCACTGGTTGTGGAATGACGCTCCCGCGTTTGCAGACCTGAAGAGAGCTGCAGAGAGACCCGGTGGTCACCAACTACTGTCAGTGGCAGAGCAGAGATGAAAATCTGGGTGATAGATTTCTGCCGCTGTCCCTCAACACATTCCTGAAAAGTTCCTTATTTAAAATGAGGCCAGGAATCCTTCATTAAAAACAGTCCTCATGGGACTCCCTTTGGAAAGCACGTGGCCCTGACTAACCTGCGGTCCATGTGAACCTTAACTTTCTCTGGTCATTTGTCAAATACCAGGTGCATCTGTGTTTGTCTCGCAGTTAAACTGATGAAGCCATATACTGGATTCGTTCATTTGGGGGAATGGATCTGACCGGCCCACCACCCCATCAAGACAAATTATACCATCATTCATTTCATAGTCACACAGTTAGAATCACAGAAGTTTTTAAGCAGGAAGAAAACGTAGTCCAAGGTCATTTTTCATAATTTTTTTCATAATTTTTCAAAATTAAGGCCCAGAGTTAACATTCTTGCCCAAAGTGACAAAGTGAGTTATTACCAAACCTCGAATCCAGGCTTCCCAATTCTTGCTTCCTTTTCCTCTATGCAGAACTTTGTAACATTCCATGTAAGTTTATAATAACCACAATTTCTCTATCTCTTTATTAGCAAAATATTAAATTATGAGTGTAGCAAGTCCAGTCTGTTATTGACTGGAAATGAATACTCTCACACTCACAGTTTTTATTCTTTGCTCTTGGCAATTTAAAACAAACAATTTATCTAGCATTTTTCTAACCAAAACCACTAATCAATTAAGTATTCCTTCTCAAAAAAGTCTTTAATATAACTAGAAACGGGACTCTATTAACCCAAAGAAAGGTGTGGATACACTGAAACCTGGAGAAAATATTTAAAATATGATTCCCATGCCAGGCCAATAATTCGTTAATTAGCATCCAAACCAAACTAGATGTTTCAAAATGAAAATAGCCCCCATTGTGTTTTATGGCTTTTACTAGATTCAATATTAAAGAAAATATTTACTTTTCAGTCTTTGAGTCTTATGATTCACAGGAAAACAGTGGAATGGACTTGTGGCTTTGTCAGATGTACTTTTTTTTTTTTAATTGGAACATAGTTGATTAACAATGTTGTGTTAGTTTCAGGTGTACAGCAAAGTGATTCAGATGTACTTTTATGCTTAACTGCATTAGCAACAATTAGAACATAGAGTTTTCATAATAGCTTTCATCTCTCTAGACTACAGTGAAGAACAATTGCCCATTTGGTGTTTTAAGTAGAGCACTCAAGCCTAAATGCAAAGTAAATAATTATTATTTATTTCTTAAAGGAAATAAGAAAAACACAAAGAAATGAAGCTGGAGTCTTCAAAAAATTGAAAGGGTTTTATCTATAGTTGGTTTTCCATAAAAGATTTGTTTTAGATTCCATTCAATAAGATGGAAGGGACCTAACATTTATTGAGGTATCAAATGTTCTTTAGCTCATCTAATATTTATAACAAACTTATAAGGTGGATATTTTCTTCATTTTACAGTTGATAAAACTAAAGTGCTTTTAGGTTAAGCAACTTTAGTTTTAGAATAGGTTAGTGGCAGAGCCATGGTTCAGACCCTTCAAATACTTACTAAACCTGTACGAATTATTGGACACAGAACCAGCCCTGAGGATTCTTGGCCTCTGTCCCCAAGGAACTCAGAGTCTAGCTAAGGAGGCAGCCAGTATTATGGGGTGTAAAAATATCATGGTAGAGATAAGTACAGGGTGCTATAGAAGAGGGATCCCAGCACTCCCCTGGCTTTAATTGCCACTTATATATCAATGATCCAAATCAATACTTTCAAAGCAGAGGTCTCCAAACCAATGTGCTCAGCTGCCACTGAGACTCTCCACTTGGCTGTTCCATAGCCCCCAACCTCGCAAGTCTTTCCAACCTCTGAATCACACCCCACCTTTGTTTCCTAGTTCATTAACAATATCCTAGATCCTACTTTCCACTCCCTTCACAAATAGTCCTTCATGTGGTCTCCAGCCTACCTTTTTATTATCACTCATACCTCTTTCTTCTCTATCCTATGACCACTGCCTTAGTTGAAGCCCTCAACATCGCTCCACTAGATTTCTTCAATAATTGGGGAAAGTGATCTTCCAGTCACCAGGGTAATTCCCTTTTAACCTGTTTTCCATCACCAGAATGTCACTCCTTACTCAAAATCCTTCAAAGGCTTCTCAGTGTCTCCAGGATACACCCCAAATTCCCTAGCCTGGCAGATGAGACCCTTCCTGATGAGGTCGCAGTACTTCTCTGGCATTATCTGCATCTGCTATGTGCCAGCCCTGATAAGTGTTGGGGATAAAATGGTAAACAAGATGTATTTTGTATTGCCAGAACCTGTACTCAAGAAGTTTATGTCAAAAGATCAAGAAAAATGAACAAAATAATTGCAAGCTGTAACATATCCCATAAGGAGGATGTAGCTACAAAATTTCTTTTAAAAATTATCAAATAAAATCCAATAACATAGAAAAACATAATACATCATTACTAAGTGGGTTTTATGCCAAAATTAAAGTTGGCTTAACATTTGAGAATAAATGTAATTCATCATATAACAAAGTAAAAAAGAAAAACCATATGATTATCTCAATGGATGCAGGAAAAGCACTTGCCAAAATCTAATATTCCTAATTCAAAAACCAAAAAACCCAAACTTTTAGCGCTAAGAACAGAAAGGAATGTCCTCAGCCTGATAAAGAGTATCTATGAAAAACCTACAGCTTACTCTATGAAAAACTTACAGCAAACATCATACTTAATGATGAAAGACTGATGATGATGATGAATGTTTTCCATCTAAAATCAGGAAACAAGATAAGCATGTCTGCTCTTACCACTTCTATTTAACTTTGTTGAAGTTTCAACCAGTAGAGGTTCTAACCAGTACAATAAGGCAAGAAAAAGAACTGAAAGGCATCCAGATTAGAAAAGAGACAAAGAAAAGCTTTATTTTCATACAACGCAATTGTCCATGTAGAAAATCCAATGGAATCTACAAAAAAAAAAAAAAAGAAAAAAGAGAACTACACAAAAAAGTACTAGAACTACTAAGTGGGTTTAACAAAGTTGCAGAATGTGAGATCAATATACAAAACCCATTGCTTCCTACACACTAGCAGTAAACAACTGAAACTTGAAATTAAAAATGCCATTTACGGAGAAGGGAGGGAAGATGGCGGAAGAGTAAGACGCGGAGATCACATTCCTTCCCACAGATACAGTAGAAATACACCTACACGTGGAACTGCTCCTACAGAACACCCACTGAACGCTGGCAGAAAACGTCCGACCTCCAAAAAGGCAAGAAACTCCCCCCGTACTTGGGTAGGGCAAAAGAAAAAAGAAATAACAGAGACAAAAGAATAGGGACGGCACCTGCACCAGTGGGAGGGAGCCGTGAAGGAGGAAAGGTTTCCACGCACTAGGAGCCCCTTCGCGGGCGGAGACTGCGGGGGGAGGAGGGGGGAAGCTTCAGAGCCACGGAGGAGAGCGCAGCCACAGAGGTGCGGAGGGCAAAGCGGAGAGGTTCCCGCACAGAGGCTCGGCGCCGAGCAGCACTCACCAGCCCGAGAGGCTTGTCTGCTCCCCCGCCGGGGCGGGCGGGGCTGGGAGCTGAGGCTCGGGCTTCGGTTGGATCGCAGGGAGAGGACTGGGACTGGCGGCGTGAACACAGCCTGAAGGGGTTAGCGCACCACAGCTAGCCCGGAGGGAGTCCGGGAAAAAGTCTGCGGCTGCCGAAGAGGCAAGAGTCTTTTTCTTGCCTCTTTGTTTCGCGGCGGGCAAGGAGAGGGGATTCAGAGCGCCGCCTAAACGAACTCCAGAGAAGGGCACAAGCCGCGGCTATCAGCGCGGATCCCACAGCAACAGGGGCGCAGAGGGAAAATTGGAGAGACTCCCGCACAGAGGCTCGGCGCCGAGCGGCGCTCACCAGCCCGAGAGGCTTGTCTGCTCCCCCGCCGGGGCGGGCGGGGCTGGGAGCTGAGGCTCCGGCTGCGGTCGGATCGCAGGGAGAGGACTGGGGCTGGCGGCGTGAACACAGCCTGAAGGGGTTGGCGCACCACAGCTAGCCCGGAGGGAGACCGGGAAAAGGTCTGCAGCTGCCGAAGAGGCAAGAGACTTTTTCTTGCCTCTTTGTTTCGCTGCGCGCAAGGAGAGGGGATTCAGAGCGCCGCCTAAACGAACTCCAGAGAAGGGCGCAAGCCACGGCGATCAGCGCGGACCCCAGAGACGGGCGTGAGACGCTGGGGCTGCTGCTGCCGCCTCCAAAAAGCCTGTGTGCGAGCACAGGTCACTCTCCACACCAACCCTCCCGGGAGCCTGTGCAGCCCGCCACTGCCAGGGTCCCGGGATCCGGGGACAACATCCCCGGGAGAACGCACTGCGCGCCTCAGGCTGGTGCAACGTCACGCCGGCCTCTGACGCCGCAGGCTCGCCCCGCCTCCTCTGTACCCCTCCCTCCCCGCGGCCTGGGTGAGCCAGAGCCCCCGAAGCAGCTGCTCCTTTAACCCCGTCCTGTCTGGGCGGGGAACAGACGCCCTCAGGCGACCTACACGCAGAGGCGGGTCCAAATCCAAAGCTGAACCCCAGGAGCTGTGCGAACAGGGAAGAGAAGGGGAAATCTCTCCCAGCAGCCTCGGGAGCAGCGGATTAAAGCTCCACAGACAACTTGATGTACCTGCATCTGTGGAATACCTGAATAGACAACGAATCATCCCAAATTCAGGAGGTGGACTCTGGGAGCAGGAGATATTAATTTTTCCCCTTTTCCTTTTTTTAGTGAGTGTATATGTATATGCTTCTGGGTGAGATTTTGTCTGTATAGCTTTGCTTTACAATAGCTTTATTTTACTTCACTATATTATAGCCTCTTTCTTTCTTTCTTTCTATTTTTTCTCCCTTTTACTCTGAGCCGTGTGGACGAAAGGCTCTTGGTGCTCCAGCCAGGCATCAGGGCCGTGCCTCTGAGGTGGGAGAGCCAACTTCAGAACACTGGTCCACAAGAGACCTCCCAGCTCCATGTAATACCAAACGGCAAAAATCTCCCAGAGATCTCCATCTCAACATCAAGACCCAGCTTCACTCAACGACCAGCAAGCTACAGTGCTGGACATCCTATGCCAAACAACTAGCTAGACAGGAACACAACCCCATCCATTGGCAGAGAGGCTGCCTAAAATCATAATAAGGCCACAGACACCACAAAATACACCACCAGACGTGGACGTGCCCACCAGAAAGACAAGATCTAGCCTCATCCACCAGAACTCAGGCACTAGTTCCCTCCACCAGGAAGCCTACACAACCCACTGAACCAACCTTAGCCGCTGGGGACAGATACCAAAAACAACGGGAACTACGAACCTGCAGCCTGTGAAAAGGAGACCCCAAACACAGTAAGATAGGCAAAATGAGACGACAGAAAAACACACAGCAGATGAAGGAGCAGGCTCAAAACACACTGGACTTAACAAATGAAGAGGAAATAGGTAGTCTACCTGAAAAAGAATTCAGAATAATGATAGTAAGGATGATCCAAAATCTTGGAAATAGAATAGACAAAATGCAAGAAACATTTAACAAGGATGTAGAAGAACTAAAGAGGAACCAAGCAATGATGAAAAACACAATAAATGAAATTAAAAATACTCTAGATGGGATCAATAGTAGAATAACTGAGGCAGAAGAAAGGATAAGTGACCTGGAAGATAAAATGGTGGAAATAACTACTACAGAGCAGGATAAAGAAAAAAGAATGAAAAGAACTGAGGACAGTCTCAGGGACCTCTGGGACAACATTAAACGTGCCAACATTCGAATTATAGGGGTACCAGAAGAAGAAGAGAAAAAGAAAGGGACTGAGAAAATTTTTGAAGAGATTATAGTGGAAAACTTCCCTAATATGGGAAAGGAAATAGTTAATCAAGTCCTGGAAGCACAGAGAGTCCCATACAGGATAAACCCAAGGAGGAACACGCCAAGACACATATTAATCAAACTGTCAAAAATTAAATATAAGGAAAACATATTAAAGGCAGCAAGGGAAAAAAAACAAATAACACACAAGGGAATCCCCATAAGGTTAACATCTGATCTCTCAGCAGAAACTCTGCAAGCCAGAAGGGAGTGGCAGGATATACTTAAAGTCATGAAGGAGAAAAACCTACAACCAAGATTACTCTACCCAGCAAGGATCTCATTCAGATTCGATGGAGAAATTAAAACCTTTACAGACAAGCAAAAGCTGAGAGAGTTCAGCACCACCAAACCAGCTTTACAACAAATGCTAAAGGAAATTCTCTAGGCAAGAAACACAAGAGAAGGAAAACACCTACAATAACAAACCCAATACATTTAAGAAAATGGGAATAGGAACATACATATCGATAATTACCTTGAATGTAAATGGATTAAATGCTCCCACCAAAAGACACAGGCTGGCTGAATGGATACAAAAACAAGACCCATACATATGCTGTCTACAAGAGACCCACTTCAGACCTAGGGACACATACAGACTGAAAGTGAGGGGATGGAAAAAGATATTCCATGCAAATGGAAATCAAAAGAAAGCTGGAGTAGCAATTCTCATATCAGACAAAATAGACTTTAAAATAAAGACTATTACAAGAGACAAAGAAGGACACTATATAACGATCAAGGGATCGATCCAAGAGGAAGGTATAACAATTGTAAATATTTATGCACCCAACATAGGAGCACCTCAATACATAAGGCAAATACTAACAGCCATGAAAGGGGAAATTGACAGCAACACAATCATAGTAGGGGACTTTAACACCCCACTTTCACCAATGGACAGATCATCCAAAATGAAAATAAATAAGGAAACACAAGCTTTAAATGATACATTAAACAATATGGACTTAATTGATATTTATAGGACATTCCACCCAAAAACAACAGAATACACATTTTTCTCAAGTGCTCATGGAACATTCTCCAGGATAGATCATATCTTGGGTCACAAATCAAGCCTTGGTAAATTTAAGAAAATTGAAATCGTATCAAGTATCTTTTCCAACCACAACGCTATGAGACTAGATATCAATTACAGGAAAAGATCTGTAAAAAATACAAACACATGGAGGCTACACAATACATTACTTAATAACGAAGTGATTACTGAAGAAATCAAAGGGGAAATCAAAAAATACCTAGAAACAAATGACAATGGAGACACGACGACCTAAAACCTATGGGACACAGCAAAAGCAGTGCTAAGAGGGAAGTTTATAGCAATACAAGCCTACCTCAAGAAACAGGAAACATCTCGAATAAACAACCTAACCTTGCACCTAAAGCAATTAGAGAAAGAAGAACAAAAAAAACCCAAAGCCAGCAGAAGGACAGAAATTATAAAGATCAGGTCAGAAATAAATGAAAAAGAAATGAAGGAAACAATAGCAAAAATCAATGAAACTAAAAGCTGGTTCTTTGAGAAGATAAACAAAATTGATAAACCATTAGCCAGACTCATCAAGAGAAAAAGGGAGAAGACTCAGATCAATAGAATTAGAAATGAAAAAGGAGAAGTAACCACTGACACTGCAGAAATACAAAAGATCATGAGAGATTACTACAAGCAACTCTATGCCAATAAAATGGACAACCTGGAAGAAATGGACAGATTCTTAGAAATGCACAAACTGCCGAGACTGAACCAGGAAGAAATAGAAAATATGAACAGACCAATCACAAGCACTGAAATTGAAACTGTGATTAAAAACCTTCCAACAAACAAAAGCCCAGGACCAGATGGCTTCACAGGCGAATTCTATCAAACATTTAGAGAAGAGCTAACACCTATCCTTCTCAAACTCTTCCAAAATATTGCAGAGGGAGGAACACTCCCCAACTCATTCTACGAGGCCACCATCACCCTGATACCAAAACCAGACAAAGATGTCACAAAGAAAGAAAACTACAGGCCAATATCACTGATGAACATAGATGCAAAAATCCTCAACAAAATACTAGCAAACAGAATCCAACAGCACATTAAAAGGATCATACACCATGATCAAGTGGGGTTTATCCCAGGAATGCAAGGATTCTTCAATATACGCAAATCAATCAATGTGATACACCATATTAACAAATTGAAGGAGAAAAACCATATGATCATCTCAATAGATGCAGAGAAAGCTTTTGACAAAATTCAACACCCATTTATGATAAAAGCCCTGCAGAAAGTAGGCATAGAGGGAACTTTCCTCAACATAATAAAGGCCATATATGACAAACCCACAGCCAACATTGTCCTCAATGGTGAAAAACTGAAACCATTTCCACTAAGATCAGGAACAAGACAAGGTTGCCCACTCTCACCACTATTATTCAACATAGTTTTGGAAGTGTTAGTCACAGCAATCAGAGAAGACAAAGAAATAAAAGGAATCCAAATCGGAAAAGAAGAAGTAAAGCTGTCGCTATTTGCAGATGACATGATACTATACATAGAGAATCCTAAAGATGCTACCAGAAAACTCCTAGAGCTAATCAATGAATTTGGTAAAGTAGCAGGATACAAAATTAATGCACAGAAATCTCTTGCATTTCTATACACTAATGATGAAAAATCTGAAAGTGAAATTAAGAAAACACTCCCATTTACCATTGCAACAAAAAGAATAAAATATCTAGGAATAAACCTACCTAAGGAGACAAAAGACCTGTATGCAGAAAATTATAAGACACTGATGAAAGAAATTAAAGATGATACAAATAGATGGAGAGATATACCATGTTCCTGGATTGGAAGAATCAACATTGTGAAAATGACTCTACTACCCAAAGCAATCTACAGATTCAATGCAATCCCTATCAAACTACCACTGGCATTTTTCACAGAACTAGAACAAAAAATTTCACAATTTGTATGGAAACACAAAAGACCCCGAATAGCCAAAGCAATCTTGAGAACGAAAAATGGAGCTGGGGGAATCAGGCTCCCTGACTTCAGACTATATTACAAAGCTTCAGTAATCAAGACAGTTTGGTATTGGCACAAAAACAGAAATATAGATCAATGGAACAGGATAGAAAGCCCAGAGATAAACCCACACACATATGGTCAACTTATCTTTGATAAAGGAGGCAAGCATATACAGTGGAGAAAAGACAGCCTCTTCAATAAGTGGTGCTGGGAAAATTGGACAGGAACATGTAAAAGTATGAAACTAGAACACTCCCTGACACCATGCACAAAAATAAACTCAAAATGGATTAAAGACCTAAGTGTAAGGGCAGACACTATCAAACTCTTAGAGGAAAACATAGGCAGAACACTCTATGACATACATCACAGCAAGATTCTTTTTGACCCAGCTCCCAGAGAAATGGAAATAAGAACACAAATAAACAAATGGGACCTAATGAAACTTAAAAGCTTTTGCACAGCAAAGGAAACCATAAACAAGACCAAAAGACAACCCTCAGAATGGGAGAAAATATTTGCAAATGAAGCAACTGACAAAGGATTAATCTCCAAGATTTACAAGCAGCTCATGCAGCTCAATAACAAAAAAACGAACAACCCAATCCAAAAATGGGCAGAAGATCTAAATAGACATTTCTCCAAAGAAGATATACAGATGGCCTACAGACACATGAAAGAATGCTCAACATCATTAATCATTAGAGAAATGCAAATCAAAACGACAATGAGATATCATCTCACACCGGTCAGAATGGCCATCATCAAAAAATCTAGAAACAATAAATGCTGGAGAGGGTGTGGAGGAAAGGGAACACTCTTGCACTGTTGGTGGGAATGTAAATTGATACAGCCACTATGGAGAACAGTATGGAGGTTCCTTAAAAAACTACAAATAGAACTACCATACGACCCAGCAATCCCACTACTGGGCATATACCCTGAGAAAACCATAGGTCAAAAAGAGTCATGTACCAAAATGTTCATTGCAGCTCTATTTACAATAGCCAGGACATGGAAGCAACCTAAATGTCCATCGACAGATGAATGGATAAAGAAGATGTGGCACATATATACAATGGAATATTACTCAGCCATCAAAAGAAATGAAATGGAGGTATTTGTAATGAGGTGGATGGAGTTAGAGTCTGTCATACAGAGTGAAGTAAGTCAGAAAGAGAAAAACAAATACAGTATGCTAACACATATATATGGAATCTAAGGGAAAAAAAAAAAAAAGGCCATGAAGAACCTAGTGGCAAGACGGGAATAAAGACACAGACCTACTAGAGAATGGACTTGAGGATATGGGGAGGGGGTGGGGTGCGATGTGACAGGGTAAGAGAGTGTCATGGACATATATACACTACCAAATGTAAAATAGATAACTAGTGGGAAGCAGCCGCATAGCACAGGGAGATCAGCTCGGTGCTTTGTGACCACCTAGAGGGGTGGGATGGGGAGGGTGGGAGGGAGGGAGATGCAAGAGGGAAGAGAAATGGGAACATATTGTATATGTATAACAGATTCACTTTGTTATAAAGCAGATGCTAACACACTATTGTAAGGCAATTATACTTCAATAAAGATGTTTGAAAAAAAAATGCCATTTACAATAGTATCAAAATACAAAATACTTAAGGATAGATCTGTAAAAAGATATGCAAGACCTATAAACTACAAAACATCTTTGGAATTAAAGATTACCTAAATAAACAGAGAGATATACCTCATTCATGAGTTAGAAGACTTGAACTGACCTATAGAGACAATGCAATTCCAGTCAAAATCCCAGCAAGCTTTTTGATTCATGGAAATTCAAAGGACGTAGAATAACTAAAACAACGTTGTAAAAGAACAGCAAAGTTGCGGGACTATCACAACCTGATTTAAGCTACAGTAATCAAGACAGTATGGTATCATTATCAAGAAAGATAAATAGGTCAATAGAACACAGGAGAGTCTGGAAACAGACCTAAACATATATGGACAACTGTTTTTTGAAAAAGGTACAAAGGCAATGCCATTTGAACATATAGCGTTTTTCAACAAATGGTGCTGTAAACAACTGGACATCTATATGCTAAAAAATAAACTTCAATCCATATCTTTTACCAGATAGAAAAATTAACTAAAATTAAATCACAGCTCTAAATGTAAAAAGATGATAAAACATCTAGGAGAAAACAGCAGAAAATCTTTGTGACTTTGGGTTAGGCAAAGATTTTTTACATACAACATGAAGAGTATGATCCACAAAAGAACAAATTGATAAGAACTTTAAAAATTCAAAAATTAAAAACTTCTGCTCTTTGAAAGTCACTATTAGACAGCTATATGTATGCATATATCCCCTCCAAGTTCCATTTTTAAATTTTATTCCCTTTGTCCCATTTGTGCACTGAGTTTACATGTTATATTTTTCATCTTTCCTATATGTGAACTCTGTTTATAGAGCTGCTAATGCAACTGTAATTTTAGTTTTTAATAATATTTCTCTTAAATTTCCTGATATCAGCTTGTCTGTTCTTTGATGCTTAGTAGGATCATCATTTTATCATGCAGATGACATTCTTTGATATTCCTTATCTCTAGAATGATATGAAATATTTTTTTATTTTTATTTCCTGACTTTGGACTTGTTCTACCTTTTGTATTTGGTATTCTATTCATGCAGATATTTGCAATGCTAGCAATAGGGTACACGTTAATTTATTTGTTCTACAGAGCTGAGTGTCTATCTGGTATACTTTAAATGTCAATTTATTGCATGTTAAGCTGTTAAAATTATAACAATAAAATAAAAGCAATCTAAAGAATTACTTCAATTCATTCCCAGCCCAGGGTTTCCATAGACTTCCAAATTAGAAAGCAGTGAGCTAAATAGCACACTTAAGCTTTTAGGCTGGAAATAGAGTATTGTTTCATAACAGAAATTGGATATATATGAGGATAATGATTCAATGGTTGTTAGCTTAATGTGCTCTGACAGATGTTTCAAGAATGATAAACTAGATCTCAGACTAGATTTTACTTCCTTTTTTTCCTCCCTTTCTTTTTTCCCCCCGTTATCATTCAGCAACAGAAATGGGTAAGAGACTAAGGATGGCTTAATTAAAATAACACAATCGTGTGGCTCATATAGATAACATAGCAAGTGTCTTCGACCACTCTGCAAGGTGGTATTTCATAGAATTTTAGACACGGAAGGGAGCCCTCATTTTACAGACTAGCAATCCCAGATGGAAAATGAAGTTAAATAGCTTTTCCAAAGTCACAGAGCTAGAATTTGGTGACATTTTAAAAAAATTCATTCAAAAAAAGAAAAAGAAAAAGAAAAAGATTTTGGGCAGAATATATTAACTGGTAGCCAATTGTCTGACCAGGCTGTTTTTCTGCTTTCCTGTTTATGCATAGGACCATAAGCAGGTATGAGGTTAAAATAACTAAGACAGTGGTTCTCAATCTTCATTGCATAATAAAAACAAGAAACCAGACCCTACCCCCAGGGTTGATCCAATTGGTTTGGGCAGGTCAGTGTTCTCAAACTTCAGCGTTCATCAGAATCACGTGAAGGGCCTGTTAAAACAGATTGCCAGCCCCACCCCCAGAGTTTGATTTTGGGGGTTGGAATGGTGCCCGATAACTTGCATTTCTCATAAATCCTGAAGTCACATTGATGCTGCTGGTCTGTGAACCACACTTTGAGAACCACTGGGGGTAAGGCATCAGGTAATTTTTCTTTAAGTTCCTCAAGATGGTAACGTTCAGCCAGTTGAAAATCACTGGCCTAAAAACAATCATTCTCAATCTTTTTTGGTATCCCCTGGGGAATTAAAAAAAAAATACTGCTGCCTGAGTCTCTACCCCAGCTCTTCTTTTTTAATTGATCTGGGATGCAGCCTGAGCCTTGGGATTTTTTAAAGGATTGCATGAATAAAGGAATCATACTTCAGATGATTGTGACATGCAGCCAGGACTGAGAGTCGCTGAAAATTTTTTGCCTCCTCAAATCTTATTACCATTTACCTAAAATTTCCCCAGAGCTGGGTACTTTCACCACCATCACATATTAGAAATTCCTTTCTAACTGGTTGTCTATGAACAATGATTTATTTCCACTTCGATGTTTTACTAATGCTAATATTTATTGAATACTTGGATGCAGTCGGCCTGGTGGTGAGGGTTTTGCCTCTTTACCATCCTTTTGTTTTGCTTTGCTTACTGAATGGTTATGCTTTAAATCATCTTTCCTTAAAGAGAGACCCTGTAATTTCTAGAATCAATACTGTCTTCTAAGTTGTGGTTAATATATATCACGTTTTATTCTGTTTCTGCTGGTTAGAAACTCAAGACAGGAAAAGAGAGGGAGAGAGAGAAAGGGTGGGGGGATCTTATAGAAAAAAAAAAAATTCTTCTGATCTTAACACATTATCCTTAGTATTTGCTTCTCTGTGGCTCTTGGCTGGGGTTATCTGGAAATGGATAGATTCAGTAATTCCAAGAGGAAAATTCCAAGAATACTTATGACCGCAACCTAAGGCAGCTGATTTTCCTTTTGCTTTTTTTTTTTTTTTTTTTTTTTTTTTGAAATTCACGTTCTTTTATTTATTTATTTCTGGCTGTGTTGAGTCTTTGTTTCTGTGCGAGGGCTTTCTCCAGCTGCGGCGAGTGGGGACCACTCTTCATCGCGGTGCGCGGGCCTCTCACTGTCGCGGCCTCTCTTGTTGCGGAGCACAGGCTCCAGACGCGCAGGCTCAGTAATTGTGGCTCACGGGCCCAGTTGCTCCGTGGCATGTGGGATCTTCCCAGACCGGGGCTCGAACCCGTGTCCCCTGCATTGGCAGGCAGATTCTCAACCACTGCGCCACCAGGGAAGCCCCTCCTTTTGCTTTTAATTAATGCATTTCTTTCATTTCCAACTAAAAAAAAAAAAAGCCACTAATTTTTTCCCCCAAAAGTAACTTCCTCTGGAACAAATTATAATACTATTAAGCACAATGATATGACTTGTTTCAGGTAAAGGGGCTTTAGCTGAGAAGACTTAAAAGGAAATATTCAGTTATTTTTACCTGTTTCACAGCTGTGCTTAACGCTTCCTGTCAGGACCCTATGCTCACTCTTTACAAGACAGTACGGATATGTGCTACTACACAGCCCTCCTCATGCAGAACAGTATTTTCAGAATTAAGGTTAAGAATGCATCCTACAGCTTTAGTTCCCAAAGTTCCATTTGTTCCAAGCTTCATGAGATCTGAGAGCCATCAGGAGCTGTATCTTTAACTTTTAGACCTGTGGCCTAGCGAGGTGATTAATAAATGGTACTTAATTAATGTTAACTAGATGAATGAATGTATACACATGTCTGTATTTGCTTCACATAAGCCCACACCATAGGGAGACCAAGGCTCAGACAACTCTAAGAGTTAAGGAAGGCAAATGCCACCTTTACGATGTAAGATGTCTTCGATACTCCATTTTTCTTTTCCCTACTTTTGTACCAGTTTTGATAAGAACACAGTTCAGCCTAATGAGGTCAGATGGTCCATCTCCTCACCCACCCACTTTCCTTCTTAAAATGGCCAAAGCAGCTATTCTGATCCTACCACAAAACACAAAATTACTTATCACAAAAACATAACTGTGGGAGGTATTCATCGATGAAATGTAGCCATGTAGATTCTATGATACATGTTGCCAGAAAATTTGGGGGCAGTTTTTCAAGGCCGATAAGCCCATTATGGGAAAGGACCTGGCTGGGAAAAGTGGTGGGTGAGAGAGCACTGCAGGGAGGTCAGAGTTCAACCTGGGCCAACACACAGGACAGCACCTAGGTCACTTCTCTGCGTTTCAGTTTCCTCATCCTCAAAGGAAGAGGTAGTGCTGAGTGACCTCCAGTGGTCCTCCTAACTCTGACACAGCCTGCATCTCTATATTTCTCTTCATATTATGGCTTACACAATCACTGTGGAAACACTTAAGGGCCGAGCAGGGAAGTCTACATATTTACTTTGAAGGATAAGAAAAGAATTGATTTTAAACTATTGTAAAATGTCAGGATTTAGGGTTTTGTTTTGTTCTGATTGGTATTAAATACAAATATTCCCCTGTATTTGCTGCTTCAGTTTCCATATAACATCAATTTTCCAAAGCAATATGGACTTGCATTATATTATTCTTTAAAATGTTGTATGAAGCCAGGTTGGGTAACATTTTTGTTTTGAGGCACAGGACTTGAATTACCAAGGGACACAGTTCAGTTTATAATATAAATAAGTTTTCCAGGAACCTGTTTTACATTAGAGACTGCTACAAAACTAAGAAAAAATTGTTGTAAGACCACCAAATAGGCTTGAAACAAAGTTGATCCAACCTATTCACCTGTCTTGGAAATTAGCAAGCATCGCTACAGTTAGGTTGATGCCCACTAACGACCTGAGTCATGGTAATTTAAAAAGACTGGCTTGATTAGGTCTAGGTCCTTGTGCTACATGGACCTTCACCCAATGAAAGCATTAGAAATTAACTTTATGACACCAAAATGAGAACCAACAATACAGAAATCATAAAAATATACCATAAATCAAAATCATTATCTATTAAATTACTTAGTTTTGAGCTGAGCTTTGGTTACTGAAATAATTTAAAGGAACTAATAAATATGCAATCCACACTACACCTGCTTATAATCATAAAGAGAGTTTTAAAAATCCATTTTCAACATGAAGAGATTGTTTGTGCCTTATTCCCGAACAATAATACCCAAACACTGAAGCAAAAAAGTCAGCTATCTATTTACCTATTGGTGACCAACAACAGAACTTTAGTGCTTTCAGGAGTCAGGCCATTTTCACCCTTATTTTACAAAGCTAAACCAAGACTTCTGTTATCAGAAGGAGCAATCTGCTGCTAGGGTCTGCCCAAACTTCAAGCACCTGCTTTCTCTGGTCTGGAGGCAGATGGTACATCATAAAAATAAAAGTCATGGGGAAAATGCACAGAAAGATATTCCCTTTAAAACCCTTTAGGAGGTTCTTTTTTCCTAAAATCTAATGCTATAAATATACATGTTTATGTTAATATCTTAGCTTAGAATTTGGGAACTGATTCAGGGGCATTAAAAAAGTTTCCTTAGCCTGATTCATATTCATGTGTTCACATATTTCCATAGAATGGGGAAACAGCCTTTACTTTAGCTGATTAGCACCTAAGGCAGGCCAGAACAGGAATTTTGGAATTCTAACAAATATCCTGAGCGAAAGCAGCTGCCATCCTTATCCTTCAATATTACTGCTAACTGTACCTCCATTAAGCTCTCTTATAGTAACTAAGACACCGCTTAACAGGTGTCTGAATCAGCTCAGGCTGCTATAACAAAATAGCACAGCTGGAGTAGCTGAAACAACAGGAGTTTACTTCTCACAGTTCTGGAGGCTGGTGAGTCCAAGATCAAGGTGCCAGCCAATTTGGTTCCCCCATGAGTCTCCTCTTCCTGGCTGGCAGACAGTGCCTTCTCACTATGTCCTCAGATGGTAGAGAGACAGAAACCTCTGATCTCTCTTCTTCTTCCCATAAGAACATTGATCCCAACATGGAGGCCGCACCTCATGATCTCATCTGAACTAATTTCCTCCCAGAGGCCCCGCCTCCAAATAGCATCACATGGGGCTTAGGGCTTCAGCGTATGAATTTTGGAGGGACACAAACATTCAGACCATAACAATGGAATAACCTCATTTATATTTGTGGGATTTGTATAGATGAGCTAGGGTGTAATAAATTGGCCTCATAATATGCTTTTCCACAATAATTATGTAGGGTGGTGTTTCTCAAACTTTAGCTGCATCGGAATCCCCTGAAGCTTGTTAAACACAGATCTCTTGGCCCGACCTCCAGGGATTCTGATTTAGTAGGTCTGTGTGGGGACCTGAGGATTTGCATTCGTAACAAGCTCCCAGGTGATGCTGACGCTGTTTGAGAACCACTGATGCAGGGGTTCCCTTTGGAATGTTAATATCAGTTATGATTCTTTGGGCCTGTATTGGCTTCTCAGTAATACCTGTTTTATGCTGAACATATTTGAAATGTGTCAGTTTGCTTATACACAGATGTTGCAGTTACATACAAAGATGCTCAATAAGCAGATGGATAGATCTGCTGGGGCGAGGCTTCTTTGTGCTGTGAGCACCCAGGGAGAGTCAATTAATGCAGTATGTCTCATTAGCCAATTGTGACTTCACAAGTCACCAAGATTTACAAGAGTGTCTTCTGACATCTTATCCTTACTGATTTTTAATCTTAGAATTTAGATCTAGTCTTTAAAGTTGCTGGATTCTGCTATCTTACATCTACAAGCACGTTGCAATTGTTTGAACGAATATCAAATTTTGACAAATATTAATATGAAGCATTTGAGCAATGCTTACTATACATGTTCAACTCATTTGTCCTGTAATCATACTTGGCTAAATTTTAAAGCATGGCTCTGTCATGAAACAGCATAATTTTAAGATTTACTTCAAGTACGCTTTGGAATGTAAACATACCTTATTTAGCTTTACAAAATATTGCAGTCCAGCTTCCAAGGGATTTGTATCACAGTTCATCTAAAAGGGAAAACACGCATTTTAAATCTTAGATGAGTGCAAATTGTTTTAATAACATCACTTTCATATATACTTTTTAGGGAAGAGAACGCTTTTTCACTATGAATATAGATTCTGAAAAAGGAAAATTGTGGACTGGCCTCAAAGTAATTTTTTTAAATCTAAAATTCAAATGTAGCCTTTCAGCAAATACTGTTATTTCAATAGCAAATTAGAAACTAAAATTCACAGTTTGTTTCCAAGGCTCTCTTTGCATAACAAACATCTGAGGGATACCACAACAATGATGTCTTCCCAGAAACAAGACTTTCAGAAGCTTTTATCTAATAATTTTACATAAACAGGTTTTGAAAAGGTATTAAGTAATTTACTTATCTTACAATCATCCAGAAATTGGGATAAGTAGAGGAAAAAGCAAGTGGTAGGAAAATGGCTTCTACAGAGTTCAGGAGAGGGAAAAGGAAAAAATAGAGATTGAATCTCAATCTTTTCAAATTGGTTGAGTTATTACAATATAGTTCAAGGGGAACTAAAGCCACTATTTGGGACTAGACCTGATTTTTGTTTGCTTGTTTATTTTGTTGTCGTTGGTCTCTTTTGCTTCAGGACAACTGGTCTAAACCTCATAAAAAGTAGCCAAACTTAAAAAAAAAGACAACACAGCCCTCGTATGAACTGGATGAGTAATATAAACTTGTTTTACATAACATAAAATTTTGGCCTCATATTTCCTAATCCATTTGCGCACCTCTAAAATTATTTTTTACCTGCTCAAAGTTTCAGAATTCCAGGAAAAAAATGAAAACAAAGCCCAGATGCTTGATTGATGTATTAACACTAGAGGGCGTGCTGGCACTGCTGGGAAACCGGAGGGATAGGGGATGGAGGAAACCATTTCAGAGGAGGGCTCCCAGGGAAAAGGCAGGGAGGCGCAGAAACGCCTGACCGCAAAGGCTACTTCAGCTGCTTCATCCCTTGTGGAGTGTGGAGACAGAGCCATCCTCTACTTTTCTCCCTGCAGCAGCCTCCGCTGAGAACCCCACCCACACCCGGCTTGTAGGCTGAGAATCCTTGTAACACAGCACCTCTCCTGCAAAACAGTGACTTGCCCCAGGGCCCTTGTTCTTTCAGGGGCTCCAGGAGGCTGCCCTCTCCACCTCAAAGCCCACTTGCTTCTTCCCCTGGTCTAGCTGTCCAAGGGACCCTGCCTGCACTTTCAAACCCACTCTGCCCTCAAATTTATTGTTATATCCTAGGCACTTTGTAGACTATCTAATCTCGACAATAACTCTGGAGGAGAAAGTTGGCCCTATCTTATAGAGAAGTAAACAGACTCTAGAGGGTTAAGGCCACACAGTTAGTATGTGGTGGAGGATACATCTGAACCCAAGAGACCCTACCCTGAAGTAAGTACATCTTTTACCACTGTCCCTTATCTCACCTCCCAGGCCTAAAACCTTAACGTCTTCCAAGGAAACAACTAGCAAATCTGAAAAAATTAAGGGGTCTAAAAATATCCTGCCATGTTGGAGATAAAACAGAGAATAGAGCCACTTTTGTGTAATCTGGACCAAGTTGTTTATTATTTCTTAGTGTGATTGTGTTTTGAACAGGGATTGTGTGTAGAACTGCCAACCCCTTGCCCAAGAATCACCAATAATACCTCCTTCAGGGAGAGTTGAGAAGGTAGATGAGATCATGCCTATGAAAGTGGTGTGTCACTACACAAATAGAAACCCTGAGTTCCCATTATTAATGGTGGGAGTGGGCTGGACCAACACATCCCAGACCACCAACCCTGCCCCCCCTCAGAAAGACCCCTTTGGTTGCTACTTCCCCAAAAGGTGCGGGATAAGAAAGAACTGAGGATGGGCAATGTGACAGAGGAGAAGGAAGAATTTGAAAGGTAGTCCTCAAGTCCCGTGCGGTAGGCAGGCTCCCTTGGGATAGCCACAGCTCAGCACACAGTCAGAGACAGATGTCCAGGGCTCTCTGCTAAGCCGGAGGAATTAGGGCAGAATAAACATTATGTCATAATTCCACTGAATTTGCAACTGGGAAATTGAGGAGAAAAACCTCTTTCCCTAATTAAATAAAACTTCGGGGAATTCCCAGGTGCTCCAGTGGTTAGGGCTCTGCACTTCCACTGCAGGGGGCATGGGTTTGATCCCTGGTCTGGGGAACTGAGATCTCGCATGCTGCACAGCATGGCCAAAACAAAAAAATTTTTTTTTCTTATAATACATACTTTCTCTTACAGCCAGAGCCAATGTTAACGCAGTTAAAACTAACCCTTATATAAAAATCAGATACAATACACGTAAAATTTTAATAAAGATGCTAGCATTTCAAACCTCTGACCCCCAGGCTCTGAAAGCTTTCTCCAGTCTTAAGGCATTCATGGCATAGGTTCCAAAGTTGTCAATTCCCTCTTTCTGGCCTGCATTCATGATAATGTCATAAAGTGCCGCAGAATCTTCTCGTCTGTGGTACAGCTCCCAACCCAGCTCACCTGAAATACACCCACAAGTGCCCACCAGAGTAAGAATGATGATCATTGAGTCTAATGTGCATTAGCTAAAACACATCAATAAATGGAGAGATTCCATTTATGCAATATAGACATTGTTGAGTTTTAAAAGACCAGTTCAGAAAAAGGTTGCAACCAAACCCCACTGCAAAGGAGCCTGCCATATCACAGACGCTTTTGTGCCCAATCCTGTCCCCCGCACAGAGGGTAGCATCTAGGACATCTCATGACACAGAAAGACTGTGATGCAGGAGTTACTCTTGCCCCTTGACCTCAGCTTCATAATGTTAAGTGAGGAATTAGCATGGCAGAGTTTATCAAGAAAAGGGGTTCAAGGTTTAGACACCTCAACCCCCAACTCCTTGGCCCCAAATCACAAGGCTTAAAGATAAAGGCAACTGATGACAATTATTCAAATGGTCTTCGCTGTGGGATAGCCATAGTCTCTAATGCCCCCCACTCCCCCCTTCTTCCCCATTTGGTCATTTCATTCACCATTAGAGCGGTGGGCAAAAAACAAAGAAAATGAAACCCAACCCAAAGAGTCTGCTTATTTTTTATTCTGCTTATATTTTATTCTGGTCACCATTTTCCCAAGGTTGGGCAGAGGAAGGATGGTGAAAAGGGACAGCGGAAGCCCAGGGAAGAGCTATGGCCTTTATACTGTGTGTTCGCCTCACTCCTCATGTCAAGGGCTGATGGTGAGGTGCTTCTCCAGGACAAACACCAGAACGTGAGCAACACGTAATTGAGTGAATGCCTGGGCACCCAGTACGCCTTCTGTGAAGGGACAGGGAATCTAGAGGGAGTTAGAAGTGAGCCCAGAGCACCAATGGGGAGCATTCATTCATCCCTGTTTCCAAATATCTACTATGTGCAATGTTAGCTGCAGAGCAAGTCTCCCCTAGTGCACTTAGAGTCAGAAAGAAAGATGATCAGTGGTAATGCTTTAAGAGAGGTGCCTGATACATTCACGCTGTTCTCTATGGGAGACTCTATCAATGGGAGACCATTTTGAATGTTCCTAAACAGAATCAGCTGGCCTGAATATTCTGTCCACCCTTCCAACTATTCTAACAGCCATCTTCCTTCCCACTTTCTTACCTACCTTTCCAAATGGTAGACAGCTAGCTATGAGCCTGGAACAACAATTGGAAATCTGTGGAAGGACTCTCTCAGACTAGGAGTGAATAAACAGAATTGTCAGAAGAGTCAGGCAGGAGAAATCTTTCTCCAAAGTTAAAATGACCAAAATGAATGTGTGTGTCTGTGTGTGTGTGTGTGCTGTGTGTATGTGCATGCGTGCACACATTTCTGGTAACTGCTTTTAAATTTTAGAGACTTACTCTAGGTTGTTTTCCAATTCTTACCAGTATAAGATATCCTGATAGCAGTGACAGGAATGTTGGAAACCTTTAAAGACTTGGTCTGAAGAAACTTGAAAATATCATCACTAAGATCTTCAGAGGTCAGTTTCTGAAGGACCTTTCTTGCATGTGGCCCTGCGACACCAAGGACTCCAAGCTCATCGGTTATGTTTTTAATTTCAACATCATATCCACCTTTGACAGCCTCTTCTTCAATCCATCTGCATTTGAGATTCATAAACATCGTGTTAAATCTTGCTTGAATAATGCATGTTGGTAACAGATTATTTCTCAGAAGAAATGCTCTGTGTCTAGAATTGCCAGAAAGTCCCTAGAATGTCATTTCATATAATCACCTAATTTTTAAAGTTGAGGAAACTGAGTCCCAGAGAAGTTGAATGATCCTCTTTAAACTACCCACTTAAATGTGTGGGTAATTTTTCACAGTACAGAAGGACCCTTCCATTTAAACAAGCTCTGCCACACGATTCTTTTAAATAGTGACAGCCCTATTGCATTTAAACTGATGATTCAATCTTGGGAGAATTTTCTCTAATACCTGTACACAGGAGGCATGCTTGTGCTGCTAAAGGTTAATAATGTGCCTGCCACCAGACACATAGTTGTTCTGACAATGACAAGGAAAAGATTAAAGACTAGTTTCAATTTCTGAGTCTTGATGAGTTATTGGAACCCAGTTATAGGGTTTGTTTATAATTTATTGAGCAGTCCCTGGAGCTACACAAGTCTATCATAAAATGATCATCTGGATTGACACAAAGCTAAGCTACTAAGATGGCTCCCAATGCACTTTGGATTGGAGGATATAATCTGAATCATTTTACAACTAGAGTGAGAATCTGTCAGAGTAAGATGTTTATTAAACAACAATATTCCAAATATTTTTGAAATACTGAAGATTATAGATTTTAGAGTAGACTAAATAGTAGACTAAAGATTCATGTGAAGGATTGACTTGGCAGTTCAATGATTTAGATGCAGCTTTGTGGCACAAAGCATGAAAAAGGAAGAAGAAAAACCAGGGAGGCAGTTCACTAAAGTGGACCAACTGTGGGCATCAGAATCAACAAGGCTGGCTTGAGCAGGTTACTTTAACCCAAACTTCACTTTCCTCACCTGAAATAGGGAATAATATATACCTTGTAGATATATCTATTAAAAGAATTTATTGAGATAATGTGTAAAAATGGTTTTGACATATTGGTGATGCCTAACAAATGGGAGTTAATATTATTAAAACCAGTAAACCCCATGGATGGATTACCTTTGGGAGGGGGATGGTTATAGGGGCCCTTCAAATAATTTCCTCTAAGAGACATGAAGTTTATTTAAAACAATAAGATTTTAAGAATTAAAGTTGTACTTTCAATTACGGGTAAAACAAACAAACAAACAAAAAAAACCTCGGTGCAAGATTGGGTCAATATATAATCCATGTAAAATTTTCTTACTAGGTGTACACTTACCTAAGATCATGAAGTTCTGATCCAGAACCAGTTATTAATAGAAACTCCCCAGGAGACTGGTGAGAAACTGTCAACTCAGCATATACTTGACCTTTTGGTGTTAACATGTGACTTATATTTGTAAAACCCACCTACACAAAAGAATTTTAAATTACCTCAGGATGAAATAAAAATCTTATGTGTCCTTTTAACACCACATGGGAATAAAAATGTGGGTGTCAACAATGAAAAACATCTGAATGCTATCATTTATATCAATTGTGTGAACTATCTGTAAACTTAAACCCATTAATTTTGAAGTTTTCAGTTTAAATGACCATTATAATTACTTGTCATAAAAATTACACTTCAGCCAATTTGGGGGTTCCCATTTACACAACTAAACAAAGTCATAAGGTCCTTAGATGATAATTCATTTAACAAAAATTTAAATTTGAAAATTAGCTAGAATACCCTTGGTTAGTTGAAGGGTTCTGGTGTTCATACAGAAATCATTAGGTGAATTGAAATAACATATTGGTTTTTTTGAAAACGAGAGGTAGAGAATTAAGTAGGCCAGAATCCTGGACCTTGTACCCCTATAAGGTTATTTACCTTGGGAATGACATTTGCAAAGAGATGGTCCAACAATCTAATGGAGTCTTGGCCTTTGATATTAAACTTGCCAAATGGTGACAGGTCAATCACCCCTACTCTTTGCATAACCTGTTTATACTCAGAGCCCACAGGATCAAACCAGTTTGTGCGGTGAAAACTTGGCCTGAAACACAATGTTTGTCATAAAACAAGAGTTACTCACTTTCAAAAAATTACAGAATAAGGATATTTTAATACACCCTATTTGCCTAGAAAATTTCATTTGGGGGAAAAGTGCCACCTGTTCTACAAATCATACATATATACTGGAATCTGATTTTTTAAGTTACTCATCTATCCCTTGACCCATTTCATAGTGAATGAAGTATTAATTAACTAGAAAATAAGCTAGGCCATGTGGGTTCTCAGATCTGGAAAAGAGCTTAGAAGTTAACCAATCCTGTAGTTTTCAACCTTGGTTACATATTAGAATCACCAGGGGAAGCATTTTAAAAATACTAATTTGGGGGACATAATTAAACCAGAATATATGAGGGGTAGAGCTGTCTTGTTTGTTGTTTCTCAAATATTTATGCAAATACATCACTTGTACTTGTTAAGATGCCGATTCTGATGCAGCAGGTCTGGGGAGGGGAGCTAGATTCTGCACTCTAACAGGCTTCATGCTGGTCCACCTGGAGTAAGCAAGGATCTGGTCCAACATCTTCATTTTTTAGAGAAGAGGCACAAAGTGACTTCCAAAGTCTTTGCATTAGTTAATTACAGAGCTGGGCCTGGAACAAAGGTCTCCTAACTCATTATGCAGGATCATTTCTACTTTACAGAGCTGACTATTAATGTGGTATTTTAACTTCAGAGCAGGATGCTAAGTCTGCAAAAAGTTTTCAGTGGTTTAATTATTAAAATAGTAGAAGAAACAGGCCAGGTCCAAATAGCACAAGGTGAAGAATAGATCTGGCATTTATCTGAGCCATTTAGGAAAAACCAAACCAGTATTTTGCCCCCAGGTAATCGCCACTGGCTGACTACAGAGTCCAAATTCATTAATCAACAACTGGCCCTCTACTATACTTTGGACCTTTTAGATCTGATCTTAAAGTAGACATCAAAACTTGTTTAAATAAGCAAAATGACAGGTCAAAAAAAAAAAAAAGAGAGAGAGAGAATTGGACTTCCTGGTGGTGCAGTGGTTAAGAACCCACCTGCCAATGCAGGGGACACGGGTTCCGATCCCTGGTCTGGGAAGATCCCACATGCCGCGAAGCAACTAAGCCCGTGTGCCACAACTACTGAGCCTGCACTCTAGAGCCCGTGAGCCACAACTACTGAAGCCCGCGTGTGTAGAGCCCACGCCCCGCAACAAAAGAAGACACCGCAATGAGAAGCCCGTGCGCCACAAAGGAGAGTAGCCCCTGCTCGCCACAACCAGAGAAAGCCCATGTGCAGCAATGAAGACCCAATACAGCTGAGAAAGAAAAAGGAGAACTTAACGTGAAAATGAAACTTTGTTTTCTCTTGGTTTATGGATTCTCATGAGAAAAAATATATAATCACTATTAATCCCAAGTACAACAATGGTATGCAATCCAAGTATAATGGCAACAACTTTAGAGGAATTCAGAGAATTGTTTCAGTGATATGCTTTACGTTTTAGCTCAAACTAAAATAGTAAGTAAATGACCTTTTCCCCTAATTTATTAGCAGTGCATATAATTTGCATGATTCAATGCACACACACTAGAAAGCAGTTGCTTTGAGCTATTCCTTGACAAATAGAAAATCCATATTTCCATACTGTTTCCATACTATGTGACTTGGCCAGGCATCCTAAACCAGGACAAACCTTTAGGAGCCAACTGAAGCCATGTGGGGATTTGGAGAGGGTGGGGAAGGTTCTCTGAGCAACTGGAAAATGCCAAGCAGAGGCTTCATCTGGGCTGGTTATAGGTCTCGCGAGGCCACATGGGTCCTAGATGTGGGCCAATGTCACGTGGGATAAACTAAGGCCTGCACTGCACAAAAAGTGATTTTTGTGGGAAAAGGCTCAATGCTCTTTGGAATGGGGTGGAGTGATGCGGTGGGAGGGAGACGCGGCACTTCTCTGGGGTCCCTCCATTCCACCCCCAAATTTCATTCTGCGGTGAGAGTGACAGGCAGGTTAAGTCACTCACTTACCTGTACCCAGTGTCCTGGCCTGGTTTATAGAACCAGTGTGGCTGCTCCCAGCCTGCATGGAACCCCATGGAACACTTAGACTCCAGGGTTTTATAAAGCCCACTGACTCGCTGAGTTGGCCTCCCGGCAAACCGTTCTTCTTTAGGGTAACCAACTGAAAAAGGAAGATCGGTGCTCTGAACAGCATAGAACCAAAACTATAAAATACTTTGAAGGGATTCAGAAAATGGAAAACACAGCACTTAAAGTCTAGAAGCATATATATATATATATATATATATATAAAATATATATATAAATATAATATATATAATATATGTATATATTATATGTATATAATATATATATAATATATATACATATATATGCATTAAATTTATGTTTGAAAAAAACCCAAAGCTGTCATTTATATCGATCATCAAAGGGTAAAGTAAAAATAGATTTAAAAGTTAAAATCACTTATGCATTCCTCACATTAAAGATATATATTCATATAGATTCCTTTTTGTGTCTTAGAAGCACATGCTTTTTAGACTCCCTAACCATTCCCCCACGATACACAGAATAAAAAGCTTCTGAAGTCAGAAGTGATGTAAGTCAATTCTGAACACACTTCATAGACAACGGTAAATTTGCACTTTACCAATATTGTTGAATCCATATGACTCTCTTGCTTTGGCCTCGGTGTACTGAGTTGTTGTCCATTTGCCATAGCGATTGGGATCCAATTCTATCAAATCAAAAGGAGGTTCTCCATGCAGGATCCAGTCACTGAGATATTTCCCTACCCCACCAGCATGGATTATGCCATACCTTTCAAATACAGAAATAAATACCCTGTTACTAACACATATTGTTTTCCAACAGTGAAACATGTCCACATATTTAACAAGGCCTCAAAGCTACAGTGTTCTGTGCTATTGCTATTCAGAACACACAATCAACATAATCTTTATGCTATCATTTTTTTTCCTCAAAAAAAAAATGTTTAGGCATCCAAATTAAATGTGCCTGACTTGATAGCTAGTTTCTTTCCACAGTTTCAAGAGCTGTATATCTGCAAAATAGTCTATGACTCTTAGCTAGTAAGGATGCTTGCTTTAGGAAAAGGGAGGAGAGGAAGCACACAGGCAGATGTGGTTGGTACCTTATCAGCCCTCTTGAGCTATGATTATCCTCACTAATAGGAACTTTGCAGGAGAAATATGTACACTGTAGAGTGGCACACCCATCTCTTCTCAGACTCAGTTTAGTTCAGGTTCCCATAGCGATGACCTCTGCACAAGGATCTTGGGCCATTATCATAGAAGCATTCAGACAAAGAGGCATTCACCCAAGGACTTGTGGGAAAGAAGAGGAAGAAATAATGGCTCCTGTATTTTGCAATTTGGGTCACTTGGTGGGGAGGGTTGGCTTGTTTTCTATTTCCACATGAGGATGCTTTAAAATCAAGAACATGACTGTGGCAAATAATTTAATACCAGATGGAGGGATCACAGTTTAACATCGCCCATGGGCAGTCCTACCCATTCATTCTTGTGGATAAAGGAAAGTCTTGATGAAGGACTTTACTGTGGGTTCGTCTGTGGTTTAAGTCAAGAGAAGCTTCTGAGGAATTGGATGAGCAGGGAGTCACCGGTAGAGGACCAGGAAAAGGAGCTACACGAGCAGACTTCAAAATGCAAGAAATTCCAGTACCCCAGATGACAGCTACTTAGCCAGCATCACAGCTTCTAAGAGCATGGGAGGACCTTAGCAAAGACTGGAAATGTTAACTAACTTTTTCTACAACAAGATACCAGTTTTTCTACTTTATAAAAATGAATGCTTATATTTACTATAAGGATATTTCTCAAGCAGAATAAAAAGACAGCAATTTATACTTCTCTGGATAGTTTTAAAAAGAGACATGGCTCATCCAAATCACCCACAAACAATCTCATTAAGTTTCAAGAAAGCAAAAAAAAAAAAAAAAAAAAAATTAAATACATGCTTAAAATAATTTTGAAATATATGCTTAAAATGTTTATTCACTTAAACAGTCCCAATGTATGATATACAACACTTGCCATTTTTGAGAGCTAGAGATACTGTTTATAAGACTTGAAACTATTTAAAGTTCTTCTGATATTCACTGAGTACTTACCATTTACCAAGCATTGTTTCCTTCTAACATGTACCGGCTAATTTATTCTTTAGCAACTCTATTTTACCAATGAGAAAACCAGCCTGCACTCAGGGGTTAAATAAGGTCACGCAGCAACAAAGTGCAGATTCAGGATACAAACTCAGTCTTCTGCCCCCAGTATACACTCCCTGTTATTGGACTTTACTTCTTCAATGCTTCTCAATCTTTTTACAGCCAAGACACACATAACAGAATTTACATCCTTGGCAGACTCCTTGGGCATAGCTAGGGTTGTGCTTCAGTTTCCTGTGGTATCACTGCTACACCATCATGTTCTTTCCAATAAATGAGGCAGAGTGCTGTTATTTGAGGATAATACTGAATCAAATCTAATTTTAAAAAGTAAATTTCTGCAAACTTCAGCTCTATAACCATTATTAAGTTATATGTAAAATCCCATACAACTGAATGCTATGAAACATCTATTGAGAGCCCCTGGTGTAGTGCTTGAAAGTGTAAAAGCATAGAGGAAGAGAGATCTGGGTAGGATTTTTGTTCTGCCACTACCAGCTGTGTGACCTTGGGCAAGCTGTTTAACCACCCTGAGCTTTAGTCTCCACATATGCACACTTTATGGTGCTGGTGGAGAATTAATTGACATGGCATTTAAAAGCACATAGTAGGCAAGCAGTACATGGTGGCTATGGGTCCTTGTATAACCAACAAGAATATGTCTCTGCCCAATGGATAAGATTTTCATAAGGAAGTAACGTGTGAAGTGGAAGTGAAAGGGAACTTGAAGAGGAAAGAAGAGTTAGGCTCTTCTTCTAGGTCTACCATTAATCTGTAGAGCCCACTTCTTCTACATGGCCCAGCTGCTATGCTTTTTGAGTGTTGTATGCTTTTTTATGATAACTGTGAAACTGTCTCTCCTCTCTTTAAATTTGCTGTTTATAATCTGTTCTAAGCCAGGATAACTAGATTCAATTCAATCCAACTCATTAAACATTTGGGGAGCATTGTGTTAGTCACCTAGAAGCAGAGGAACTTATTAGATCTGGTATAAAAGTAAAACAGCTTTGACTGAGGGTATTCTGTGAGTAAGGTAAATGAGCACTGGCATATATGTAGACAGTTTGCAAATACCTATTCTCTCGACTAGTTGGACTAGAATAACAGACAATGCTGAAATGCTGAACCCTGGGCCCCTCTCCAGACTACTGAATCAGAATCAATAGAAGGGGTGTCTGGGAATCTGTTTGCTTGTTGGTTTTCCAATTCCACACACCTCTCATGGATTCTAGTGATAACTAATAAGAATTTCACAGATAAGATGCAAAGGAGGATGAAACACATGTAAGTGACTAACCACAAAGTTGAGATTCTGCTTTTTAACAAGCCCTGGTGCTCAGCCAGATATGGAAATCACTGGCCTTCAGAACCATGGGATGGATCACTGATATAAACTAGGAGGGGTAGCTGATGTGAGGATTCCACCATGTTACATAAGAAATATCTTAGCAATCCCAACTTTTAAATAACAAGAAGGCCTTTTGGGGTCAGACCAAATTGGTCAGAGAGAGTGTGGCACTTTGTCCACCCCGACCTGTCATCTTCCCCATTCACCTCGTGATGTCTACAACCTGGGAAAATTACCCAGAGCAATCAAAGCAGGAGTCCAACATCAGCCCCAAACAAGTAGATACAATTTCTAGGTGATAAGTAACTAGTGTTCTAAAGAAAGCAACTTCCTAATTTCCTTAGTGACAGGTGTTCTATTAAAATACAAATATCATGAGGCCAGGAATACTGTCTGCTCTTGTTCACAGATAAAGAACAATGATCTGCAAATATGTGTTGACTAAATCAATAATTCAGTGATTAAGCTAATTGCAGAATCAAAAAGAATAAAATGTTTAGGAATAAATTTAGCAAAAGAAGTACAAAACTTACACTCTGATAATTACAAATCATTATTGAGAGAAATTTTAATTAAAAGTCCTAAACAAATGGAAAGACATCCTTTGTTCATGAATCGGAAGACTCAATATTAAGATGACAATACTCCCCAAGTTGATCTTCAGATTCAATGCAATCCCTACCAAAATCCTAGGCAGCTTCTTTGAAAAAATTGACAAGCTGGTCCTAAATTTTACACAAAAATTTAAGAAGCCCAGAATAGCCAAAACAATACTGAAAAAGAACAAAGTTGGAGGATTCACACTTCCCAGTTTCAGAACTTACTGCAAAGCTACAGTAATCAAGACAGCATGGTACTGGCATAAGGATAGACGTATAGATCAATGAAATAAAGTTGAGAGTCCAGGAATAAATCCATACATATATGATGAATTGATTTTGACAAGGATGCTGTGGTACAATAAAAAAAATAAATATTTGGTCTTTGTCCCCAGTTCCTGGCACAGAGCTCCTAAAACTTTTGGAATTTATATTATTTTGTATGCTAACAGATAGCTCCATGGAAGGGGGGGGGGGCAGGGGAACTAGATAGCTTCAGAATAGGGGCTGGTCACCATAAGTTCAATCACCAATGGTCAATGATTTAATCAATTGTGCCTGTGTAATGAAACGTTCACAAAAACTCCTAAACAACAGTGTTCAAAGAGCCTTTGGGTTGGTGAACCCATTGATGTACTAGGAAGATGGTGCACCAGAGAGGGCATGGAAGCTCTGCACCAGACCCCTCCCTCCCATACCTTGCTCTGTGCATCCCTTCCATTTGGATGTTCCTGAGTTGTATTCTATAGAATAAATAGGTAAAAGTAAGTAGGGTTTTCCTGAGTTTTGTGATTATTCTAGTGAATTATCAAACCTGAGGAGGGGGTTGCAGGAACCTCCAAATGTATAGCCATTCAGTCAGAATTACAGGTGATCCCTGGAAGCTGAAACTGGCATCTGAAGTGAGGACAGTTTTATGGGACTGAGTCCTTAACTAGTGGGGTCTGCACTAACTCTGGGAGTTAGCAGCAGAATTGAATTGAATTGTTGGATAGTCAGTTGGTGTCAGAGAATTGAAGAATTAAATGTCAGAAGTGGTGTCAGAAAAAAGACATCATAGATGCCAACACATTTCAATGAGTAAAGAATAGTCTTTCAACAATTGGTGCTGGGACAATTGGCTATCCACAAATGAATCAAGCTGGGCACTCACCTCATAGCACATACAAAAATTAACTCAGAATTGATTAAAGACCTAAACGTAAGAGTTAAAACTAGGGACTTCCCTGGTGGTCCAGTGGTTAAGACTTTGCCTTCCAATGCAGAGGGTGTGGGTTCAATCCCTGGTCGGGGAGCTAAGATCCCACATGCCTCAAGGCCAAAAAACCAAAACATAAAACTGAAGCAATATTGTAACAAATTCAATAAAGACTTTTAAAAAAATGATCCACATCAAAAATATATATATTTAAAAGGAAATAGTTAAAACTATAAAACTCTCAGAAGAAAACACAGGTATAAATCTTCATTAACTTGGATTAAACAATGGTTCCTTATATATGATATCAAAACTACATTCAAAAGAAGAAAAAAATTCACATTCTGGACTTCATCAAAATTACAAACTTTTGTGTTTCAATGGCTACGATCAAGAAAATGAAAAACCCACAGAATGGGAAAAAATCGCATATCATGTATGGGATAAGGGTCTTGTATCCAGAATATATAAAGAACTCCTACAACTTAACAATAAAAAGACAAATAATCCAATTTCTTAAATGGGCAAAGTATACAAATAGACTTTTCTCCAAAGAAGATATATAAGTGATGTACAAGAGAAACACTCCCACATGAACATGCCTACATATGGACTCTATAGGGGATTTCCTAAGCATTCAGTTACATTATACCTTCCAGCTTCCTATCTTCATCTGGTTTTCTCCCTCTGGATGTCCCAAAGACCTAAACTTAACACTGTCAAAAATGGAACTCATTATTTTTCCAATTATTTCTTCCTTTGGCCCCAGCGTCCAATCAGGAGTCAAGTAAGAAAGGTTGCCATCATTTGCTATTTTTCTCTCTCCCTTAGGACCTAATGCAATCAATCACCAAATCTAAATAATTTTGTTTCCTATCTCTCAGTGCCCACTGCTGCTTCCTTAGTTCAGACCCCAGCCTCTCTACTGTATTGGAAGAACAGCACCCCAACCAGCCTTGTGCCTCTGATAAGACTTACTGCCTTGTTCTCAGCTGTAGCCCAGTGCCCAGAACTAGACCTGGTACAAAGCTGGCCAATCATCAAATATCAGTTGAATAAATGGCCAAATAAAATGGGGAAGAAAAGTAAAATATTAGAAACTGTGATATGATAGTAAGGTAGGCTTGACGTTAATATTCACCAAATTAATGGGACAAATATTAGAGATGAAACATCAAATGGGTAATGGAACCATAGATAGTAAGCAACCAGAGGAATCATAAAGAAACAAAAATCATGTTGAACAAACATGAATTATGGTGAAAACTGCATCAGACATATTACACATTTGATATTTTGATTTATCTTTGTCACATTGTGTTATGAAAACATCCTTGTAAAAGTGGGGCAAATTGACCTATCTGAACATTCACAACATGAAAGGAAACATAAATAATGGAAATGGCAGGAAATAATGCAAAGAGAAAATTCCAGGAAATCATTGCCCTTCTGTGTACAAATCTTTTAAACCTATACAAGTCAAAGTTTTAAGACTAAAATTTTTTATTCCTCACATTTCATTGGTCATAAAAGGGAGAAGACTCTCTGCCTCTCTCCCATTCTCCATTCTTGGCCTGAGATAATGGGATAAGACTTCTCTAAACTACATAAATCTATAATAAATGTTGAATTACATAGAGATACTCACCCAAAGCCTATAGCCACCCAGTAGTTTCTGACCCCCTGATGGGGCCCTACCATGGGCAGAATGTCAGGAGAATAGGTGATAGGACCATTGACGATATTGATGATGTCAGCCTTCTTCAAGACTGGAACCATTTCCATGGCAGCCTCAACGTGTTCCATGATTCGGTCTAGATCAGACTCAAAGAGCTCCTTTCCAAAACCTGAAGAGAAATGCCATTGTGGTCAGGATGCCACAGCTGCCCTGACGTGTGCTCCAAAGTGATTTAAATCTCTGAATCAGCTTACATTTAAAGATGGCCCGTTAGGAAGGTATTGTACTTTCTTTTTTAAGTCTAAACTTGATATTTACTATCAACAGATGAGTACTGTTATATTAGTATACTATATTACTGAGAAGAATAATGTTATTTCCTGAAACAATAAATCATGAAAGTTAACCTTTTTAATAGAAAATTTTAATTTATGCATATTAGCAGTTTCCAGCATTTAGGCCGATCACCATTTTAAAAAACAAACAATAATAATTTGGTTTGTCAAGAGAGGTCTTTTATCCTTCAATTAACCATAGAAGTCTGCTTCATCCTCTCAGGGAGTTTGCAAAGTCATGTCAGGACACTGGGGATAAATGCAAAACCACTTTAGCATCTAGGATGATGAATTCTAGACACCTTTTAACTCTTAGTGGGGAAGGAATGGCATGGAGGCTTCATTCCCCTAGCCCCCTTCTATACACATCCGAGGGCTGGAATTCTGTGAAAAGAGTCAGGGTCTTGGAGCACAGTCGTCTTCTCAGTCATAAAAGGCACTGGGATTGAAGGCAGGGCCACAGATGAGCTGCTGAAAGAATATCGCCACCAATACCAGGGATGCTCCCGCATAGCAGCCAGCCAGCTTTTTCTTGTCCCTCCTGTGGACGGCACGTCAGGTCAGGGAGGCCTGCAGATTACTAGGGTTAGACCAGGGCATGTGGACGCCCAGGGCCAGCCAACAATCTGGCTCTTCCTCCAACTGGAATTATTTAAATATTTGTTCAATAAATATTATTAAATATTTGTTCAAATATTTATTTGGAGAAGAGATTGCCAGCATGGGGGAAGAACAGAGAAGGAGACTCCCAGGTGGCAGATTAGCCCTCCCTCTGGGATCAGGAGCTATTCCCCTCAGGCCCGAATGTGCAGAGCCCACCCAGCAAAACCGAAGCCCTCAGTTGGCTGGCCCAACTTCTGTGGAAGGTGGTTTATCATTTGTAGTAATATGGGCACAGATGTTCTTTGAAGAGTAGGAGGGAGGGATTCATTCCCTAGCCCAAGTAGCTTATCAAAGTATAATTCTAGAAAGCACAATTACCTCCATTTCTTTATATTCCCTATAATATTTGTGTGCCAATGACATTTTAGCTCCTTTTATAGATTAAAACCTGAGATACCTCCTTAGGTGACCCAACCCTTCATCTGGCTCTGCAGAAATGTTTCATGAAAAACAAAAACAGGTCCTTCCCTCCCTTACAGAACTTGAAAGAGAAACTATGGTACCTCCTGAGTTAGCACTGAGGCCTAAGACTTTTCCACATCCATTTATGCAGCACAGGAGGGCTTCAGTTCGCAGTACCAACTTATCCTGCTCTGCTACAGACTTTGAGGCTTTCATTCTTAACAGGCTGGATGTCCTATCTCTGCTACCTGTTGTGTTTCCAACTGTCAAAGCACAAGAGCAGCTATATCCAAATCTAGAAACTAGACCAAGTAAGCAGGGGAGTGAGGAGAAAAGGGGGATGCAGGAGGTTGGTGTGGGCAGGTAAAAATTACCTGGGGCCTTCCAAAGCAGTGGGGAGCATCTTTTTCAGCTTTTCCACCACCAATTCTCTTTCCTTATCCCCTGCTGTGATTGTTCAAAGGGATATGAGAACAGAATTTACCTCGAATCCCTCACTTCCAATGTCCCAGGTATCTGATAGTCTAGTATCATGGTGTCATCTTATTCTACAGCCAGCCCAGAGTTACAAGGAAGATAAAATAGATGTGTCTGCACACACTTCTATTTGCTGAACCCACCTGGAGGTACTCCACTGGTGACCCATGAGTCCTGAACTTTCATTTTCTCTTGACTTTCATATGGACCAAACAAAAGCCCATCCCTTTCCTGTCGGAGGTAATAAGATCCTTCCAGGTCACGGAGCACCGGCAGTTCTCGCTTTAAAGCTTTCACTTCAGGGATGGTCGATGTGACAACATACTGATGCTGCACCGGAATGAGAGGATGTTCTAGTCCAACCATCTTACCTACTTCACGAGCCCAAAACCCTGAAATAAAAAAATCATTTAAAAATGTCACCACATATAAAAACATACCACAGACGACATTGATACAGCAATTTCAATTAAAATAAAATATTTAGAATACTTCAGTGTTCATGGCAAAGTCTAAAGAATGTCCTAACAATGCAAATGAACTTATCTACAGCACAGAAACAGACTCACAGGCATAGAGAACAGACTTGTGGTTGCCAAGGGTGGGATGGGGGAGGGAAGGACTGGGAGTTTGGGGTTCGCAGATGCAAACTATTATATATAGAATGGATACACAACAAGGTCTTACTGTATAGCACAGGGAACTATATTCAATATCCTGTGATAAACCATAAAGGAAAAGAATATGGAAAAGAATGTATAATATATATCTGAATCACTTTGCTGTACAGCAGAAATTAGCACAACATTCTAAATCAACTATACTTCACTAAACTAAATTAAAAAAAAAAGAATGTTCATAAAAACTTTACATTTTTTTGTCATTGCAAAATTGAACGGGAGAAGAGAAGACAATATTTTACACTACCCCAGAGTTTTGAAGAATCTAAGGGAACTCCATTCCTGAAAAACAATTTTGCCCATAAGCAAAGGTGTGCAAAAAAGAAAATTATCTGAAGGAAAAAAATAAACAACCCAAATATATAGAATGTACAAATGTTGATAAGAAAGACAGTAATGGACTGACCTTACTTACAGAGCAGGGACGGTCAGGCAATGGAAGAGGCCCCGGGTCGATGTGATCAACATAATAATCATGCATAATAAAGCCCTGCTAGTCAGTCCTCTATCCCCCAGACCCTCCTCTCCCGAAATTGTTGAAGCCTAAAATTCCACAAACACAGAATTGTTCTGTTAACTTAAAATTTGAAAATGCATACACTTTGGGAGAGATAGCCTTTTAAGTTTTCTCTTCTTTTAAAAGTTTAGTGTGAGTATGTTTGGAAGATCCTTTCTTGCAAAGGCATGAAGGCACCTGGTGTCCAGAGCAGGGGGGAGGAGGTGCCACAGCAAAGAGGAGAGAGCTCATAGATAAGTGGGAGTTCCCACAACCTCTGTGTCTCCCTTCAGTGTGCAAGGGGACTGTCTTCTTGGGGGAAATGAATATTATTTTTTTTCCTTTGCAAAAGATGGAACCAGATAATCTGTGACTGAAAGACCCTTGATTCTCCCCCTAGGTGACTCTTCAGGCTACAGATGTGGAGCTAAAGTCCAGAACGATAAAGAGACACGCCCAAGGTCACACTGGGAGACCCTGAAATGGTGGTCACATCTTATTGGTTTTTCTTGCTACAGAAAGACTATTTTAAAAATCCAAGACTCCTTCACTTGTATAAAGGTATTTGACAATCTAAAATGATAAAAATGATTAGTCGGCAGGGATGCAGGGTCACCTGACCCATCAATGAATTATTGGGGGGAAGGGGGGTTCTATTTGCTTGTTTGTTTGTTTCATAATAATTTTGAATAATCATTCAAATGATTAGGGAATCTTCCTTAAGTTATTTCTTTAGAGGCTGCATTCTCTGAATTTTTAACCATTTCTGTTTCTCCTTCTTTTGGCAATCTAATAAGGAGTTCTGAAGTCTCTGTCATTATGAAGTTCAGAGCTAGACACAAATCATCAATTATCAGTCTAGGAACCCTGACTACTGTACTCTTATATGGCATCTAAACATCACTCTTGTGTTCTGTTGTTTTGTTTTGGCCTAACGGCTACATTGGTCACACTTGGATAACAGCCCCAGAAATGGGTGTCCATTTGCAAACTAAAAATCTTACCTGTGGGCATTAGAGCTGTTTGCTGGTCTTTGAATAATTTAATGACTTAATTTATTCTTGCCTAGGAAGATGTGAATTACCAATGTCAGGACTTTGTAGGATAATATAGTAAAGCCACATATTCTAGTTATATGCACTGGAGCAGTTTTAAAATATAAAAAGCCAAAATATTTAGCCTAGCAATTCAAACTACTGCAGTGGTTAATATACTTGCTTCAATTAAAAACATAAATTGAAGAAATTAAATCCTGTACTATTCAAATATATTTATAAATGTCTGAATCTAATTGCTTGTTTATTAATATACTTCATCATTAAAATAAAGTGGAAGTGTATGCATAAATATCATATAACTATGTTACTCCAAACCCCATATCAAGCTCGACACTGTTTTTCCCTATGTGGTGGTGTCTGTTGGCATTCTCTTCCTCTATATGTCAATCAAATTAACATAAAACTTGCCAGGATTACACTTCAACCCTTGCTAGATCACCCACCCAGCAAGTTCAAAGGGAAGAGAAACAAATGTGGAGGAATCCTCTATAATCTACCATTATCACCTGAAAAAACACTGAAGAGAAGAGTCAATAAAAAAGTGATCATTAGAAATGGCTTCCAATTTTTAAAAATGCAGTGACTGACAGAAATGGAGTTAAAATGAACAGTACAGGTTGGTGGACAGGTTTACTTCTACTAGATGGTTTATACAGTGACAATGATGTTTATACAGTGACATTCTCTGATGCAAAGTATTGGTAAAATTAAGCAATTCTTTTTTGGCTGAACACTGGGCTTCATCTTGGCATGACCCAATCACATTTCTAATTTACCATATTAGGAAAATTCTTAAGTAAAGTTTACAAAGTTATCTCAGGCTTAATGAGTCAACTGTAAACAAGGTCAAGAGAAACATTCCTCACCGTGCAAAGAAAAAGCTTGCATCACAGTGAATAGCTCCTGTCCTTGCGTTCGAGCTGCCTCTGGGGCTCAGGTTTGACCGAAGGTAGAGTGAAGCTGTGTTTAAAGCAGTACTGAAGGCAAGTTAGCCTATTGCACACCAAGAGGTCAGCAGGGTCGGAAACTGTTCCTCAGCTCTGCTTGCTCAAGAATAAGGTTTCTACATTCCCTCTCCTGTAGGAACACTGATATAGCAGTATTTCTCAAAAGATATTTTACAGACTAGCTGGTACAGACAGTACAGTACCTGGAGTACTTGTTTAAAATACAGCTTCCCAGCCAGACCACCTGGGAAACTTCCCACGGTGATTCTTACGCACCTAGGTTGAGAACCAAGCTCTTTGGGAAGTCAGTTTACCAGCAGAATGGGTGCTGGATGACTACAGAGCAAGTGAAAGGATCTGGGGAATCTTAAGGCTGGTACCAAGAAGCTGTGACACTTGACGCTAGTGTTTTCCAGACCAGGGCATAGACTTTCAAGGAAATAATTATAATAATCATAAAAATGATCATTATTATACTTAATTTGTTTAGTGCTTTCTATGTGGTAGGACTTTTCTGGGTACTTTACATCATTTATGGATCAGAATAACTTGTTCAGATGGCAATTATTATCTCCATTTTACAAATGAGTAATTTGCCCAAGTCACACAGTTGGCCATAACGTGTCTCTGGTCGAGATAGCCCCACTGCCCGGGACAGTGCTGGAGATACATCAGCAAACTGACACATTTCTGCTTGTAGACTTCCCTTTCCATGGATATCCTGAAGACCCAGCAGCCTTCTGTTATGACCCCATGTAAAGAAACTTTTAGCAGGTTATGGTACAATTGAGTAGATAAGAGTGGCCTTTACATCCTTTACGTTTTGGTTGTATTTCCAAGTCTATATTCTGGTTACTTTAATTAGGTTTCAGAGCTGCCTGAGGGCCTCACCTGAATTTATGAGACATCCTGGACTCACTGAGTAACTCTGGGAAACATTCCATCAGACACACATTCTAAATCATGTTAGCACAATGCCTTCTGCAGATGGTTGCTTTTATTCGTAAAATTAATCTTTGTTAGCTTTAAAGTCTAGAAAGGGGCATATCCAAAACTTCACCCCCAATTACTGAGGTTTACTTTTTGGGGAACTTCTATACTTTAAATAAAGTTTTTTTTGAAAACAGACATAAATAACTAAACACACACCCCCCCACACCTTCCACGGACTATTTATATGTGATCAGTTAGATTTTCTCCAATAACTTTTGCCCAGTGGAAGAGAAGAGATGGAGAAGAAAAAGGAAAAAAAAAAGATATGGGCCAGAGATGTGATCTGAATGATGTAAAGAACTGAGAATTGAGACCGTATAGTTCTTCATACAACTGTGAACAAGGAGCTGCCTGGAGTTACCAAGACCTGAGGATGGAACTCAGACGTGGCTGAGTTAAAGGCATCAGGAGCAAAGAATGAAGAAGGACGTCCTGAAGAACAGTTTTTCTGGTGCTGGTCTGGGATTTGTTTTCTGAGGGCAGTACCAGAAAAACTGTTCTCCAGGACCTCCTGCCATTGTCCTCCTCTGCCCTGATGACCCCACAAGATTGCACAGCTGCACAGAATATTTCATCTGGTAACCAGTGTCCTGGGCTTAGGTCAGACCTCTTTGGAAATTATTCTTTCTCTTCAGAGATTCCTTATTCCTCACAGATTGTGCTTTAGAAAACAAAATATTACAATGGCAATGAATCGTGCAAATAAATATTTATCCATTTTAGGAAAACAATAGATAAATGTGTTAAATTAAGGTCTTCTATGTCATTTGCCAAAATATCAGCTGGGAGTGTGTGGCTGCCTGAAGCACTGTGTTAAGGAAAATTGTGGGGTTTGTCCAAGTCTCTCTGAAATGAGTGCAGTGATCGATTAGCAATGTCTGACATGGGTGCTGGATATGAAGTCAGAGCATGTTTATTTAGTATTTGCTATCACTATGAAAACAGTCAAATGTTTTTAGAGGCTGAATTCATGAGACCATAAAGAAAGTTGCAAGATTACAAAGAATTTTTGCTACTTGTAAAAAAAAGGATGAATGATTTCATTGCCTTAGATCTTCTAGCAGAATTTAGACCAGATGTACCCAAGGACAGTGGGGGATGGGGGGGTGCCTGATGGGGATTTCCTTGGGGGCGGGGCAAGTGAAATTCAAAAACAAAGCAAAGTTTTATGCCTTTGCTCTTATTTATTAGGTAAGTTGTTTTACATTATTTGGAATTTCAAATGATGTTAAAGAATGAATGAGATTTTATGCTTTTCAAATGGGGGGTATGGGTTAGAAAGATTCAGAAATACTAACTTAAACTCTTAAATACTGAAGACATGACTTTTTCCAGGGCCACTAAAAATGGTTTGTTAAAAAATAACATCAATCAGAAGTTACGATTTAGAGGAAAGAATCCTAAGGGTATTTGTTTCTGGCATGTCCTCATGGCGTATCATCTGATCTGATAAATAATAAAGATTGTTTTCATTTTGTAAATTTAAGCAATGACTCAAAGAGCAGAACATGAGAAAATCAGTAGCTGCCTCATGTTTATTTTAGGTTTTAAATTAACCATTATGAACTATAGATAAATATAAATTATTAGCCCAGTTTAGATTGCACAAGCAGTTTCATTTGCACGAGGATTTATTTTTATGTGTGATATTTGAAAATTACTTCATAGGCAAAGAACCTGATAGAAAGTATGTTAATTCAAGAATCAAAAGACCCAGGTTCAAGTCCTGGCTCTGACATAACTGTCACTTTGCCAATTAGTATATCCTTCTTGGACCTTGGTCTCCACACATGGAAAATGAGTGAGTTGTTAGATTATCTCAAATATCCCTTTTGGCTTCATTACTCTGAGTCTAAATTGTAACAGAGCAACCTAAAGATTATGAAATATATTTAATAATGTGCTGAAAGGAAAAGGGTTAAAAGTTTTTTGAACAGAGTAAAGTAATCAAAATAGATGAGAAAGAACATAAATAATCAACTCTGCTCTAAAAAGCAAACTGAGAGCAAAGAGGATGCTCGTGAATTTGAACATTAGAATTTGGTTATTATTATAAAGAAAGTGTGAACACAGGAAGGAAAAAGAAGCATAATTTGGCAAAACATTTTCCGGAGCAGAATAAAATGGAGCATGGAGAAGAAAACCAACTCGCTATGGATAACCAAGGACAGAGTTGTATCTCACACAACAAGAGCAAGGTGATGGAGGGAGAGCTTTGTAGCTCAGAAACAGACAAAATGTTCGCCATGGGAGTACCACGGTGTTTCATAACAATGTTCATGGTATAAAACATTACGTTATGACTAAATATCTTCTTTCTTTGCCACTTGAAAAAAAAAACAGTATTTTTTTTTTTTAAATGACGCTTACCTGCAGCATTCACAATTCTATTTGCTCTCATAGATCCCTGTGGTGTTTCAACATCCCATGTTCCATCTGACTTGGGTTTCAAAGAAGTCACCGGTGCAGGATATTTTAAAAGGGCACCATATTTCCTAGCCCCAGCAGCCAGGGCCATAGTTAGAGAGTAAGGATCAATGTGACCATCTCCAGGATTATACAGTCCAGCTAAAATCTAAATCGATCACAAAAGAGTCAATATTCAAATGAATACATATACTCACTTAGTGTAACTGTATCCTGCCAGCAAATGTTTAGCAAAACTGGACTTGAAAAATGCATCATGGCATCAGATTGATCAGTCTCCACTTTTTTTTTCCTATGTCCAAGCTCAGAGCTAGGCAGGACTCACATTGAGAGTTAAGTAGACAGGCTATTTGACAGAGGCTTGCAATTGTCTCTAACATTTATTCTCCCCTTCCCCACAAAGCAATGGAAACCAAATGTTTATTTAGACACATAACCACTAAGAACAAAGAGTTTCCAATAGTTGGCAGCTACTAGTTCCAGATAGTAGCTAAAACTATCACTAAATTCTGGTCAATGAAATGCAAATGAAAGTGTCAAATGAAAGTGGCATGGTCACATGAACCATTTTAAGGAGACAACTGGCATATGCCCTTTGTCCCTTCTTTGTCCCTTCCTCCATTCTGCTGTCTGGAATGCAGACATGATGGCTGGTGCTCTAGCTGCCATCTTGGAGTGAGAACAAAGAAGTCACATCCTAGGAATGACAAAGCAATGATCCAGAAGGCAACTGGATCCCTGAAGTCTTCATGGATAAGAGCCACCATTCAGCCCTGGACTGCCAAAATGAAAGAGAAATAAACGTCTATCTTGTTTAAGCATTATTATTTTGGTTTCTAACATTTGCAGTCAAATCTAATACTAATTGATTAATTATTTATATTTAATTGTTTAATACTGTTAATAAATTCACACGTTAAATATATATCTGGTGTCAGGAAAATGTATACTTGATTCAGTCATCAACAACTAGTTCTTAAATACCTACTTTGTGCTAGGGCTTGAGGTACTGTGGGGGAAACAAAGAAGAATAAAACTCAGATGAAACAAGGAGGGAGCACTGAAATAGTACAGTTAGTTCTCACCCATTCAACAAAAATCTATTAAGCACCAAGTATGGTCAAGAGGCTTTTGTCAATTTTTTTTCTGCATCTATTGAGATGATGATGTATTTTTGTCCTTCATTCTATTCATGCAATATTGCATTGATTGATTTTTAGATGTTAAACTAACCCTGCATAGCCAGGATAAATTCCACTTGGTTATGCTAAAAATATCCTTATTATATGTTGCTGAATTCAGTTTGCTAGTATTTTGTTGAGGACTTTTGCATCAATATTCATAAGAGATACAGGTCTTTCTTTTCTTGTGATGTCTTTGTCTAGTTTTGGTATCACAGCAATACATTCTAGCCTCACAGAATAAGTTGGGAAGTGTTCAATTCTCTTCTATTTTTGGAAGAGTTTGTGAAGAATTGTAGTAATTCTTCTTTAAATGTCTGGTAGAATTCACCAGCGAAATCATCTGGGCCCCAGCTTCTCTTTGTGGGAAGTTTTGGATTACTAATCCAATCTCTTGTTATAGGTTTAGTGCAAGAAACTTTTGGTTTTAATGGAATTTGTATTACTGTAGACTTCTAAACATCACTTTGGTGTTTTATAATGGATATGTCCTTATGCAGTGACCCTAGATCTATTTGATTTGGCACCCTGCCCAGAGCCAGGGAATACTCTTCCCACATATTTCCATTGCCCAATGTCCTTGAGAAAAATCTGTGATGGTGAGAACTTCCAGCAGAGCATCTCAAGATTGACATATAAACAGATATAAGAATATCCTTCCTGGCAGTGGTGGCAGAATTTTAACGCAGACAATGCAATGCAACACGAATCTGCCACCACATTGGCATCACACAAAACTACTGAAAAGGGAGTGCCAGCAACCTGTCAAGACTCACAGGGGCTAACAACCCAGCTCCCAGAGCAACGCTATGAACCCTTAGGCGTCAGAGATACTACACTGGGGAGAAACACAAACCTCTGCTTCCCTGAACAGCTCCACCTTGTACCCTTAGGTAGCATATGTACAAAGGAGTCAGAAAGCCTGGGTTCAAATCTCCTCCAGCTCTTTCTAGCTGGATGGGCTCGGGCCCACTATGTAAACTATCTAAGCTGCAATTTCCTGTTTGGTAATAATCTATACCTTCTATTATTATTGTGAAGAGTAAATGAGATTATACATGTAAATGGCTTTGCATAATACCTAGTACATTAAGTATGTGCTGTAGTGTTAGGTAGTGCAGTTTTAGTCATTGTTATTATTATTATTCAGATGGGGTTATCACCCAGCAAAAAGACACTAAATTCCCAAGTGGATTTTCTCAGCTAAATTTGGTTAGATCAATACCTGTCAGGGTAGTACAGCTATGAGTTAGGTGATATCTGTGTAGCAATATAACATGTACTTTTACCTTTGATTTTGTAAAAAAAATGTGAGTAACACAGTCTTTCTATATACACATTTGTCACACCTGGTTATTGTCTTCTCTGCATTTCTCAAACAGAAGGTTTATTATAGAAACCTCCAGATCTGGGGGACACAGTAATAGAGAGGTATTGAAAATGTTTCCTCAGTTGTAATAGGTAGAAAGCTAATAAGATTTTTCATTACCTTTACTGTATTTAGCAAACATAATAGCCCATCTTATAATTTACCCAAATTCCAGCATTAATCATCTGATTTTAACATTCAAAATGTGTGCACAAAGTTTTTCTAATTAAGTTTCTAAAATAACATTTTCTGATCTTAATTAAAATCAACAAATGGTAAAAAAAAAAATGCCCTTAGGATAAATACCTTATTCATGTTGAGTAAAGGAAACATCTCTTGTATTTTTTCAGGTTCAATAATATACTGTTCCGTTGCATGCCAGCCAGTCCGAGTCATTTGATATTTAAATTCATCTACCCTTACAGGAGTTGTAGCAATTCTGATACTACCTGGCTGATGGAATCCCACCACCTGTGACAATAATGCCAGTAAAAACTCATAAATAAATCATTATTTGGCACTCAAACATGGTTCTTCTCCAGCACAATGAAAATGAAGGTGTGTAAGAAAAGAGATTCACTATGCAGTGAAAGTGATAGCTATATACCATATTTACATCATATGAAAAGATGTTCATTTTGCAAATATTTACTAAGTGTCTCCTCTGTGCCAGGCACTATGCTAAGCCCCAGAGATGCTGTTGTGAACAAGAGAGATGAAGATCCTGCCTGGATGGAGCTTACAGTCTATAGGTGAAGATGGACAGCTAAATGCATAATTACAACATGAGATAGTGCTCATGTACAGAGTGCAAGAAAATTATGTGAAAAAAAGAAAGACAAAGGATTTGAAGAGGGAACATGAAGAATCGGAATGCTGCAGTGAGGAGATTAAGTGTGAATTGAAATAAACATTCATCTGGCATTTATTGAAGTCCTTTAGTTGGCCAAGCACTCAACAAGGCCCTGGGTGACAGTGATCAAAGATGCAGTCATTATCTTCAGGTTGCTTGGAATCTGTAGGAAAGACCAATCAGTAAAGCAACAATCACCATTGAGAGGGATTCGTATTATAAGAGGTATGTGCACACATGTTCTTAGAACCAAGAGATATGCCCTCAGCTCCACCTGACTGCTGGGTGAACAAAGTCAAGGATGTCTTCTCAAAGGAGACGCCCCCCGGGAAAGGGTGGAAGGTGAATGCTGAAATGGGGACCAGAGGGAATGCTGTCTCAGGCAGACAGCCCAGCTCATTCTAGAACTGTACGTAATTAAGAATAGCTGAAGCATCTGAGCATAGCAAAGAGTGGCAAGAGAAAACCTTGGAAAGGCAGGCAGGGCTTAGCTAATGAAGGCCCTTCTTCTTCTTTGGCTTTTGTCCTGTAGACTGTGGGGAGCCATGTGATGGTTTTAGGCAAGGGAAATAGCATGAAAATTTTAAGTAGACTTCAGTCTTAGTCTGTGGGTACTCTTTGCCTGCCACTTTACTTTGAAAGTACTAATACAAATGAGAAGAGATAAAAATAAAAGTGAGGGGCTTTTAGTGAAGTACTTTTCAAAGGCATGTGACAATCTGGCATGTACAGTTGTCAGATCCTTTGCAATCCAGTGCAGAAACGCTGTGATATCTTAGTTTCTAGATACAGCAGCTGACTAAAGATATTTTTGAAAGCTGCTTTTTATTCTTTTCTCATTTAAAAAATCAGGAGCAGATAATTACATGGGTAATACACTTCAAGAAATTAAATTGATTGAAAAGCAAGCTCTAGAGGTTCTCATCTTAAACTCTCATCAGAACCTTCTACCACATTTCACATGCCACGGCTGTCACTACACACAGCGATACATGATGATATCAAAATCCTTCAGTAATCTTATGTATCTCTAAGAAACTGACCTAAAAGACAATTTCAAGCTAAATGTATTTACCTGTCCGGTTTCTTCTTCCAGTTTCTCATAAAGTTTGATGCTATCATAATGTATTTTCTTTAAGTTTATTCCAGGATGAAAGTAAGTTGTTAAACCTGCCTTAAAAGTGGGGAGGAAAGGAAATACCGAAAAAAATTAACATTCTCAAAATGTTGATAGTTTATCTTTTACTTAGTAATTTACTACTGGCAAGAAATTGACAAGCTCCAGCCAGTCCTCTGGGATGAGAACACATCAGCACCAGTTTGAATGCACACTGCATAAGGCTCGTGACAGTTATAAGAACCCACTTGAACCACATAAATAATGTGAGAGCCAGCCAACAAACATATATAGTAAGTCCCTAAAAGTTATTAGGGTAAGAATTGTTCGCAGATTCAGAAATGGGATGACTTAGATGGAATCACTTAGGTTAGGAATGTACGCTATTAGGAAGAATATGGGGGGACGGCATACAATGTGGATTCAAACCAACAAAGCGTGTGCTCCCTTAAGGAGAAGGAATATGAACAAGCAAGCAAAAAGTTTTCCTTGTCCCGATCCCCACCATTCCTTTGAATCGAGCGGCCCTCCTATTCTCTTTCTTGAAATTTCCAAAATTGAAGAAGTGGAACATTCCTAGGAATCAGAGCCTGTTGAGTGGTGAACAGACCTTTGTCATAGCTTAACCAGTTGATGAATGAGCACATAGATTATATCCCGCAAACATTTCCTGAATAAATATTGAATCATCACTCTCAGGAAAATATCTAAATATTACCTGCCAAACCCATTTTATCAACTCTGGCAGATGCAATATAGTTTCCAGACAAAGAATTCTAAGCAATGATATGAAGCAGGTTCTCTCAGTTAAGTGTCTGGGGCCCCATTCAGCAGCTAATTTATCCTGGAAAGCTCATCCGAATACAATCTATTTAAAATAAAGTCTGTTTGGGAGTATTTATAAAGTTCTTCGTGTTGGGCATTTGGTTCTCCTGATATCACTTATATGCAGAATCTAAAAAAAGTGATACAAATGAACTTATTTACAGCACAGACACAGACTCACAGACATAGAAAACAAACTAATGGTTACCAAAGGGGAAAGAGCCGGGGGAGGGATAAATTGGGAGTTTGGGATTAACAGATACATACTACTATATATAAAATATTGATAGATAAACAGTGAGGACCTACAATGTAGCACAAGTCTTGTAATGTCTTGTAATAACCTATAATAGAAAAGAATCTGAAAAAGAATATATATGTATAACTGAATCGCTTTATTGTACACCTGAAACTAACACAACTTTGTAAATCAACTGCACTTCAATTAAAAAAAAAAAAAACCTCGCCATTAAAGTTCATCAGTGATCCTTTATGGACCAGAATCCTCCGTGCCTATCAAGTACGTGTTCAAGCATTTGGTTACTTTTCTGAGAAAAGTGTTGGCCCAACGTCATAGGTCCCCTCATAGCACAGCCCCATAATGAGGCAACTGTGGGTCAGGCTCCCTAACTTTCAGCCAAATATCACATCCTTCTTTACATGCTTGGTATCTAGTGTGATATGAAGTTTTCTAGTTCAATAATAGAGAACCTCTGGCCTTCAGGTATCTTCTAGAGAACTCAATTTTGTTTTCAATATATCTCGTGTCAGTTGAGAAAATGGATATTCACAAGCCTGGGCCTAGGGTTCTGTTCACCAGTCACTCCTCAAGATCCTCTAAGTTTAACCTAGGTTAAGCCAGACCACCCGAAAATGATATATCTACACTACATCAATCTTCTTCCCCACCCTGGAAAGCTGTTTTCATAGAATGAGTTAATGATCTCTCTTCTGAAAGAGTCACATCGGTTTGTTTTGTAAAGCTCTTACTCAAAACATTTAGCTCAATATCCTTTTTTTAGGGAACAAATTCTTCTAGGAATTTCTGGTCAAGGAAAAATTGGTCTTTCTTCCTGAAATGCTATAACTATTTCTACTGAACAATTCATACAACCCTAGTTTCCTTGCTGCCAGGACAGTCAGAAGCAAATTCTGAGCTCAATTTTTTGTCAGGTATAAAATCACACACATATATATATAATTTTTGTATTCCTTATATTTTTAATCAACCGGTTTTTGTCTTTTAATCTGTGTTTAAAATTTGGGGTCATGGGGCTTCCCTGGTGGTGCAGTGGTTGAGAGTCTGACTGCCAATGCAGGGGACATGGGTTCAAGCCCTGGTCTGGGAAGATCCCACATGCCGCGGAGCAACTGGGCCCGTGAGCCACAATTACTGAGCCTGCGCGTCTGGAGCCTGTGCTCTGCAACAAGAGAGGCCGCGATAGTGAGAGGCCCGCGCACCGCGATGAAGAGTGGCCCCCGCTTGCCGCAACTAGAGAAAGCCCTCGCACAGAAACGAAGACCCAACACAGCCATAAATAAATAAATAAATAAAATTTTAAAAATTAAAAAAAAAAAAAGTTGGGGTCAACCGTATCTGTGCTTTTGTTGTGAGTTATTTGAATGTAATGTCCTGCACGGTATTTATTGTTAATTTGTGTGCCAGTCCTGCGGCATGGGGTGGAAGAACGGTACAATGCTTTTCCTTTCTGGGCTTCAGCAAGGATATTTTAAGTGGGAAGTTTGAAGAAGAAGAAAAACACTGTTCTTATCCTTCAAGATTTTATAGTCTGATTGGGGTCATGAAACTTTCATACATGAAACAATGAAATCAAGAGCATATGATTAAGTGCCAGAGCACAGAAAGAAAGACACAAGAACTAAGGGAACTAAGAGAAGAGAAGATGCTGGAAGGATCACAGAAGGCTTCATGGAGGACAGGCAGGGGCTTACTTTCGATTTGAAGAAAGAAAATGACTATAGTTGGCGGAGAAGATAAAAGAGGGAAGATGAAACACAGACAAGAATAATCATTAAGACAACAAGGTCCTATTGTATAGCACGGGTAACTATATTCAATATCCTGTGATAAACCATAATGGAAAAGAATATTAAAAAGAATATAAATATGTATAATGAATCACCTTGCTGTACAGCAGAAATTACCACAACGTTGTAAATCAACTATACTTCAATTTAAAAACAAGAATAATCATTAAGAACTATAACCCTTTGAATAAAATAAGAATTTATAAATCCTTGTTGATATAAATAAATAAATAAGTAGGGAGAGTGGAAAGCTCTTCCTTCTAGCAGACTAACAATAAGTATGAAAGGAATGATGCAGTTAGAAAAATCATCCATGGATGCTAAAGTTAGTGATGTTCTCTCTCTCTTTAATAATCCTTCCCAAAAAAAAAAAAAAAAAAAAAAAATAATCCTTCCCGCTCTGTCATGAGCCTCTACAGCCTCAAAAAGCCCAATGACTGACCTCAAGCCTTCCCATATCCCAGTGCTTCTATGCACTCGCATCCAATAAAAACATTTGAGCATACTCACTAAAATATGTGTATTTCTTTATTCCCACATGACATATAAATATGTATTACTATATTAGCAGAGATCATAAAACACACAAAAACAACTGGAAATGAATTAAATATTGTAAATAATTCTTGCTTTATTGATTGTGCAGAAAGGTTTTTGAATTTTAAAAATTTATTGTGTAGAAAAGCTTTTGAATATTAAGCTTATTAATATTTTAGCAAGGGCTATGTAATATTTTATATTACTAAAATATATATGTTGGATTAATGTTGGTAAAACAGCGATTTGAAGGTCTAATTTCTTGGTGTGTTTTCTTTTGCGATGGTTTGAATGGCTGTGATAGCTGAAGAAGCTATCTGTCAATGATACAAAGATGTAAGTGGGAGAAGTGCCCCCTCTTGGCTGTACACTCTGTATCTTGATGCCACTTCTTCCATTCCCATCACCGCCTACCAAAAGGTTTTTACTGAAATTTGACTATTAATGTTTCACGTTCTCTTGTCCATCAGGTGTTGTAAGTTAATTGGGAGGTATTGCATTTTACATTTTAAAAAATGGGTACAAACCCACTGAAACTCCTCATTTGGGAAAATGTTAAATGGGTTTAAACTTAACTTTAAATTTATCTCTTGCATGTACGAGAGTTTTTTCTAGGTGGTACATATCATTTTGGCCAGAAAAATCTAATAATGATACCAACATTTCCAAACACTCCTTCTCAAAATGCTTTCTTTCCAACAGGACTATTTTCCAAAAATTATTTTTCACTTATTGTGAGCATCACCTTGACTTTGAAGGAATAAACTGCATCTATTGTTTTGTATGTATCTACTACATAGAATGACCGGCAGCCACTTCCATCGCTACAAAGATCACCAAAGTGGGGACACTTGTCTTTTTGTTAAAGAAAAACTTTAAGTTTTACAACTCTTTTGATTATTGTTATGGGATAACCAACAAACCCCTGTGTAGTACAACACTCTCAAGGTCATTCCCTCTCCCTTTCATCACAAATAATATTATTTAAAGCCTTGTTTCTATAAAATCGATCATAACATTGATATCCTATAGCATGTGATCTGCAATACGTCATGACAGACTGAAGACAAAAGAAAGAATGAGGACACTCCCATTGTACAGCACCAACCTCTCCCTTAGGCAGCATTGGTATCATACACAACATGTCACCCACATCAAAGGTGAGGGCTATTTATAAAGATTAGTAAAGCTTAATGTCTTTCTTATATTTTTAGATAAAAATAAATAGAAAGGTCTAACATTGTCTTCCTACACCCCAAATGGATAATCTTGCATCTTTAGTCCTCAGCCCTCCAAAACATCCACTTTGGCACCATTCTCAGGGGCAGCCTCTCCTGGGGACCCCATATGCCAAAACTGCTTCTTGCTCCATTCTCTCCCCTTTCCTTCCATCCTGCAAGAAATGTTCTATATTAGCAGTAGTATTGGGTGCTGACAAAACAGTCTCGTTAAAATCCAGCAAAACTTCAAGACTATTGGATTTGTGATTCCATTTTAATATGCACATTGCAAGCTGTGCCCTCCTCCCCAGCGCATCTGATTCCTGCATGTTCCAGAAATGTTTAACCTTGAGCACATGTTATTCTTCAGTGAGACTGCCTTTATTTTTGTAGTCTGCCCCTTCAGCTGGCCCCCCAAAACGTCCACATTCTCATATCTGCTCCAAAATTTCTCTGTGTTAAAAAATGAATGGATAAAGAAAATGTGGCGTATATATATATATAATGGAATATTACTCAGCCATAAAAAAGAAGGAAATTCTGTCATTTGCAACAACATGGATGGAACTTGACAGCATTATGCTAAATAAAACAAGACAAAGAACTATAAATACCAAATACCATATGATCTCATTTACATGCAGAATCTAAAAACAAACAAACAAACAAAACAATGGAACTCAGAGATACAGAGGACAGATTCATGGTTGCTAGAGGCAGGGGTGGTGAGGGGGGTGAAATGGGTGGAGGGGGTCGAAAGGCACAAACTTCCAGTTATAAGATAAAGAAGTCCTGGGGATGGAACGTATGCCATGGTGACTACAGTTAACAATACTGTATTGTATATTTGAAAGTCGCTAAGAGAGTACATCTTAAAAGTTCTCATCACAAGAAAAAAATTTTGTAACTACGTGTGGTAATGGATGTTAACCAGACTTATTGTGATCATTACAATAATATATACAAATATCAAATCATTATGTTCTACACCTGAAACTATTATGTCAATTATACCTCAAAAAAATTCTAATCTGTGGCATTTCTTCAGGATGGTCTTTGGTGGGAGACCCCCTTGTTTGCAAGAAATCCTCTAATCAGCTTCCTAGGGCAATCCAGTTTTCTTTTCCTTTATTTGTAGGGGCCCAAATAACCTGGCTTCTGATGCCTGAGTCCATCTTGAGCTCACACTGCATGAATCTCATTTTGTGAACCAGAGCCTACTACTTTGTTCACAAAGCAGAAAAATGCCTTTTCCACTCATTCTGGTATCTCTCTGCTTAAGGGGAAATTATTTTGCACAGTTGACTTGTAAGAAGAAGCCATCATCTTAAAAACTTTGCCCACTTTTCTTAAAAGATCTTAGGCTAAGGATATGTTGCTTTATTGTTATTATTATTATTCATGGGATGTTTAAGAAGTAATATTCAGGGATTCTAGTTATCCTAGTTATTCTAGTAACTAAAATGCAGGTTACATCAAGTCAATCCACTCTAAATGAACAAAAAAGTTATTAAAATATTAAAGTGTACACCCTCCTTAACAATCCGGAAGTGTTAAAAGGGTGTAAGCCCTCCCTCTCAGGATATTCCCACTTGCCAAAATTTCCCTCTGCTCACATGCTCTTACCTGGACAGCCTCATGGCCCCCTTGCTCCCTCACTTCTGCCCAGTCTCTGCTCAAGTGTCACCTTTTCGAAGTAGCCTCCAGGCTCCTCCACCCCCATCAGTCTTCATCCCTTTACCCCGCTCGACTCTGCTGGCGCTGATTACTCTAGAGCATCATTTGCGTTTTTTCCATCTGCCCCACCAGAATGTGACTCCATGAGGGCAGGGGCTTTGTTTTGCGCACCGCTGTGCCCTCACCTCCTAGAACAGTGCTGGCCTGACACAACATACGCTCTTCATAAATATTTGTTGAAAGACTGACCGAATGTCCACTACAAAGAAGTCATAAGAGAGCTGTGGGAGAAATGCAGGCTTTCTGTTCCATGATAAAAGGAAATCTGCATAGAAAGTCTAGTTCAGGGAAGGGAGAAGAGCCAGAAGGGTCAGTGGCTTCCTGGACCCCTCTCTCCAGGTAGCAGGAAGCAAGCTGATGGAGAACTGGTGACACAAGAGACAAATGTGCCTATGGAGACTCAGAAAAGACACTCAGGGAGGACCAGGTAGCTGGGCCTCCCTCCCAGACTGAGGGGTGAGGGGGCTGGCAGGAGAAGAAAGAAGGAAGAGGAGTAGGGCTTGATGCTGCTTTTCTAGAAGTCTCCATCCAATTGGTGGGTGTGGTCTGACTATGTGACCACAGGAACTCTGGGGCGAACCGGGCTTAAGTCTGGGCATCAATCTCCCCGAAACTCAAGCTGGAGGCAGGAGATCCAACTCTATCCCTTACCGTGAGCAGGTTCTGGGTGTCAGAAGGCCCCTAAAAGCAGGGTTCCCTCTTGTCTCAGTAGGGGAAAGCTAATGATGGAAAGGGGTGTTGAGCAGAAGCTAACACTACCCAACTTTTTTTTAAATTGAAGTATAGTTGATTTACAATGTTATGTTAGCTTCTGGTATACAGCAAAATGATTCTGTTATACATATATATATTCTTTTTCATATTCTTTTCCATTATGGTTTATTACAGGATACTGAATATAGTTCCCTGTGCTATACAGTAGGACCCTGTTGTTTATCTCAACTCTTCCTCCAAACAAAAATGGCACCTGCAGTCATAAAATCTTCCTCTCCCATCTTAGCTGACTTCAGAAATAATTGGTTTGGCAGTATGAAAGCAGTGTCAATCACCTCATTTACCTGAGCAGCTTTCAATGTAAGCCCAATTATTATACAGCACTGGAACAATTATGCATACCATTAAATAGGCGAGATTGACTGGGTCGTGTGTTCCATTTAACACAACATGAAAGCTGTGTTGTATGTTCTCAGCCCTCATAGTTAAGCCATCATGAAGCCAAGCTGTTGTCTCACAGCACTAGCTTAAAATCATAAATCAATAAACATAAAAGGATCACTAAAGCCAGGTGAGGGGACGTAGGTAAAGGTCTCAGGCCTGTATTCAGGATCACCGAGCCACTATCCTTCGGTACAAAAGCTAACATTTACTAACCACTTATCATAATAACTTTACACATATTAATTCAATCTTCATCACAACCCTATTAGGTAGGTACTATTAATATTCCCATTTTACACATTGGGAACTAGAAACTTAAGTAAGTTGCCAGAAGTCACATAAGTAGAAAATGACAGAGTCAGGATTTGAATCCAGAGTCATATGTTCAAGATTATCTTCTCATGATTTTCAACATCATAAATGTTGATCACCCCCTTAAAGTATACCAACTAAACTGCAATTGCACCTTCCAACGTTATGGAAAGGGAACTCACTCTAAAGAGCTCTCAGTGGGGAGCTGTGAATGGGAAAAAAAATCAATTGCACAAGTGACAATTCAGTGCATATGACAGTGTTGAGATGGTTTTCTTACTGCGTGCCAGGTAGATCCAGCAGTGAGCTCCGATTTCTCCAGGAGGACCACATCTTTCATGCCTGCTTTGGCCAAGTGATAAGCCAGACTCACACCAACACAGCCACCTCCAATTATCACTGTTTCTGCTCTGTCTTTCCATCTTGTTTCTGCACGTAAGGGTGGGTTTTCTTCTCTGGAAGACATTTTTTTAAATAGTAGCTTTACTAGGCTATAATAGTTATAGTTTTTTTGGTTTTTTTTCTGACTAGTGTGATTCTCCTTACTTATTCTTCCAGTACTTAACATCTAGTGCCTGTGAGAGTTACACGTGCTGACAATCATTTGGGAGCCTCAACCTGACTTAGGCAACCTGGTTGGGGGAGGGAGGAGGAGGCATTTGAACCCCATTCCCCTAATTCTGACCCATTGTAGATACTTAATAGAGCTAAAGAATTGAACAGATGACTTCTTTTTCTCCAAGAAATCTAGAGAATAATTTTTCTCAGTCTACTTTAAAAACACACTGATAAACATTTTATTCCATAAAAAAAAAACCCATAATCATCATGAAGTCCATTATCTATAAATCTTGGATCACCTCCTCCCTCCAGTGTTTTCCAGGCTGAAGAGAGCCAGATGGAGTACAATGCTCTTCCTCGCTCAACGTCCTCTCACCATGTACCTGCTTCTCTAATTATAAAGATTGCTCAGTGGCTTGATATATTGATTTGCATGTCTGTCTTCCTAGCTAGATCATGAGCTTCTCCAAGACGCATTGTAAAAAGCAAGGTATAAGTCAGTCAAAGAAGACCATATATACACCTGCGTTTGCCTCCCCATAGACCATCTCTGGATAGATACAGAAGACACTGCTAACAGTTGACTGGGGAAGGGAATGGGGGTAGGAGAGTCTTTGCACCAGGAACCCTTTGATATTCTCATTTTGAACGGTTGTGCATGGAAAAGAACACACATAATTCGAGAAGAAAGCCGAATGCCCACTTCTCGGGGTCGGAAGCACCCCTAACCCGAAGACCGCCTCAGCCCTGCGCTCGCACCCCGCAGCTGCCCAGCCGCGGGCCTCCGCGCAGACCCGGCCCCACTCACCCTTCGCGGCCGCAGACGGAGCGTAGGCGGCCGAGCGAGCCCCGCAGCGGGAAGCCCCGCAGCCGCAGCGCGCCCGAGCGGAACATGGCGAGGTCGAGGCCATAGGGCGAGGGCGCGGGCACCTACTCCCAAGCCAGCAGACAGCCGGGGCGGCGGGGCCGGAGGGAGGCGCTGGGACCCTCCCCCCGGCGAGGGGCGGGCTTCTGGCTCCGTGCGCTGCCCGCCACTCAGCGCCCGCCACAGCCGCCGCGCCATGGCTCTGGCCGGAAGCCCCCGAGCCAAGAAGGTGAGTTTCGGGGAACCCGGGAGGTACTCAGCCCTCCTGGCCGCGGAGCTTCACCTCAGCCCCTAATCAAGCTCTGCGGTCTGGGCGGGGCACCTGGACGGCTCTGAGCCTCGGTGTACCCGCTCGCGAATCGCCTGGACGACGGTACTGCCTAGGTGTCAGGATGAGATAACAATATTGGGTAGCATTTATGGCGCCTTGACTCGCTGCCCTGCACTGCGCGAGCGCTTCATGCAAATTATCTCCTCTTCACGTTTATTCCCATTTTACAGGTGAGGAAACTGAGGCTCAGAGTCCGTCAGCTAGCTCAGGGTCACCGATCTAGTCCAGGTGGAGCAGGGGTTTGAAGTCTAGCCTTCGGACTCAGGCCGCGCTCACATTTTCTGCCCTCCGCCCGCCCGCACCTACAGCTCTTCGACTCAATGGCCCCAGTGCTCGTGCCCCTCGTGTGTTTGGGAAGGGCCGTTGCCTGGTCTCCCAAGCCTCGGACTGGCCTGAAACCGGTCCCGGGCATGGACACCCCTAGACCCGCGGCGGGGATGGAGGGTGGGGTGCGCGGAGCCGGGGGTGGGGTCTCCGCCTCATCTCACGCCGCAGTCTGGGTCTCCCGGCTCCCCTTTCCCGATCTGCTCGCCAGCTGTCGCCCTGTCCCCCCATTTTTACGCTGGATGTGTGTGTGGTGGGGAGAAGGGGTGACAAAACAAAATTAGGAAAAGGGCATGAACTTGGACGCGGGACATCTCCAAACTCCTCGAGGCAACCCACCTGTGTTCCCTAATTCAGAAGAGAGGGTGGGGAAGGAAGGGGGGATGTGCACCACCGTTTTATTTATACTAAAAAGATAGGAACAACCAACATGCCCTGCAATAGTGGGCTCCGTAAATAAAGTGCATCCACTTAATAAGTTATTAGGCAGCCAATTAAAAAGCTAAGTATGGGAACAGGCAAAGTGCTTTGCAATGTTAAGTTACAAAAGGAGATATATCACAGACTGATCCCAACTACATAAAAATATTTATACACACACTGTAAGGAAGGACACAATAATGGTAGTAGTTACATAAGATGTGGAACATAGGTTTAAAAAACTTAACAAGAAAAACATATTTTGGTTATGTTTTTCTGATTATAAAGGTAAAATATGGGCATTGAAGCAAATGAGCATGATAAAAAGAAAAAGAAGCAAAGAACATTGTGCTGACTTCTTTCTCTGAACTTTCTCTAATACTGTGTTCACTTTTACAGTTCATTTTTTTTAAAGGTTTTTAAAAAATATGCTGTCCCTGTTCTATTTTTCCTGGCCTCTGCTCTTTGCAACACCAAGATTATCAATGAGAATCCATGTTAATGTGTACCTGGGAGTTAAAATGTTAGTGGGGCAGAGCTAACCTCACCTCTCTGCTCAGCTAAGAGGTGCATTTTAAGAATTCATTTAACTGCTACAAAGGACACCTCCAACTGCTTCTTTAATCCAAAAGAGCAGTCCTGGTGGCAATTTCAGGCAGATGGACCTCTGGCAGCTTCCTGCCCTAGGGTGAAGTTGGTCTACTCCTCTGTGTATGAATAGAGGTCCCCTGAAGCCAGATCTTAAATCCAAGAGGTCTAGATACTGTTATCTGCAAAAAGAGGGCATAAATGCCTCTCAGAGATCACCATCAGATCCAAGGCAGAGTCACTGCCACACTGAAGGGGAAGATGGAATGAAAATATAAATATACTGCAAATAATTTACAGTGTTCTTTATTTTACACAGTCCTGTCATTCTAGAGCTGGCTTTAGATCATACAAGTGTAGCAGTTAACTGAGGTGGTAAGTCTAGCAGTGAAGGAGGGGCTAAAAGATGCTCTGAATTCAAATATTGATAATTTAGTTATTTTGCTAATGGCTGTTTAGAAAACTGGCAAAATTTAAAATGTTGGACAAACATCCAGATAACAGATCAAAATGCCTTACCTTTACTTGGTATCATGAAGGCAACAGTCAAAATTTGCACTGTCATTTTCTTAAAATCCTAGCTAATTTTCTGTTAAAGAGTATCATCTTTTTCCTCCTTGTCAGGACCAAGCTTATAGCATATGTGAGGTATGTGCCATTTTCAGAACAGTCCTGTCCATCTGCTAACTCTTGGCATATTTTATTAAGGGCCTACTCTTTGTTAGGTGCTGTATGAGGTGATAGAGCCTCAAGCATCTTACAGCCAAACAGAGGTAACAGGAAAGTAACCAGATACTGCAGCACAGGTGATGGATGCAAGAATAGAGGGTATGGGGCTTCCCTGGTGGCGCAGTGGTTGAGAATCCGCCTGCCAATGCAGGGGACACGGGTTCGAGCCCTGGTCTGGGAAGATCCCACATGCCGCGGAGCAACTGGGCCCGTGAGCCACAACTACTGAGCCTGCGCGTCTGGAGCTTGTGCTCCACAACAAGAGAGGCCGCGACAGTGAGAGGCCCGCGCACTGCGATGAAGAGTGCCTCCCGCTCGCCACAACTAGAGAAAGCCCTCGCACAGAAACAAAGACCCAACACAGCCAATAAATAAATAATTAAATTAAAAAAAAGAATAGAGGGTATGAACTTAAGCAGGAGACAAAGGAGGATGTAATCACGAATAAGAGTAGGTCAGGCAAAGCTTTGCTCTGGCAGCAATGGAAGATAGTTTAGAGTGGGCTGGAGTGAATTGGAGACCATTCCAATAGCCCAGCGGCGGTGAGGATGGGGGGACATATGTGAGATGTGTTGAATAGATATGCTTGGTGTAACCCTATGACAGATTGGAGGTGGGAGGTAAGAGACTAACCTATAACACCCAAATTGTGTGTTAATGTTTTTCCCCTCTAGAATTGTTTGATGCGTAGTATTAAATCTGATGAAGTTAACCTGGTTAACTTCATTGAAATGTGTTAGATTTCCAAGATGCAATTTTAGAAAGATGACGATACCTCTGATTCTCTCTTCTATGTCCCTCTGCAACATTTATTTATTACACTGTGCTGTGATAATCTGTTGACCTAATGGCTTTCCCCAAGGTAGCCAGACTTGGAGCTTCTTGAGGGCAGGGACCATGTCTTATTCCAGCGTTTACCCCTCTTGCCTAGAACTGGACCTGGCATGTGGGAGGGTCTGAATGAAAGCTGAAAGTTGAAGTCATTTTCATATTTTGAAAGTCCAAAATGAAAAGAGCAAATTTCATTTTATGGAGGGAGTAGGGAGAGAGGTGAGAACCGTAGACTACATTAACATTTCTTCTACATTCAGCTAAAATTCATCTTTAGATATAAAGCATGGAAAAATAACCAGAGTCAGGAGCGCTCTCTGTCAAAATAGTGTTTATGGTTAACAGAGCTGGGCTCCACTCCACTTCCCTCCGCAGGAAAATGGAGATGTGGTGGAGATGGTGGCCTGGTGCTCAGCCTCAGGGCAACCGCTTCTAACGTACCTTCCTGGGCTGCAGATGTGACTGGTTAGAAGGGGCAGCGGGGGCCTTTCCTCCCCCATTCATGCACTGCTCTGTGTCCAGCTGTAGGCAGGGCTGAGAGGACCTGGCTGGTATTTTCAACAAAAGGCTGTATCTTCAACTAATGCAGTCTGTACAAGAGGGATAGGGATCCCCATGGGGGTGTTTGCAGTTTTTGTAAATCGCAGGGAAGTTCTCTCTGAAAAAATGACACTTGACCAAAGACCTGAAGAAAATCAGAGGGCGAGCCGTTCAGGTATCTGGGGAAGCACTTTGTAGACAATGGAAACCATAGCCTTGGATAACTGCTCTGGATGCAACCTTGTATTCAGATTATGGGTGGGCTGACTAGAAAGGTGGTAAATAGAGACTAGGTTAGCGATTTAGAAGGTCTGATGTCTGCTTTTTCACTTACTGAGCTCTATGATCTTGAGCAAGTCACTTAGCCTCTCTGAACCTCAGTTTCCTCATTTATAAAGTGGGAATAAAAACTATCTGCCTTGGGGCTTCCCTGGTGGCGCAGTGGTTGAGAATCCGCCTGCCAATGCAGGGGACACGGGTTCGAGCCCTGGTCTGGGAAGATCCCACATGCCGTGGAGCAACTAGGCCCGTGAGCCACAATTACTGAGCCTGCGCGTCTGGAGCCTGTGCTCCGCAACAAGAGAGGCCGCGATAGTGAGAGGCCCGCGCACCGCGATGAAGAGTGGCCCCCGCTTGCCGCAACTAGAGAAAGCCCACGCACAGAAACGAAGACCCAACACAGCCAAAAATAATAAATAAATAAGTAAAATTTAAAAAACAAACAAACAAAAAAAACTATCCACCTTGCCTAGCTCCCAAAGTTGTTAAGAGTGCCAAATGATAACATGTCTGTGAACATGCTGGAAAATGTAGGGTATAATTATAAAACGTTGTGTCCAATAGGATTATGTCCAGTGGTTCACACACAAAAGAGGTTTATTTTTCTCACCTAACGAGAGGTCACCTAACGGACAGTCACCGTCCACGGCCTCTGCAGCTACTCCAAGATGTCATGAAGACACCAGGCTGCGGTTATCAGCCTGCATGTGGCTTTCAGTGGCATGGCTGCAAGATGATGGCTATACCTCCAGGGCTTAAGTTGACATTCCAGACAGGACAGAGAAAAAGTGACAAGTGGGAAGGGAGTGGGCATCTGTATCAGGAAAGCAAAACTTTTCTGGAAATCTTCAGCAGACTTTCACTTATTTCCCATTGGCCACCGCTGTGTCACATGGCCACCCCACCCCCTCAGCAAAGGAGCCTGAGGATTTTTTTTTTTTTAAGCTGGGGACATTGTCTCCCCAAACAAAATATATTAGCAAAGAAGAGGAGAAAAAAATGCACATTAGGTGACTAGCAGTGTCTGCAACAAACATCTTGAAAAATCAAATAACCATTATGGAATCAGCACTTTAACTACAATTTGACTCAGATTAAATTGTATTTGAGAAAAAATAGTCACAGAACTTTGCACAAAACAAGTACCTGGATTGTCCAATAATAGAGTATTCTCAATCTTTCTGAAATACTATTAGGCACGGATGATTTCAACAGAACTGGAGCTGTGAGAGCATTGTACCACCTTTCCTAAAATTAGAAACTGCTTTGGGGAAAAAAAAAAAGAGGGGTCTTAGGTGATTTTTCTTTCTCTTCTTCAGGGCATTTTGGAACGTCTGGATAGCGGGGAGGTTGTGATCGGAGATGGCAGCTTTCTCATAACTCTGGAGAAGAGGGGCTACGTGAAGGCCGGGCTCTGGACTTCAGAAGCCGTAGTAGAACATCCAAATGCAGGTCGGTGCCAGCATCACCCCTGAGTGTTTCTCTGGGTGACATTTTGCTTAAATCTGACTGAGAGAAGATAAATAAAAGCGAGCATTTTCTTTTTTTAAAAAATAAATTTATTTTATTTATTTATTTATTTTTGTCTGCACTGGGTCTTCGTTGCTGCACGTGGGCTTTCTCTAGTTGCGGCGAGCAGGGGCTACTCTTTGTTGTGGTGTGCGGGCTTCTCATTGTGGTGGCTTCTCTTGTTGCAGAGCATGGGCTCTAGGCGCACGGGTTTCAGTAGTTGTGGCATGCGGGCTCAGTAGTTGTGGCTTGTGGGCTCAGTAGTTGTGGCTCATGGGCTTTGTTGCTCTGTGGCATGTGGGATCTTCCCAGACCAGGAATTGAACCCATGACCCCTGCATTAGCAGATGGAGTCTTAACCACTGCACCACCAGGGAAGTTCCGCGAGCATTTTCTAAGGACTGTTTCACTTGCCAAAACTGCCAAGATGTGGAGACAGTGGCAGTACACGAGCTGAAGAAAGGGCTTCTCTCTCCTTCCCTCCCTCCTCTACACACACACACAGACACACACACACAGACACACACAGACACACACACACACTTGCATCTTCATATTCAGGGGATGCTAAAATATACATACCAATATTTGTTCCATGAATATTTACCTTGTGTATATTCAAGAGTTTCCTTAACATAGTAAAACTGTTATTGCTTCAGATTCATCCTTCTGGCTAATTTGCATATGATATTAAAACAGTACATTTGGTAGGGACGATTAATGGTAACCACCAGCTTAACAGAATATAGACAATAGGCAGCCAGGTTCTGTCGGGCGGAGGGGAGGGACAAAGAAATAAATACAGTTATACCTCATCCTCCTGGCTGAAAAAAAAAGAGTTGGAGGTAGAAACTGTGATAGGATTGGTTAGTAACATCAAATTGGAACTTTATTTCTATGTTTGCTCTTTTTTGTATTTGCTGTTCTAAATGAAAGTGGGAACTAAAGCCAAGGAAGATGTGGGTGAAATGGGATACAAGCTGGGAATGGAACTTTTGATTCACTCTGATTTTATTCATATATACACAGTGTATCAGACAAACATGGGGTCATGTCTAGGTCCTTCTACTGACCAGCTGAGTGACCTTGGACAAGTCATTTGACCTCTGAGGATCAGTTTCTTCATCTGTCACATGGGGGCATGACATGGGCTGGTGGTGAGGACTTGTGAATTAACCCACATGAAATGCCCATATAAGTACCCAATGGCCATGATTACTGTTTCATCAGACACCCAGAGTTATACAGTAGGACAGAGTTTTGTCTTTCTGGTGTTAGCAGGAAGATTTCATCTGACCCAAGAAGAACTCATTCTTAATTTTAGAAAATCTTCTTTGCTCAACCAGGAAGAAAGTGTTGAAATAGCAAGGATAAAGACCGAGGTGGGGAGGAGATGAAGAGAGAGAGAGGAAGGAGTTTCTGATGGGCCAAGGAAAGCTCCTTGACTGCGTCTCCCCAGCTGCTTGCTATCGAATACACTTGGTGGGGGCGCCACCCATATGCATTCTGCCCACTGTGAGAATTCCCTCATCCTACTTTGAGGGCTCCCCAGTGCTGACTGTAAGTAGACGAGCTACATCCTTCATGACACCGGCAAATGAATAAACCCTCTCTAGACCAAGAGACCAAGGGACAGTTGGCCAACTGGGCCTTAGTGTCTGCATGGGACTGCACCAGGCCATGGGGCCCACTGGCAGGTCAACATGAGGCTACTCTAAACAGCCCCCATTTGGTATGGACTCTGCCTTGTCCCTAAATTCTGCTGACCTGAATCTGAATTTCTTTATAAGTACCAGGTTTGAAATTGTGTATGATTGAAAGAGATGTGAGTGGATGAGCTGCCGCCGAAAATGATAGCTTCTGTGATTTTTACTTTTTTAATTTCAATGGAAAAAACAACTCCTTTGTAGTTCGTCAGCTTCACATGGAATTCTTGAGAGCGGGATCAAATGTCATGCAGACTTTCACCTTTTCTGCCAGTGAGGACAAAATGGAAAGTCAGGTAAACGATAATGGGGCAGGTGGGAGCGGGGAGGGGCGGGGAGAGGGATCATCTATAATAAAAATAACCTCTTGATGGGAATCCATGGAATTGACCTGATGTGTTACTACACTTTATTACAAACTCCTCCACATAAAATATCTATCCAGTAATTAATCATGATGTAAACATATATGTACTAAATAAATAAGCATTTTCTGTCTCTTTATCTAGGGGAGGGGGTAGGACTGGGAGAAAATATGCCATTAGAAGGGCATGGCCATCCTTCTGTGATATGTTTTTGTAGGGAAAGAACACTTTATAGATGCTCTTGTTACCTTCTCATTTCACATTCTTCTTTTCTGACTTGTCCATGTGGAGACAGGGCGGCCCTAGGGAACACAGCACTGGCCTAGGAATGAAGAGAATTGGGTTTTATACCCAACTTTGCCACCTATTGGTTGTGTTGCCACCTATTGGTTGTGTGACTTTGTGTTAGACACTTAACGACATGGAGCACTGGTTTTCTCTGCCAAATGGATATAACTGATGCTTACATGCATAGGGTTGTTGAGAAAAGTGGGTGAGGATGTGGAAGTATTGTGAGATATCCTGCAAATATAAAGTATTAATACTGTAAACGTTAATGCCCATTTATTCATTCAACCAACCAACATTTATTGAGTCCCTGTTATAGTCCATTCTCTATGCTAGATACAAAGATGATACAAAGGCATAGACACTGTTCTGAAGTGGCTCACAGTCAAGTATGGGAGACAAACAAATGAGCATTTACTAAAATCCAGTACAATATGGAAATACAAGCTCACTGGGAGTAGAGGAGATGATACCCAACTCTGCTGGTCTTCTCGAATTGCAGTTTAAACCAGTGACTTGTGCTCATGCTACTTGCTCATTGCCCCCTTTGATATCTGTTATATCTCACCTTTAAAATGCCAGGCTCACCATGTGTACTCTTGCTGTCTAACCTCAGTGGGAAGCTGTAAACACCGCTGCCTGTGACCTTGCCAGAGAAGTAGCCAACAAAGGTGATGCTTTGGTAGCAGGGGGGATCTGCCAGACATCGTTGTACAAACACCACAAGGATGAAGCTAGAATTAAAAAACTTTTTCGGCTACAGCTAGAGGTTTTTGCCAGGAAAAATGTGGACTTCCTGATTGCAGAGGTAAGCCTAGCATTAAAGGGGCAGGGCTGGAAGGAGCTGTGGAGGGGGGGATAGAGGTTGTCGGGGAGTAAAGCCTAGAGGGTAGGCGGCTGCTCAGGCCTCACCATTAACACTCAGTGCCAAGTAGTAGTTTCCTTGCCCTCCTCCATCCCTGCCTTGCTCACTCCCATCTCTCTGCTTTCACTAAAGCTATAACATCTAAGCGATATTTTGAAGTTAGAATCAATAAGCATTGTCACTGACTGGATATGAAGGCCCGGAATATCCTCTTTCTCCCATCTCCCTATTTCCCATCATGATTGCTAGCATCTAGAGTCAAGGCCTCAACCCAGCTCTTCACCCCCAACAAGGACAATAGCCTCCCAACTGCTAGTTCCCCAATTGCTCTACCGAACTTGCTGAAAACCTTGCTACGTCAACCTTCCCAAGGCTTAGGGCTACCCAAGCCTGGCTAACCCACCTGGAAAAAATCATCTACAGAAATGAACACAAACTCTGCCCTATATGTTCTCCAGATGGATGAGAACACAAGTTTGTTTTTCAAGAACCTCTCTTTTGACTTTCTCTGCCATTCCTCACACACTGCTTCTGCAGAATCTAAGTCAAAAAGGAAGAAACAGGGAGATTTCTGCTAGCTTTTCTCCACTTACTTAAATTAAGTTCAGCTGTTCAATTGTGGCACTTATGGGATTTCCTGGGAAGCACCCCTGCAAATGGCCTGGGTTTACCAGACACGGTGTCCTGTCTACCACTGGCAAAGACACTCAGTGGCTACCCCTCCCTTCTCTGTGACTAGATGTTCTCATCTGGGGAAATAATCATATTTCCCTTCTTACTTTAGGAGCACTTTAGAATATCTAACTAGAAGCGAATATAAAAGTATTTTGAATTGTAAAGCATGATAAACAATTATTCTGCAGAGATCACCCAAGTTCCATAAAAAATGAGTCCAAAATTTATTAGCAAAACTTTTGTTCCTTCAAAAGTATGATTTTAAATACTCAGTTACTTTAAAACCTTTTTTTAGTGTGATATCTGAATGAAAACCTATATGTTATTGTTAAAGGAATTAAAATATTTACTCATAAAAGTATTCTTTAGTCAGTCTGGTAAAGACACATTTCTTAGCACATTTTATCACATATATTTGGTAATTTTTATAACTGTTTTTGCAACATTTGTGGTCTACCACTCAAAATCTGCTTTATATTTGGACAAATAGAAGAACATGAAATTTCTCTTAGTATTTTGAACATGCTGAAGAAGCTGTGTGGGCTGTGGAAGTCTTAAAAGAAGCCAGAAAACCCGTGGCAGCCACCATGTGCATAGGCCCAGAGGGAGACATGCATGGTGTAACACCTGGAGAATGTGCTGTGAAGCTGGTGAAGGCAGGTAATGTGGACCCATGATGTGATAAGCAGTTCAGTTATTGTTTATGAAATGTTTCTTAACATTGGGAGAGCAGTTCAGAAATAGAAACATTAATTGGAATTGATCTCTTTATCTGTAAAACTTAGGAGGTAGAGGGGGACAGCTAATTTCTAAGACACCTTCCAACTATTAAAAAAGAAAATAAAGATCTTTGTGTCTGTTTTTGTGCCAGTACCATACTGTTTTGATGACTGTAGCTTTGTGGTATAGTCTGAAGTCAGGGAGCATGATTCCTCCAGCTCTGTTCCTCTTTCTCAAGATTATTTTTGCTATTCAGGGTCTTTTGTGTTTCCATACAAATTTTAAAATTATTTGTTCTAGTTCTCTGAAAAATGCCATTGGTAATTTGGTAGGGATTGCACTGAATCTATAGATTGCCTTGGGTAGTATGGTCATTTAAAAATATTGATTCTTCCAATCCAAGAACACTGTATATCTTTCCATCTGTTTGTGTTGTCTTCAATTTCTTTCATCAGTGTCTTATAGGTCCTTTGCCTCCTTAGGTGGGTTTATTCCTAGGTATTTTATTCTTTTTGATGGAATGGTAAATGCGATTCTTTCCTTAATTTCTTTTTCTGATGTTTTGTTGTTAGTGTATAGAAATGAAGTCAGACAGAGAAAGACAAATATCATATCACTTATATGTGGAATCTAATAAAATGATACAAATGAACTTATTTACCAAACGGAAATAGACTCACAGACACAGAAAACAAACCTATGGTTCCCAAAGGGAAACAGGGAGGGGGGAGGGAAAAATTAGGAATTTGGGATTAACAGATACACACTCCTATACATAAAATAGATAAACAACAAGGACCTACTGTATAGCACAGGGAACTATATTCAATATCTTGTAATAACCTATAATGAAAAAGAATCTGAAAAAGTATATATGTATAACTGAATCACTTGACTGTACATCTGAAATTAACACAACATTGTAAATCAACTATACTTCAATTTAAAAAAATAAACAAGTAAATAAATTGTGAAACAAGTAAATAAATGTATTTCTTTGCATAGGGGCTTCAATCGTTGGTGTGAACTGCCGATTTGGGCCCTGGACCAGCCTGAAGACAATGAGACTCATGAAGGAAGGCCTATGGGCTGCAGGGCTGAAAGCACACTTGATGGTGCAGCCCCTGGGTTTCCACATGCCCGACTGTGGCAAAGGAGGGTTTGTGGATCTCCCCGAATATCCCTTCGGTAAGCTCAGGCACATATTAGAGACCTTGTGGTTTCTTGTTGTGACAAAACGGAAATGGCTATAATGAACAACTACAGTACAGACTTACGATACGAGACTGTATAAGACAAAGACATTCAGTGTTAATCAAAAATTAGCTATCTGAGGAATTCATACTCTAAAATTTATAGTTTCTTCATCGAAAAAAGAAAATACCCCTTGAGCATCGATTGTTTGAAAATAGAGATGGTAACAGAAGTGCCATAACTATTGTATTACAGCACTGGAGCCCAGAGTTGCAACCAGATGGGATATTCAAAAATATGCCAGAGAGGCCTACAACCTGGGGGTCAGGTACATAGGTGGGTGCTGTGGATTTGAGCCCTACCACATCAGGGCAATTGCAGAGGAGCTGGCCCCGGAAAGGGGATTTTTGCCTCCATCTTCTGACAAACATGGCAGCTGGGGAAGTGGTCTCAACACGCACACCAAACCCTGGATTAGAGCCAGGTAGGAATTTTTTAATTAACTTACTATTTTCCTCTAATCTCATTTTATTTATTGTTAGCATTATGCATGCACATGGTAATACAAATTCAAAAGTATAGAAGTATACAAAATGAAAGGTAAAAGCCGCCCATTTCTGACACCCATCCCATTCCAGGGGTAACCTGTTTGCCATTTATGTTTTGAAGTCTTATTTCTCTATTTCTTGTTTTATCAATTTTAAGTGGTAATTACCCTTTATGAAAGCTGAGGGATTTAAATCACATAATCTTCCCCCTTCCCCTGATCTCCTTTTCACAAATTTGACTTATTACATTTTTGCTTGTTCTGTTGGTGATCTTTACAAGTTTGAATTTCATATTTAACTACTTGTTTTTTAATCCATCAGTATGAGGTAGTATCTTTTGATTCCACTCTCTGTAAAATAAGAATTGCCTTCCTCCATTTCCCTCTACTTTTCCTCCCTCATCTACCTCTTGGTTTCTTTAAGGTATACAATTACTTTTACATCATCAAGGTTTATAACCAAACACAGTATAAGCAAACACAGTGGCAATTCAGTAATTAAGTGTTCAATTCCATGTGAAATCAAGACTTGGAACATGTTTCAAACTGAAAACCTCCTTTTTTCCAGCAGGAGATTTCAATATGCAGGAAACCAGGGAAGGCCAGTCTGATCTTTCTCTTTCTCTGTCTTATGCTTCCAACCCTCCTTTCCCGTATTGCTAATCATGGTTTCTGACCTCTTCAGATTCAAAGAGAGAGGAGAGCGGATGGAAAAGGGAGTAAACTTGTATTGCTTAATCGACACCCTATTAGGAAGACCACATTCTCTGGGCCTGGCACATCCTCATGAGTGTATTTACAGTTCTTCAGAGGCTGCCACTGGGAACTTTTGTCTGTATTTCTCATGCCACAGGCATTGCATTTTTCTCTGAAAAATTTTCTCTGCTTTGCCCTCAGATCCCCACTTTCTCAGCAGGTCACTATAGATACACACTATTTTGAGGAGTCTCATTTTCCTTCCTGGTGTTTCTCTTGAGCCTGATTTTAAATATGCCCAGGCTGGCTCCCTCTCTCCTATTAGGCTCAAAACTGGCTAGAAGACTTTTCATCCTTCCTTTAAGGAGACAAACTGAGAGTGTGGTCTGATCCCAATTTAACCACACTCTCTTCATTCACAAAGTAGCTGACGCATTGGTCTCTGTGATCTAGATTTTCCAGTGTAGAGTCAGTGAGTCATCTGACTGGCTCTTAGCCACCTACTTTGAAACTTCTGCAGAGTGTCTGTCTTGCTTTAATACCTGATATCTATCATATCTTGTGCCACCAATAAAATTTCCGATCTAATATCCTGGTACCCTGATCACTATTTTCTAAACATTATTCACTGCAGAACCAAGAGAAAGAGAGATAAACCTATTTTACAAAACCTGAGCCCCTTGTGAGAGAACGTTCCAAGCATCAAGGTCAAATTGACTCTCTCCTCTTAGATTTCATTCATAGTCCAAATTCAGGCCATACTTTAATTTACTTCATAGTTGGACTTTCTTTGTACAACGTTTGGTTTTATAGGAATTTCTAATTAACTTTCTTTTTTATTGTTGAAAGAAGAATAATAGACCTTCACCTTCTCTAAGGTCTTCCAATATCTAAATTATACTGTTTGTTACAATCAATCACTTTATTATTGAAGATATTTTTCTAGGGGCTCCTTGAATTACTGTTCTGTTTTGAATCATTCTCTCTCTCTCTGTCTCTCTCTCACCTGTCAATCTTTTCCATCTTTTAGAAACTAACCACAATTTCTGCTCTTCTCTAATCAGAGCTGTTATGTCTTTAATCCATTTTGTACTTCTTTATCCATTATCAGTAGAATTTAGAACAGTCTTCATTTTTTAAAATTTAGGGGCTTCCCTGGTGGCGCAGTGGGCTTCCCTGGTGGCGCAGTGGTTGGGAGTCTGCCTGCCAATGCAGGGGACACGGGTTCGAGCCCTGGTCTGGGAAGATCCCACATGCCGCGGAGCAAGTGGGCCCGTGAGCCACAATTACTGAGCTTGCGCGTCTGGAGTCTGTGCTCCGCAACAAGAGGGGCCGCGATAGTGAGAGGCCCGCGCACTGCGATGAAGAGTGGCCCCCACTTGCCACAGCTGGAGAAAGCCCTTGCACAGAAACGAAGACCCACCCAACACAGCCATAAATAAATAAATAAATACTTAAAAAAAAAAAATTTAGGACAACGTTCCTAACGTAAATTAATTTAGATTGTAGAAGTAGGCAAGAAATCATTTAGGCAAACATTTCTTCTGGGAGGTATGGATATTTATCCAGGAAGATTTTTTTTTATAGGTCTCATGCTTAGAAAAAAAAGTACTAAATAGAAATATAGGGACTTCCCTGGTAGCATGGTGGTTAAGAATCCACCTGCCAATGCAGGGGACACAGGTTCGATCCCTGGTCCGGGAAGATCCCACATGCTGCAGAGCAACTAAGCCTGTGCACCACAACTACTGAGCCCATGCGCTCTAGGGCCCGTGAGCCACAACTACTGAGCCTGCGCGCCTAGAGCCTGTGCTGCACAACAAGAGAAGCCACCGCAATGAGAAGCCGGCGCACTGCAAAGAAGTGTAGTCCCCGCTCACCGCAACTAGAGGAAGCCCGCACGCAAGGAAGACCCAACGCAGCCAAAAAATGTTAACTAATTAAATAAAATTACTTAAAAAAAAGAAATATAATTAAAAGGTGAGGAAAGCATACTTTGATGATGATTAAAATAGTTCAGATAAGTGAGAAATGGCTTATTTTAATAAACACTGTCTAGGGATCCTCAAAATTCATTAGCAATTTCAAATAAAACATTCTTCTATAGAATAAAGCCAGACATTCCTTGTACCCTAAACTCCCAAACATACTGATGTTCACAAAAAATTTGTGATTACCCAGAAACCTGTAGACACCCCAGATTTCTGACATTTTCATCATCCAAAAATATTGGTTTATTCATTGTTTCATAGGTAAAATGGAAAAAACTATAAAAATACATTTAACACAAAGGTCTGTGACCAGGAACCTTTGTGTTCTTTCTTTGTCTAAAAACAAGGCACAAATACTGACAAATTAATTTGTATTCTGTTTTTGGTTACTTTTTGAAGAATTATACTTTGTCTCATTACGTTTAAAACTGGTTTCATATACTTGTCATTATGTTAAAATATTGAGTAGAGCTAGAAGGACCCTGCTAGAAATTTCCGAATGAATATAATTCACAAAAACATGTAAAATTCAAACACGTTGTCTTTTTCTGAAAGGTGGTATGAAACCCAGTGATTGTTATTGAGGATAGAAATATAGAAAGACTCCTGGAATTAATGGATATGGGCATAGTTTTTCTGTCTGTTTATTGAAACTGAAATTCTACTTTAGCCTGATCATCCACCAAACTTATGAGTATTTAGCCAATATATATATATAAAGTATTGGACTTATAAAATAGACATGAATCTTTTAATTGATTAACTATTTATTTTTTAAAACACAGGGCTAGAAGGGAGTATTGGGAGAATCTGCTGCCGGCTTCAGGCAGACCTTTCTGTCCTTCACTGTCAAAGCCAGACGCCTGAGTAATGAAAGAAAACACTGAAATAGCAGAATGGAAAGAAATCCCCCTCAAGCCCCATCTGGAACCCTTCCTCGCCTCTATCCTCAGGGCACCCTGATGTCTCCAGCTGCTGAACAGCTAATGTGCTGTCAATTCAACATAGGATGCGTATTGCATTCCTGCTGTGCTTAAGCTCCGAGCAGGATGCTGGGGGAAATGCAAAGCTGATGAGAAAGGCTTCTCGTCCTCCAGGCACTTACTGTCCAGTAATGCTGCAGGACATGCTTTTGAAGGGAATCAAGAATAGTGAAACTTGTCTTTTAGGGTGAATTTGAGATGTTAAAATAACCAAGTCTGTGAGCAACAAACCCAGTGATTAATTCCGGAGACTAAACTAGGTACAGTAGGAGGATAGAGCAGCATTCTAAACTAAAATGAAAGTAATGAGTCTGCCTTTCTTAAATGATTTGTATAATGACTCCAAAGGCAATCCCAAAGGAAAAGATGCAAAAAATGTTTTAGGATATTTTGAAATAATCATATAACCTTCCAAAGTGATTACTTTCAGAGATGATTTTACTTAAAGGTGTTAGGTCCCAGAATTTTTTAAATGTGTCTATATAATCACAAATAGCTAGATTATAAACTACTAAGGACAAAGACAATGTGATATGCTTCTTATATTTTTCCTTAAAGTATTTATCATTGTGCCAGGCATACTAATAGATGCTCAATGAGATACTTATTGTTGATTGTTTAAAATAAATAAAAATAGATAAACAGTTTTGGAAGACCTTTTTAAAAGTCAGAGTTCAAATCTATCTTGGTCTAATATTTTCTTGACTTATGTTTGAGCTATTTGCTACATGCCAATTTCTCTCTATTTTTCAAAACAATGTATCAATTTGTAACAATAAAATTAAAAATAATTTACCGTTTATAAAAGTGTTTGAATACTTTAAATTTTACGGACATTCTTTGGAATAGTAATAACAACAAGCATTTATTACATATTATGTTCCAGGCTCTTGCTTCTCTCTCTCTCTCTCTCCTCTCTATCATACATATATATATGACAAAAGCCAACCTAGATTTATGAAACACACAGGTTTCATTTTGGGTTAGTAAGTGCAATGCTCAGAATAGAATGTTGATGAGATGGAAGTTGATAAAACTTCCAAGAGACAAACAGGTAACAAATAAAGTCCTTAAAAAATAGATTTCCTAGATTGAAAGAAAATTTATATACTAATTGGATCACATTTTATTATAGATAATAATAAAAACATATTGGGGAAAAGTATTTCAAACCATGTGGTTCTAACTCCAATTTAATAATTATGCCCCAAAATAAAGTCAGAAAATTATGCTCAGTCCTCCACTGTTATTGCCTTGGTCTGACAAGACTAGAAAATACATTTAGATAGTTAAAAATAATGGAAAAGTGAAAATTATATTTTATGTAGATGAAATGGTTATATAGCTAGAAATCTCAAGAAGATCATCTGGAAAGCTCTTACAAACAACAGGAGAATTCAGTAAAGTGACTGGTTAAAAATTTTATATACAAAAGTCATTGCTTCTCTATATACACTTGACAACGATTTTGAAAGTATAGTGGAAATAAAGATCTATTTTATTTTTTCAGAAAAATGATTAAATATCTAGGAATAATATTACAAAAAATGTGTAAGAGCTGTTGAAGGAAAGTTGAGGATGCAAAATAAGACGAATAAATCTACACACATACTCATAAAGAGAAAGACAATATTTTAAGATACAAAGTTGCTCTAAATTGATTAATAAATGTAATATAATCCCAAGGGTAAAAAATCATGAGTATTGAGGGGAAATAGACATGCAAACCCTCAAGTGCACATGGGGGTGGGGGGTATATCCTAGGGGTTATAAGAAAATTAGATAAAGAGAGATAGTGAGGAAGGTGTGGCCTTGCCAGACAACCACTATATATAACATAGTACTTAAAGCCACTGGATACTTGTATTAAAAAAAAGTTCAGTGGAACATATATGTATATATATAAATGTTAATGTATGATAAAGGGGGTATTATTTCAGGTCAGTAAGGGAAAGCTGGATTGATAAAGGAGGTATTTCAGGTCAGTGAGGAAAGCTAGATTGTTTAATAATGTTGGACATTTGGTCAATCACCTAGGAAGAAAAAGTTGGATCTCTTAGAACAAGTTCAAGGTTGATCAAAGTTTTAAACATAAGTCCATAAGAGAAAAGCCATAAAAGAAAAAAAAAACATAAATTTCACCATATGAAAATTTTAAATGTGTGCACAAAACCCAAAATACTCTAAACAAAGGTAAAGTCAAATGGGAATAATGTGTAACGAGGGTTAGTAACCACTATTCCAGTAAGGGGGCCTTGAGCTGTCTTAGTTCAACCATCCTCCCACCTATGTAGGTGTTGTGAGGAGGGCTCTCCTATGTGATTGGCCTTCAGAACTCCACCCTGTTTTCTTGGGCTTACCGGTGTTTTGAGAGGGAGATGTACCCAGCTAGGGACCAAGCAAAGCCTTGGGGTCAGTACTAACATCATCACCCTTGCTTGACCATCACTCTTTCACTGTGGGATATGATGCTGTGAGTCAGGTGCACCAGGAAGCACAGGGCACCTGGTAGAGATGATGTGAGGTGCTGGGTAGTGAGTCTGCAGGCACTGACAGGGAGTTCAGGCAGCTTCTGAGCACTGATACATTATTCCTTAATGTGGTACTTAAGGAACCACAGGCCCAACTTGACTTTTTCCTTCCCAGGCAGCAGGTCCTCTCCCTTCTTCGGAAATTTCTGGGGATCAATTCTCAGCTCCTGTGGCCCACATGCAGCTCATACTGTCTCTTCCCCACTTCCCCCAATGCCCAAAACCTTTTAAGTTTTCTGAAAAACCTCTTTCCCTCTTGCTCTGTTGATATAACAGGATATTAGACCAAAAGTAATGGAGAAATGAGGTCCACTTTCCTAAAGGCACCCTTATTGGAGGTAGGGAAAATATTTGCTCTTTATCTTTCCAGTGCAGGAAAAAGAGGCGGAAAGAATAATAATTTATTCTTTCTTTTTAATCTGTAAATTATTATGCATAATAATAATTTACAGATTAAAGCAATCTGAATGCTAGTATCCTGCCACAAATATTTACATACATTTGATATACCAAGGGAGATTTTCCTTAACCTATAAATCAGAAAATAGATTTCCTTAACCTATTAAATATAGGAAAAGATATGCAACACATTCAAAATTAGGTAAATGCATGTGAAAACAAGAAGACACCTTTTTTCACCTATCATTAACAACAACAACAAAAATGATAATATCTTGTGTTGTTGAGAGTGTAAAGGAAAAGTCACTATCGTACATATGCTTTTTGGAGAAGTGTAAATTGTACAAGCTATTTGGAAAGCAATTTGGCTATATCTATCCAAATTTAGAATTCACACACCCTTGGATGAGCAATGTCATTTCTAGGAATGTAGCCTACAATTATTTTCATATTTGTACAAAAGCACAAGTCTGGAAACTGCCAAAATATCCATCAGTGAAATACTAGTTAAGTGATTTATGGAATGTGTACAGGATGATAAACCATGGAGCCATTAAAAGGAATACATGCTATGATATCATATGCTATTGCTTACATGTGGAATCTAAAAAACAAATGATACAAATGGACTTACTTACAAAGCAGAAATAGACTCACAGATATAGAAAACAAACTTATGGTTACCAAAGGGGAAGTGGGGGAGGGATAAATTAGGAGTTTGGGATTAACAGTAGATATTAACACACTACAATATATAAAATAGATAAGGAACAAGGACCTAGTGTTTGGCACAGGGAACTATATTCAATATCTTGTAATAACCTATAATGGAAAAGAATCTGAAAAAAATATATATATATATGTATAACTGAATCACTTTGCTGTACAACTGAAACTAATACAACATTGTAAATCAACTATATTTCAATTTAAAAAATTTAAAAAAAGTTTTAAAATTAAAACAGAAACAGAATACCTGAGCTCAACATGTACTGAAGAGGAAGGACCTCCCAGATAAGTTCTAAATGAAAGTATGCTCCCATCATACATGTATAGAATATTTCTGGGAGGAATGCTTCCCTCTTATGAAAGGAAGACTAGTGATTGAAAGTATGGTGTAGAAGGAAGACTTCATTTTCTCTGATACCTTTCTTAGTGTCTAAATGTGTTAATATGGGTAGTTATTACTTTTTCAATGAAATAAAAATTTTTTAATTTTTATAATTTTAAAATTTATATCAAGATTTCTGATTGCAAGAGGGAAAATCAGATATCATGAATTTCCTGTTGTGATACAGAATGAGAAACACTATATCAGCAATGATGTACCAGCCAAAGGTGCTTGAGTGGAATCTAATCAAGCCTTTGGATTTCACTTCCAATTTAGAGGAAATACAGGTCATCTAGGAACAAGGTAAATAATTCCACAAGGAAACAATCAGGTGAATCATATATGCTATAGGATAGCTGGCCTGGTCCATTCCACAGATCCGTGTATTGGGAGTGTATAATACACGTGTATAAAACAAACCAATGCAACTCATGGTCTCATATTGGATCCTAGTTTTGACAAGCCTACTATAAAAGGCCTCTTGGGTACAAATTATGAAAAATTTAATATGGACTTGGTATTAAGGAATCAGAATTAATTTTGTCCTTACTTTTTAGAGATAAATAAGAATTTTTAATGCATACTAAAATGGTAAATTACTATTTATAATTCACTTTAACTATTTTAACATAAAAATGAGGGCTTTCTTAAAAAGCAAAATTCCTATAGGTTCTGATTTGGTATAGAGAAATTAAGAAAAAGGTCATTGTAAAAAGTCAAAAATGATCAGTGAAACTAAGAAAAACTGGTTTGAACTAGCTCTTTCCAGTTCCATAGCAGATGTTTACTGTACTAGGGAGTTACCAGGAAGAGTAGATGGCCCTCTGATAAACCCTGCAGTGCTGTGTGTAGAAACAGCGACGCAGACCGGCAAATTGCTGGCATGGAAACCATCACAAGGGATCGAAGAGATGTGCTGAAACTAAGAGGCGAAGTTCATTTGGAAAAACAATTCCTGCTTCACAATGAACACAGCCACGATTTGATACCCTTAAGCAAAATTGTAAGCAAAGTTAAGCAACCCATTTTGGCTGTACAGCCAGCTGCCTTGAAGTCAAGCAGATATTTTGTCTAATCAATAATGAAAATGCTGAAGAGTGTCAGAAGGGTGCAATTTTGCCTGACATCAGAGTTATTTTATTAGAGTTTTGAGCAAAGTAGATGGGGCGTGCTGACTATGGCACTGCTGGCACTCTGGCAGTCCCATTTCATTTCATTCCTGCTATTTGGTCAGAAGAGAAAGGAGAAGAGGAGAAAGGGGGGAAGTAAAAGTTATATTTTTCATCATAGGGATTCATATGAGCTGGCCTATTCAAAATAGTGAAACTGGAGAAACAGCTTTCCATGTGATGGTGACTACATACCGTGAAGATTCTGTGCTCTCATACCAATTATATTCACTCATTCATTCATTTATTCACTCAGCCACTCACTCGTCCATTTGTTATTCAAATAACATTTTCCTAGTGCTTGACCTCTGGTAGTTACGGCACCCCTCCCATGTGCTTCCAAAGTACCCTACATTTATCATGAATAAGTACAATGTAGTTTTAATACTCCCTTGATCATTCCTGTTTGTTTGCCTGTCCCCTACTAGAGGGATCAGAGAAAATGTTTTGTTAATTGATGTATTCCCATTACCTGGCACATTACAGAACTCAAAAAAGATGTGTTGGTTGAATGAATGAATGAGTGGGTGAATGAATGTACAAACCAAGCTAGGGTCAAGGGATGCAAAGACGAATAAGCCACTGACTTATGCTGCCTTGTTGAATTCTCTTGCCAAAAATATTTTGAAGAACAAGTACCTGACATATGACAGACCGGCATCAGATTGTGTTCGTTTGAAAAAGCTGAAGTTGGGGAGACTGGTGTGAGAAAATAGGGGGCATCAGGAATCGGAAGGGCATGCTATGCAAGCAGAATGGCTCGGGGGCAACCCCAGGAAGGTCCTGGCTGGAGTAGATGGAGGAAGCGTTAAGGTAGAGGAGGGAGTTGGCACTCAGGGTCATTAGCAATGGAAAAAAAGCACACCTTTAAAAATGCATCATTGCCATTTAAAATATGGAAACCACTTTGAAGTCTAAGAAAATGTAAAGCCAACATGGCCATTCTAACTGTTTCTTGAGAAGATGAGTGTGGGACACACTATTCCAAACTACTTTTAGCAGCAGCAAAATGATAAATCATACTTTTCTGATTAGGAGATGAAGAAATATTGGTTCCCTATTCATGAAAGTTGGGCTTCATTCCATGCTGAAGAAGCCTTACAAGTTGCTATGATGAACAGATATACCTATATGTTCTGATTTCAGGGGCAATAAACACTCGCCTACACTTCCCTCTAAGAGTGCTTATTTCTCTTACCTACTTGTTTGTTCATTCATTCATTCTCTTCCAGAAATATTTATTAAGGCTGTTATGAGCCAGGCACTGTTCTGGGACTACACAGGGTGATCAAATGGATTGGTTGGTCCAGGACAATCCCAGTTTTAGCACTGAAAGTCCTGTGTCCTGGGAAACCCCTCTCTCCTGGGCCAAAGTTGGTCATCCTAGAGCCTGCATCAGTGAGGTGAGGTTGAAATATTAGATAGAGAGGGCCCTTACTAAAAAGGTTATTTTCAAGAAAAAACCTGGAGGAGGTAAGGACAATAACACATGGATATCTTGGAGAAGAGAAGTCCAGAAAGGTCAAAGCCCGAGGCAGCCAGCTTGCCCCACGTTTTCGAGGAACAGCCAAGGAGTCAGGGTTGCTGGGGACACAGTGAAGAGGAGAGAGTGACAGGAGCTGAGATCTGGAAAGTAGGGAAGTCACATTATGTCAGGACTTGGCAATCTTAACGAGGATTTTGGCTTTTACTCTGATTCATATGAGAGGACACTGGAGGGTTTTGAACCAAGAGAGGACAGGATTACTTTGGCTGTTGTGTTGAGAATAAGCCACAAAGAGGTCAGAGCAAGGAAAGAGAGGTGTAGGATTTAAATTGTCTTTTTGAAAGTTCTGGTTTCTCTCAGCTGTGCCCAAGGAAACTGAAGGAAATGTTATGGTCCATTTGGGGGCTCAGTTTTATCTTTAAAAAAAAAAAAAGGCCAGAGGGAGGAGTCTTTACTCTTTCCTTATCCAATTGTGACTGCTGATTCTCAATTTTATAACGAGTGGGAAGCAGTTTCAAACATGATGTTATCTAAATTGAAACTCAGAGCGGTGCAATCTTACTGCCATGGAGTGGTGTTAAGAATGTGCGTTCTGGGGCCAGACCACCTGAGTCTGAATCTCAGCTCTGCTGCTTACTAGCTATGTGGCCTTGAACAAGTGGCTTAGCATGGGGAAGCTCCTTGTTTTCCTCATCTGTAGGAATAAGGACTATACCTACTCTTAGAGTTCTTGGGACAATTCAATGAGTTAACACATGTGCCTGGAGCAGGGTAAGTACTCATTCATGTTAAACATTATTATAATTATTAAGTCATCCAGCAATAGATGCTCAGCTTTGAAACAGATGTGAGCTTTCAGAGACAGAGCTTGTGACTTACTAATCACTGTATCTTTTTCAGTCCTGAGCACAAGATTTGCTGAATGAATAAATAACTGTTACTAAAGCATCAGTCATATTATTTTATGGACTAACAAAAATTGAGTTTAAGAACAGATAACTTGAAGATTATTTTTTGTCTTGGAAAGTAAATACTTAGGTCCTGGACACATAAGAGATTACTTTGAAAATAAATTCTATCAGTCAATGTTCTTGTTTGCCAGCAACAGAACCCACTCTACCAAGTTTAAGCAGGAAAGGGTTTATTAAAGATTATGCAGAAGTTCAAAGAACCTCCAGGAGGGCCAGAGTCAGCCTGATCTGATTAAACAACATTCAAACTAGTCCATGGTGACGCCACTGCTGACACCAGATACAAAGACCACCCCTTCCATCACTGCTGCCGTGGCCACACCCATTCCAGAATAGGGGTCCACTTGATGCCTGCCACTGCGTCTCACTCAGACTCTCAAGTTGGTGTATGTGATTAGGAGGGCCTCAGTCACAGGTCTGCTACATCCTAGCTGTCAGGAAAGCTGAGAAAGTGAATTTTGGGAATTCTACCTTGGGAAGGCAAGACTCCTAAAATGGGAAAATCCCCCTAAACATAGGAAGGGTATTCAAAGATTGGTAGGCAGCCAGACAACAGGACCACATTAACCAAGAGAAATCAAACATTCAGTTGACTAGAAATACTCTTATAATACTCTCACATTAAAATCTAATCATATGTATGAGATATATATCATATTGAATGTGTAATTGATGTTATAAACTGAAATTACAAGTTAGAGATAATGACTGAAATAAAAACCAGACAGAGGGGGAAATTCTGTTTAAGTTTTCCATAAACTTTAATGACTGTGAGGACCTGATTTAAAATAGAGTATTTACATATAACTCTTGGACCTGCTCAATTTATTTTTCCAGATTTTCTTTCAAATGGAATACTAAAATAGAAATATAGCATTTTAGAGCCCAAGGAGAATAGCTCTTCTGGTTTGACTCTATTGTTGTTTGATGAGAGGAAGCTGAGGCCCAGGAAAGTTCAGTGATTTACTCAAGCGTCATTGTTGAAATGAAATTATGTTGAAAGCCAAATAGTTTTATTGTTTCTTGAAGAACCCTTTTTCATAGCCTCCCATAATACAGTGAGGAAGCAAGTTGCTTTGATCAAAAGGGCCCAAATCTTGGCTCTCTTCAACATCCAGACAGAAAGGCTGCTTGCACTTGCTGTGTTCTTCTGAAGAGATTTATTCCTGCTTCCTCCCAAGGATGCTGTGTCCCAAAGCCTCAGATATGAAGAATGAGACGAATAAAATCAATTTCCACAGAGGCTATAATGTGGAAAATATTGCTCCTTTTTCCCTGCTAAATCAAACAATTGAACCGGCTTTCCCTACAAATCCTCTCCTTTCGTTGTAGCATCGCAACATTTATTTGACAAATATTTGTTGGAGGCCTACTTTGTGTCAAGCACCATACTCGGCGGTGGCCTGAATCTATTAGCATCAGTGCTTTGGGATTAATTTGGAGAGCATGGAAGCTTGCTCCATATAATTAGTCTCTTCTTTAAAATGTGGTAGAAAACCCCACCAGTTGTCAGTTGTTAAAGTAAATAAATAGCCTTTGGAAAACATTCTGATTCTTAAAAATATTTTAAGGAAGAGAAAGGAACATTTTAAGGAGGATATGATGGTGAAAATAAATTTAATTAATTAATTAGCTAATTAATGTAACTAAAGGCACCCAGGTACGTTCTGTATCTCTATAAGCATCCCCGCTGGATAGTGGGAGAGGAGGACTAACAGGGATGGCAGCAAGAGGCTGGGTCATCCAAAGAACCAGTTAAAATTTTGTTGCTTGTTTCTTTGCCTACACAGTATCAATTGCCACAGGACAAACTACTGTTTATGTTGATGTGACCAAATGTTAGAGAATGGGGTGAGATCGTGAAAAAAGGAGATTAGGTAAAGAGTAGAGACACATGTTCAAGTCCAATAAAGGCTCCAATAAAGATACGTGTGATCTTCACAGGTCACTAAATCCCTCTCAGCCCCAATATCTTAAAAACAAACAAACAAAAAGAGTCAGGAAAAAAGACAAACTAAGGAATGAGAAAAAAAATTTTTTGCAAATCATAAACCTCAGTAGGGTTAATATCCAGAATATATAAAGAACTCCTACAACTCAACAGTTTTTAAAAACCTAATTAAAAAATGGACAAACACTTGAACAGACATTTCTCCAAAGAAGATATAAAAATGGCCAACAAGCATATGAAAAGATGCTCAACATCACTAACTTTAAGGAAAAGCAAATCAAAGCTAGGATGAGGTATCAACTCATTAGAAATAGCAAGTGTCAGTGAGGATGTGGTGAAATTGGAACCCTTGTGCACTCTTGGCAGGAATGTAAAATGGTGTAGCCACTATGGAAAAGAGTATGGTGGCTCCCTACAAAATTAAAGGTAGAATTGATGGAATAAAATTTATGTTTTAAGGCAGGACAAGAAAATTTAGCATAACATACTCCCTGCCTGTACTGGGTCCTCCCTTATGTGCGATGTGCATCTGCATTATACATTAACCAGACCTCCTCAAAGGCAGGAATGCCTGTTGACCATAAAGATCATGGCTTTTTTTTTCTTCTGATGATGATGGCAATGTAGCTCCTTAGAAGATTAATTTTTCCTTTCCTAATCCTGTAAGGGGTCATGGTGACCTGTTGCTTGCTTAGTACAAGCTTATCTGGATTATGCATCTTTGGTAAACTTTATGTAAAAATGTCAGTGTGTCATTTTGGTGTATAATCCTTTTTCTCCAAAATGTATAAGACTGTGCCTTCAACTTCTAACAAAAGGAACAGTCCTCAGAGTTTTCTGAAGACTGTCTCCTGGGTTATAATCCTCAGACTGGCTTCAATAAAATTCTCTATTTCGCCTTTGGATTGACAATTCATTAAATTTTTTGTTAACAGAATTATCATATGATTCCACTTCTGGGCGTATGCCCCAAAATTGAAAGCAGAACCCAAACAGATTTTTGTATACCTATGTTCATAGCAGCATTATACACAATAGCCAAAAAGTGGAAGTAACCCAGGTGTAAATCAACAGATGGATGGATGAACAAAATGTAGTATAAACATACAATGGAATATTATTTAGCCTTAAAAAGGAAAAAAAATCAGACATATGCTACAACATGAATGAACCTTGAAGACATTATGCTAAGTGAAATAAGTCAGTCATACAAGGAAAAATGTTATATGATCCCACTTATATGGTGTTCCCAGAGTAGCCAGATTCATAGAGGCAGAAAATAGAATGGTGGTTGCCAGGAAATGAGGGAAGGTCAACATGGGGAGTCATTGTTTAATGGGTACTGAGTTTCAGTTTGGGAAGATTTTTTAAAAGTTCTAGAAATGGATGGAGATGGTGGTTACAGAACACTGGGAATGTGTTTAATGCCACTGAACTCTACACATGGCTATAGTTAAAATGGCAAATTTTGTGGTATCCATGTCTTACCACAATTTTTTAAAAAAAGAGTCAAGAGAATAATATCTGCCTGGAGTAACAGAGTGTTATGCAATCAAATTTGGGGCCTTGTACAAATAAGCAATAAGCACCCAGAACTAGTTCCCCTAATTTGACACTGTGGAGAGCTCCAGACCAGAATTTCAAGCCACTGCAGTGTCTACCGTTTCGTATCCTCAATCCATCAGGTAACTCTAGCAGATGGCTCTGATGCCCCAGCTCCCATTCCCTCCACACCTCTGACTGAAATTCACCTGTGGCTGCCGAGGCCAGTTACCTGTGGCTCAGGCTCACCTGGCCAGGACAGCGCCCTCCTTTAGCTCTGCTCGAGTCATCCTGCTTGCTGGCCCAAGGCCCTCTCCCATGCAGGCTGCAGACCTCTCTTCCCACAGGAAAACAACCGAAAGGGTGAGGGTGTTAACAGCCTCAGGGCAGCCCTCAATCAAGTGGGAAAAAATCCAGTGGGTTAATGCTCCAGCATCCTGTCCCTCCAAGTAGACAATGCGCATAGACATTCTGGTTAATTCTCAGGAGGTCCCACAGCAGAGGCAAGGCAACCCCATTGCCTATAGCCAGCAACTTCCTTAGGGCACCACACCTGGGCTTTACCCCATCCCTGTCTTACTCTCCTCCTCTTCACTCTGACTTCCCAGAGTCACATTCCAGATAAACTACCTGAAACCAAATCCAGATCTCAGGAAACCCAGTTAAAAACCTTATGATCCTTAATACTTTTTTATGATCTTTAATTTTATATTAATTTCTTTAACGTTTTATAGCTTAACTTTTTTTAGCAGTTCTTAGTTGTGTTCTAGGGTATGTTAACAAATTTATAAATGTTTTGAGACTTGAAACATGTCTTCCTACATTGGAATGTGGTTGGGTTCCCAAGCCAGCACGAAGTTCCTACTCTAAAGTTAAATAGGAAGGGGTGGTCAGGGAAGGATTTTCCAGGCAAAACTTTGACCTGAATCTTACAGAATAAGCAAGAACGCAAGGACAAGCACCATACATGGAAGAACTGGAGAAGAGAATACGGTCTCAGCGTCTCACCCAACTTTATAAGCACATGGTTCCTTATGACTTTATGGGGATTTCTAAAAGCAGGCTGGCTGGGATCAAAAGACTAACTCTTCTGTCACCCCCCAGGGGTGCTAAAGGCAGATTGTTGGACACTCAAAGCAGAAAAGCAAGAGAGGTAGTATTCATTTTATTTCAGAAGAAAATAAGACTGGATGGGTGAAGCTATTGGAGATGGAACTTCTCTAGGGCCTTTTGCTTTCTGTGGTCTGACAGACTAACTCCAGAGCAAGCTGACCCGGTGTGCGATGAAGGTGAAGGGAAGGGATGGTTCTGGAAAGCAACTATCTGAAGGAGAAAGAGAAGGAAGAGGGGAAATTCCAAGCGATGGTCATGAGAGAGATCGAAGAGGAGCTCTTGTGACCTGGCTGCGGTCACTGGGTGGGACCCATTCCTTTGTCAATCACTTGCTACCTAATTTCTTCTGGCTAATTCAATAAGTATTTATGAGAGCCAGGCACTGTGCTATGTTTTCATCTAACAATTATTATTTACTTAGTAATAGATAATGGACTCTTATCTATTATTAGATAATAGATAATAGACTCTTAATTTGTTGAACAGCAATGAAAAATCATAACAAGTACAAAAAGTAACATGTATTTAGAACTTCTATATCCCTACACTTTATACAGAATATCTAATTTGGTGAGTAAACCAAACTCCTTCCATCTATAGCTAAAACTGTCCTCAGGTAACGTGCAAAGAGAAGGAAATAAAACCCCAAGCCCAGCCCTGAGGGGCAAGAATGAAGTGATTTCAGGGTGGTCTATTGCTACATTCATATTTATCCTCACAGAATTGGCTCTGGGCTCCCCAGTTCTGAAGTTCTGAAATGGAAGCCAGGCATTTCTTTTCGCCACCTATGTGGCTACAGTAGTTTCAGCCTCCATCACCTCTACCTGGAATACAGCTTTTGCCCTTGTCCTTCTACAACTAGTCTCACCCTAGCAGCCAGAACAGGGTTTCTAAAATGTAAGTCAGTTGAATGTGGGCTGGCCTTAGTGACTGGCTTCCAAAGAATAGAAACTGGAAAGGGGAAAATATTAACTTTATAGTGGAGAAAACTGGCAGACCCACTTGAAACAAGTGATCAGGTTAATATCACCTTATCAAGTAGATATCATGTGGCCCAGATATGATGGAATGAAAAGGGAACATCACTCCTATAGCATTCTTTCCCAAAATCCGTCACTCCATTCTAATCATAAGGAAAACATCAAACAAATCTGGACTGATAGATATTCTACAAAATACCTGATCAGTAATCCTCAAGACTGTCAAGGTCATGAAAAACAAGGAAATCATGAGAAATTGTCCAGACTAGAGGAGACCAGGAGACATGACAACTAAATGCCATGTAGTAGCCCCGACTGGATTCTGGAACAGAAAAAGGACATTAATGGAAAAACTGGTAAAAACTTTTTAAAGTCTGGAGTTAACGTAATAGGAGGAAACCAATGTTGGTTTCTTAGTTTTGAAAAATATACCACAGTCATGTAAGATGATAACATCAAGGGAACAAAGTGGGTGAGCCAGCCTACTTGTAGAAATCCCCAGAACTGGGTTATAAAAAGCTGTGGGTTGATACTGGGGCCTATACTGGGGCCTATACTGGGGTAAGAAGATGAACTACCTGTGCTATCTTTGCAACTTTTTTTAAACCTAAACTAGTTTAAAATAAAAATGTTACTTAAAAAGAAGGAAAGAAACATAATGGAGGGAAAACCCTCCAAGGGTTCCTAGCTCTTACTGATGCCAAGTCCTTACAGGGGCCTGCCACCCCTGTTTAAAGTTGCAACACCCTTCCTGGAATGACCTATCCCCCATCCCTGTTTTATTTTTCTGCAGAGCATTTAACGTTTCCTAACATATATATCATTTACTTATTTATTTGCATATTGTCTGTCTTCTCTATCCACCTAACCCACAACATACCAGAATGTAAACACCAAGACATCAGGAAATTTTGTCTCTTTTGTCCACTGGGGAGAATAAAATAGGGCTCAATACTTATTGAAGGAACAAATGAAAGCATGGATCAGTGAATCCATTCTACCTGAGAACCCTTACGACTGTAACTCTAAAACTCACCTTCAATAGTTCTAGTTTCAAAACTAAAATGACCAAGTGGAGAAAGCAAGTAAACGTCTGATAATACAAAGTTAACTATCTTCCAGACTTGCCACAAACATGGATACCTTGGAGATACTGTGGATTTGGTTCCAGACCACTACAATAAGCAAATGTCAGAATAAAGCAAGTCATATGAGTTTTCTGGTTTCTCAGGGCATATGAAAGTTATGTTCACACTATACTGTAGCCTATTAAGTGTGTAATAGCATTATGTCTGAAAAAACAATGAACATACTTTAATTAAAAAATATTTTATTACTAAAAAAATGCTAACCATCATCTGAGCCTTCGATCTTTTTGCTGGTGGAGGGTCTTGCCTCAGTGTTGATGGCTGCTGACTGATCAGGGTGCTGGCTGCTGAAGGCGCGGTGGCAGTGGCCATTTCTTAAATAAGACAACAGTGAAGTTTGCCACATTGATTCACTCTTCCATCTACAAATGATTTCTCTGAAGCACGCAACGCTGTTTGATAGCATTTTAACCACAGTAGAACTTCTTTCAGAATTGGAGTCAATCCTCTCAAACCCTGGGGTTGCTTTATCAAACAAGTTGGTAAATCCTAAATCCGAAACCCTAAATCCTTTGTCATCATTTCAACAATCTCCACATCATCTTCACCAGGAGTAGATTCCATCTCAAGAAACCACTTTCTTTGCCCATCCATAAGAAGCAACTCCTTATCAATTAAAGTTTTATCTTGAGATTGCAGCAATTCAGTCACATCTTCAGGCTCCACATCTAATTCCAGTCTCTTGCTATTCCCACCACATCTGCAGTGACTTTCTTCACTGAAGTCTTGAACCCCTCAAAGTCATCCCTGAGGGTTGGAATCAACTTCTTCCAAACTCCTGTTATGTTGATATTTTGACCTCTTCCCATGAATCACAAATATTCTTAATGGCATCTAGAATGGTGAGTCCTTTGCAGAAGGTTTTCAATTGACTTTGCCCAGATCCATCAGAGGAATCACTATCTATGACAGCTATAGCCTTACAAAATGTATTTCTTAAATAACAAGACTTGAAAGTCAAAGTGATTCCTTGATCCATGGGCTGCAGAATGGATGCTGTATTAGTAGGCAGGAAAAAAAAAAAAACTGTGAATCTCATTGTACATCTCCATCAGAGCTCTTCGGTGACCAGGTACATTATCACTGAGCAGTCATATTTTGAAAAGAATCTTTTTTTCTGAGCACTAGATCTCAGCAGTGGGCTTAAAATATTCAATAAACCTGTTGTCATCAAATGTGCTGTCATCCAGACTTTGTTGTTCCATTTATAGAGCACAGGCAGAGCAGGTTTAGCATAATTCTTAAGCACCCTAGGATTTTCAGAATGGTAAATAAGCATTGGCTTCAACTTAAAGGCACCAGCTGCATTAGTCCGTAACAAAAGAGGCAGCCTGTCCTTTGAAGCTTTGAAGCTAAGGCATTGACTTCTTCCTCTCTAGCTATGAAACTCCTAGATGGCATCTTCTTCCAATAGAAGGCTGTTTTGCCTACATTGAAAATTTGTTGTTTAGTGTAGCCACCTTCATTAATAATCTTAGCTAGATCTTCTGGATAACTTGCTGCAGCTTCTACATCTGTGCTTGCTGCTTCATCTTGCATTTTGATGTTATGGAGACAGTTTATTTCTTTCAATTTCATGAACCAACCCCTGTTATTGCAGACTTTTCTTCTGCAGCTTCTTCACCTCTCTCAGCCTTCATAGAATTCAAAAGAGTTAAGGTCTTGCTCTGGATCAGACCTTGGCGTAAGGAAATGTTGTGAGTGGGAGGGGCCATGAGTTGGATGAGGTTATAAAGAGTTTGGAAAGTTTTTTTTTTAGAAAAACAGTTTACTGAAAAGGAAGAATAGAGTCTCTCTAAAGAGTATGATCTCTGACGACATTCGGCCTGGGCTGAAATCCTCCTCTCAGCTCTGTGCTTGCTGTTGGCATGACCTTGGGAAGGTTCCCATTTAAACTGTGTGCCTCAGTATTGTCATCAGTAAAATGGGAATGGCAAAGTACCTACCTCCTGGGTTTACTGTGAAGATTACATAATGCCTATGAAGCACTTAGCATGGCTAACTCCACGTAGTAAGTGCTCATAAAGTTATAGTTTCTGGTTTTGTTTTGTTTTAAGAAAAAGAAGCAAAAGAACACATGACCAAAGAAGACAGACTAATTATCCTGTTAGAAAGCATTAAAGGAAAGGCAGGAGAGGAGAGAAAATTTCAGAGCTAGAAAGAGAACCTGGGAAGCAATTACCTTGCTGGGAGGATAGTCTGGGAAACTGGGGGTGTCCAGAATTCACAGGAACATTGGCTAGAGAACTCTTCTGCAGAATCCAGGAGACTGTACAAGATGGCAGATCTGTGAGCTCTGAGAGAAGCATTTTTGCCCGTGGTAGAAAGAAGTCCTGAATAGTTCAGCAAAAATATAACCCACTATTTCTCCAGGAACTAGGAATGGGCAGAAGCTGGAGGTAGGGACAGGAGCCAGAGGTATCCTCTCAGCCAGTCTAAGGAAGTGCTTGCTGACCACAACGGGAAGGCAGAGAAAGAACATGGGAAAAGGTTGTTTTTTGCTCTAAGCCTACACTAAGCCAATTGCAAAAAAGGAATCTGAGAAGTCACCTAGCTTCAGCTTGAATTTTACGTAAGCAACCAAGGCCCTTAAAAGAGGAGTAATTGTGTGATGTGGTTTAATGTGCCTGGTGTGTTGGGATCATGTTGGGTGTAGCCATTGCAATGGACAGAGGGAATGAAGTTCAGTTGAGCCTTGAACAACAAGGGTTTGAAAAGTGCAGGTCAACTCATACAATGATTTTTTTCCAATAGTAAATACTACAGTAATACGTGATTTGCAGATGGTTGAATCTAAGGATGCTGAATCATGGATACGGAGGAACCGCTGACAAGGAGGACAGACAAGAAATTACAGGCAGATTTTCGACTGTGCAGAGGGTTGGCTCCCCTAACCCCTGAGTTGTTCTGGGACCAGCTGTGCTACCAGAAAAGATAAAGTGAGGAAAGGCTGTGCACCCAGGAAAGAGGGTTTTAGGTGAAAAGCCCACCCCTACCATCCCTTTACAATGATCCCAAACAATGGCAACAAAAAATAACTGAGATTAGTGGCAAAAGAAAAATATAAGGAAAGTGAAACCTTCAGTTTAGGGGCTATTTGGGAGAACTCGGACCAAAGGACATCTCACATATACTTGATAACCCCCAATATTCCTTCTATTTACAGCAGAGGTTGAAAACTCACATGCCTTCAACGTAAGGTAAATATGTGAACCAATCAAGAGTGGAACAACTGGGTGTTGGGCAGACTGGCAAACGGGAAGGCACCACATAAAGGAATTCACATTCGATTTTTTCAAAACACTGGCCTTGCCAAAGTAAACACAGAAGTTGGCCCCATTTCCATGCCACCAGTTTGCAAACACTGTTCTACATGATGTCAAAACATAAAACATGTTCAACAGTTTAGAGGCTAAATGAAACATTTTTAGTCTAAAAAGATCTATGAAAAGCCACTTTCATTTTAAAGATGATCACAGTTGAATGGAAAATGAAAAGTCCTGACATTTTTTTCATCTGCATATTGATAAAGGGGACATTTTAACTCTTACATGAGATGGAATCTATTTCCCCCTTTTGGGAAAATGGAGGAAATATCCTTTATCTCCGGCAACAAGCATGGTGCTTGAATCATTGTATGCATGGGCCTTAAATGTCTGTTGAATGAATAAATAGGGTTATAAGTGCAGCAAAGCACTAGCTGGAGATGGAAACATAACCTCTCTTTTTGAGGTTATAAAACTGAGGGAGTGGACCTCCAGCTCTAACCCTCCTCTTTCCCTTCAGGATATATTTTTGACCCCAGATGTCTACGTAGGAGGTCAAAGACTTCCGTGCTATTTGACCTTCCTCATCTCACTGCTCTAGCAGAGAACAGAGAACATGGACAGCCTCTGAACAGTTACTACAGAACTTACTCCCCAGGTGGCATCCAAGCCACCTTAGTACTTTGTACTTTGGAAATGGGGCACAGGGCCTTCAGAGATCACTCTGATAACTCTTCTATATCTCCCTGAGTTCATGGTTCTTGAGGACAAAGAGGGGGTGTCTACCTCACAGAATTGTGAGGAGTAAATAATATTGCATATGTAAAAGGCTTACTGTAGCGCCTGGCACATAGTAAGCACTCAGTGAGCTGTGGATATTATTAGCTATTACGGAAATAGTAGGTGCATGAATTTTTTTAATGGACCCCATTGGTGTGGGGGAGTGGAGGTAGAACAAACTGAGAAGGTGAAGAAAAACAAAATTATTTCAACAGCTGCCTATTAATCATTTTAGAAAAGGTGGAGGTGGATAAGTGACTAAATAAATTAAATTCCCTACATTTAAATACAAATCCTTACCTATACATGTATACACTTACATAGGCACAGAGTTCTAGAAGAATAGTTAACAGGTAACAGTGGTTATCTCCAGGGAGGACTTAACCTGGGAACAGCAGCTGGGGAAAGACTTCAACATTTTTGCCATGTGTCTATATTATCTACTAAAAATTCGCAATTCATTTTTAAATTAAATGTTGCTAGTTTAAAATCTCTCCTGAGTTTTGCTGAAAGTGGACGAACTGTGAAATTGAGAACGGCTGCTTTCAGTTTTTTACTGTCGAGCCCTGATACTGCCCCCTAGCGACTAGTACCCACCACCGCAACTGCTCTCTGCAGCCCTAACTAGACTCAGCCTGAACCTGCTCGTCTCACCCATACTCACCTGGTTAATATCAGTAATATACATAGTTGAGGTATTAAATAACTGAACTGTTACCTACTCATATACTCCAATGCTTTCATGGTCGAAAATCTAGGCACTGTGAAGGATGCCCACATTACCTCACGCCTCGTTCTTGCCTGAGAGGTGAAATAATAGATCATTTGCATTACAATATATGCATCCATCATCCTTCCCTTTTTTTCCATTTTAAACTTGACAATTACCTGAAGCAAAAGGACTTTTCTAATTTCTCAGTTTTATCTCAAGTGCACCTAATTTTAGCAACTAAATTTGTATTAATTCATCACTTGCTACAGTAATTTCCTTCTTTGCATTTGTTGAAAGAGAGGTTATTGTTCCACATACAAAATTTCCTTGTGTGCTTTTATGTATTTGGGTAAAAGGTTCTGAACTCTACTTCAGACTTTTTAGTTGTTCTCTAGGCTATTTACTGTCATGTTGTACATTTTTCTAAAGTAATGGTTTCATTATTTTAAAGCCAATGTGTTCTGGGGGGGTGGTGGTGGTGTGATGAACTGGGAGACTGGGATTGACATATATACACTAATATGTATAAAATAGATAACTAATAAGAACCTGCTGCATAAAAAAATAAATATATTAAATTTAAAATTTTTAAAATGTCAATGTGTTCTCACTGTAAAGAAAGTTTGGAAAATACAGTAAAACATAATGAATAAAATAAAAGCAAGACCTAACTCTACCATCAATAGATAACTGCTATTAACATTTCTATTTTCCTCCAGTTTCTCTAATGCCTATTCGTTTTTATACACAGTTTTCACGCTGAATTTTGAAGTCTCTAAAGTACATTTCCACTGTCATATATAAACGTTAAGTGCTTGTCCTTGTTAAATATTGCAAAGATATTATTAGAAACTGTAAGGCATGTTTGGATATAAGGGCAAAGTTCATTTTGAACACACACACACACACACACACACACTAATGCAGGGTCAGTATCGGACCCTTCTGTAAATGTCATATTTTGTTCGGATACATATCCACTGGGTGGGTATCACACAGGAGGTCACACTTTAGGCTGAAGTTCTTCCAAGAACTGCAAGCCTCCTCATTCAATAATCTTGTATCCTCAGCCTTTGACAAATATTTGGGCATTGGATGGAATTCTTAGGGGTCTGGCCTAGCGACTTAAGGAAGTAATGATACACGATCCCAGGCAAGGGAGAAATCAGGGTCGGGGACCCGCGAGGGGAAAAGAAGGGCCGGGCACCCGTACGTCTGAAACCTGAGCGAGTGGCAGCATTATTACTATTATTACTATTTTACTTCTGGATGGTTTCACCCATTTTGGCAGAACAATCTCGATCACCTCCTCCTTACGCAGGTTCCCAAGCAGCGACAGGCCGGGATCAAGGGCTGGTGGGCGTGTTCCCCGCCCGAGGCCCGCGTTGGACCGCACCGGGGGTGGGGAAACCCACCCCGCGGGAGCAGCGGGTATAAAGAGCCCGGCTGCAGCCGCCGTGCAGCTCCGGGCTTCGCAGGGGGAAACGCTCACCTCTCCGGTCCTCATCCGTGTGAAGGACCGTCTGTCCGGGACGCCACGAAGATGGCACCAGTTGGGGGCAAAAAGGCCAAAAAGGTGAGTCTGCAGGGGACCCAAGGGCGCTGTCCATCCCGGCCAAGGCTCTGAGTTTCGATCCACAAACCAGCCCCGCATCGCATCTCAGCCGCGGGGAGCGCAGAGGAGCCCTTAGAGCCTTACTGTGACCAGAAGGCCCCCCAGAACTTCTGCTGCAGGACCCCAAGGCGCCTCTGAGTCCCCACTCCTGCCCCCTGACCAGAGCGCCCTCTAGAACTATGTGACCCCCAACTTCAGAGCGCCCCCAAAGCGCTGAGACTCCCAGCGTCTTCTGAGTCCCGCACCCCAAGACCAGAGCACTCCCCCAAGATGCGGCTCCCAGACCCACAGGTGCGACTTCCCTGCCCCACGGCGGTGGGACTCGGGGTCGCCCTGCTGCGTGCCCCGGGCTCCTCTGGGGTCTGTGTCCGTGCCCCCGCTCTCGCCCCTTGACGCCCCGCGCTTGCAGGGCAGGGAGGCGCGCGCCCGGGCTCCCACCGTTTCCCGCCCGCGCCCTCACAGGCGCCTAGGGTCTCAGGGCCCCTACCTTGCAGGGTTCTCGCTGCACCCACCAGCCCGCCCCGCCGCAGCCCTAAGGCTCTGGCGTTGTCTGGTTGATGTAAGTTTTCATCCCGCAGTTTGGTTTCAGCGATCACAGGACAGTGCACCGTGCGGGCCTCGAAAAGACAGTTTCAGAAAAATTAAGCACAATGGCCGTAAGATATTGAGGAAGGACTGTTAATAAGTTTTAAAAATAAAAACCCAGTAACAAGCCCGCCCTTCCCTGGGGACGAGTGTTTCAGTCCAGATTGTGGGCCTTCGTCTAGTTATGGGGGTGGGGGGGGAGTGGCGGGGGTGGGGGGCAGGGGGGAGGGCGGGGGGCGGAGATGGATGGATGAATGGATGGATGGATGCACTGATAGTAGGACTATGGTTAGGAGTGGGAAGAGAAGGACGGAGGGAGTAGGGAAAGTGCTTGCCCCTTGGGTGTCAAAGCACCCAACTCCATGCCTGGCAGACAGAGGCCCAGGGAATGGCAGCGAAGGAGACAGGGCCAGGCCGACTGTACTCCTGCAGCTGTAAGGACCATGGGGGCAGGGCCACCTCCCAAATTCATTGCCAGCCATCCCTTTAGAAATGGGCTGCACCTAGTTTCTAAAGGGATGACCCTGCCTCAAATTAAAAAGACCTCCACACAAGGGAAAAAACTAATTCAATTAAATTTTTTAAATGCCATGCAGTCCCAGGATTTAAGATGCTGAGATGGCAATCGATTATAGGCTGTCACCTGTTCAGTTAGGTGGAGAATTTTGCCAATCCATACATCTACTGAAGGAATAGTTGATGTAGGCTGGAAAGGATGATTCCCATAGAGATTTAAAATTTTGGGGGGGGGGTTTGGCCCGATTTACATTGCCATAAATCCTAATCCACTTCCCCAGACTCAAACTCACAAAATGAAACATTTTAAAGGATTATTTTAGCAACAGATGGACATAAGATGGGAAGAAAAAAAAAAGTTTCTTTGGTAACCTTGTTTCCATGCCTATGTCACTGTTAAAATATGGACAAAAATACTTCTATACTTCTGATTAAAATTAAAACATATGTTACAAAACTAACACATGTTCATTGTAAACAACTAGGAAAAACACTAAGAACAGTGTCTGCTACATTTTGCTGTATATTCTGCTAGTTTATTGTCTAGGCAAATATGTACTTTTTAAACAAAAAGTCTGATATTACACATATTCCTTTGCAACACTTTTTCACAAACAATATCTTGACATTTTCTCATAGCACATTCCATTAAAAAAAAAAAGCCACTTAGCTTAGGAACAAAAAAGTCTGAAGTTCAGGTAATTTAAAAATGCAGTAGGGGGCTTCCCTGGTGGCGCAGTGGTTGAGAATCTGCCTGCTAATGCAGGGGACACGGGTTCGAGCCCTGGTCTGGGAAGATCCCACATGCCACGGAGCAGCTGGGCCCGTGAGCCACAATTGCTGAGCCTGCGCGTCTGGAGCCTGTGCCCCGTGACGGGAGGGGCCGCGATAGAGAAAGGCCCGCGCACCGCGATGAAGAGCAGTCCCCGCACCGCGATGAAGAGTGGCCCCCGCTTGCCGCAACTGGAGAAAGCCCTCGCACGAACCGAAGACCCAACACAGCCAAAAATAAATAAATAAATAAATAAATAAATAAGAAAATCCTTTAAAAAAAAAAATGCAGTAGAATCTAAGAGAGTGTTCTTCCTGATGTAATTGTTCAATAAACTAATGTACAGCATGGTAATTGAATCACCACTAGCCACTCTGCCACCAAATATCAGATTCTTAGCTATGCTGTGCATTTAAGTGTTGTGCTACTGAAGTTTGAAAACACACACAAGAGTCCAATGAGAGTTGCTAGGTGACTGAACAAAATATCATGAATTATTTCACCCAAATGAAAATTAGTGGCCAGTCATATCTCATTTATTTGACTGTTGTTCATGTTTTTATACAACTGCACCGACTAGCAATATATCTATTTTTCTTGTTAATTGGGTCCTAACGATCAAAGTTGTAGCTTTAAAATGTGACTTTTTTTTGGAATTTTATTTTATCTATTTTTTTATACAGCAGGTTCTTATTAGTTATCTGTTTTATACATATTAGTGTATATGTGTCAATCTAAAATGTGACATTTAGACACATTGTAATCATGACAGGTATTTGGATTTCAAAATTATATGTGATCAATTCTATATTTTTGTATTTGTTATCTCATGGACTTGTATACTTGACATTTTTTCTATATGGAAGGGCTATTCAGGAATATACAGCATAGTCCTCCTATTTTACTGCTTTAAGGTAGAAATGTCAGATGTTTCTTTTCTCCAAGCACCAGTTGTCGAAATGGTGTGGGAGAGAGGCAGAAGTTGGTGAGGACCTAAGATAGAAAAGCCTACGAATGTCTCTCACAGAATTTGTAACCCTTGTTATATCAGCATTTGTTTTGTCAACCATTATTAGTAACAAATGGAACGCAACAGGTAAGTACATTCCAAGTTATTACTTTACATGGCCTTTGCAGGGCTATCTCACCCTCCCCACCCCCATTTAAAATCAAATCTAGATACCATGAAGGACAAAAGAATCAGGAGGCCCTATACACTGCACCTGGGAGACCGTGTATAAATTACTCAGAGACTCTGGACCTTAATTCTTTATTTGTAAAATCAGAGTGACCTAAATTGAATTAGGGTACCTTTTATTTTTAAAGGCTATGATTTTTTGAAATTAAAAAAAAATGGTTACACTAGAAAATTACTTTCTAATTTACAAAGCCCTTTAAAAATATTAAGTTCAAAATTTCTCTATTAACACCAGGGTAATTACTGCATAGTACTGTAAATGGAATAGGTATGGAGGTATTGATTTGGCCATCTTTGTGGTAGTATCTCCTTCCTTCTGTCTTCACCAAATATCTTTTGACTTTTCAGTCTCAAAATGCCTTAATAGCATTGTATGCCACTTCAACTTCTTTATAAAATACAATCCTCTCTTTAGTTTATTGATAGAATAAGAAGAAAGACTAACAATCACCATTTTTAAGAAGGTGTGCTTAAGTATTTATTTGAGGCTTTACAACAAAACCTTTTCATTTAACCCCTCTGAAGATATTTATTCAAACATAACATCCTCCCACAATATTCTTCAAATACTCTTTAATGTGTTCTGAAAGACCCCATCCCTGTCACATACACATGGATACACAAACTTTCAATATATTAGCATTCTGGTGATTCTCCTTATAGTCACAAATTTCTGTATAAAATATATCTTTTCTGAGAATTCTAAAGAAATCATACTTCTCAAGAATATGACAGCAAAAGTTCTAAAGGTAGAAAATTGTCTTAAAAATTCAAGTAACAACTTTCTTCCTCCTCTTCTGTAATTTTAGGGCATCCTAGAACGGTTAAACTCTGGAGAGGTCGTGATTGGAGATGGAGGTTTTGTCTTTGCACTGGAGAAGAGGGGCTATGTGAAGGCAGGGCCCTGGACCCCAGAAGCTGCTGTGGAACACCCAGAAGCAGGTTGGTACACAGCTATATTCTAAGCTCTCATAAAAGACCACTATGTTGACCCAAGTCTAGAAGCATGCCATCAAACAGATACATTCATGCCGTGTTATCCAAATATTTATTATTGCCTGCTGGGCACTGTGCTAGGTACATAAGTACAGATTTGCCTGTTGGGTAAGTACCAATGGCCTGTTGCTGTCACCTATATCTACCTCTTGTTTCCTGATCCTCACTCTAGATGAGTCTAGAACCTGGCTCACTGCCTTTCTCTGCCCCTCCCTTCTTCAACACTCTAGTTGACTTCAACACCCATACATGTGATCCATCCAGTACTCTTCCTGTTAGTGCCTTGATCTCCTCCTCATCTCCAGCAAACTTTTCCTCCATTCCCACCTTAGCAACCCTCTCCTAGACCTCACCATCGCCAATAGCTGTCCACCTCTGAAATCTCAAGGACAAATACCACATTCTCTGACCACCCCCTCCTATCTTTTCTGCTCACTTTCTCTAGTGCTCCTATTCTTCAATCTCATCATGACCCTGGCTCTATCATTTTAGTGTGTTTTAGCAATTCTCCCCCACAAGTCCACATTCCCTCCTTAACCCACTGTAAGTTCCATGATACAGCATCAATCACCATCTTGCAGATAAGCCCTCTTCCATTATGTATCTGCCAACTAGTTAAATTCATTGTATACTAGCGCCACCCTGTTCAACTACCTACCTAACCGGCACCTGCACCCACAAACCTTATTCTCACTTTACTTTTTTGACCACAAATCTTTTATGGACAGGAGGGGAGGTAGGATGCAATCTGAAGGGGATAAATGCTGTCTTTTAAGGCCTCTGTATCATCCTCAAGCAATAGCGAAGATTTAATCTTTAAAAGGGAGGAATGGGCCACTTTTGCAGGCCCATGGAGTTCTGAGGGATGCAGGTTTTCAAGGCTGATGGGTTAATCCACCCATATGTCTTTATTCCAGATCTGAGGGTCCCATTTCTTCCTAATCAGACCCTAACTTTTGGCAATAGAATGCTTTCCCAGTTGAGAACTCTGGAACTTTGGAACTCTGCTCCCTATGTAGTTTAGTCCTGGACCAGAGCCTCAGTTTTTCTGTTCTCTAGCAACAGGAATTGAGTTTCTTTACATACCACCCAGAAGATCCTCAGACTTTCACACATTGCCTGAAATCGGTGATGACCCACCTGTAGCCTTTCATTGTCTTTCTCCAGTACTTTGGTGGTACCCAACAATAGCCATCTAATTCCAGAGTCCTTATAGTTACTACTTCCCCTGAACCTCTCAAACATCTGAGATAGTGTACCGGCAAGTGCATTCCCTTCCAAGGGCATCTCATCCTAGTTCACTACAGGTTGAAGTTTTAATAGTTGCACCCCTAGAGCATACTGGGAGCTCCATTACCTGTGATGTGTGGGTGCTCATTACTAGCTAGTCAGAAGGAGATCTGACTCTAAAATGATGCCTTCAGAGTTATTTCCTATGACTAGTTCTGGCTTCAACTCTTGCAGGTCAGACCACTCAGAAAACACATGATGAAGTAGAGAGTTGTGCCCAAGAGTTCTACTCTTGGGAGTGAACTAAGGGACTGAGGGAAGCAGGATTGGGCAAAGGGAGGAACCGGAACTAAGCTGTGAAGAGCTGTAACAGAGAGCCCAGCCAATCTCTCAGGGAGCTCTGGAATTGCACAGGCCCCTCAGAGTTGTTCCAAATTGAGGCAAGGGGGCTAGGTCTTTGTGTTTTCCCCCTACTAACAGACCAAGCCCTGCGCACAAGCTGTCAGCCCTCCCCTCCTCCAGGAGAGGGCTTAATCCTGGGCAAAGGAGTGCCCTTTGGCCTAGGGTACTTCCTAGGAAGGGTCTCAGCCAGGAGCCGTCAGCAACCAACACTTTGAAAGAATTTAAATCTTTCAGAGGAAACCAGAGTTCTTGTGAATATTGTATAAGATAATAAACAGATGTTTTTTATGTTAAAGAAGAGCGTATTCCAATGAACTCAGTGATGAAGGATGGAAACTAACGAAGAACATAAACTGAGAGACAGTACAGCTTTGAGATCCAGTACAGACTCTGGATCCAGACAAACTGGATCAGATCCTGACACAGCCACTAGGCTGTGTGGCCTTGGGGAAATTACTTAGCTAAGAAAACCAAGATAATATTGACATCTACCTCATAAAGTTGTTATGAGGATTAAATAAATTATATGTGCATTGTTCAAAAGAGTGCCTGGCTCATGTTAAACACTACAACTATTCGCTATTGTTATTAACTTGAGTGAGTTGCTTCCTCTCTTGATAATATTCTTGGTTGTATTAATCTATTACTGCTAGAGAAGTACAGAAATGTATTCAAATCACACTGTCCCTAAAAAGTATCCAAAGTAAAAGAGCCATAGTCACACTATGAAACCTAGCAAATGTATGCAACTTTTATATTTCCAAATAAAAGTAGAAATAATACTGTGTTGTACCCTTAAAAAAAAATGAAATTAGTAAGCTTTGGAAGCTAAACCAACAAGAGTTCTCAAATTTTAGTTTCACCAGCAGAGTTTGTTAAAAATAATAAATTCCCAGGCCCCACTTATAGATTTGGTTTCATTAGGTTTGTGATGGGTCCAGGAACCTGCATATTTATAATACTTGTCTCCAAATGATGTCAAAGTAAACCCCACTTTCAGAAGCATTGTGTTGAAGGGATGTAAGGAACACAATGGCATAATTAAGACCTGAGAGTAAGGATTTCTAATATATCTATGGTTTGTTTCTTAAGGTCTGCTTGCTGGGTTAAACTCAGAGTGAAATATTTCTTGTGCCAAACTGACATTAACAATAAACTACCTTTGCCCAAACTCTGCCATGGAAACAAAATAAGACTGTTGTTTAAACTGGAAATTTCAATTTTGTTAGTCACGTTTACTTTTTTAAAGTCACACATTAGAGGAGCTCAAGAGAATCTGCTCTGATACCGATTTTCTTTGATTTTATTAATGCAGAAACAGCACATTTGATCTCTTGGCCATTTGTGTCTTGAATATTTTGAGCTTATTTAAATGCATTGAGCATTTGCTCTACTTTTTCTTCTGGGAGCTCCTTGCTTTTCAAGAATTAATGAAAACTCCATGATACTGAGTCATTAGGTTTAATCCTTTCTGCTACAGACTGAAATCCCCTATATTCAGCTCTGCCAGTGCCTAGTTCAAACTCTGTCAACCACAGTGGACTACAGGACGCATCAGAAAAGACAAATCTGCTTGTAACTTATCTTCAAAGAACCATTTCATACGACCTTGGATGTTTCTAACCTTTTCTGGGGTGGGGGGCGGTGAAATGTATTTAAAACATTCATGCTCTAAATGAGAGCGGTGGTCATTGTCATGCTACTTTATGCAAATGAATTTGTTTTTGCAGGTGCTTTTCTAATTTTGACTGGGTAATAACTAGAATTTATATAGACCCTGAAAAGTTTCCCTGTAGACTGGATGGCACCCAAAACACTTTTGTAGGACTGGTGCCTGGACTTGACTTTTTAGTGCTGGAAGCAGTGAGAAAGGGAAGGTTATGCTACAGGTCTGCAATTCCTTATCCAAGCCCTTTTGGGGCCAAATGCATCTTAGAATCCAGAATTTGTGGGAATTTTAGAAAGTTAATACATTACATATGCTACATATTGCATAATGCTCTTATTAGGGTCTGAAGTGCTCCCCTACGCCCCATCAAACACACTAATACTCTTTTACACATTAATACTCTTTTTGCATCAAAATATATGACTACCCACACTAAATAGGATACAATTATAAATATCCTCACATTAGTTCAGGTGACATTTTGCTGCCAAATGATTTTACTGCAAATTTATTATCCCACTGAAGAAATACTGCAAATTTTTATTTAACCTTTTAGAGTTTGCTGTGGAATTTCAAAGACTTGCATTTCTCAAGTAAATGTACAAGGTAATATCTATACTCTGTACATATATGTCTAGGTCATATGTTTTATACACATACACACACACACAAACACACACACACATAAGTTGGTAATATTTAGCTTCTGTGATGCTAAAATAAAACTAGTATAATGAAGAGTGTAAAGCCATAAAATGAATATAATTAATTAGCATAAGTTGTATCATTGTCGTAGGAACCAGTCATACCCTATTGTTGGTTAGACAATGAAGACTCATAGTGTTATGATGGGAGGAAACAGAAAATAGAAATTGAAAGAATATTCAGAAATTACCAGACTAACTCTCCTACTAAAATTTATGCCAAAAGTTGTGGTTCTTGCACTCAGTGGAATCAGCTTTGAATTTGGCGATGAATTCAGTTTCCCTGGGTCTGGAGGGGTTTGAGGAATCTGAATTTTTAATTGTCCCCAAGCGAGTCTAGTAGGGTCACACTTTGAGAAGCATGGCATTTTTAAGAAGCATGATGGAATAATCAAATCTATTAAGAGTGAAAAGTTGTCTTCACCTTTCTGATTCACTGTCCTCTGAAAAAAATCTGATAAAAGATTATAGGCCCTCTGAGCACTATACAATGTACATACATGCAAACAATTTGCACACCATTCCAGGGTTTTTGCTTTTGTTTTTGTTTTTTTTTTTACAGTCTCTGGAAATCCATCAAAGGGCCAGCTGGGTGGACTTCTTATTCATAAACCATTCTGTCCCAGATACCAAGTCTGTAGTCCCTTCTCCCTTGCTCCAACCTTAGCACTCTGTGTTTATCTGATTGACTGTATATAAGGGTTTTCAGTTGATTCTGCTGCTAATTAAAACAACTTTGAAACCCCCTAATTTAGGCATGCTTTTAAGTTCCCACTGAGAACGAAAGGTTCCATGATTTTAAAAGCAGAGATTTGGCTTCAAGCTTAGAAATCCATTCTCTGAAATTCAAAAGCTTTTTTGGCCTCACCTTTTTGTCCATTTATAAACAAAAACTGAGCTTCCTATGTTCTTGGCACTCTACTAGGCATCTGGGTTGCAAAGATGCCAGACTAATCTCCAGTCTTAGCCTCTGAAGGGCTAAGAACACCAGTGTCCTAATAATTTCCTAGCGTCTAATGTAGTTGTTCCCAGACCTGCAGATTTTATAGGTCTCTGAAATTTCAAAATAAATTTTAGGGTTCGATATATGACTGTTGATTTCTTACTCTGTCCAGTCATTTCTCCTGACAAAAACAAAACACCATCTAAGTCTCACTATAATTTTATAAAAGAAACATTCTCCTGCTCTCTTAGAATGGTGATTCTCAACAAAACTGAAAATAAGAATCAGTTGGGAAACCTTTAAAAAAACTTGCTTGTGCCTTACCCCAAACCAATTAAATTAGAATATATGTGGATTTGACACTAACATTCATAATTTTTGAAAAGCTTGCAGGATATCTAATGGGCAACCAAGGTTTAGGACCACTATTTTAGAGCAAAGGATAACTCTTTAAATTGCATACATTTGATTATATGGAAAAAAAAAAAGAAAGAAAGAAATCTCCCACCATATTTCCTCCAGCCAATGAAAGCTTCGCCACATGGTATTCACCCATGAACCTAGATTGCGAACATTTCTCCAACACTTATTTCACTCTACTACCAGAATTATCTTTCAAAAACACTGAGTTGGGCTTCCCTGGTGGTGCAGTGGTTGAGAATCCGCCTGCCAATGCAGGGGACCCTGGTTTGATCCCTGATCCGGGAGGATCCCACATGCCGTGGAGCAAATAAGCCCGTGCGCCACAACTACTGAGCCTGTGCTCTAGAGCCTGTGAGCCATAACTACTGAGTCCACATGTCACAACTACTGAAGCCTGCGTGCCTAGAGCCTGTGCTCTGCAACAAGAGAAGCCACTGCAGTGAGAAGCCCGTGCACCGCAGCAAAGAGTAGCCCCTGTTTGCCGCAACTAGAGAAACCCTGCGTGCAGCAGCAAAGACCCAACGCAGCCAAAAATACATAAATAAAATAAATTAAAAAACAAAACAAAAACACAAACACTGATACCTGTGGTCTGGCGCCTAGACTCCTTGGGATGATGTGCTAGGCTGTTTTACACTCTACCTGACAGCCCGCCTTTCCAAGCGCATCTCCCACCACTTCTCCAGCATATCCTCAACTCCGGCCACTCAGACTGCTTGTCACTCCCCCAAATGCCAAGACTTTTCTTGCCTCCTTGTCTTTGCTCAGGCTGTTCCCTCTATAGGGAATGCCCTTCCCCATCTTCTCTGCCTGGCAAAAGCACTGAGATGATTCCTCCTCTGTGGGACCTCCCTCTTCCCTTCACCCCACATCCATGGCAGAGATAATCTCTTCCTCCTGGCAAGAGACTCCAGATCCACCTCTCATTAGCCCCCAGGATGAGCAAATGCCAGGCAACCAGGAATTTAAACAGATATTTTCATATTTGTTTGTCTGAGAGCCTTTTGAAAGCATCACAGACTAATAAACTGTTAACAATGAATACATTTCCCTCATTCAATCTCCCAGTTCGCCAGCTTCATCGAGAATTCCTCAGAGCTGGATCGAATGTCATGCAGACCTTCACCTTCTACGCCAGTGAAGACAAGCTGGAGAACAGGGGAAACTATGTTGCAGAGAAAATATCCGTGAGTAACACCATACGTGGCACTCTTAGAAGGACACAGTAGACACGCGTGTCATTACCAAAGCTCTCATAGAGAAAAGTGTTGAGCCTCTTTAGAGTTCTGTTTTGTTTTAAACAATACAGAAACAAGGTATGTGTGAATAATATTCTTAGGTTTTAGCTAGCGTCCCCCAAATTAACAGAAAGGCATTTAATGAAGCAGATCAAAGAAGTATTTAACTATTAATGATTCTCTCAGTCTGTTGACTAAGTTGCTGAATGAGTATCCTTACAAACTTACATCTTTTTTTAAAATAAATTTTATTTATTGATTTATTTATTTTATTTTTGGCTGTGTTGGGTCTTCGTTGCTGCCCGCGGGCTTTCTCTAGTGGCGGCGAGCATGGGCTACTCTTTGCTGCAGTGCGCGGGCTTCTCATTGCAGTGGCTTCTCTTTGTTGTGGAGCACGGGCTCTAGGCGCGCGGGCTTCAGTAGTTGTGACACACAAGCTCAGTAGTTGTGGGTCGTGGGCTTAGTTGCTCTGCGGCATGTGGGATCTTTCCGGACCAGGGCTCGAACCCGTGTCCCCTGCATTGGCAGGTGGATTCTTAACCACTGAGCCACCAGGGAAGTCTGAAACTCTTACATCTTTACAATTTTTTAATGTGACACAGTATAGGAGAAAGGTCATATATGCTAGGAGTCAGTGAACCTAGAATCTTCCAGGCTCAGCTACAATCAACTGTGTGATGTTGGGCAAACCATTTACTTATCCCATCAAATCAGCAATTTCTTCATCTCTAAAATGAAAAAGGAATTCTAAAATTACATCAGTCTGTGTGATCTATAGTACTGGGGTTTTTTGAGGACAAACATCAATTTTTATTGTTTAAATAATTAGAAAAGACCTTACTTGTGATACGTGTATCTGTTGAGAAAATACATAATGACAAAAAGTCATGAATTCTGTAGTAGTTTAAATTGAATTTTATTCTTATTAATCATAAAAGCAAATCATTATCATCATCACCACTATTTGCTAGGTATTCTTCTAAGTGCAGCTTAGGCATTGGAGGATACCGGATCCTTTTATGTAAAGACTTTTACCCTCTCACAGATCTTTGGTATAATGTAATATCCTAAATACCATCATTAGATTTTTTTTTAAATCACTGTTATTGGCAGTGTTGTTACTGCAAATTGCTCAACTCCATAAAGCATTGAACTATTCCATCACTGTCTTTTTCTGGAATAAAATCACTATTGTAACATACAACTGAGATATGGACATTTGAATAACAATTTTGCTTCAATTTCACATGAAAATGTAGATGTATCATAAATTCATCCATTTTAGGGGCAGAAAGTCAATGAAGCTGCTTGTGATATTGCCCGGCAAGTGGCTGATGAGGGAGACGCCTTGGTGGCAGGAGGAGTGAGCCAGACACCTTCGTACCTTAGCTGCAAGAGAGAAACTGAAGTCAAAAAAGTCTTCCAGCAACAGTTAGAGGTCTTCATGAGGAAGAATGTGGACTTTTTGATCGCAGAGGTAAACAGATACGATCTAAGATGAGACGAGGACACTTAGGACATTTTCTCTGCCTTTTACTCTCATGAGGACCATGTGGGGTTAGGTACCAGTCATGACTAGTAGCTGTAATATTTAGTTTTGAAATGTTTTTCCAATTTAGGGCTTCAACTAAATGTGATTCAGTTAATGTAACATAGTGTTCTTCAAACCTTTGGACTGTAAGTCGCAGAAATCACCATTCTATTCTGTTTTAAAAATGTTAATGGGTCACAACTCAGAGTTTGAAAAACACCCATCTGGGGATAATTAAGTTAATATGCAGTAGGATAAGTTTTCAAATTATTTGGGAAGAAACAAGATTAAAAGTATCTTGACTTTAACTTATTTCAGTATTTTGAACACGTTGAAGAGGCTGTATGGGCAGTTGAAGCCTTGAAAGCATCTGGGAAACCGGTGGCAGCGACCATGTGCATCGGCCCAGAGGGAGATTTGCACGGCGTGGCCCCTGGCGAGTGTGCAGTGCGTCTGGTTAAAGCAGGTGATGATGCGTTCTGACCAGTTTGCAATTAGTGTGTCTTTTTTTTTTTTTTTTTTTTTTTTTTGGCTGTGTTGGGTCTTCGTTTCTGTGCAAGGGCTTTCTCTAGTTGCAGCAAGCGGGGGCCACTCTTCATCGCGGTGCGCGGGCCTCTCACTATTGCGTCCTCTCTTGCTGCGGAGCACAGGCTCCAGACGCGCAGGCTCAGTAGTTGCGGCCCACGGGCCTAGTTGCTCCGTGGCATGTGGGATCCTCCTGGACCAGGGCTCGAACCCGTGTCCCCTGCATTGGCAGGCAGATTCTCAACCACTGCGCCACCAGGGAAGCCCCTAGTGTGTCTTTTAAATGACATACAAATGCAGGTCCATCTATGAATCACTATATACTACTTTCGTTACAGGAAAACCATTAATTTACTTTCTTAGGAATATCTATAATATCATTATTGAGTCCCAAAGAGAAAAAAATGTTAAAAAAAATACATACACACACATACCAGCCTTTTGAAATGGGCAATTAGACCTACGCTGAAGGTTTAACACCTGGAAATGAGAAGAATTTTAGTAAATCAAAAGGAACATTAGGAAAAATTATGTTTTATTTTAAATTATCTGAAGTTGAGGTCTTTAGACATTAATAACTTTTAAGTCAGTTGCCCTCTTTGCCAAAGTTTTTCCATTCTCATAAATTACTGGTATGCTTTACTTTTTGTAATTGGCATAATAAATTTAAAAATCCTTTGATATGAGACACTGAGCACCTAATTTATCTTTTTATATAATTTCCATTCCTAATATTGGGTTTCATTTCAATTAGGGAAAATTCACAGACTGTTTTCAAAGCTGCCTCATTTTCAACCTGAGGAATAACACAGTGTCCGTGGAAGAGTCTGACTGACTCTGTGGAACAGAGATTTTGATTGGCTGATTGTTTAATTTCTCATCTTTATCCAACTCTTAATATTTCATGACAGTCACTTCATACTCATCACTAATAATAATTATTTAGGTTTAGGAATGACATTGTAGAATCCTAATTTTTTATTATACATATTAAAAATGGGGGGAGAAACCAAATTAATATGTTTCAAAATGATCAGAGGAGGCCCTCATCATCCCAACTGTTAAATGGCAGGGATTCTTCGCCTGCATCTACTCCTTCCCCTGACAGTCTGTTCAGAGTGAGTGGCCACAGTGCTTGACCTCACTCTACCCTGTTTATATCCTTCACAGAACTCCCCAGTTATCTCTTTAGTTTATGTCTTGAATGTCTGGCTCTCTCACTTGATTGTAAAATCCCAGAGGGCAGAGACTATGTCTGCTTGGCTCAGCACTGAGTACCATGTGCCTAGCACAGCACCCAGCACATGATGGGTCCTTAGTCAATATCCATCTCACAAATCTAGTCCAACTTCCAATGTTAGTTCAACTTCCATGTGCCCTTACATCGTCATCCCTACCCCAAATAATCATTTCCTCCTCTCAGCAGCTGTGTCGCACATTTAGCGTATCCTCAGATGACATTTTCTAATCTGTGAGACTGTTAATAGGGTTCTGCAGTTACACACAGATAGAAAATGCTGTGTTAAGCCAAGTTAAGCAGGCTTTTGACTGCAGAACTTCTCAGAGGCTTTGACGTGTTCGTGCATACTGGCAGTCTCCAAGAAGGGACTACAGTAAATAACTACTGCCCAATTTAATTGATCATAGAACCTTGTTTTCATACAGCAAACCTTGGGAAGCCCTGTGCTAAATTATAAAATCTTTGGTGTCCTTTATTTATATTTCTCTAAAACCCCTTACAAGGACCTTTATACCTAATAGACATCCAATAAATAGCCAAAATATGATTACTTCATTAATGTAATGATATCTACCAAGGAAAGAGAAACTGTGGCTGCAGAACACCAGGAAGGAAGGATGGAAAGAAGGAAGGGAGGAAGGGAGGGAGGGAGGGAGCAAAAGAAAGGGAAAGAAAGAAAGAAGGAAAGAAAGAAAGAAAGAAAGAAAGAAAGAAAGAAAGAAAGAAAGAAAGAAAGAAAGAGAAAAGAAGAAAAAGAAAAAGGTAGTCAAGATCCAAGTGACCCTGTTCAGTAAGCTGTTGAATATACCAGTCTGGAACCCAGTGGAAAGGTCAGGGTTAGAGAGAGAAGCTTGGGAGAGGTCTGGATATAGATGGTATTGAGAGCCTGGGGCTGAAAAGGAAGTGTAGATGCAGAAGAGAAGATGGCTCAGTGGCATCCTGGGACACTGCAGGACTGAAAGGTTTAGCCTTGAGGAGGGGTCAGCACACAACACTCAAAAAAAAAAAGCAGCCAGGGAGGCAGGAGCAACTCTCAGAGAGTGGGGGAAGTTCTCAGAAGCCAAGAGAAGGGGAGTATTGATGACGGAGAGAGTGCCACGAGGTTGAATGCTGCCAAGACGTTGAGTAAGATGAGAAGAGAGAAGCGACTACTAGATTTGGCAAGATTGAGGTCATCGGTGCCCTTAACAAAAACTGATTCAGAGGAATGATGGGGAGTGAGGCCAGATTGGAACAAAAATGAAGAGCGAACTGCAGGCCGAGGCCAGTGAGGACCGCTAAGATGCCTGCCACTGAACACTGCAGGTCACAGCGTGTAGCGTCAGCTCTGCTGCTCCTGGAATCTGGACGTTGTGCCGCTCTCATTGCGGCCAGAATGAGAGCCTTTCCTTTCCTTGTTCTTGGCATCTCTATATCCCAGCTACAAAATCCTAGGCCACGAGTTCATCAAAAAAGTCCTCTTTGGAGGACAACCCAAGTGTCCAACTAATGAATGGATAAGCAAAATGTGGTATGTACACGCAATGGAATATCATTCAGCCATAAAAAGGAATGAAATTCTGACACATGCTTCAACAGGGATGAGCCTTGAAAACATTGTACTAAGTGAAATAAGCCAGTCAGGAAAGGACACATACTATATGATTTCACTTGTATGAAAGTTTCAGAAAAACCTTTTCCTAAATTACATTCTGCTGCTATGCCCAAGAAACTTAATAATATTATTAAATTGGCCTGATAAAAGGAAACATTGACTTATTCCTCAGATGAGTGGTATGGTAACCACAGGTGCCATGGGGCAGCTGGGAGTTGTGAAAAATTATCATGCTTTGCAAATATAATGTCAAAGATTGAAAAAATGACTACTAAAATTTGAAGTTAAAGAACACTCCAATAATGATTTTTTTTAACAACTACTAAAATTTGAAGTTAAAAAAACCTCTAATAATGATTATTTTTTTCAAAAAAAGATGGCCAGCCAAGTGTGCATAAACGACACTTCAATTATATCTGACTCTTCAAAGCACTGTTCGCAGAAAGCACTTGCTGCCTGTTACTAATCATTCTTGCCCAAGGGTAAGATAAGTTTGCAGGGACCCAGTGCCATATTTCCAATTCACCATTCCAAATAAAAGCTCCCTGAGTGAGAGGAGAGTTGGGCCCACTGGTACCTGGTGAATCCCTAAAGCTCAAATGTTCTTCCCACTTGCAGGAGCTTCCATCGTTGGCGTGAACTGCCATTTTGACCTCACAACTAGCTTACAAACAGTGAAGCTCATGAAAGAAGGCTTGGAGGCTGTGGGACTGAAAGCCCACCTGATGAGTCAGCCCTTGGCCTACCACACTCCCGACTGCGGCAAACAGGGATTTATCGACTTGCCAGAATTCCCCTTTGGTAAGACAGACGTTTTATAAATCATCTCAGGGTCTTTATGTTTGACAAATTCCAAAGAAATGTCTAGCCATAGAGCTTTATCATGTAAAGTAATGGCTGCATATCTCCTCATCTCTTGCCCCCAGCTTCTCTCCTTGCAACCCAAAAACTTTTAAATTAGACATTAGGAAAAGACAGGACCGGCAAGCAAAAAAGACCTCTGAACTTAAATGTAAAGTCAAAGGTGAGTCAACACCTAGGCAGACAACCAATTCGTCATACCTGGAGTTGGCAAAAAGGATGCCCTCCTGGGTAGGATCAGCGAAGATTCTGTTTCTGGTTCCAGCTCTGTTGCTAAGTTGCAGAACCTTAGCAACATTTCTTAGTTCTCCCAGATCTTAATTTTCTCATCAGAAAAAATAAGTGGTTTAGACCAGGTTATTGGCAAGATACTTTTCTCCTATTCTGAATGTTGCTCAGATATTCTAGCAATATCTGAGTTTGGGGGGCAAAGGGAAGTTACCATCATTGGGTTACTGTGTAACAGATTTGAATGAAGAGACCAAGCAGATGAAGGGGGGGAATACTTGCAGTCTGGGAAGAGGGATAAAGCATGTGTGGGAAGTGGGGGTGAGTCTACCTGGAGAATCAAGCCACGGGTGAGCAGGGCCAGAGCCTGGCCAGCCTCCTATTTCATTCTAAGGTCCTTACCCCATATTCTAGAGGGACCCTGGAAAATAATCAGTCTAGAAGAACCATGGAAGAAGAACGGCAAGGCATTTGTGGTATTTATTGCTGTAGAACAAATTATTGCAAAATTTAGTGGCTTTAAACAACAAATATTTATTATATCTCAAGTTGCTGTGGGTCATGAATTTGGGAGCAGCTTAGCTCAGAGTCTCTTAATAGGTTGCAATCCAGACTCTAGCAAGGGTTATCGTCATCTGAAGGCCTGATGGGAGCTGGGGGATCTACTTGCAGGCTCTCTCAGTTGGCTGTTGGGAGTCAGGGTCAGTTTTTTGCTGTCTGTTGACTGGAGGCCTCAGCTCCTTGGCTCATGGGACTTTCCACTGTGGTATCTGAGTGTTCTCACAACACCGCAGCTGGGGTGAAGGTTCCAGGAGAGAACAAGGCAGAAAACATAATGTCTCTTACGACCTAGCCTCAGAAGTCACAAACCATCCCTTCTGCCATATTCTATTGGTCTCACAGACCAGCCTGATATAATACAGGAGGGTCCACACAAGGGTGAGAACATCAGAGGGCAGAGATCATTGGGAATCATCTTGAAGTCCGGCTGTCACAGTATTTAAAATTGGATATGTCAATGCAAAATAGCTAATAGTTTTTAAGAGTTTGGAACTAAATATTGACAACTTATCTAACTCATTTATTGAAAATTACACATTTATTATAGCTGTTTGTTTTGAATATATATTTTTAAATTTAAGCAGAGTGTCATTTATTACAGGACTGGAGCCCAGAGTTGCAACCAGATGGGATATTCAAAAATATGCCAGAGAGGCCTACAACCTTGGGGTCAGGTACATAGGTGGGTGCTGTGGATTTGAGCCCTACCACATCAGGGCGATTGCAGAGGAGCTGGCCCCGGAAAGGGGATTTTTGCCACCAGCTTCAGAAAAACATGGCAGCTGGGGAAGTGGTTTGGACATGCACACCAAACCCTGGATTAGAGCAAGGTAAGAACCTTAAACTGTATTTGCCAAACCAAACTCATTTAGATTATGAATATGTCCAAATGAGGTCATTACAAAAAGTGCAGCCTATTTGCTGTGTAATGATAAAGAATCAGTTATCCTCTTTAAATTCTCTCACAGAGATGTTTATAACGTAGCTTTATGGAGTGATTTTGGGGGAAAGCTTTAAGAATATAGAATATAAATAATGTAAATTGCAACGAAATGTGATTTCACACTCTAGGAAAGCACCGCCCATGTGGTGGACACTAACAGTGAATCCGTTGTTAGGATTTAAGTACAACAAATATTAATTGCCTGTTCTGTGCCAAGCACGAACCTTAGAGCTGGGAAGACAGTGGTGAATGAGATAAAAAATGTCTTTACGCACAGAGTTTACATTCCAGTGGGGAAGAGGAACAATAAACAGAGTTTCACATCAGGCGATGTGCAGGGCACTAGGAATATAGAAATGAAAGGCTGTGGTCCCTGGCTAAGAGAATCTCACGGTCTACTGGGGAAAATGGAGAAGAAAGCTGATGTATTATACTGTAGTTAACTGATTGAGCAGAGGCATGGATAAAAAAGTAACAATGAAGAGAAGAGAATAACTATCTCCACCTCATAGATAATTTAGAAGAAGGGACTTTGGGGCTGGATTTTGAAGAGCTGAGTAGGCTTCCACGGGATAAAGAAGGGGGCGGAGGATGCACCCCAAGCAGAGGGAACAGTTTCCCTCTGTTCAGCCAACATTAGTTGAGCACAACTATGTCAGACACTGCTGTGGATGCTGAGGGAGCACGCTGGACAAGGCACAGGCCTGTCCCCAAGGAGGTAACAGTCTAGTAGGCAGAGAAATAAACAGCTAAGTTCAAACTGGTATGGTAAGTTAAGGATGAAGATGTGCACAGGTGCTGTGGAGTCTGTACTAATGGCCCACAGGGGGAAAGGTGGGAAGGTTGGTGAAGAATTTCTCATAGAGCTAACACCAGAGCTGAATTGTGAAGGACAAATTAGGTTGCCAGACAGGAGAACAGCCTAGAGGGAAGCACTGAGAGGTGGCAAGAGAACAAGGTGCTGAGAAACTAGAAGTTTGAGAATATTGGATTCAGAATTTGGTAAAGACACAGGTCAGGAACAGGAGGTGGCCTTTGTTATGCTCACAAGGTCTAGATGACCTCATCCCAAGGCAATGAGGAGCCTGGAGGGTCTCAAGTGGTCCGAGACAAAGTTAGATTTGCAAGTTTTAGTAGCCTCAAGACAGGGAAACCTGGGAGGAAATCTCTGCTGGAAGATACCAAACATGGCGAGGCCTGAACTAGGAGACAAGGGAAATAGAAAGGAGGCAGAGGCGGGATCCTCAGGGTGAGAGGTGCAGAAGCAACACTGGCTTTGGGGAGAGCAGCAAACGTGGGCTCAGCTGGCTCAGGAAGTAGAGTGCCAGAAAGTGAGGATGGAGAGGTAGGGTAATTTGGATAGAAAATGTCCCTATTCTAAACTCTTAGCTTTTGAACCTATGTGTATGTAAAAAGAAGAAATTCAAAGTAACTTTAGACCTACAGATCCTGAAAAAAAAGATAAATGTGTTTCAATGGACACACTCTCAAGAGCCCAAAGACAGCTCTACAGAGGTGTCTTAGCTCAGTGACCTAGAGATGGAAGCTCAGGGAGAAGTCCTCCTGACTTCTGAGGCTAGGTCATAAGAGACATTATGTTTTCTGCTGTGTTTTGTTCTCCCAGGGCCAGGAAGGAATACTGGGAGAATCTTCGGATAGCCTCAGGCAGACCGTACAACCCTTCTATGTCAAAGCCGGATGCCTGGGGAGTGACCAAAGGAACAGCCGAGCTTATGCAGCAGAAAGAAGCCACGACCGAGCAGCAGCTGAGAGAGCTCTTTGAAAAACAGAAGTTCAGATCTGCATAATAGCCTCAGCGGAACCCATTTTCAGTGACTTCCTCTATGTTTGGAAGTCTATGTTTGGGCCACAGTTCCAAAAATAAGGAAAAGATGGTTAAAAGGCAATGCTTATATGAACCCCAGCCTACATGTAAAGATTGATATTAGCTGAACAAAACAATTACAAATAGTACTTGACAATTTAAAAAAGTATATATTTAGAACTTGAAAGCAAAATAAATAAGAAGCAAATATTAAACAGGTTTACTAAGCACCCACCGTGTACACGGTATTAAGGAAATCACTGTGGCCAAGGAAAAGTAATTTGGACATTAGTCCCACTTCAAGAAGTTTGCAGACTAGTAAGGAGGATGAGATGTGTGCTATCATAAATGGCTCAGCAACCAGACGGGGACACACAAAGTGCTATAGGAAAGTGACTTCCAAGCTCCTCTGAAGATGACCCTTCATAAGAAACACAATTTATATTGATATAATGACCCAGTAAAGTACATGTACAACCACTGAAATAAAATGTGATCCATTCTGGTATTTTTTATTCCATTCCTTTCTGTCCTATTTCATTAATAAAATACTATGCTGGTTAAGACCCCTCAAATTGATTTTATGACCCATTAATGAGTTTTGACCCACAGATTGAAAAACACTGCTATGGGACACCAGCTATGGGGACTTTGCTATTCCTTTAAGTTTCTTCTTAGAAAATCAGTCCTATGGGACCTGATCAGTAAACATTCAAAGCTCAGAGTTCCAGAGTTGTTCCCTCTCTTTTCTGACCCATTTCTACCACTAAGAAGCATTCAGACCAATGGGGAGGCCGAGAAGGGATTGGTACCCAGGCTCTCTCCATCTTTTTCTAGGCTGGATCCACCTAAATAACTCCCGTCAGTAAGACTGGGGAGCAATGGTCTTGTGTTACTTTGGTAGCTTTAAAAAATATATATAATAAAGAAAAAGAGATTCTCCAAACTCTATCCGGGGTTCCTAGATTGAGAACTATATTTTTACCTGGTGGTATCTACTCTGAAAGCTCAAGCCTGAGAAGTAAGCTCAAGCCTGAAGTAAGAGCATTAGAATAAACATGGCTACTCAATGTATTAGGAAAGAGTTCATGCTTCTTTCTAAACATTCATGGATTGGTATAGCTGTTTGGAAATTCTAATCTCTTCAGCTACTAAAATAAAAGGAGCAATGAGACTTATCTTGGATGTATTTGAATCTTATTTCTGTTCTATAATTTGCTAAGTCTTGTGTAAACTCAGTTTCTATTTAAAAAGACACAAGCATGCTAGAATTTTAAAGGAGAAGGCAGCAGTATTTAAAGGGAAAAGGAATTTCCAGAATTTCTTTTCAAAGCAGCACGACTCTCAGAGGTTGCATATGGCTGAGGTGAAATAAGAAAAGAGTGAAAGTCACTTTTTTTTTTTTTTTTTTACCAATTGCTATCTACCATTTCTCACTCTCAAATCAGGTTTAATACTTTCATTCATAGGTAATAGATACCTTTATTCAGCCTACTACTGTGTAAGATGGATGCCCCTTTAATATTCTTTTCAGAACTTTCATTGCCACGCAAAACACTGTAAACCCTAGTTATTTTTATACCTTTTGATTTTAAAAATGTTTCCCTCAAGAGGAAAGATACATACTGAAGGTACACTGGAATGAAACTGTATGTCAACAGTGACTCCTAGTGGCATATTTCATGTTTTGAAAATTTTTTTTGAAATTCATCCCTCCACCAAGTGCATTCATTTTATTTCCAGAAATCTTGTTCATTAAAAGGGAAATTTCATTCAATACCTATAAGCTTCCTTGTGTTAAACAGACATTTCTCACTGGTAAAGATATTTTTATGGAATCAGAGCCAGAGAGACCTTAGAGATCCAGAGTCTAAACTCTCCCTTTTAAGGGTAAGATTCCGAAGGCAGGATGCCAAGTCAGGAAGGATTTCTTATTAGTGCAAGGCTGCCAGGAAAGATGGCTTTAGCTTGGATTCTTGGTAGAAGGAGAATGGAACCAGGACAGATGGTTCACAAAACTAAGGAGTTCATCCTCCTGCCAGGAAATAGAGATCCCTGCATTCCTCAGAGTCGATGTAAACTCACTGAGTAAACTGTTTGCAGTTTATGACCTGATACTTATTCACACTGTAGCAAAGCGCCTTTGAGTAAGGGAGCCAAGCCAATGCAGACCTCTAACGGAGACAGAACTGGACAGGAAGGGATCGAAAGCTTCAGTTCCCAATTTCTCCAGAGGGGGGCAGCAAGGCACCAGCTGGGAATGCCGGAGGAGCTCTATTTTTCTTTGAACTCAAGCTATTTCATCAGCACAAACTGTAACATTAAACGGCAGAAACAGCTGTAGCTCCCTTTATTTGTTTTGATCAGTTTTTCCCTAAGATACATGGATCTTTGAATCACATCCTGGACAACCCACCCAGCAAGGAAAGCCTTATCTGTCTCCAACCGGATCCTCTTTTTTTCTTCCCCCAGAGATCATTTTCCCCAGTTTTGAGCACAATGGCTGGCTGAGAATATTATACAGACTGTTTTCACAAACAGCCTCCCTGTTAGTCAGTAACATCCACTCAGCCAGTCTGGAACCTTCTGTGTGTTATGTGCCAGGTAGACAATTCTGATTCTTACACAATCGAGGAGGAAGGAGTCAATTTGAAGACAGAAAAATAGAGGAGCCCTGGGAAGTGCTTCAGGAATAGTCTGAGAGTGTGTTAAACCGCAGAGTTAGGGATAACGAGGCCCAGTGTTTCTAAACATCTTCAGGAACAAATGAATGTTTAGTGTTTGAACAGAAAACGACAGAAAGGCAGCCAAATACAAAGACTTCTCACAGATGGTGACAGAAAGGGCAGGGTCATTTGGCCAAAATTGGTGGGAGTGTGGTGAGGGAAAGGAAGAGCCAGAAAATGCTTCCAGTTTTCAAGCAGCTGGAGGCTCTGTTGGCCTTGGATAGACGAAAAATTAAGGAGATGGAAAGTGAGAGAGACAGATGCCATCATTTGTGCTGCTGTGAGCTACAGAAATAATGCCAAACCATTCGAGTACGGCCAAACAGAAGAGGTTAATTTGTATGCCACTATATCAAACGCACAATCATTTTACCACATGGTTTGAGCGAGAGATCTGTGAACGTTCCCTATGTAAATTTTTACATGAAGTACATTTTCAAGGGAAATATTTAGAGTACTTTTAACAAAAATTTATTTCCCCAAATGCCTAACATATTTTTAGCAGTCATCACTTATTTGCAAGCTGCTCATGTACCATTTGAAAATGATTCCTGTTTGTTCCTTCAAGCAGGTTCAGTGAGACCTCTATTTGGCCCCATTTTGTGGTTATTTGTTCCAGTTTACTACATGGCCTTGAAAGGAAAAGGCTGAATATCTTTGAAAATAGTTCAAACTTTTCCCCCAATTCAGCCTGGCCATCCTTCCAATTATTTTGACTCAATGAGATTTTACTGTTCTCTGGAAAGGTTAATGTCTCAACACATGAATTGTGCAGAACACTACATTGCAAAACACTCATGCGATGTAGTAGAAAAAACAATTAATAAATTTAGAATCAGGAATTTGGGGTGCAAGTCCTAGCTTTGCCTCTACCTCACTATGCAGCATTGGACATATCACCCTGCTTCTCTGAGCATCGATTTTCTCATCTGTAAGGTGACAAATCTCTCATACCGTGCTTAAAGAACTCTGCAATTTTATGTTGCTAATTTGATGGTATAGTAAGCAATAGCCTCACCACTGTCAACAAATATTTACTGAGTGCCACTTGTGGTATGTTTCCAGCAGACTTCGTTGCTAATTAATTATTCCCCTGACTAAACAGACGGCAGACTAAAACAAATAACACTGTTCAGAGAGCAGGGAAAGTTTTATTAGCCTATACTCAGCCTGGCACTGGGAATGAAAATGTCATTCTTCCCCACAAGTACTGCTTCCTAGGGAGGTTCAGGCCTGTGGTTTTTCATATTATGAACTGTTTCTGTTTTCAGGACTCAGAGGTCTTTGTAGGTTTGCATAAGCATAAGCTATGGAAGTTCTAGAAACCATCATGTGGGTAATTCTTGTTTAGAGTTCTTCATCCCCCTAGGAAGGAGAGGACTGTCTTCTTACATTTTATAATAAGATGATGGAGTTTGGGAGCTAGAAGCCTCAGAAATTTTTCCTTCCATAAAGCCATTCCCAGAAGTTTGATGACCCCCAGATTTGTATCTCCAGCCTGGACCACCCCCAAGAACATGCACTTGACATCAGCCTAACCTTTAGACCCAAGCCAGTCGCTGCCCTGAACCCTGGGGTTCAGGCCCTGTGCCCCTTCCCGTGGTTGTCCAGGCAGGGTTCCCCCAAATCTGGACCTGGTCTGCGTGGGTTCTGGTCACCATAGACGCCTTCCTCAAAACTGTCTAAGTCCCTCTGTAGTGGCTAGGACTGCTCAGGGCCAGCTGTGCCATCCGGGAGGGGTGCCCCCAGCCTGGACAGGTCAGCATGGGACCCAGTCCCGGTTTCTTCCCTTCTAGGTGCTCAGTGACAATGTACACCTCTTTCCCATGTCTCCCACTTCCACCCCAGTCTGGCATTGACCAAGGGCCCCAAGGAGCCCTGGGACTCTTGTTGGCCCCGGTTCCAGGAGGGGCAAATGGTGACAGGAAAGCTCCTGCTGGTGGGTACAGTATCTCTGTCCCGGAATCAGGTGAGATTGGGCTGCCCAGTACAGTGCAGACTGTGTGTGACTCTTCTCAGACACAGGACAAGTTCCGGCCTCTGGGCCGCCAAAGGTCCACCGTCAGCCCTTGCTTTGAGCAGCCTGTGGAGGCCCGTGTTAGTTCTCACCTATGCGGGTTCCGGCCTCAGCACAGGGCAGGGAGGGGGGTGAAGGGACACAGCCCAGGGGGACAGCAGGGGTAGCAACAGGGGCTCTTTACCCTGAGCATCCTTCCTCAAACATGGCTCCTCCCTCCCCCGCCACCACTGCCACCCAGTGGTCACCCCACCCCTCCACAGGCTCCTCCAGGGGTGGCCACACCTCAGACCCCGAGGAATTTCCAGACACTGCTCCACAAGGTCAGCCGGCTATGCCTGCCCATGTTCCCTGGCCTCTGATGGATATGGCCCCGTCCTGGCCTCCCGGCTTGGCATGAAGTAGTGCCAGACGAGGGATGGACATCCCTGAGTGAATGACCCCTCTCTTCCAGCACTGCCTCCTGTGGAGTTGTGTGGAAAGTAGCTGCAGAGTCAACACTGAGACATCATGTCCTAGGAAGGCACTGTGTTGGAAGATGCACTCCTCTACATTCACACTGTAAGATTCCCAACAGTAAATTTGCCACAAAAGGAACAGTCATTCAATGTTCCCACGTAAGACGTGCACTGTGGTCACCGTCCGCGAAGCACAACAGTCACCTCTGAGAGTCGCAGAAGCCAGTGTTCACAGGCCACACTGTGGATGATATGGTATCAGGAGTACCGATATAACCAGCACCAAATAAGTGGGATGAGGGAGCTGCAGAAACAAGATCTTAATCATTTCAATACAGGCATTGAGAGCAAGAATAGACAGCATCGCTATCTTTTTCTCTCAGTGGAAGATATGAAAGTAGTTCGTTTGCCAAGAAAGAACAAGAAGACATGCTTCCTATTCCTCAGTCGGAAGAGATGAGCATTTTCACAGAAGTACCACTTTCCAACGCACTGTTCTAAACCACATGGCAGATCACCACACCTCACATGAGCCCATGAATTTTTAAATACATTTTAGATTGAATACCTTTTTAAAATAAAATTGCTTATATAGACAGATATCCCATAAAAACATTCCCCAGAGCCCTCCATGTCCTAGGAGCAGCCCTTGTCTGAAGACAAGGTCCTGAGCTTCTCTTGTCCCCCTAAACATGGCCCTCCCACAGCATCTGCCATCTTAGAACATGGCGGCTCCAGATTCTAAGATTTTGCTCAAGCCCAAATCCTTGACTCCTCTCTTCCTCTCACGCCCACTTTCAGTCCATCAACAAAGCCTGTCAGACCTACCTTCAAAATATATCGGCTTTTCACAACCTTCCTACCATCACCTCCCTGGACCAAGCCACCATCATCTCTCACCTAGATTATCACACAGTAAGTTTCTTAAGCAGTCTCTCTGCTTCCTCCTTAGGCTCCCTCCGATCTAATCTCCATAGGCTATCATGAATGATTCTTTTAAAAGCTAAGTAGATTATGACACTCCTCGATTCAAAAACTTCCAATTGCTTCCTGTCACAGACATTGAGTTTCGCCTCTCAGATGCCCTTTCATGGAAGGACAGGCTGCCCAGCTGTGGGTTATATGACCTCAGCACCCAGCTCCTTCAAGGTCAAAGCTGCAGAGGACCTCTTTGTTCAAGGTCACACCTTCCCTAGGCCAGCCTGTACCTGGTGCCCAAGCAATGCAAGGGTATAAAAGCCTGACATGTTGACCTGACAAAGGACAACTGTGCATGAAGGACGACAGAGGACAATATTCTCTCCAGAACTCACCACCGGGTGGACCAAGGCATTTCTGGATCTTCATCACAATTCAGTTTCAACCTCTACCCAGTCCTATCTCCTCCTCCCCTTTCACAGGTGCCAGACCTGCATTGCAGCCTGAAGGTTCTACCTGTCATTCTTGGTCCCTCTCCCCTTTAACTTTCATGAGCATTTCCACCCCATCCCACCCTCCAGTCTTGCAATTCTATGTCCTTATTGGCATCTGATTCCCAGAGGACCCAAAACTGACTCATTTTCCCTCACCACTCCGTGTAAAATATCAGTGCACCTTCCTCTACGCTCTCTATCCCCCTTACTCTGCTTATTTTTCTCGATAGCAATTGTCACCACTTGCCATACATTTTTTGTCAAAAAATATTTCTTTTTCACTTCCTCCCCACAAACTAGAATACAAGCTCCACAAGGGCAGAGACTTGGCTTTATTCACTTTCATACCCACGTGCCTAGAATAATGCCTTGGATGTAGTAAGAGCTCAATAAATATCTGATGAGTGAGAAAACAAATACACATTTGGGAGACCCCTGATAGAAAGAAGGAAACTTGAATAGTTGCAAAAATACTTCATTGTACTCTTTCAGACATGCAGGGAAAATTTTAGGAGCTGAAAATTTTTGTGATTTGCTTGTTACTTCCAAATTTGAGTCTTGAACTCAGGGGTCCAGATTCCCATCTTCTTCTTTCCTCCAAAAAGCACACATTTATGCTGCTTCAAATATTTATTGAGCACCGTCTGTGAGCCAGACACAATTAAGCTCTGGGAAATATGAAGATGAAAATGATACCACCCTGCCTTAGGTCAGCCCCTGGACCAGTGAGGGAGACAGACAAATCCTCACTAAAGGAATTAAGTGCTATAATAGATGTCACAGAGGGCACTGTAGAGGCACAGAGATAAGCCACCTTAACCCAGCATTAGGGAGGGCTAAGGTGCCCCAAGGAAGCCCTGAGAAACATCTCCATCCTGCTCACCTCTTTCTGTCCTTTGAACAGCCCCTAAGCTCTTTCCTACCTCAGGACCTTTGCACTGGCTGTCCCCTTTGCCTGGAGTGTGGTACCTTTCAGATTTTCACATGTCGGTACCTTCTTGTCATTCATGTCTTGGATCAAATGCCACCCTTTCAGGGATGCCCTCCTGAATACCTGAAGTGCCCCAATCACCCCAGTCCTGCCATCCCCTACACCTTGACTAGATGCTCTGTCAAATGGCCTTGCTTTTGTCCTTCATAGCACTTCACATGACCCGTTGATTGATGACTGACTGTATACTGTCTTTCTCCTCCACCCTGTGCTGTAAGTCCTCTGAGGACAGGGACCTTGTTTGTTTTGCTCTCTGCTCTAGCTCCAGTGCCTACAAAGGGGCCTGGCACACATAAGTGGCTCAACAAGTACGTATGAATAATTATGTGGAAATGCTTCAGTAGAAATACAAATAACAACTAGTAAGTCAGGATGGGGTGAAAGTGAAGCGGCACCGGAGGGAAAGCTTTTGCAAAGAAGTGGATTGTCCTGCTCTTTTTATCTCCCCAGGGATCCCAACATCAAAAACCTTCAGGTCTCGGGCTTCCCTGGTGGCGCAGTGGTTGAGAATCTGCCTGCCAATGCAGGGGACACGGGTTCGAGGCCTGGTCTGGGAAGATCCCACATGCCGCAGAGCAACTAGGCCTGTGAGCCACAACTACTGAGCCTGCGTGTCTGGAGCCTGTGCTCTGCAACAGGAGAGGCTGCGATAGTGAGAGGCCCGCGCACCGCGATGAAGAGTGGCCCCCGCTGGCCGCAACTGGAGAAAGCCCTCGCACAGAAACGAAGACCCAACACAGCCAAAAATAAAGAAAGAAAGAAAGAAAGAAAGAAAGAAGCTTTCATTAAAAAAAAAAAAAATCTTCAGGTCTGGGTGATAGTATATGGGGATTCATTATGCTATTCTCTTTACTTTTATATTCTGGAATTTTTCGTAATAAAAGAAATTAAGGAAACAAAAGTCTTGGGGCTGAGTAGGTAGTGTAAATGTAGGAAGCAGCTCCATTTGGGGGCCAAAGGTGGGACCTGGGGTAAACTGAAGCGAGCAGGCTCCACACAAAGACATTCAGGTTCCATTTTCCCCCCAAACTCTGGTGTGGTCTGAACAAAATGCGCTGGAATTCACCAATTTGTGACCCCTGCACAGCACAAGCTAAGTCATGGATCCTAAACAATCTATTCATTCAATTCTGAAAAATTTTACAAGAAATGCCCAACCATCTGGAGACCAAACCTCAGTAATACTGAAGAATCAGGCTCTTTTCCAAGACCTCACTTGTGCTACAGCTCTGTCTAGGGCACACTGCTCATTTCCCTATGGGGAGATAATAGAAGATATGTATTGGTCTCTGCCCCCGGTTCCTGGAACAGAGCTCCTGAAACCCTGTCATTTTCTAAGTGAAAAGAGCACTGGGAGCATCTTTTATTCTATTGAGACAACTCTGGATGGGGGATGGTCACCAGAAAGACCAAGCCATGATTAGAAGCTTGGAATTTTCAGCCCCATTCCCCATTCTCCAGGGACGGGGGAGGGGCTGGAAATGGAGTTAATAACTAACCATGCCGGCCTTCCCTGGTGGCACAGTGGTTAAGAATCCGCCTGCCAATGCAGGGGACACAGGTTCAAGCCCTGGTCCGGGAAGGTCCCACATGCTGAGGAGCAACTAAGCCCATGCACCACAACTACTGAGCCTGCGCTCTGGAGCCCGCGTGCCACAACTACTGAAGCCTGCGTGCTGCAACTACTGAAGCCCGCGCGCCTAGAGCCCGTGCTCCACAACAAGAGAAGCCACCGCAGTGAGAAGCCCGTGCACCGCAACGAAGAGTAGCCCCCGCTCACCACAACTAGAGAAAGCCTGCGCGCAGCAATGAAGACCCAATGCAGCCAAAAATAAATAAATAAATAAATTTATTAAAAAATAATAATAATAACTAACCATGCCTACATGAGGAAGCCTCCGTAAAATCCCAATAGAAGGGGGTTCGGAGAACTTCCAGGTTGGTAAGCACATCCACACCAGGAGGGTGACGCACCCCAACTCCACAGGGACAGAAGCTCCTGCACTCAGGACCCTCCCAGACCTCACCCTATGTATCTCTTCATCTGGCTGTTCATCTGTATCCTTTATCGTATCCTTTAATATACCAGTAAACATGTTTCCCTGAGCTTTGTGAGCCACACTTGCAAATTAATCAAACCCAAGGAGGGGGAGTCATGGCAACCTCTGACTTATAGCCGAGCCATCAAAAGCACAGGTGACAACCTGGACTTGCGATTGGCGTCTGAAGGCGGGGATGGGGACAGTCTTGTAGGACAGAACCCATACCCTGTGGGATCTGACACTATCTCTAGGTAGGCAGTGTCAGGACTGAGTTAAATCGTAGGACTCACCCCATCCCCACCCGGTGCACAGAGAATTGGATGGCGTGGAGAAAAGCCTCCACACATTTGGCGACCAGAAGTGAAGGGTTTTGTGTGAGGAGTAAAGGAGACACAGAGGAAAGACAGACTCACAGGTGCGAAACTGAGTTTTCCTATACACCTACCTTCTCCCAGACTCCCTGCAGGGGAAGGGGGTACTAACACCTCCTCTAAATGATCCATTGCAACTTCCAGCTGTCACTCTCCCACCCCCTGAAAAGCCTCTTCTCTTCTGAGGTTCATGTCCTCCAACCCCCCACCCTCTTCCCATCCTTGTTTCTTCAATCTCCGACCCCAGGTCCCTCCACCATAGTTAGCAAGGGCTTCAGCACCTCCTTATGGGCTCTTTCTCTGCAACCTCAGCCTTCAATCAGTATCCCAGAAAATGACAGCCACGCACGAAGGTAACCCAGCCAGCAGTCCCATCTGACCAGCCACTTCGCCACCCTCACAGGTCACTTCAGCAGAACCACTCTCAGCCACGCCTGGCACCCGGTGTTACCTTCTGTCCTGACTTCCCGATCTCCAAGCAGCCTCCCTCTTGAATCCAGGTCTCAGTCAAGCCAACTACATCCAGGATCTCCAGTATCTTGAACTTTCTACCAGCGTCCATCTAACTTCACTTCTTTTCCTTACATACAGCTGTGTTTCGCAACCTCGGCTAAATATTAGAATCAGCTGGGCACTTTGTGCGGCTCAGGATGACTAGTCTGCCTTAATCAATGACATCAGATGCTCTGGGGGAGGGACTTAACCATTATTATTTTGAAAGTTTCCCCAGCTGATTCCAATGAGCAGCCAAGGCGTAGGACCACTCCGTGCTCCACAACCTGGGCCTCATGGCTCGTTGCTTTAACCACTTTCCCACCAGCACTTTCCTTTCCTCATTCTCTTCTTCTCTGCCACGTGCTCCCTAAAAAGCTCAGCCTGGGAGCAACCCCACTGCACACTTTGCCTATTCTTACATGGAAGCTGCTAAGCTCTGCTGGAAGAAAATCACAAAACTATCCACTTTCTCTGGAGGACAAGTCTCACATAAGGCACTAACCTGGTGGGATTTGAAGCATCCCAGGAAAAGTCATTCCTTTGGGACCCACATTGACTTCTTTAGCCAATAATATTACCAAATGTATGTCGTTGGGAAAAGTTACAAATACATGAATAAGACTCTGCTTGCGAGTAACAGAAACCTCCTTGAGTTATAGTAGCAGGAGGGTGTGAGTTTCAGATTGAGAGATCGTCCTGGCACTCATGTTAGCAGAATAATCTGGGGAGCCCAGCAGAGTCAGTGCTGTATTAAGAAAAATCATGTAATGCTTGGAGCTGAAATAAAGAGGGACCAGTTGTATTCCTGGTACAACTGTACTCGCAGGGGCTGGAGAGACTAGGCTGGCTTGCCAGGTCCTATCATGAGAAGATCAAAGAGGAGGAATTCTCCTTTTGGAGGAAAAGACAAGGTTTGATAAGAGACTTTGGTCTCAGGATTGGCCTCCTCTACAAAGCTGAGGGAAGGGAACGCAACAGAACCACTCCAAGTTCGTGTGTGTCTGGGAGAAAGAGGAGCCTGACATCTCGGGTCCTGGTTGCATGACTGGTGAGCACTGGTCTTGCTGATCTATGTCAAGTACCAGCGGGGAATGAGCACTGAGGCCCACAGTGTGATGGTGTGATCAGAAGGAGAGGGGCCAATGGACACCCCCTCAAGCTTCCAGGTCCTCACGGGTAGAGCATGATCCCACTCACCTCCTCCTAAGACCCCAGAGTTGGGACCATGGAAGGTGTAAGATTGGAGGTGGCAGGCTTGTCAAGGACCACCGAGCCATGAAGCAGAGGGGCTCTGGGTGCAGAGGAATGTGGAGGGGGAGGCTTCAGACCTGGAGTCACCAGATCTCTCAAAGCCTTCTTCCTGGGTTTGGGCTTGAATTCCTTAAGAGCCTCCACCTATGTCTCTCAGAGACAACAAGCTCCACCTGGAGGGCAGATGACGCCTTCACCTCAGGAAACAACTTTTCCCTTTCTCTCCTCCCGTTCCACACACTGGAAGGGTCCACCATGGATGAAGGTGGGCTTCTGTTAGAGAACAGTGCATGCCCCTCCATCACTCACATGCACAAACACACAAATCCACACACAAGTCACCAGGCCCTGAGCCTCATGTGTGCTGAGAGGAGGGGGAGAGTTTTGGATCAAACTTGAAGCTTTCAAATGAATCAGGGTCTGTGGAGAAGGAATCTGATTAGCAGTATGGATTCGATGGTCTCTCCTGGTCCAATCAACCGTGGCTAGGGGTGGGTCATCTAAGCTAATAACGGCTCCCGGGAAGCCACCCTGTGGATGAGGGGGTCAGATCTAAGACAGGCAGAGACAGTGAGCGTGGCTGACACCTCAAAGGTTGTCCTCCGCGGTTGCTTTTCTTCCCGACTGGAAACTGGGAGACATGAAAATACTGAGCTTCTGAGAGGCTGAAGGATGCTGCAGGTAGCGAGGAATGACTAAAGATGCAACAGAGAAAGGGAACTCAAAGACACACTCCCCTATCTAAACCCAGCCAGCCCTAAACCCAGCCTTGAGCCAGCTTACTTCTGCTTGATTAGTTTTCTTCCTGTAACTTCCACATTTTTCACTGCAGGTTTCATGGTTCATTATTTACTTTACTGATATGCCCCCACAGAAATCATCTTTGACTAATATATTACCAGAACAAAATATTACTATATTACAAACAGAAGAGAGAAAAAACCCCACAGAGGCAATCAAATATCTGGAAGAACATTGAGAAGGTTAGAAAAACTAAAAAATGATTGCTAAGACACATGATAAGAAACATGGGGGAAAAAAGGTATAAATACCTTAAGGGGATAGGACAAAAAACTGGAATTCTGTCACGTCGTATACCTGGAAAATGAGGGTGATACATAGCACCATCATGAAACATATGTATTATTACAGAAAAGTGTCTCCAGGTGACTGCTCACCTGTTGGAAGCATGTGACTGTCAAGATGAATCAGAGCTGTGGAAATTAACCACTGGGTACATCGTGGGCAGAAATATGTTTTAGAGAGAAAGACTGTAGCCTTGGATTTGTGGGTAGGAGTAGGTGTGCTGAGAATGAAAAACAGAGCTAGGAAAGAGAACAAAACAAATGCCTAATTCTTCTCTTGTACAATTCAGTAGCTGGGCTTAAGTTTTCCAACAGGACAAGAGACGGGAAGTACCAACATCACCCAAAGTACTAACTCAACCTAAAGAATGGTTTAAAAGAAAGTTTGCATGTGAAGGGAAGTATAATTAGAACTGATGACATTTATTTTAAAGGAAACTTTAAAGTATATTTCCTTAAGCACACTCAGGACTGGATTAATGGAACCAGGTAGAGTGAGTGATTAATTAACAAGTCTGCTCTCCAGTACCTAGGCTTTATTTACGTTTCCAAATTTTAATAACCCAATATCCTTTTTTTTTTAAATTATTTAATTATTTATTTATTTTTAAATTTGTTTGGCTGTGTTGGGTCTTCGTTTCTGTGCAAGGGCTTTCTCTAGTTGCGGCAAGCAGGGGCCACTCTTCATCGCGGTGCGCGGGCCTCTCACTATCGCAGCCTCTCCTGTTGCAGAGCACAGGCTCCAGACACGCAGGCTCAGTAGTTGTGGCTCACAGGCCTAGTTGCTCTGCGGCATGTGGGATCTTCCCAGACCAGGCCTCGAACCCGTGTCCCCTGCATTGGCAGGCAGATTCTCAACCACTGTGCCACTAGGGAAGCCCCCCCCCCCAATATCCTTTTGAATGATTAAGAGCAAGGAATAGGATCCAGGTCAATGTAATGAGTATGTTAAAATAACCAAAGCTTAAGCAATAAAGGATGTGGGATCGCAGCAATGCTGTTTTGCAATAAGGCACACAATCCCAGATGTCACTTCTTAAAACTTCCAACACTCCCACCAACACACTGTAGATGTTGTCGCTGGAGAGAATCATCAGAGCAGTGAAAGTAGAGGCAGGGAGAGGGGAGCAAACAGAAAGGGATCCTAGGAGAGACCTGGATCTGGAACTTGGACTATTCACCTTAGAAAGGGAAGAATTGTCCCCTTCGTACTGCCATACCAGCCCCCAAATTGGCACAAGAAAAATTCTCTAACAATAATATATCCTTCATGGTCCTTTAAACTCTCATCTCAACAAGATACGATGTCACTGGTTGCCCATTCCCACCTGGGAATTCTCAAAAATGTGAAATACTTTTCCCACTAGATCCACATATTTCTAAGGAATTTGTGGATTTCCTGGAACTATTTTGTATAATTTAAAAGGAGCCTACCATAATTCTCACCCTGAAGACTCTGCTGAAAAAAAAAATTGATGGGAAAATGTTCGAATACTCGGGAAGCTTTCTAAAAGTGAGATCTATGACTTCACTGAATAGTAGAATGGAGAAAGAAATATTTTTAAAGGTATTTAGCATTAGAATGTACTAAATATTGTAACTAAAATTGTACCTTTGAGAATAACCTGTTCTGCTCACAATGTAATTCTTTTTTTACAGATAGAGTGGTGTATTAGAATATTTGTTTTTGTGCATTCATTTGTTGACTCAGTAGCACTTATTGAGTGTCTACCCTTAAGTGCAGACACCACACCAGGTGCTGGAGTGGCAGGGTAAATAAAAAGAGTGATAAAAATAACTGCCATTTCCTGAGTGTTTATTATACGACTATCTCCTCGAGCCCCACAATAACACTAGGAATTACATATTATTATTTACACTTTCCAGAAGAGGACACTGAAGCTTGCCTAAAGCCACCTAAACCAAAAAGATGGGGCAAGAGTTAAGCCAGAGGTGGCCCTGGCATCTGCTGCTCTTAATCACCATGTGCACGCCTTCCTGCAGTAAGCTAATTAGTTTAAAATTAATTTCAAAATCTCTAGCAGCCAGTACATTCTTGGCACATGGTAGACTCTTAATAAATACTTTCTAAATAAATTGAAAGTGAATCACCAAATTTGTGTTTTAATTTTAGTTTGTTTTTATAAGTGTGTTACCTACTTACTCTGTTTGGAAGATGTGATTATAAATAATCATAATCTTACCAATTGCTTGTAAATATTGTGTTGGTCGCCCTTAAGACTCTTACTACAGTTGTCGATTGTGAGGCTCCTGGATAAATAGATTCCGAGAATAAATTGCATATTTTAGAAGTTTATACGGTGTAATTCCAGAGACTACTATTCCTTTCCCTCTACAGATTATTCATATTTTGGTCTTGACTGAAGTTGCTGGAGCTTTACAAGCTGATTTAAATTGAGCATTTTTTTTTAATGCCATTTGTAGCAACATGGATGGACCTAGAGATTATCATACTAAGTGAAGTAAGTCAGAGGGAGAAAGACAAATATCATATGAGATCACTTATATGTGGAATCTAAAAAAACTGATACAAATGAACTTATCTACGAAACAGAAACAGACACACAGACAGAGAGAACAGACTTGTTGTTGCCAAGGTGGAGGGGGAGTGGGAGAGGGATGGATTGGGAGTTTGAGGTTAGCAGATGCAAACTAGTATATATAGAATGGATAAACAAGGCCCTACTGTATAGCACAGGGAGCTCTATTCAATATCCTGTGATAAACCATAATGGAAAAGAGTATGAAAAAGAATATATATAGAAGTATAGCTGAATCACTTTGCTGTATGTCAGAAAGTAACACAGCACTGTAAGTCAACTATATTTCGATAAAATAAATTTAAAAATAACAAAACTTTAAAAAAATTGAGCATTTTTTAACAAACAAAAAACACTACTTGCTGTAAGAGAGAAGGACTAGGTAGAGGGTGTGGTATAAGGACACCTGGGTCTGGGTCTCATCCCAGGGGTGCTATGGGCTAGTGGTATGACCATTGTAAAGTACACCTCGGAACCTAATTCTGAAATAGGTTCAGAATGAATGGTCTTCCAACTGTGATGTGACTGCAAGACTTTTCTCTTCCGTACACAGACAGAGGTCGTTTCAAGGAAATCAGTTTCAGATCCTCACCTTGCGTTTGAAAGGACTGTTTCATACAGTTACTCTGCCTGAAAACACACCTGTTGTTCAGGTGTTTATGGGTTCTCCTCCTACCTTTCCTCTAATAATCACTGCCCACATCAAAAATTTTTTAAAAAACACACCTTTCACTCATCCCAAATCTTCCTGCACTGCATTGTAAAACCCGAAATTGTCCTGAGAAGTCAAAACATCTGAAGCTCCAAACACAAGGAGATTCCTAAATACTGGTGTTGGGAAAGTAAATGACTTTAACGGTTGGGTTTTTTTTTTTTTTGATTTTTGTTTTGGTTGTTGTTTTTTTTTTGCCGCACTGCGTGGCATGCAGGATCTTAGTTCCCTGACCAGGAATCAAACCCGTGCCCCCTGAAGTGGAAGCATGGATTCTTAACCACTGGACTACCAGGGAAGTCCTAATGGTTGATTACTCTTTTTGCAAGTCAGCTGGTTCCTAATTCTTTGCCATCGATGTAACCAAAGTAGGACATGTTAGCTAATAGGGCATTAATGATAGTTCCTGGTAATATATCATTATATAATTTCTGATGTAAAACTTGGAAGGAGTCCAGGAGATTAATAGTGCTATAACAAAATATTCTTCTTTCCCATCTGCTTATTTATTTGAATAAGTTTTCTCAGAACTTACCTTTATAAAAAAATTAAGTAGGCATAGAATTGATGCTAAACTCTGCCTCATCCTAGCAATAAATAATATTCAAACATGCATACATAAACTAATTGAAAGAACAGTTCAACTCATCTAATTAAGAAATGTGTTTCTAATAACATTTTATTTTTCATAATTACTTTTTGTAATCAAAATTTGTCATATATTTATTTTTTGATAATACGTATAATAATAATAATAACTCAATCTAGAAGAAATGTTAAATATTTTGAGCTTGTTATCACAACAAAAACTTTACAAATTTACATTTAAGTGTATATATATATGTATATATTTTTTGTTATATAAAAGTTTGATGGGTCTATCCACAGAAGACTTTCAGACATGAAAATATAGGACATTGAGAGGGAGAGAAGGAGTAGAATGAGAATACAGATTTAAGGAAGAAAAATGAACATTATATTATTTTCTACTATTAAAGAAGAGTTCATTAATGTATTTCTAAAAGGGATAAAAACAGGAATCAAATTGATTTGGTATTTTGCTTCCAATTAATACAGTTGGCTTTTTAAAGTCTCAGTTTACACTAAGTCAGTAATGACATCATTTGCAAATATTTAAACTTATGATTTAAAAAAATAATAACTTGAAAATGTGTGAGGGTGTCAACTCTCTTGCTCTGTTTTTAAATTACTTGGGGAGCTAATACAACAAGAAAGTTTGAAAGCTGCTGTATCACGGATCTGAGTCCCACACAAACTCTAAAGAATCTGGCTCTACTATTTTGAAACTTCTAGTCAAAGAAATGTACACATTGTGATAGCAGGTAAAAACTACCATTTCAGAAAATTATCCTATTAGCAAAATTAGTGCTCCGAACACTTTCTATGCCATCACGCTTAATTAAAATGGGTCTTATGAAAAATCAACATTCATAAATTCCAAGAACAAATTCGAGAGATTGATATTAAATCCCATGTAACATTCATTCACTCATTCATTCAACAAATTGTTGAGCCCCTCTCCTAGGCCAAACCTGTGGGAGGCTCTGGGAGCACAGCCTCAGCAAAACAGTCAGAGGGTAGTGCCAGCTCACGTGGCAGTGGGGGAAGGCCATCTGGACACAGGCAGACGCAGAACTAAGGTAAGTTCGGGCTGTGGCTAGTGCTGAGGAAAATGAAAACCAAGGGAAGTGGTAACAAGTAATTGAGGAGTGGGGTTGAGGGCCATTGACTCTGACCTAACGCAGCTTAAGTTTCAGAGCTCTTCATCTGCTCAGGCCCAGTCCAAGCCCCCCCGAGGGGCTGTGATGCTAGGCTAGTGTGAAGAGATGCGCACACACACACCACACACACGCACATACCACACACCCTGAAACAAAAACGCTTGAAATGCCTTAAAGTCTTAGAGCCCATATATGAAAAAAAACCTAATAGAGATTTCTTGAATTTTGACAGCAATCCTAAAACTTTACATGGCACTACCAATAATGAGTAGTGAAAGCAAAGAACAACTTTTCTGTTCTATCAATCATAAAAACACATTTCAATCAGTGATACTCTACCGAAGACTGAATTACCTTTTTATCCTCTGCCTAGAAAATATCACACCATCGCTGTCTTATAAAGAGGTGACCAAAGAGTATATACACAAAATGGCAGGGTAAAAACATATTATGTCAGGCAGTTAATTAATAAAAATATGTGCTCTTTTTCAGGCTTTTCTGATGATTGGGGTATGTGCCAGCTTTTTTTGTTTTGTCCTTTGTTGTGATTTTTTTTCTAAGTAAGTATTTATTTTTGTATGAATTTTTATATTCATAATTTTGTATTCTCTTTCTCAGATTCAGGGCTAACAAAACCTGTCCGGTCTCTGGGTGGAGCTACTTTAGATGGAAGGATCTGTAAAGTCCTGTTTGAGTTGCTGACAGTGGAGCAGAAACCTTCATGAGGATGGCATTCCAGGAAGAAATAACAAGTGACCAGGCTTTGGAGGGAGACGATCTTGCCTCCTTGAGAAGGCCGGCGTGGCTGGGCAGAAAGGTGGGGGGCAGCCAGCTCCTTCAGGGCCTTGGAGGCTCAGGAAGAAGACTGATTCATTCTAAATGCGACCAAATGACCATCTGATTCATATTTAAACCCAGCAGCATCAATGTAAAAATATGTAGACTATTTAAAATAGCCTAAAGCCCTAACATATTGGGTTGGGCAAAAAGTTCATTTGGGTTTTTCCAAATCTTACAGAAAAACACGAATGAACTTTTTGGCCAACCGAATATGTATATTAAAACACCTTCCCATCCATAAAAGATAGAAATCTTTACCTTCTGTGTGAAAAGCTACTGCCCCTCAGTGGTAAAAGAAGAAATATTCAGAATAACACGATTTCTAGGCTAAAGTAAAACAAAAATTCATTGGTGGTGGTACATTTTTTTTTCACTAAACAATAAACCAAAATACCCAATTTTTATAAAATACGAATTCTAAGGCCACAGAGTTAACATGTAATTTTCAAGTAAACCTAAGAATACTAAGCTCACAAACTAATTACTAATGAGGAATGCACATAGGGAGAGCTCTTTACAATGGGCTTTAATGTCTTTTTTTTTTTTATTCAAACAGAAAGTCACAAAAATTATAATCATCCTCATCAGTTCACTCAGTCCCATGTAATTAGTAATTTTTTTTCATCTTGATCTTTTGTTACCACTTTTATGAATTCATCAGTTTTCCATTAGAGTTCTGAAAATGCTTATTCATTCAGTTCAGCAGTATAGTCAGTTACCAGAAACCTGTCCTTGTCAGAGTCTTTTCCATGAATTCCTTGAAGTTGAAACCCTTTTATAGGAACATTTTTGCGAAAGCATCAGAGTACACCCAGAACTGTCTGTAAATGACAAAAGACTTAAAAATGACCACGGTTAAAGATTTGATGAAAGTTCATAATAATGCAATTGACAAGGAAATTTAGTTATTTCTGAGATATACATTTTAAAGTAATAACTAGAATTATGACTTATAACATTATACCAGAACATATAAGATTTTTAGAAATTTCATGTAATGTCTTGACTGTTACTTCCTTTCTTCCTTCCTTCATCTCTACATGTTACCTTCCCCACTTCCTCCCTCCCCCACCTTCATTCCTTCCATACTTCTTTTCTTCCTTCCACAAGTGTGTATGAGCACCTGCTGCGTAATATGCATGTGTACAGAGGTAACCAAGACAGACATTAACTTGAGGCTTAGAAAGGAAAACAGACATCAAACAAATAATGTATTAATTGCAATTGCAGTGTCTACTACTGAAAGAGAAGTTTCTGACGCCATGAGAGCTTCTATTGGGGGACTACATTAGGCTGGGGAGGTAGCAAAGGTCACCTTGATGAAGTGGCCTTGAAGCTGATGGCTCAAGAACCACCAGGAATTAGGGAGGCAAAGGTGGAGGGGAGGATTGTTCCAGGCAGAGCATCTGCAAAGGCCATGAGATGGGAAGGAGAATTTTGTTTGAGGAATTGAAAGAAGACCAAGCCACGAGGGAGAGGGGCTGCAGATGACGCAGGGGAGGGAGATCGGGGTCCTGTGACGAAGCATCTTGCAGGCCATGAGAAGGATTTGGACTTAATCCTAACAGCAATGGGAAAATGGTGAAGGGTTAAATAAGTGAGTCAAAGGGGACTTTCTGTGCTGTGAGGGACAGAAACCATAGTTCCCTGTTACCTATCCACCCAGTACCCTGACCCAGAGGCAGCCAATATTCCTAGGGTTTTATAAGTCCATTCAGGAATAGCTATGCATATACATGCAAATAGGTCTGTTTATATTATCATCACTTAAATAATTTATGGTGGCATACTGCATACACCACCTTGAATCTTGTTTTTCTAATTTAACAATATATCTTAGCAATCATCCCCTATCAGTAGATACAGAGCTGCCTCATTCTTTTTTTCCTCTGGACTAGATTATCTGTTGCATGCATGTACCCTTATTTATTTAACTAGTTTCCTACTGGTGGACATTTAGGTCCTTTCAAGGCTTTTGCTACTGCAAACAAGACCGCAGTGAATGTTCCTACCTGTATCATTGCCACCTGTGGGAGAATATCTGTCAGATAAATTCCTAGAAGTAGAATTCCTAGATCAAAGAGTATGTCCATTTGGAATTTTGATAGGTATCGCCCAAATGCCTTCCCTAGAAGCAATATTAGTGTACACAACTAACAAAGTGTTGATCCTACGTGCACAACATATACAAGAATAGGGCAGGTGAAAATGTGGTATCTCCGTAGAGTTTTAATTTGTACTTCTTTTATTAAGAGTGAGCTTGGGTGGGCTTCCCTGGTGGTGCAGTGGTTAAGAATCTGCCTGCCAATGCAGGGGACACGGGTTCAAGCCCTGGTCCGGGAAGATCCCACATGCCACGGAGCAACTAAGCCCGTGAGCCACAACTACTGAGCCTGCACGTATGGAGCCTGTGCTCCGCAATGGGAGAGGCCGCGACAGTGAGAGGCCTGCGCACTGCGATGAAGAGTGGCCCCCGCTCGCCGCAACTGGAGAAAGCCCTCGCACAGAAATGAAGACCCAACACAGCCAAAAATAAATAAATAAATAAATAAATTTATTTGTTAAAAAACAAAAACACAAACATTCTACTAAACCCATTCCCTCAAGTTTAAAAAAAAAAAAAAGAGTGAGCTTGGGCATCTTTGATCTGATTAAGAGCTAGTGCTTGTGATGAATTAAAAATTATCTTATTAGGCAGAGAACCAAACAAGGCCTAGAGCTAAAAATGATGTTTCGTTCATTCAACAAATAGTTTTTGAAAAACAATTCTGCACTAGGCACACTCATACCATAGGCACTGATAAATCTAAGATGGGTGAGACTTGGTCCTGACCCAGATGAGCCCAAGTCTAATGAGGGATGTGGAAACATAAAATTAAATATAATATGCTATTTTTAAAAAAGAGGAAGGAACACAAAAACATGGGATCACACAGAAGAGCAGCTAATGCTTATATGCCAACCACTCATATATAATTTCTTAGAATACTTAATTTTTAAAAGGCAAAAGGCAAAGAGTTGGGAGAGATTAACCAAGATGGCAGAGTAGAAGGACATGCTCTCACTCCCTCTTGCGAGAACACCAGAATCACAACTAGCTGCTGGACAATCATCGACAGGAAGACACTGGAACTCACCAAAAAAGATACCCCACATCCAAAGACAAAGGAGAAGCCACAATGAGACGGAAGGAGGGGCGCAATCAGAGTAAAATCAAATCCCATAACTGCTGTGTGGGTGACTCACAGACTGGCAAACACTTATACCACAGAAGTCTATCCACTGGAGTGAAGGTTCTGAGCCCTATGTCAGGCTTCCCAACCTGGGGGTCCAGCAACGGGAGAAGGAATTCATAGAGAATCAGACTTTGAAGCCTAGTGGGAATTGATTGCAGGACTCCGACAGGACTGGGGGAAACAGAGACCCCACTCTTGGAGGGCGCACACAAAATAGTGTGCGCATCAGGACCCAGGGGAAGGAACAGTGACCCCGGGGGAGACTGAACCAGACCTACCTGCTAGTGTTGGAAGGTCTCCTGCAGAGGTGGGGGGTGGCTCTGTTTCACCATGGGGACAAGGACACTGGCAGCAGAAGTTCTGGGAAGTACTCCTTGGCGTGAGCCCTCCCAGAGTCTGTCATTAGCCCCACCAAAGAGCCCAGGTAGGCTCCAGGGTTGGGTTGCCTCAGGCCAAACAACCAACAGGGAGGGAACCCAGCCCCACCCATCAACAGTCAAGTGGATTAAAGTTTTACTGAGCTCTGACCACCACAGCAACAGTCAGCTCTACCCACCACCACAGCCTCCCATCAAGCCTCTTAGATACCCTCAAACACCAGAGGGCAGCCAGCAGAAGCAAGAAAAACTATAATCCTGCACCCTGCGGAACAAAAACCACATTCACAGAAAGATAGGCAAGATGAAAAGGCAGAGGGCTATATACCAGATGAAGGAACAAGATAAAACCCCAGAAAAACAACTAAATGAAGTGGAGATAGGCAACCTTCCAGAAAAAGAATTCAGAATAATGATAGTGAAGATGATCCAGGACCTTGGAATAAGAATGGAGGCAAAGATCGAGAAGATGCAAGAAATGTTTAACAAAGACCTAGAAGAATTAAAGAACAGACAAACAGAGATGAACAATACAATAACTGAAATGAAAACTACACTAGAAGGAATCCATAGCAGAATAACTGAGGCAGAAGAACGGATAAGTGACCTGAAGACAGAATGGTGGAATTCACTGCTGTGGAACAGACTAAAGAAAAAAGAATGAAAAGAAATGAAGACACCCTAAGAGACATCTGGGACAACATTAAACGCAACAACATTCGCATTATAGGGGTCCCAGAAGAAGAGAGAGAGAAAGGACCTGAGAAAATATTTGAAGAGATTATAGTCAAAGACTTCCCTAACATGGGAAGGGAAATAGCCACCCAAGTCCAGGAAGTGCAGAGAGTCCCATACAGGATAAACCCAAGGAGAAACACTCCGAGACACATAGTAATCAAATTGGCAAAAATTAAAGACAAAGAAAAATTATTGAAGGCAGCAAGGGAAAAATGACAAATAACATACAAGGGAACTACCATAAGGTTAACAACTGATTTCTCAGCAGAAACTCTACAAGCCAGAAGGGAGTGGCATGATATACTTAAAGTGATGAAAGGGAAAAACCTACAACCAAGATTACTCTACCCAGCAAGGATCTCATTTAGATTTGATGGAGAAATCAAAAGCTTTACAGACAAGCAAAAGCTAAGAGAATTCAGTACCGCCAAACCAGCTCTACAACAAATGCTAAGGAACTTCTCTAAGTGGGAAACACAAGAGAAGAAAAGGACCTACAAAAACAAACCCAAAACAATTAAAAAAATGGTCATAGGAACATACATATCAATAACTACCTTAAACGTGAATGGATTAAATGCTCCAATGAAAAGACACAGGCTTGCTGAATGGATACAAAAACAAGACCTATATTTATGCTGTCCACAAGAGATCCACTTCAGACCTAGGGACACATACAGACTGAAAGTGAGGGGATGGAAAAAGATATTCCATGCAAATGGAAATCAAAAGAAAGCTGGAGTAGCTATACTCATATCAGATAAAATAGACTTTAAAATAAAGAATGTTACAAGAGACAAGGAAGGACACTACATAATGATCAAGGGATCAATCCAAGAAGAAGACATAACAATTATAAATATATATGCACCCAACATAGGAGCACCTCAATACATAAGGCAACTGCTAACAGCTATAAAAGAGGAAATCGACAGTAACACAATAATAGTGGGGGACTTTAACACCTCACTTACACCAATGGACAGATCATCCAAAATGAAAATAAATAAGGAAACAGAAGCTTTAAATGACACAATAGACCAGATAGATTTAATTGATATTTATAGGACATTCCATCCAAAAACAGAAGATTACACTTTCTTCTCAAGTGTGCACGGAACATTCCCCAGGACAGATCACATCTTGGGTCACAAATCAAGCCTCAGTAAATTTAAGAAAATTGAAATCATATAAAGCATCTTTCCTGACCACAACGCTATGAGATTAGAAATGAATTACAGGGAAAAAAACGTGAAAAGCACAAACACATGGAGGCTAAACAATACGTTACTAAATAACCAAGAGATCACTGAAGAAATCAAAGAGGAAATCAAAAAATACCTAGAGACAAATGACAATGAAAACACGATGACCCAAAACCTATGGGATGCAGCAAAAGCAGTTCTAAGAGGGAAGTTTATAGCTATACAAGCCTACCTCAAGAAACAAGAAAAATCTCAAATAAACAATCTAACCTTACACCTAAAGGAACTAGAGAAAGAAGAACAAACAAAACCCAAAGTTAGCAGAAGGAAAGAAATCATAAAGATCAGAACAGAAATAAATGAAATAGAAACAAAGAAAACAATAGCAAAGATCAATAAAACTAAAAGCTGGTTCTTTGAGAAGATAAAGAAAATTGATAAGCCATTAGCCAGACTCATCAAGAAAAAGAGGGAGAGGACTCAAATCAATAAAATTAGAAATGAAAAAGGAGAAGTTACAACAGACACCCCAGAAATACAAAGCATCCTAAGAGACTACTATAAGCAACTCTATGCCAATAAAATGGACAACCTGGAAGAAATGGACAAATTCTTAGAAAGGTATAACCTTCCAAGACTGAACCAGGAAGAAACAGAAAATATGAACAGACCAATCACAAGGAATGAAATTGAAACTTTGATTAAAAATCTTCCAACAAACAAAAGTCCAGGACCAGATGGCTTCACAGGTGAATTCTATCAAACATTTAGAGAAGAGCTAACACCCATCCTTCTCAAACTCTTCCAAAAAATTGCAGAGAAAGGAACACTCCCAAGCTCATTCTATGAGGCCACCATCACCCTGATACCAAAACCAGACAAAGACACTACAAAAAAAGAAAATTACAGACCAATATCACTGATGAATATAGATGCAAAAATTCTCAAGAAATACTAGCAAACAGAATCCAACAACACATTAAAAGGATAATACACCACGATCAAGTGGGATTTATCCCAGGGATGCAAGGATTCTTCAATATATGCAAATCAATCAATGTGGTACACCATATTAACAAATTGAAGAATAAAAACCATATGATCATCTCAATAGATGCAGAAAAAGCTTTTGACAAAATTCAACACCCATTTATGATAAAAACTCTCCAGAAAGTGGGCATAGAGGGAACCTACCTCAACATAATAAAGGCCGTATACGACAAACCCACAGCAAACATCACTGTCAACGGTGAAAAACTGAAAGCATTTCCTCTAAGATCAGGAACTAGACAAGGATGTCCACTCTCACCACTATTATTCAACATAGTTTTGGAAGTCCTAGCCACGGCAATCAGAGAAGAAAAAGAAATAAAAGGAATACAAATTGGAAAAGAAGAAGTAAAACTGTCACTGTTTGCAGATGACATGATACTATACATAGAGAATCCTAAAAATGCTACCAGAAAACTACTAGAGCTAACCAATGAATGTGGTAAAGGTGCAGGATACAAAATTAATGCACAGAAATCTCTTGCATTCCTATACACTAATGATGAAAAATCTGAAAGAGAAATTATGGAAACACTCCCATTTACCATTGCAACAAAAAGAATAAAATACCTAGGAATAAACCTACCTAGGGAGACAAAAGACCTGTATGCAGAAAACTATGACACTGATGAAAGAAATTAAAGATGATACCAACAGATGGAGAGATATACCATGTTCTTGGATTGGAAGAATCAATATTCTGAAAATGACTATACTACCCAAAGCAATCTACAGATTCAATGCAATCCCTATCAAATTACCAATGGCATTTTTTATGGAACTAGAACAAATCATCTTAAAATTTGTATGGAGACACAAAAGACCCCGAATAGCCAAAGCAGTCTTGAGGGAAAAAAATGGAGCTGGAGGAATCAGACTCCCTGACTTCAGACTATACTACAAAGCTACAGTAATCAAGACAATATGGTACTGGCACAAAAACCGAAACATAGATCAATGGAACAAGATAGAAAGCCCAGAGATAAACCTACACACCTATGGTCAACTAATCTATGACAAAGGAGGCAAAGATATACAATGGAGAAAAGACAGTCTCTTCAATAAGTGGTGCTGGGAAAACTGGACAGCTACATGTAAAAGAATGAAATTAGAACACTCCCTAACACCATACACAAAAATAAACTCAAAATGGATTCGAGACCTAAATGTAAGACTGGACACTATAAAACTCTTAGAGGAAAACATAGGAAGAACACTCTTTGACATAAATCACAGCAAGATCTTTTTTGATCCACCTCCTAGAGTAATGGAAATAAAAACAAAAATAAACAAATGGGACCTAATGAAATTTCAAAGCTTTTTCACAGCAAAGGAAACCATAAACAAGATGAAAAGACAACCCTCAGAATGGGACAGAATATTTGCAAACGAATCACCGGACAAAGGATTAATCTCCAAAATATATAAACAGCTCATGCAGCTCAATATTAAAGAAACAAACAACCCAATCCAAAAATGCGCAGAAGACCTAAATAGACATTTCTCCAAAGAAGACATACAGATGGCCAAGAAGCACATGAAAAGCTGCTCAACATCACTAATTATTAGAGAAATGCAAATGAAAACTACAATGAGGCATCACCTCACACCAGTTAGAATGGACATCATCAGAAATGCTACAAACAACAAATGCTGGAGAGGGTGTGGAGGAAAGGGAACCCTCTTGCACTGTTGGTAGGAATGTAAATTGATACAGCCATTGTGGAGAACAATATGGAGGTTCCTTAAAAAACTAAAAATAGAATTACCATATGATCCAGCAATCCCACTACTGGGCATATACCCAGAGAAAAACGTAATTCAAAAAGACACACGCACCCCAATGTTCATTGCAGCACTATTTACAATAGCCAGGTCATGGAAGCAACCTAAATGCCCATCGACAGACGAATGGATAAAGAAGATGTGGTACATATATACAATGGAATATTACTCAGCCATAAAAAGGAATGAAATTGGGTTATTTGTTGAGATGTGGATGGATCTAGAGGCTGTCATACAGAGTGAAGTAGGTCAGAAAGAGAAAAACAAATATCGTATATTAACGCATGTATGTGGAACATAGAAATGTGGTACAGATGAACTGTTTTGAAGGGCAGAAGTTGAGACACAGATGTAGAGAACAAACGTATGGACACCAAGGGGGGAAAACCGCGGTGGGGTGGGGATGGTGGTGTGCTGAATTGGGAGATTGGGATTGACACGTATACATTGATGTGTATAAAATTGATGACTGATTAAAAAAAGAAAAAAAAAGCCCTGAGGTCATCACCTTTTTAATTGAAGAGATTTTGACCCAGTCCTCAGGAAAAATAAATAAATAAATAACATTCTAAAAAAGTCCCAATGAGAGGGAGGAGATATGGGGATATATGTATATGTATAGCTGATTCACTTTGTTATAAAGCAGAAACTAACACACCGTTGTAAAGCAATTATACCCCAATAAAGATGTTTAAAAAAAAAAAGGCAGAGAGTTGGGGGTGGGGAGCAGGTAATTAATTCTTTTTCATTTTTTTTAACGTCTTGGATTTCTTTTAAAACTCGGCCCTGTGCATTAGCAAAAATATCCATAATTGTTTTCGTAGAGTTGGGATTTATTTTAGTGTTTAAACTAAAAATATATCTGAGATTATGGTTAAGATCCCCTTCATGGAAATGTAGTGTGAGTGACACAAAGGGGGAAAAAGGTGTCTCAGCACACTATGACTTCATTTTAAATTCCAAGCCCACAATCAATTTTACATAGAGGCCCCCAGTTCAACCCAATGTCCCCACCCACCATGCGCCCACCCAGGTTCAAGAAAGATGTGTTCTAACGGATCGCTTTTGTCTTCAAGGAACTTTTGGATGAAAACCAATATTGTGTCATTAGTTTTATCCTTAGAAAAAGTACGTTGGCGCTTAAATACTTTTAAACGTTTTAAAATCTGTTTCTTCCTTCTGGTCTGTACTTAATAGTAAATTAGGTACTTAGTGATACTCAGGAGAAAATAGGGCTGGGGACAAACCAGGCTCTCTCTCAGCTTCCAAATGGCACAGCAGAGCAGCAGAGGATAAAGATGCTGGCAGAAAGAGTGGTTAATACGTTTTCGCCCCACCCTTGGCTTCTCTAAGTTACAGAGAGCAGGAGCTGGGGAGTTAAGGGCGCCGGAGCAAGAGGGCACCTGTCGGGACAAAACAATACAGCGCTCAGGGACAGTCAGTCCTCCCCAGTGCTGGGCTGGGCACTTGGGTTCAAGGGGGAAAGGGCAGGTGCAGGTGGACGCTGTACCTGACTCTGCCCATCTTGGACCTGCACCTAAGTCTAACTGTGAGGTCAAGGCCTCCCTGAGTGTGTACGTCTCTTACCTATGGGCTTTGTACACTCGTCCCCAGAAAATGTACAATACTATAAGGCCTTCCTCCCAGGACTAACCAAACCTTTGAAAAAGCCAAGCATATACTCCTAAGTACACCTTCTTTTTCTGTGAAATCTACCTTAACCATACCTCCATCAGTACCTTCTTCCCAAATAATCACGAAAATTCTAGAAAGTTTGTTTCTTATAGACAAGTTTTGGGTAAAACTGTTACTCATATCAGGATGCATCCTTGTCAATGGAAGAAGCCCTTTTCCCATAATATACGAATGACAGGTTTTACTCATATTATTCTTATAGTTTCCTAAGAGCTTTCATTCCATTACCTCAATCTTCCCTAGCAACAGTGTGTGGTTGGTACTATCATCCCCATATGACAGATATGGAATCATTTTTCCTTCCCAGCGATCCACAGTGTATGAAACAAGTAGAAACGTGGAGCTGGAAAATCTCCTGTATCTCCCACTTCATTCATTCATTTAACAAATATTTACCAAATACAGCGTGTCAGGCAATATTCTACAGACTGAAACTATAGAGGTAAAAATTCATGATCTCTACTTCCCTTTAAGAGGTTACTACCTAGGAAACGGAGATAAATATTAAGTAACTGCAATAAAATGTCAGTCTTGCTGGAGTACAATGGATCCCAAAGAAGGGAGAAGTCAGTTCCCTGTGTGGAGTAGGGAGGGAAAGTTTTGTAGAGGAAAGGATTCCAACTGTTTTGAAAGAAGCATAGTGATGATGGAATGGGAGAGGACATTTCAGGAAGAGATAGAATGGAAGTAAAATAACAAAAATAAGTGAAACAATCAGGACTTCCCCGGCGGTCCAGTGGTTAAGACTCTGCATTTCCACTGCAGGGGACATGGCTTCGATCCCTGGTGGGGAGCTAAGATCCCGCATGCCCTGTGGCACAGTGAAAAAAAAAAAGTAAGTAATAAAAGGATACATAAAGCACCTCTGCTATATAACACTTTATAAAGGTAAAATCATTATTCATTTATTCATTAGCAAATATTTATGCTGTCCTTAATATATGCCAGACCATATACTAGGCACTGAGAATAGAAAGGTGAACAAGGCAAAATTGTTGCCTTCAAGCTTTAAAGAAGTAGAAAGATATAAAGGATAGAATTTCATAGAGTGATACATGTGATGAAGAACACAAACCAGAATAAGGAGGTAAGTGGTAGTGCTATGTCTGAAGAGGTGACACAGAAACAGAGACCTGCATGAAGACAACACGTGCAGAGCTGAGGAAAGAGCATTTCCAGCAGTAGGAACAGAAGTGCAAAGGCCCTGAGGCAGAAATTAACTTGGTGAGTTTGAGGACCAGCAAGGGGGCCAGTGTGGCTGGACAGGGTAAACGAGGAGGGAAAGATAAATAGGTGCAGGTAGAAGCTTATGTAACGAGCTTAGTTTTTTGTTTTTTTTTTAAATATCTTTATGGGAGTATAATTGCTTTACAATGGTATGTTAGTTTCTGCTTTATAACAAAGTGAATCAGCTATAAGGAGCTTAGCTTTTATTCTAGGTGCAACGAAAAGTCACTGGAAGTTTTTAAGCAGGGAAGGATATGATACACTTAGGTTTTAAAAAATTTATTCTGACTAGCTTTGTGATGAATGGTCTAGAGGGAGCAGGAGTGAAGGCCATTATAGGTACAGTAGGCACCTTCTATCAAACAATGAAACAGATTGAAAACTGAATTATCTTCCTTTCCTACCTTAATCTCCTGCACTGCCCAGCTAGTTTAATCATTACATCTCTATCAGTCAGGATCTGGCCAGAAAAATAGATAGGTTATACTAGGTAGTTCAACTGAGGGGAACCGGTTACAAAGAGGTCAAAAAAGCTGAAAGAGAAAACGGAGGAAAGTGAGGCAACCTAGAGAGATTAGAGCTGCAGGAAACCTCCATCATCCCTAGGGCTCAAACAATACAGAAGAGGAGGTATTAGGGAGCCCAAGAGCCAAGGCCACCAAATGGGAGTTGGAACCTTGGACCGTGGCAGGAGCTAAATATACAGAGGAGACTCAGCCACTGTTGCTGATGCCATGGGGACAGGGAGAGAGGGGAGAAATAGCTTGGCTTCTCTCCTTCTCCCACCTCGCATTTGACTGTGTCCAACCAGAAGCCAGGAGGCAAGGGAACCAGGAATTGTAGTTTGATGGGGGTCAGTTCCCTGTGATGCCAAGCAAGGAAGGGCAGGGAAGTGGTCTAGGAGCAAGTCTGAGCACTGCATGGCTGGCCCACAACCAAGGAGCTGACAGTCTCGGAATTCTGGAAACAGTCATTCAGTCATTATGACCTGTCAATTCATCTCCCAAAGCCTCTCTTCTGCATCCCAAAGCCACTGACCCAGTTCAAGGCCTTACCGCCTCTCACTTGGACAACAGAAATGGCTTTATAACATGTTTCCCGGCGTCCACTCTCTCCCACTCCAAAATGCCCTCCATGTGGTATAGATCTACAGATCTCTTTTGTAAACAGAGCTGATATTGTCCCAGTCTTGACCCACAGCTGAAATCCAGTTCCCAGAGGGCAGCCTCAGAGCCTTTGACAGTCTGAGTCCAGCATACCTTCCCCTCACGTCTTCCTACAAATACACTGTGTTTTAGCTACAAAAGAAGAACTTGAGACCTCCCAAACATGACATGTTCTTTCATGCTCATATCCCTTGTTTACACTAGTTCGAATTCTCTTTTTGAAATCCTTTCTTCCTCCTGGAATCCTTTAAATCCTAAAAGTCACCTACTAAATGAAAACTTGTTCAGCAATACCAGATAAAATGAATCAGTTCCCTGTGTTGTATTTCAATAGCAAGTTGTTCGTACTGCTTACAGAGTTCACTTATCATGTTTATACTGCTGATGAAGAAAACGCTTCACATTGCATTCTACTTTATTTTAGCAGTATCAGTGATCTCCTTGGTCAGGGATCCACCCCCTCTTTTTGTAAAAAAGTTGTATTGGCACACAGCCACGTTTTTATTGTACTTGGCATACTTTGACTTATTGTCTGTGGCTGCCTTGGCACTACATCACTGGAGTTGAGTAGTGTGACAGAGCCTGGATAGCCCCCCAAACCTAAGATATTTATGTCTGATCCTTTACAGAAGGAGTTTGCCAACTCCTGTCCTTGATGTTTCCTCAAAGGGATTCCTAGACCTTAACCCAATACGTGGCACATAGTAGGTGCTCTGTAAGTGTTAATCGAATTGTCTAGAAAGATAACAAATATGTAAACTCAAGGATAAGAGAATACTACTGAGCCATAAAAAAGAATGAAATAATGACACGTGCAGCAACACAGATGGACCTAGAGATGATCATACTAAGTGAAGTAAGTCAGAAAGAGAAAGACAAATACCATATGATATCACTTATACGTGGAATCTAAAATATGACACAAATGACCTTATCTACAAAACAGAAACAGACTCACAGACATAGAGAGCAGAATTGTGGTTGCCAAGGGGGAGGCAGGTGGTGGAGGGATGGACAGGGAGTTTGGGATTAGCAGTTGCAAACTATTATAGAGAGAATGGATAAACAACAAGGTCCTAATATATATCACAGGGAACTATATTCAGTGTCCTGTAATATACCATAATGGAAAATAATTTTTAAAAAAGAATAAGAGAAAAAGCCAGAAATAAAAAGAAAGCCTTATTTAAGAATAATGACACAAAAGCCAAGGGGAAAAGGGAACCTATCTTCATGTACATAAAGGACTTACATTTTTCCCAGCTTTATTGAGATGTTATTGATGTATAAGATTGTGTCAGTTTAAGGTGTACAATGTGATGATCTGATACATGTATATATTGCAAAATGTTTACCACAATAGGGTTAGTTAACACATCTTTCATCTCACATAACTACCATTTTGTTGTTGTTATGGTGAGAACATTTAAAATCTACTGTTTTAGAACTTGCAAGAGAAATGCTTCTGGATGTTTTTGAGACAAAAGAACACAAGGGAGTGATTTTCTAGCTGTGGGTAAAGAAGTTTGGTTTGGCCTAAGAAAGAATGTATTGAAAAAGGAAAAACTTGTGAAACTTTGTGCTTCAGTAGAATAGAATATCCAGAATTCTGGAAAATTAGGGCAAGCATCCTATGTTGGATCTGACCTAAACTGCGTTAAGTTTATGTCTTTGAGAGAACCTCTAGCTCATGAGTCTGTGATTAAAGGAATGTATTTCTATGGTACAATCCTGGGAGTTCCCCGGTACAGGTGCAAGGAGACAGGTAAGCCCTTCACTGACAGTACTAAAGGTCTCATTGTCTTTCTTTTGAATGTTTAAATAAGTAATCCAAAAATTAAATTAACAAATATTTTGCATGAACTTAAAAATAACTCAACTGAGCACACTCAAAGTCTTTGTGGTTGTTTTGCACACTGAAATTAATTATGCCTATGTGCAAAATTGACTGGTGAAAGATTTTACTGTTGTGTAACAAATATAGGAAAATGTGGCCTTGTGTTCTATGTGGTATTGTTGAGGGCAGCATATGAATTTATTAAAACTTAGAAAATAGTTCCTAATCACCATTATAATCAAGAATTCAAAGCATCCAACATCAAAAATAGAATTCTGGAGGAATATATCTGTAGGCAGATCCTTCACAGTGAAGAGAAACCCTATCCACTGAAGGAAAAAGTATTAAAATACAATTTATAATGGGGGGGGTGTTCTGCTCCATATATGACAAACAAATGGCTCTCCTTTATAGATAAATAGCTTATGCGTAGATTTTTAAAATTGTCGTTGCTGTTAATAGATATTTTTAAGTACTATAAGTAATAATTCTCATTTGTTGCTGATGGGATTGCAAAACGGCACAGCCACTTTGGAGGACAGTTTAACAGTTTCTTACAAAACTAAGCCTACTCTTGAGGTGGGGAGGGATAAATAAGAGTTTGGGATTAAAATATACATACTACTATATATAAAATAGATAACCAACAAAGACCTACTATATAGCACAGGGAACTCTACTCAATGTCTTATAATAACTTATAAGGGAAAAAAATCTGGAAAAGAATATATATATATATATATGTATATGTGTATATATATATTATACACATATACATATATATATATATCTCTGAATCACTTTGCTGTACACCTGAAACTAACACAACATTGTAACTCAACTATATTTCAATAAGAAAATTTTTTAAAAAGAAGGGAAAAAAAACTAAGTCTACGCTTAACTATGTGATCCAACAGTCATGCACCACGGTATTTCCCAAGTTAGTTGAAAATTATGTCCACACAAAAACCTGTACACGAACATTTGCAGGAGGTTTACTCATAATTGCCAAAACTTGGAAATAGCCAAGATGTTCTTCAATAGGTGAATAAATAAACAAAGCATGGCACATCCATATGACTGAATGTTGTTCAACCATAAAAAGAAATGAGCTCCCAAGCCACGAAAAGACAGAGAAACCCTAAATGCATATTGCTAAGTCAAAGCAGCCAGTCGGAAAAGACAATCTGCTAGATGATTCCAACTATGTGTCATCGTGGAAAAGGCAAAACTATAGAGACAATAAAAAGATGAGTGGTTGCCAGAGGTTATGGGGGAGGGAGAGATGAATAAATGTACACAGAGGAGTTTTTCGGGCAGTGAAGCTATTCTGTATGATACTGTAATGGTGGATACACGTAGTACCTTTGTCAAAATCCATGGAACGTACAAAGCAAAGAGTGAACCCACTATAGACTTTAGTCAATAATAATGTGTCAATATTGGCTCATCAATTGTAACAAATGTACCATAGGAATGCAAGATATTAATAATAGAGGAAACTGAGGGGACAGTAGATAGAGGTGGCGTATGGGAAATCTCTGTACTTTTTGCTCAAATTTTCTGTAAATGTAAAACTGGTCTTAAAAATTGTCTATTAACTTTTAAAGTCCTATGAAATTAGAAAAATAGGTAAAGGTTAAGAATTAGATTATTCAAATAAAAGTATCAATATAAGTGGCTGATAAACATAAAAATCTTGAATGTTATTAGTATTACAAATGATGCAAATACACACACACACACATGCACACACACACACAAAAAGGGTGGGGGAGAGTTCCCTGGTGGCCTAGTGGTTAGGATTCAGTGCTTTCACTGCAGAGGCCCAGGTTCGATCCCTAGCTGGAGAACTGAGATCTCTCAAGCCATGTGGCATGGCCAAAAAAAAAAAAAAAAAGATGCAAATACAAATGACTGTGAAATACCATTTCTCCTATTAACTTTAAAAAAGTATCTTAAGTACAATGAGAGCTGTACTTTTGTACATAGTTGGTAGAAATGAAAACTCATGACAGCCTTTCTGGAAAGCAATTTGGCAAGAATCTCAAACATGTTTATTTTCCTTGACTCAATAGTTCTACCCTAGGAATCTAACTTTAAAAGTATGTGTGTGCAATTTTATAATAATGAAAAATCAGAACAACAAAGAAATGATTAAATAAATTGTTGGACACTCATATGACATGAGTCATCATATTTTACTGCACAGCCAATAAAATTATGATTTTGAAGAATATTTAATAATGGAAAAATGTCCAACCCAATATTTCTAAATAGGAATATCCTCACTGATTTTTCTTTGTTGTTTAAAAGTTAAACTAATGCCAATAAGTGGAGCAATAAAGCTTTGTAACATGCCTTTTTCATCTAATAATATATATGATGGGATTCCTTCCATGAAAGGATACATGCATATAGATTATCTACATCTACCTTTCACCGTTTCAAAATAGTTTCATAGTATTTCATTGTGTGGAAGTTATTTCATGCTTCATAAATCACTTTTTATTTACAGTATTCCATTGAATGGATGTAGCAGTAAAATAGTACCACAGAAAACACTTTTCAGGGAGCTGCTGATTGATTCTGTGTATGTCAGTCTGTCCATCTGTATGCATGCAAGATTTTTTAGAAGCATATACACCAAAATGTTAACAATAATAGTGGGATTAGGGAGAACTTAAAGTTTTTCCTTATACTCAGTTGTATTTCCCCAACTATTCTACAAAAATATATATAACTTTTCTAGTAAAGGAAAAATTTTAATGAGGTTTCTCTACCTAATCGACTAAAAAAAATTGCAGGCATTAAATATCAGCTTTAGCATCAAGATCATTAGGAAGGTGCTCTGTTGGGGCAGCTCCACTTGGCAGACTCATTCCTTTCCTGGGCTTTGCTAAGCCTGGCATCCTCCGGACTGTTCTTCCACTCGGGATGTCCCTTCCTCACCCCCCATTCTGCTTCTCTAAACCCCGTCCCTCCTTCAAAGCCCAACTCACCTCCTACTTCCTCCAGGCAGCCTGTTGGGATTATCTAGCCTTATGTGTGTCTTGTTTCCTGGTTTCTTTCCTCTTCATTCCAACCTACCATAAGCACACCGAGGATAAAACTCTTGATCCTGGGCTTCCCTGGTGGCGCAGTGGTTGAGAATCTGCCTGCCAATGCAGGACACACGGGTTCGAGCCCTGGTCTGGGAAGATCCCACATGCCGCGGAGCAACTAGGCCCGTGAGCCACAATTACTGAGCCTGCGCGTCTGGAGCCTGTGCTCCGCAACAAGAGAGGCCACGACAGTGAGAGGCCCGCGCACGGCGATGAAGAGCGGCCCCCGCTTGCCACAACTAGAGAAAGCCCTCGCACAGAAACGAAGACCCAACACAGCCAAAAATAAATAAATAAGTAAACAAAGTAAACAATGCGTTTAAAAAAACAAACAAACAAAAAAAAACTCTTGATCCTACCTATTTGTATCCTTCACAGTGCCTAGTATTGGATTGGACATGTAGTAGACATAATAAATATCTGTTTGTTCTTAAATAAGATAATAAAAGTGAAAACACCCAGCACAATGCCTACCACATTGTAGATAACTGAAAAATGATTGTTGTACCTGAAAGGATAATTTCTCAACTCAAAATTAACAAATCAGGGAAGGAATATTCAACCACTCAATGGCAGATAAGGCAAGAGCAAGAACCCTAAGGAAGAGCCACAGCCCTCCCACCTATGATGGCTATTAAAGCATACATTTTGCGAATTCCCTGGCGGTCCAGTGGTGAGGACTTGCTGCTTTCACTGCTGGGACCTGGGTTCAATCCCTGGTTGGGGAACTAAGATCTCACAAGCCGCTCAGCACAGCCAAAAAAATAAATTAATTAAAATAAATAAACATATAAATAAAGCTTATGCTTTGAAGGAATGTGAACAGGTAGACATAGAATGAAAATAAACACTTTCAACTCACTAACAGCCAGTAGGGACGTTTTAGATTAATTCAGTCTTCACGCAAAAAACATCTTCAAACTACCTTAGATTGAAAGGACATCTTTGATCATTTTAATCAGTTTGTTTGCCAACACAGTGTTTAATCTGCTCTGTAGACATCTTCATTTTACCTGTCCTTCTCTCCATATGTGCTAACTGCCTCTCAAGAAGATAGCTAAAAGTTGCTTTTTTCATAGAGATTTAAAAAATATCTTTCACATCTTTTTGGTTAAATTTTCAACAAGCCCAGCAGGATCCACCTATGTGGCATATTTTAGGGACATCTCTGCCCAATTCATAAGTTTGCCCACCTGTTCTAAAACCAGAAAGACTTTGCTCAGGAATCAAAGTAATTTATTCTGTACTTAGACAAGGCTTAAAAGACACATCCCCAGAGAAAAGCAAAGCATTTATTTAAATCCACTCGAAAATATTCTCTTCCCAGGTGCTCTCATCTGTACTCAATTTCTTCATTACTATCCATACAGAAATAACACAAATTTATATCTCCAGCCCAAGCCTCTGTCTCCTCAGGCTTCAAACCTGATTATACAACTGGCAAGTTTGCCCTCTTGGGATTCTCAAAGGTGCCCAATCTTAATGAATTCATGCTCTCACCATTCCCCATACCCACCAATACTCCTAACCTGGTTTCCTTCCTTGATTCTTACGTCAGTGAACTTGTCATCCAGTGGAACCAACCTGAAAGCCGGAAGTCATCCACAACACCTCCTAACTAGTCTACTTGTAGCCCTTCTAACCCCAGTCAAACTTATTCACCATATTACAGCAAAAGCAAAAATGTGATATAGACTGTATCCCTTGACCCTTCACTATTACAGAGCCTTTGTATATACTATTTTCTTGACTTGAATCACTCTTTCCTGCTTGATAACTCCAACTCCTTCACATTTCTGTTCAAGCATCATTTTACATGGAAGCTTCCCTTGGCTTTTATGACCAAATCCAATCCCCCGTTTCCTAGCGCTTTATATATCTCCTTCACAGCACTCCTCAAATTGTTATCTCACATTTACTTGTTTACTATATTGTGTCCCTCACCAGTCTAAGCCATAAAGGCATGAATTTGTCTAATTTTTTCTCCCTATTATATTCAAACACCTAGCATAGTGTCAGGTACATAGTAGTTTCTCATGAATATTCACTGGGTAAATAAATGCATAAACTAAAATATAAATAACCAACATCAAATCTCTTCCCCAAAAATAAGTTTTTATGACAGATACCAACCAGAAGTAGAATAAAGCATTTCCCTGAATGAAAGAACAAATGAAAAAAAAAAAAATGAGTGGCACATAATAGGTACACAATTTTGTAAAACTTCACCTACTCTAAAATTCTCATAGAGCCAATACCTACATTCTGTTCCTTTATGTATTTATGGCGAGCAGGACCAAAGCAATGCAATTTGCTTCCAGGATGGTAATAATGAAGTGTTTTTATCTGTCTGTTTCTGCTTCCTGAACACGCTCTGCTTTGTGTAAATTTACTGTGACTACACAAGACATATCAGGCCAAATGCAAGAAAGAGTTGCAAGGATTTCTGCTTTGCAAGTTGGGCAGAATGCCTGGAAGGGACGAAATTTAGGTCTTCCTGTTAAATGGATACCCAGCTGCCTAGTCTTAAGACTCAGATAAAGAATATCTACTAGAAAGAGAATCATCTCTAAATATGGGCCAGAGAATTCAAGATTTCAAGTTTAGCTTCCTCAGTCTGTGAGTGAGACACTCAAAGGGACAGAAGATGAAGTGCCTCTGTGAGTTCAGTTAAGGACACATCCCAATAAGGAAAAGCTGTGGGGTTTATGATTGTTTTATACAGTGTGAAGAGAATTGTTTGGCACTCGTTGGCACATGACAGACTCACAATAATTCATTTCTTTAAATATGAAGCCCCAAATCACGCCATCTAAAATTATGTTTCCTACTAACATTGCTTAGTAACTACACAGAGGAATGAGCACTGGCCTGGAGGCAGCACCCACAGATCTCCGGAGATAATGACACACTCTTCCATTTACAAGAATCCTGCGCAAGACACTTGGGTTCTTGTCCCATTTCTCTGGCATTAATTAGCTCTGTGGCTCTCACACAGTCTCAGTTCTTCACGTATAAAATTAGAAGGTTGTATTTTTTAAGTCTTTAAAGTCCCTTCCAGTTCTAAATTCTTTGATTTGTGCCTGAATCTCTGCCAGTGGATAGGAGTATTAAGTCACCGACCTGGTCTTCGGAGTAGCAGGAGCATTGCAGAGGCTCCCTGCTCTTTGGAAGGGTTGGTTCATAGGAGGAATTTATACCACCGGGGCAAAGTGAGCAGAAGAGAAATCTGTTCTTTCTTCACAGGGGCATAAGCAGCCCTCCAAGTTGGGCTGACTGAAGGGCTCAGGTGGGAGAAAGGAGTAGGCAGGGCAAAGCCGCCATGATGGTGAAGAGGCAGTTTTGCCCCCAGATGGCACTGGCCAGATCAGATGTCCCTTAACTACTCTGATCTCAGACACCAGCCACTGGCCTCACAGGCCTCCCCTTCTGCAGCTGTGCCTCACAGGACTCAACCGAAGACTATCAAGACTTGTCATATTGTCATGTTTATTGAGCAGCCCTCCCTGCATTAAAAAAAAAAAAAAAATGTATTCTCTCCAGTAGCCCTCTGGCAGGGTTATGCCACAACAGAAGGTATCTGAGGCAAAGAGAAATAGCTGTACAAGAAGGATTTTTTCAAAGAGGAGGCATAAATTCAAGCTACCTCAATCACTTTGTGTTTCTGTCCCCAGGAGAGAAGAGGGACATTCCTTCCCCCCACCCCCCAGATTGAGTCTTGTCCCATTCAAAGCTTTACCATGGGCAGGAAGACCACTGTCAACTTCTAGGTCTATAGGAAAGTTTTGTTTTTTTCAACTAACCTACCAGAAGAAAATTCTAAGTTCAATTTCTTTGCTTTGTTTTATAGATGATAAATATACTGTCTTGCTTAGGATACATTTTTCGAAATGTTACCCAAAATAGTATATGTCAAAATAATTTTCAAATTTCATTCTTATAACTATACAATCTGAAATGTAGCAAGATGTTGTCAACGTATAATTTGCTTAAGAATAATATTGTAAATTGAGATTTGTTCTTAGCTGTACTATACATTTGTCACTTCTTGGCTAAACTTTTTTTTAACCCTCTTCTGAATTATGTTTCTCAACTCCCTTCTGTTTTATTTGAAACAAAACCACTTTCATCTTAAACAGATATGACAAAAGGAATTTCTCTGTTCTGAAAAGTCTACAATACAAGCTCATTCTTTTACTACCCAGTCCTGAAACTTTACCTTGAGTATTTTTAGCCTAAGCCAATCTTTCAGTATTTACTTTATGTATGTAAATAACACATGTTCCTTTTAGAAATGCTACTTACATTCCAAAAAAGCTGTGACTCTGATTGCCCACCGCTGTCATTCAAGTCTTAAGGGTTCTAATTCAAGTTCCTGGGTGACTGGAGACACCACCCTCATCCTATTGGATTCATTATGAATAACACAAGGATAATGACACTTGTAATTACTGACAGACAGCTTGCTACCCTCTTTGAAGTTCCCTAAAGCAAGATGCCCCAAATGTATGCTCATACTTGTTTGTTAGTTGGTCAGATTGCAAAGCAAACCTTGGCTTACTCAAAACAAAATGGCATTTTTTTTCATTATTTAACTTGAGTTACAACGTTTCTAAGTTAAACACAGAGTATAAATACTCATACACATAAATACATGAGCTGTTTGCATGAAGGTGCCTTCATAAATAGAAGTCAACCTGTAACAAATTCTGTTTTAGTAGAATTATTACTAATGTTGAAAATAGTCAAATCCCACTAAATAAAAATAGATTATTTCCCTTATAAGGCAGATACATTGTGTGTTTCAGTGCTGATGATTCAAAAATGATCATTTCAGATTGCTTATCTTAAGATTTTGGAGAATCTAACGTCTAAAGTTCTGTCTGCTCTCTGGCTTTCTCATCTCCCTTACATTACAGGTTAAATCTCATAATGTTGTTTTGAAAGCTTTTGTCCGCCTTCCTTCTGACTCCACATCCTATTTTTATATAGTAAATTTGTTGACAATTTGACACCCCAAAGTCTATGACCATTTTCATCTGTCTCCATAGTAACTACACATTCAGCACAATGTAAAACATTGGACCAAAGATAAAAATATATAGCCAAGAAGAAATTGTTTTCGAAGTACTGACTCTCTGAGCCAGTCTAGTATGTTTGCTATGGATTCCATCATCAAATCTTTATAATGGAATTAACTGTGCTTTTTAAATCACCAATTTTGGAGAAATTATATGAAGCTGATATACAAAACTGTACATTCTCCTGAAGGATTGCTTAAGATGTAATGGTAAAGGCAAAATAATTGCCTAGGCTATACTCCAAAGGGAAGGCAAATTATGAGGTCAGTTGTGGCTTCCCCATGACTTGAGCAAAACTATTTCTTCCATGAAGGAAGTAATTTCCCTTCTCAGCAAGAAACTCACTGCAACTCCCCTGAGTCACCTGCAAACTGTGTTGTTATAGATTGACATCAACTCACAGCCACAATCATAGTCCCATAATTTTTCAATGTAAACATTTAAAGCCATGATGATCTCATGGACCTGCACATTCTTTTGATAGTTAAAGATGACAGACTCCATATGATATTTAACCAAGTGACAGCAACCCTGTAGCTGCCCACCTAGAAGGCTGACCACCACAGCACAATGACTTACATGTTTATATGTCGGTTTCCCCAGCACCCGTCATTATAATGTTCAGGTGTTGTAACACATCAAACATTACAACACAAGAGACTGCCAAAGGCTTAACCAAACTACAAAGCCACGCTCTTGTTGGTGAATGATTCAGATAATTACAATGAAAATAACATCAACAAGGTTCATAAACTGAAACTAATATTAAAGAAAACAAGTGAAGTTTTACTGCGTGGAAAAAGAACATAAGATCCTGGCTTAGAATCATACAATCCTATAGTTGGAAAGTGGCTTAGAGGTCATCTAGCTCAGCCACCCACCTGATGCAGAGATTTCTTCTACAACATTCTTAACAACGGGCCATTCAGCCTCTCCTTTTTCATGTCCAGAGCCCAAGAGTGCACTATTGCTACTGAGTCAGAATTTGCCTTGCTGAAACTTCCACTCATTGATTCTGTTTTCTAGAGCTTTTAAATCAATTCTGCCACTCCCTATACCAGTTAGTTGGCTTTTAAAAATACATAATAATAAAAATAAAAGTAAACATTTATTGAGTACTTACTATGTGCCAGGCATTGTACCGGTATTTTATATGAACTAAATTATTTATTTAGAGATTATGAGTGTAAATTCTGGAGCCAGACTGTCTGAGCTAGAATTCTGGCTCTGCCATTTACTAGCTGTATGACATTAGAAAAGTCACTCAATCTCTCTCTGTGCTTTGGTTCCTCAACTATAAAATAGGAATAATAATAATAATAATGCCTACATGATAGGGTTGTTATGAAAACTAAATGTTAGTATACATAGTGTTTAGAACAGTGCCTAGTACACGATAAAGACTAAAAATATTGTGCTACTCATTGTTATTATCATTTCTATTATAATCCCATTTTATAGATGAGCAGACTGAGGTTTAGTAAAGAGGTTAGGCAACTTAAGTAACAATTATCATTGTTAAATCACATTTGGAATCAATTCATTATCCACTGTTTTTGCTATTGCTTGTGTATTTGCTATTCCATTTAGCTTTGCATAGTTTTAAATAGATTCAATTCTGGGAACTCTTTTCTGTTCTAAGAGTTTGGAACCAATAGTATGGCTTCTCCAAAAGAAGCAATTTTTTTAAAAAATTTATTTATTTTTGGCTGTGTTGGGTCTTCGTTGCTGCACATGGGCTTTCTCTAGTTGCGGCAAGCAGGGGCTACTCTTCATTGCGGTGCGCGGGCTTCTCACTGCGGTGGCTTCTCTTGTTGCGGAGCACGGGCTCTAGGCATGCGGGCTTCAGTAGTTGTGGCTTGTGGGCTCAGTAGTTGTGGCTCGCGGGCTCTAGAACACAGTCTCAGTAGTTGTGGTGCACGGGCTTAGTTGCTGAGGCATGTGGGATCTTCCCAGACCAGGGCTCGAACCCGTGTCCCCTGCATTGGCAGGCAGATTCTTAAGCACTGTGCCACCAGGGAGGTCCCAAGAGGCACTTCTAATACTATATTCTCCCATGAAACAAAATCATCCAGTGTTAACTGAGAGATGGTAAAAGTGCTTTTGGAAAACAATATTACAAAATGTATCGAGGATCATAAAAATTGTTCAAAAAGACTTTGATTCAATAATCCTACTCCTGGAAAGTTATTCCAGGGAAATAATTCAACAAAACAAGTAAGCTGCTTACTTCTGAATCTTTCTTATAGCATTACCAGCTCCATCCCCTGAAAAGATATTAGGAGTAAACATTAGGGGTATAGTTAGATAAATTATGATAAATAAACATGAAGGAAAATTATGTAGTTAATTAAATAATCATTATAACAAATTAAAGCTTGGAAAGAAGTTTATGGCATAATATTAAATGGGAAGAAAAAAGTATTAAATGGGAAAAGAAGAACCCAAAATTGAGTTATAATTGAATTATCACTATTAAAATATGTACACTTGAATATAAAACTGGGAGAAAATAGCCCACAAATGAAAATAATTCTGTTAAAATGGTACAACCACTGGCTCTCTTCAAAAAGAAAATTTTAAAAATATTTATACAATAGAATACTATACAGTCGTGAAAATTAACAAACTACATGTACCAATATGAATAAATCTTGAGAAAAAAGTTTCAGAAAGATACATATGACATAATTCCATTTATACAAAGTTTTAAAAACTTATAAATGCCATACCATATATTATTTAAGTTTACAAACATACATACACATGTGGTAAAAGTTTAAATATTTGGACTGGAACAATAAACACCACATTTAGACTAGTGATTGCCTCTGAGGCTTGGGAGGGAAATGTGACCAGGGAGAGATTCACAGGGAGAGATTACTTCTTAAGCTGACTGGAGAGTAAACTGGTTATTTAACAATATTATCTTCTACCAGTGGTCCTCGACTCATCTGAGGAGTTCATTGAAAATACGGTTGTCGGGCTTCCCTGGTGGCACAGTGGTTAAGAATCCGCCTGCCAATGCAGGAGACACAGGTTCGAGCCCTGGCCTGGGAAGATCCCACATGCCGCGGAGCAATTAAGCCCGTGCGCCACAACTACTGAGCCTGCGCTCTAGAGCCCACGAGCCACAACTACTGAGCCCACGTGCCACAACTACTGAAGCCCATGTGCCACAACTACTGAAGCCCACGCGCCTAGAGTCCGTGCTCTGCAACAAGAGAAGCCACCGCAATGAGAAGCCTGCGCACCGCAATGAAGAGTAGCCCCTGCTCGCGGCAACTAGAGAAAGCCCGCACACAGCAACGAAGACCCAACACAGCCAAAAATAAATTTATAAAAAAAAAAAAAATAGGGTTGCCGGGGCCCCACCTTACAGATTCACATTCAGCTGGTTTAGAGTAAGGCCTGGGCCTCAGTAATTTGAAAAGCTCCCAGGTGATTCTAATGAGCACCCAGTTCTCTCCCACTCAACGAGAGATGAGAACTAATGTATTTTTTATATAGCTAAAATAGTTAATAATGATTAAAACTGATCTTCAATGTTCATATATTGTTCTAGCAATAAAAATATGAGATTTTAAAAATATGCATCTTGGGCTCCGCTTGATTCGTAAAATTAAAGAACCCAGCAGCTCTCCCAGCCCAGGTACCTGTGGGCACTCTGTTATCCACAGTACAAAGAACCCGGCATGTGCATTATGCAAGAATGGAAACCAAGCCCAAACAGATCAGGGAAACAGTACTGTTCAAACTGTCATGCCAGTGACAGACAACACAACTGAAAACGACACCCCACAGTATTGTTTTCCCTGCAAAGCGAATTTCACAAGAGCTCCCTTGTAGAGAGCGACTTCTATGCCCGCGGCCTCCTCCTCCTCTGGGCCTCTCTCTGACTGTAATAAAGGAAAGAAGAGACAGAAGCCAATCTGTTATGTCTCTGCAAGGCAGGCTTGTCAGATTTCCATGAGGCCAGGCCAGCAGGTACAGTGGCAGAATCACCCTGTGGGCCAACAAGGAAGATAACCAATTGCCTTCTAAGGCAGTCAGCCTGGAGCAGGGTCTTCAAGTCAAGCGCAGAAGCCAAAGGAAGCTGCAGAGGCCAAGTTTTGGCCTCAGGTTAGCTAGATGGGGAAGAAGGTGCCCTGAAGTGTTGACGGCAGCTCTACCCCACCCACTCCCCAGCCTCCCCATCTTCTTTGTCCCTTTCCAGAAGTCCCTGGGCTTGGACCTCCATCCTTTTTCCAGGTTTTCTTTAGAGACCAGGGAGGGATGTGTGAAGAAGAGGATCTTAGAGTACAGCAGTAATTTTGTGGCAGAAAAGAATAATGAAATAAATGAAATGTAGGCATATTAAGGTAAGAGCCAAATTCATAGAATAACGCCTATAGACTGAACTGTGGTTCCTTAGCAACTTAAAATCAGTGCTCTTAAAGAGAAAAGAAATACCCTCTTTTGGTTAAGTAAATAAATAAATAAAAACAGTAACTCACAATCGAACTATTTATTGCACAATCTGTCATCAGTGGAACCTAAATTCTAACAGGACAGTTGTCACTTGAGGTCCTTGTGGTCCAGGATCCCAGCATCCCGGACTGCAAGAATATTTTTACTAAGGGACCTGAAAATCCCTCTGAGTCACAAAGGGTTAAGCATGGGATTAAAAAGAACTAAGAGACAGAAGGAATGAAAACAGCATTGTTGAAATTTATTTTTATTAAAGAACCCAAGATTTTAAAATGAGGATATTTCAATTAAGTATTCTGGCTAAGAGAGGCTAAGGAGTGGCATGTTAAAAGCAGTGACTTCCTTAGAAAAGGGAATTTGTGTCCGTGAGTGTGGATTTTATGGACCGTTTGTAGGAAGTTCATTTATAAAGGCTCAGAAATGAGACTTCTCAATTTTCTCTAGACTGGAGGAACAGTGGTTAATTCTGAGACGTTACAGATGGATGTGCGTGTAAACAAACGTGGGCTGAAGCAGGAAGATTAAGGAATGCTACCACTGCTATTATGCCTGGCATACAATTTTTTTTAAATTTTATTTCTCCAGACCTAATCATCCTAGCATCAGAAACAAAAGCTGAGGGATTAAGCTCTGTTCCAAGAACAGTTTTGATAATATTAATTACGTTGCGAAACAAATACAGAAATAATAAAAATAAATCAAGCCATAGTTCAGTTCCAGTGAAAAAGCAGTGTCTGCCAAAAAGGCCCTAATAACAAGGGAGAAATTATTTTCAAGCTTCTAAAAGAAGTCTAGCTGTGAAGACTAAATAAGAAAAATTAAAACCTCTGGGAAGGAAAGAAAATAAAGCAATTTGCTATTTTAAAAAGTATTGCAGTTATTTTAAAAGGAAAAAAAAAACTTTAATGACCATCGTGTACTAGTGATTCTCTGGAACTATGTGACAAAGTTATCCAACATGAATTTGCTCGCACTTAATTAGTCATTTGTGCAGTCATCAAGCAAGGAATGCCAAGACTTTTGCACAATCTCATGTCTTCAGTGGCAAAGACCAGTCAGACAAGTTTCCAGATAGAAATAAAAATAAACGCAAAAAAAGTAGAGACCAGGAATACATGGAGAAGATAGGGCTTGTCAACAAAGAGAAGACATATACTTCTTGGTCCCTTGTGAATTAAAAACCCACAGTCCAATTAAAAACTCAAGTTAACTTAAAATTCAACAAATCAAGCAAATAAATTAAAAACTCAACACAAACTCTTCATTATCATTTAGGTATCTAAATGTACTACTTCATCAAATCATTCTGGATTATAAACATGACAGTAATAGTTTATACATATGAGTTTCTTTCACATCAAGATGTAAAATGGTTAGCTCATTAATCTTACACCACTGTGAGGAAAACTGAAAAAGTGATGGCAGCCTCATCAGTAAGTATAAACACACTAGAATATTATTTCTAAACTGGGTCACAGGTCTTTGGTCAAAGACCAGGTTCAAGTTGTTTGTCTTCCTGCAAGGACATTGAAAGCATCTCTTGAGTAATCATTATAATGCAGACTTCTCCAGCCTAGGGATGTCGACAGGTAAAGATGATACATTAGGGGCTTCCCTGGTGGTGCAGTGGTTGAGAATCTGCCTGCCAATGCAGGGGACACGGGTTTGAGCCCTGGTCTGGGAGGATCCCACATGCCGCGGAGCAACTGGGCCCGTGAGCCACAACTACTGAGCCTGCGCGTCTGGAGCCTGTGCTCCTCAACAAGAGAGAACGCGATAGTGAGAGGCCCGCGCACCGCGATGAACAGTGGCCCCCGCTTGCCGCAACTAGAGAAAGCCCTCGCACAGAAACGAAGACCCAACACAGCCAAAAATAAATAAATAAATTAATTAATTAATTTTAAAAAAAGATGATACATTAATACCCATTTTATATTGGATCAGTCCATCTCAGGTCCCATTCTGAGATTCTTTCCTCCCCGTATTTCTTGGAGGTTGTATCCCAGTGGTGGTGTCTACTGTAACAAAGCTGTAGCTCTACCATCTTCATTCATTCACTCAGCCCTTCATTCATTCACATATTCATTGATTCTTGATTTTAAGCACTGGCGTGAGGGGACATTAACCACACACCTTTAATCATTTCATACAGCAAACACAGTTTCAATTCAAGCTCCCTAATCTCCAATCTCAACTAGATGATCACCCCCAAACCATTTCTATATCCAAATCCTAGAGATCTCACAGTATTAACCTTCACAAACATTTCTGTTTCAGGCATTGGGCTGGCACTGGAGATACGGCTGACATCATGCCCGGCTCAGGTCTCCATCCTCAGAATTAGAGAGTCGGGCGAGTATCTGCTTGGACAAAGGTAGGAACAGGATGGAGTTAGAGAATTCTGATTTCGCAAGACTTTTAAGCTGGGAGAGACCTAGAAAAGGATCCAGGATGTAGACATCCCTAAGTATTCTAATTTAGCAAAGCTAAAACTATCACTCCACTAGATACTCATAGTGTGCCTTTCAGAAATAATACTTAATAATAACTGAACACCCAAATACATAAATGGCTCCTGATTTACACGCATCCAATACTGATTCTGCCCCTAATATAAAGAGGAACACTCTACAGACACATTGAAACATCTGCAATCAGGTTAACTGTGACTTCACGGAGAGATGGGATAACTTGTCTATGATTACACTGCTAGGAAGTGGGGAGGACAGGATTCCAGCCCTGCTGGTCTAGCCCCGGGCCCGTACCCTTAACCACCATTCTGGATGAGCTTTTGATGCAACTAGTTTCACTTGTCCTCCCGTTCTGGAACCCTTTGCAATGTAATGACAGTAATTTATTTGGAGGAGGAGTCGTCTGTGATTTAAAGTAAATATTCTTGACTGAGAATCCTGTTCTTGCCCCAGCTCTGCTAATGAGCTCCATGAACAAGGGCGAGTATCTTTCACCTCACTACCTCTCAGTTCCCTCATCGAAAAAATGCTGACATGGAATGAATGGTCTCAAAAGACTTTTTCATTCCTAAAATGCAAAGTTTGAAGAAAAATATATTTAAAATTAAGAGTATATATTTTAAATTAAGATGTAGATCATAATTTAAATTATCAGTCTATAATGATATGGTTGAACTTGAGTATACCTTAAGGAAAATCCCATAGGATTTTTGTTTGTTTTGTGGAGAGCTTTATAACACTGTATTTTGATAAAATCTCAACTTTAAAATGATTTTATTTCACTTACCCTTTTCCAGGATAAATCCAGCTCTGGCAGTGCCTTGACTCATGAAGCTCCTCTCTGGAGGCGGAGTAGAAATAGGCAATTTCTGCACTGGCATCTGGATACCTCACTTGACATTATGACATGTCGGTAGTGGTGACAGCCAGTGTTGATGGGAAAGGAGAATAATGGAATGCAGGAAGGTAGGAGTGAGACAGGTGGTGGCAGAGGAGACGGTGGGACCCTCCTGGCAGGGTGATACCTCCAGCTGTCTAAGCTCATCATCAGTGTTGACTTTGCATAAGGGAAACAAGCTTCATATTTATTAGTACGTAAGTGGTTGCCAAGTTATACACAACTTGTACTAACACACTCAGCCCTTCATCTGACCTTAATAACCCCTTCTTCCTTCTTGCGCCAACTCTTGCCTCCACCTGCCTGAATCCCTGCCTTGACAATAGCTGAGAGTTGGGGGAAGGGCTGCTTGGGTAAGAGTGAGAACAGAATGGGATTACAAAAAGAATTCTTATTCCTTGAGCCTCTTAAGCTAGGAAAGACCAAGAAAAAGGATCCAAGATGATGACTTGTCTAAATATTCTCAGTTGTATAAAGTTGGACCACACTAATATGCATAAAATACATAAATAATAAGAATGTGCTGTATAAAGAAATAAATAAAATTTAAAAAACCCAAAAAGTTGGACCCTGAAACTGTACTAGAAACCCATAGCATTAAGAGCTAATATTTATTGAGAGCTTACTAAGTGCCAAGCACTATTTTATTTTATTTTATTTTAGGCCATGTGGCACGCGGGATCTTAGTTCCTTGACCAGAGATCAAACCCGAACCCCCTGCAGTGAAAGCGCAGTCTTAACCGCTGGACCGCCAGGGAAGTCCCCCAAACACCATTTTAAAGAGCTTATATGTATCAACCCATCACTACCCCAAAGCTGTGAAAAAGAAATTAATATCCCTGTTTTATAGATGAAGAATATAGGCACTGAGAAGTTAGATGACAACTGTGTTACAGACTCAGGTGATGTTTCCAGAAAAAATACTGCTAACTGCCACCCTATGCTGCCTTGGTGTAGAAATTGTTCCCTGGAAATCCAGAATCCATCTTACAGATAAGGAAACCAAGATCAGCGATGTTATGAGGCTTACTCATATCCACACACCTAGTTAAAAGAATAGCCAAGAAAATCCTAAAACTCCCAACTTCTAGAACAGTAACTCTTCTCCCATCTTTTGCTGACTCTGATGGGGCTGGAAGTTGGGGATATCAGAAGGAAGTGTCTTGAGTTTCTTATTCTTGCTTCATATAGAAGCTGTTCCATGCCCTTGCTAGTTCTGTTGCTCTTTTCTGAGAGGTTCTGCCTTTCCTGAGATGCAGCACCCAAAAACATACTCTGGCTGAAAATCTCCATTAGCAAAGGCCCACTGTCCTTCGGAAGACAGTTTATTACCGAACCAGGTTTGCCCAAAGCACAGAAAGCCAAATGCTGAGATGCTGAGGTTTGCAGCAGAGAAAAGGTTTATTCACAAGGTAAACAAGCAAGGCGACGGGAGAGCAAGTCTCAAATCTGCCTTCCTGAAGGCGAGGGGCTCAGGATATTTACGGGATAAGGAAGCGGCATGATCTGAGGTGTGGGGAAAGATGACTGCAGTCAAGAAAAGGTGAAGTGATTGGTGTTCTGTGCAGGCCTATCTGAGTTACGTGCTTCTTCATGGGATGCCTGTTCAGAAAATGGCAGCGTTAGCATGATCTGAGGGTGGGGTTTTTGGACCTCTGACATCAAAAGATCATCCATTGGACACTTGGGCAGACCCAGATGAATGGTTGGCAGTCTTGAGCTGTTTGATCTGGGCAAGAGTAGCTCCATGTTCCTGAAAAACAACTTAAGTAACCATTACTATAGCAACCCACACTTTAGAGGCATTATCTATAGAGGGCAGTTAAAGGAGATTTGTGGTACATTGTCTAAGCTACATGAAGCTTGGAGAGTATGCAATCTGCAAGAACATTTCCGGCGAGTTTGATCAGTGAAGGCAAGTTACAGGATTATTTATTCAGCAAGTTACGGTTTAAAGGATCTAACTAATGACTGCCCTCGGTTTCAAGTTTACACACTTTTTAAAAGAACCAAAAGAACATTCACCCTCAAGGACAATAACTGCTACCGTGAGCAGAATGTGCCCCAACTTTGATGAGGTTTGCTTTTTTCAAAGTATCACACACACACATGCACATGCACGTGCACACACACACACACACAGAGTAAAGGCTCATGACCCCTGACCCAGACTGACAAGGGCCTAATCCCAGCTCTACCACTTACTTACCATTGGGGGAACTAAGCAAAGTTACTCAGTCTTTCTGTGCCTCAGCTTCTACTTCTGAAAAATGAAGCCAATAAGCCTCACAGCATCATTGTGAGGACCTGTTGTGAGGTACTACTTAAGCATTTGTTAGCTGTTTAGGTAACATTAGTTCTGCACAATTAACCCACCCTGAAAGATTATTTATAAACGTCTTGCTAAGGAAACTTTAGAAATCTCTTAAGTCCAATCAATGTGTGGCAGTTATATGTTTGAGTTAGTCCTGGACAGCCTGGTGTGAGCTTCCGTATTCCAAGATCTGGATTCCCAATGTAACCTGAAGATAGATCCTTCATTATTCTAGAGCATCCTGGAGGTGAGTATTAAATCACACACACACACACACACACACACACACACACACACACACACACACGATACCTTCTAAGGAAAAAATAATAATTTTCAAAAGTAGTATACTTAAAGTATATTAAGAGAACTAAATAGCCCCTTCTGCGTAAGGTGATCAGCTCAGAGACTCAAATCCACAGTGGACGTGGCACACCACATTACTGCTTAGCCATATTAACATGCTCTTTGTGCTTGTTTTAAGCTTCTAAACTCACCTAGCTCATTACCCTGTACACAAGCCAGGCCAAGACTCTAAAACTGCAGCCTTTTTTTTTCTTCAAGCAAGATTAGATTCTGCAGCCAGATATCCCTCATGCCCTGTGTTAATTCCTTCAAAGGAATGATTGCAAACATGAGTCTGCATTATTTCCTGTGCTGTACCCTGGCCCCAAGGAGTCAGGGAGCGGGGGTGAAAGATTTTTTCTCCAAGTTTTGGGAATTTCAACATTTTTGTGTGTCTTTAGAAATTTTTCAGCATGTTTTGTTTTAATCAAATAAAACATTTATGGACATGTACATTGTTTTGTGTATTGTTTGATATACTGACACGTAAAATATGTCAAACAAAATCATGGTTAAACCCATTGACTCAGAGGTGTTTAACCCTCTCAATGAATTTACATCTATTTGTTTCAAATGCTTCATTTTCCTGATTAGACAGTAAAAATAATTTGAGAAATTATCAAACTCAGTCAACACTTGAAATGTATAGCATAGGTCTTCTAAAAATGAAACTATCTATTTACCAGTTGAGAACCATATTATGGTTAAATCAAATAAGAGCTAGGAAGCTGCAGTCGAAGTTATTACATTCCATATTCTTGGGTAGTAATTTAAATTCAAATGCATTTTATTTAAATCAATTCCACCTTAACTTACGTGCATCGATGCAATCATTATGAGTAGTAGATGGAGCAGATTTAGATAAATAACACTCAGAGATTAGTAGGATGAATAAAAAAGAAACTGTCATCTTGCTCCGATTAGTCAAAGAAAACATTAAGGAATAAGTAACCATTTGGGGATGTCTGTGATATGAAAAGTGACTTTGTGACCTCATGGAAGGGACATAATAAAAAGAAGGTTTTGCAAACTAATTTTTGTCCAATCAACGCAAGCAGATTTTCCAGACTTTATATCGATTCATTTTACTTGGTGCAATCAACTTAAACTTTTTAAATGAGGGTATATAAGAGGAAATCCAAATATAAATTTCTAGGATGTCAAATGAATTATTAATCAGCATTATAAAATTTCAGCTTGTTTCCACTTCATCAACCTATATTTCAAGTTCATGTTTATCTTACAGTATGCTTCAGGTTTTTATTCTAAGAAGCCACATCATCAAAATCAATAATGAATTCTTATGAAATAGTCATATGAAGTTCTGACTCGTAGAAAATATTCAGAGAGAAATTATTTTGGCATAAAGAAATCATTCTTTGGAGGCAACAGAAATTCAGATTTCCACTGTGCCACAAGCTACAGACTGAAAATGGATATTTATTAAATTAAAATAATATAAGGGCATTTTTCTTTATGATCAGCACCAGAATCTTATTTCATCGAATTTACTTTCATTCTCTTGCCTGCCTGTGACCTTATCATTCTCTGATGGCAGAGACAGTCCTTTGTTTGTTCTGGGTGTAGCCTCATCCATGTTGGGTAGAATAGCAACACAAAGCAGGATGCACGTGTATGACCAAAACAGAGGAATGCCAGGAATTTCATGGGTTTTATTCTCAGTGGTGCTTCATATTAATTTCCTGTGATTTATGTTTTAATCCTTAATTGCTCCATTTTGCAACCAGCCACCAGCTGCAGATAACGCAGTTCACAGCCACCAGATTAGTCAGTCTCACACTCCTGAAGCCATTGTGCACATTTGCCAACCACATTCAGAGCAGAAGCCACCACAAGGTCACAACAGGCAGATGGCTGGGTAAAGAAAGTTGGTTTAGAGCTGCGTTTCTCAAAGCATGATCCCTGGACTAAAAGCTTCAGCATTACTTTGTTAGAAATGCAAATTCTTGAGCCCCACCCCAGGTCTAGTGAATCAGAAATTCTGAAAGTGGGACCCAGCAACGTGAATCGTAACAATCCCTCTAGGTGATTTTGATACACACTAAAGTTTTTGAACCATTGGGGAATTCCCTGGCAGTCCAGTGGTTAAGACTCCACACTTCCACTGCAAGGGGCACGGGTTTGATCCCTGGTCGGGGAACTAAGATCTCACAAGCCGAGTGGACAAAAAAAAGTTTGAGAACCATTGGATTAGAGTGATTCCCCAATGTCATGATTTTTTTTTTTAATGTATATGATTTTATCACAAAGCTTCAGAAGGCCCAAGATATTGTTCACATTACATTGTCTTGTATCCAGCTATGAAAAATTAGGAGAAATGAAAATTGGAGATTTATGGGTAGTCTAAAGAACACAATATTTTAAAACACAACCAACTTTATAGGGGTGGAGTTTGGGTGGAGAAAGGGCGTGAATCCCCTTTCCAACACCTACAACCCACTGAGGCAAAGTCTCTCAAGGAAACCACTTCCCAGAGTCCCCCGAGATAGGGCTACCATCTCCTGGTAACAAAAGAAACTTGGGTGTGAGGGCAGGAGCTCAGGCCGTGGGAGACTTGGATTGACATCATCATAGTGACCTATAACCCTGACTCATTTTTTCATTTATTCATTCATTCCCTAAATATTTAATAGAAAACCTCAGCTCATTGGGGCCTGATAAAAATCCTTGCCCTCACAGAGTTTATGTCATTTCTGAACCATGCCAGGAAGAGTCAGGACTGACCAACCAAGGCAGCTTAAATTGGTGGGCACACATTTTGAGTAGATCTAGGACACCTACCACTCTCCCCACTATCATTCTTTTCCTCACTCTTATCCTTTCCTGGGATCTCCCAAGAGGGTATAAGTGCCAGCCTCCAACATGGAGTTTGGCATACCTAATGTTTACTACTGCATTTAGAGAATCAATGAATTTATCAAAACTTCAACTGCTAGGAATGAATTTAAGAATGAATAAATGAAAAAATAAATGAGTCCTTCTACTCTTTCTCTCTCAGACGTTTTTATTTTTAAAATTGTTCCTTGCCTGGGTATAGTCTCTTGCTCTTGTTGGGGTTTTGTTGTTATTTTATTTTTTCAAATGAACATAGTGTTGCTTTTATGGAAGTATTTTATGGCAATATAAATTCATAGCCCTACTTTTTCTAAAAATAAATTTAGGCCTTACAGTAACTTCCAGTAAGATATGCATATAGAACACGTTTATTGGGATGGAAATATAATACCGAAGTCATAAAAAGGAGGAGGAAGCATATACTCTAGCCCAAAAGGCTAACATGTTAACTGTGCATGATTATTAATTCTATTTTTGCCAACCAGAGAAAGAAGAGCTATGCAATGTATTGCTCTTAGAAAGGCAAATTTGGAAGGCAGTCTTTTAGAAGGGATTTTTCCCCTAGTACTAAACTCTAAAATAAAATAAACCCATCATGCAATGTCTTATGTCGGAGACACTGCTAGATATTTTAGTCAACAACTTCAAAAGCTTTATAGCAAATCTGGTCTTTGCACTCTCTAAAAGATAAACAGTAACGGTGATTCTGGAGAAGACTAAGTTAATGTCACATAAATATATAGCTCTACCACGATCTAATGTGATACCAGGACAGATCTTAAAAGTCACCAAAAAATAGATGGATAACATGTCCCTTAATCTTTACTAAATGTCACTTTTCTCTGCTTAGCTTTTGAAAAAAGGAAAGTAATTGACAGTTCAAGGTCATTCTCCAACCAGAATGTAGTGTTCGGATTTTACGTTGTTGACTGATATAAGATACATAAATCTTGTACATCAAGCAAGCAGGTAGCAAGGCTGACATTCTATTAAGCAAGTTGAAAATGCTGCCCTAAGTAGTCCCCTGGGGGCCTAGAGGTTAGGATTCTGGGCTTTCACTGCCATGGCCCAGGTTCAATCCCTGGTTAGGGAACCAAGATCCCGTAATGCACACGGCCAGAAAAAAAAAGAAAATCCTGCCCCAAACTCTCTGTTCTGAGGGAAGATGGACTGTAGAATACCTGAGCCAAAGCCCGAATTTTCCCTGAAGAAACCTTTGCCTCTATTCTAGCACCTGGGTGAGGTCCCTGGAGAAACATACAAATCTGCAGAATTGCATGGGACTCATCTTCCTAGCAAGCATGCTTGGGCACAGACTGGTATACATAAGCTTGACCTGGAAAATTTTCAGAGTAGGTATCATCAGTTTTGCCACTCAGCCATAGAAAAAGTCCAGTAATGTTCCTGTGGAACATTTGATTCTGAACAGCATAATTTCCTGACATGCCTGCCAGAATGAATTAGCTACAAAATGTATAGCCAGGCACCTGCATAACTTGACCCTCTGCACGGAGCTGTTTTAATTCTGGTGATGGCCATGGAAGGCAGCAATTGGAACTTGAGCCATTCTTTGGGGTAGAAGGTAGATAACAGAAACAACTGCTTATAAAGATTCCTCCCATAATACGTGCTATTAAAACAATATCATATACCACTTACATGTGGAATCTAAAATATGACACAAATGAACCTATCTAAGAAACAGAAACAGACTCACGGACATAGAGAACAGACTTGTGGGGAATTCCCTGACAGTCCAGTGGTTAGGACTCCAAGCTTTCACTAATGTGGGCCTGGGTTTGATCCCTGGTTGGGGAACTAAGATCCTGCAAGCCACGCAGTGTGGCCAGGGGAAAAATAAACTAGAGAACAGACTTGTGGTTGCCAAGGGGGAGGGGGTTGGGGGAGGGATGGAATGGGAGGTTGGGATTAGCAGATGTAAGCTATTATATATAGAATGGATAAACAACAAGGTATAGCATAGAGAACTATATTCAATATCCTGTGATAAACCATAATGGAAAAGAATATTAAAAAAAAGAATGTGTATATATATAAAACTGAATCACTTTGCTGTACAGCAGAAATTAACACAACATTGTAAATCAACTATACTTCAATTAAAAAAATTATATCATAAGCATACAGAGGCTTCATCTGTATGATTTGCTATGGCAAAAGGGCTTGCGTTCCAGTAAGAAAAAGTGGCTTCCTTGAGAGTGCTGTTTGCTCTCATCATCTTTTCTTGGGTCCCTTAAATTTTGAAAGGCCATCAAAAGAAGGTTATTTAAAGTCTTTGATAGTTAGGGATCCATGTTAAGCCCTGTGAAGGCCAACAGTAAGGATTGTCCAGTGAGTGAACAGGTTCAAACTGGTTTGCAGGGCAATGAGCTTTCCCCTTTTTTCAGTGGTAATTCTCAAGATCTCCACGTTCTGGGCAGCTATCGCCTGTGTTCAACCATTTTGTCTCAAGGTGCCTTCTTGAGCCATAAGAGAAACTCTCACGCTTGCTGCATAAGACAGGAGGGTGACAGAGGTCATGGTCCTTCAGCTGGTGTACAGTCCCCTGGTGGGCTCAGCCACATCCCAGTCCAAGCGTGCCTCTCTGCAAATGCTGAGAGACTGGGAGACACTTACACCTGATAAACCTGCTCAAGAGAGGTGCCCCCTGGTGTTTACCCCAAGCCTATTGTGAGACAAGGCTTTACAAGCCTGGCTCCTATCTGAATTTTGTCCATAAAATCAAAAATTGAATAGATTTCAGAGAATGTTGTAACAGTCATTTTCTTAGCCAAAACACAAAAGGAATCCCCTGCTCTTCCCCAGAGCTACAGGGTGGAGGGGGATAAATCTCTGTAATTCACCTCTGACTCATTATTATTAATTTTAATCCAGTTTTCCGTATTTCTCCCCAGCTCCTTTTTGGGGAAAGGAAGTTAATTGTTTTGTTGTTCCTATAGTTGCTATGTTTAAAAATTTGTTGTTAGTTGTGTTATTTTAAATACTTGCCTAATTTGGGTCCATCTCTTTTTTCCATTGATTAATTTACATTAATTTTTGAATAGGCACAAAAGTCAAAGGTACAAAACAATGTAATAACAATGTTTTCTTCTTATCCAACTCTCCCAAATATCTAGTTTTGATCTCCAGTAGTAGCTGTCGTTATCAGTTTCCTTATGTATCTGTCTTAAAGATTTTTCTATGAATATACGTTGTTTTTTAAAAACAACAAAAACAGCATACTAATTAATAGCACATTTTTCTGCATCCTGATCCTTTTTACTCAACAGTATATCTTGACAATCACTTTATAGTAATACAAACAAATCTGCTTCATTCATTTTAACAGTGACGTAGCATTTCATCTCATGGTCCAGAGAGGACTGTAGTTAGGGACTAACCAAATATATTATCAAACTTCTTTATCTTTGCTAGTTTGATAGGTGACAAATATTTTATCTTTATAATTCTAATGAAAAATTTACTCCTCCTTTCCCACTTTTATACCTCTTATATCTTTTCTTTTTTCTCATTGGCTACTAATTCCAGAACAACATTAAATAATCATGGTGAGTATGGATGTCCTTGACTTGTCCTTGACTTTCATGGGAAGGAGCTTGATGTTTCCCATTAAGCATGATTCTAGCTCTTGGGTTGAGACATAGGTACTTTGCCATGTTAAGGAGTTATCCATTTATTTCTATGTTATTAAGAGGTTTATTTTTATTTTTGTATTTTACCAGGAATGAAGCTTGAAGTTTTTCAAACGCCTTTCAACATCTAATTTCACTTTTTCAATCCTTCTCACCAACTCAGCAGTGTATTCTATCATTCCGTTATTCAGTACTTTACTTGTCCTTGGCCATCCAATCAGCAATTGCCTCACCCTCATACACACTGTAGTGGATACTGTGGTCTTCCACCCAGATCCCTTCACCGTCCCTGCAGGTGCTAAAGGCTCACACCTGCATCCCTCCCTGGGAATTTCCCTAGGTAACAGGCACGGCTCCACCTTAGACAAAGGTTGTAATCTATCTGGCTGATACATGTGTGCGAAGGGCTACCCCTTGGCCTCAGTTTGGGGATGACTCTGAAAAACCATCCCAGGTCCAGAACTCCTGATATAATAGTCTGACGCCTTGGGTTGTACCTGCATCGTGAGTCAGCTTCTCCCTCTGTCAGAGTCCTGCCTCCCTCGCTTCCTTAAAGCTGTATTTCCTGAGTGAAATCCTTAATAAACGTTCTGCATGTGACTCTTTGTCTCAGAATCTGTTTCCAGGGACCCAGTTGAAGATACACAGAAACCTGTGAACTCTTTTGTTATAGACATTTTCCATGTGTCCCTACAGATCTCTGCTCTCTTCCACCTGGCTTTCTGCCCCTTGCAGCTCACTTGTGTGAATTACATTAGCAGGACTCCTGTGCCCCTGTCTTCCTGGATTTAGTCAGCGGAGTGCCACCGCAGAAGATCCAAGGGAGAGAGGACAGTAAGGTGGGATACTTATTCCCTGATAGAGGTTGGCTGGGTTATTTGATTGATTGAAAGTCAATGCTGCTCTCCGATTGGCTTGGTCTACATGACTCTGTCCTTCTATGTTCTGGCAGCATCTGCCTCTTTTGTTCTCTCAGACCCAGGGAAGGTAAAAGCTATTGTTTCTATCACTTGTTGTTCTCCTCCCCAGCCACACATGTTTAACTAGCCTCCCTTATAAATAAATGTTCCTCAAATTATCCAGGTTTGATTAATCAATTTCCCTTGGGGACTAAGATTAATACAGACCCATCAGGTGTAAGGAGAAAGCTGGATTCCCCCGTTGCTTCCTGCCTATACTGGCAAAGTTTTAGCACAGGACAGAGGAAGAGGATGCAATGAAATAATAATGATAATACTAGCTAATATTTACTGAGTACTTACTACGTGCCAGGCACTGTCAAAAAACAAATCCAGATTTAGTTAAGAAGAGACTTCATGTGAAAGGATTATTTCAGGGATGGGAGGTGGCAGGCAAAGGGGCTATGGCAATAGGAGGAGGTGTCTCATGTAATGGGGAGAATACTCTGATAATGAGACCTGCAAGGACCTCAGAGGTTAGGTAAAATGGGTTATTCTTTTATAGGGAGGACTACACAAGGCTAGAAAGAATGTAAAGCAAGATAGTGGGATGGAAGTGTTGGGGTGGCCGATCTGATAGTAGTTCAGATGATGTTTTACCCCGAGGTCAACCTACTTTCAGGAGAAGCTGTTAAGGAGGGGCTGCATGCCACCTTAAGCTGAGGAAGAGTCAAAGTACAGGGGCTTGAGGGAAGGAGAGAATCCTAACAAAGTTTGTTTAACAAATATTTTGTTCTGATTCATCAGTGGGGACAAAACAGTTCAGCTCATCATTTATGAGGCAAAGAATAGGAATTTGGAGGGTCCCTGTCTGGCCTTTATCAGGGGTAAACAAGGGAGCACCCATGAGTCTTATGTAAGTCATATGGGGAAGGATGGTTCTTTGCAGTAAACCATTTTCCAGAACACAAAGTGTGTGTGGGGGGGGGGGGGGGCGGTTTCTTTAACCATAGCTATTTTCCAGGATCACAGGGCTCAAGGTAAAATACAACACTGTCAGCACTAATCTAAGAGTTTTACATGCATTCTCTTATTTAATCCTCTCCACATCTCTACTTGTTAAGTATAGTAGTACGATTAAGAGGGTGCCAATAACACAAACTTAGACAAGTTACTTCAGCTTCATCTCTGTCAAAGGGGATTAATAACAGTTCTGACCTCATAGGGTTGTTGTGAGGGTTAAACAAAGTAATATACACATAGATGCTTCTGGGGCAGAGCGAGTGTTCACTCTACCACATTAACTATTATTACTATAATTATCCCCATTTTTCAAATGAAGAGAGGGTAGGTAATTTATCCAACTAAGTAGAGATTAAACTCCCCCCCCCAAATTACACACTTTTATCCTCTCTACTGCAGTCCCCATGTGGGGGGAAAAAAAAGATAAGGTGGGAGAAATGTTAGACAAAGTTGTCATAGATTTTCCAGTTACTACCTACAATTCAAGAAGAAAGAACAGAAGCACCTTTTTACTTTTCTCTAACCTGAGGGATTTTGAGGTGGTAGCAGAAAGAAAACACTTTTACCTCTTAGAATTGTCATCATGCTGCTAGCAGAGTCTGTGATCACCCCAGGCTGGTACTGGGGCTGCAACCAAGAGCCCCTCCCTCTCTCCCAAGTTATCAAGCCCTCCAGAGTATCCCCATTCTAACTGGGGCTGTCCTTTATTTCTAGATGCAAGAAGGCTGTAAAATTCTGCAAAACTGTTGTGAATTATTTTCTGCTAGACCAATTAGCAAAAGCTCTCTACATACTTTATCATTTTGGTGGTTGTTTTGTTGTTATAATATCAGTTACCTTTAATAATTTTGTATCTTCTCTCTTGCTCTACCTTATTTTCTAGGGGGAATAAGTAGGAATATCAATTATCCTTCTCCCTCCTCCTGGATCTGACCAAGCTCTGGAAAATCTAGAGCCTAAAATGTTGGTTGGATTTTGATAAGGATAGGGGATTATTGCTAACTTCTTAGGCATGATCACTGGCATACCTATTTTATTTGATATCTGGAGCTGATCATTTTTAAACTCCTAACTCTTTATACAACAAAAATTTTTCAGTAATCATCATGAAATCAAATTGATCATAATGGCCAGAAAAAGCAACAGTGTATTTTTAATTTATTGAACTTTGTATGTACAAAACATGTCAGTAAAATAAAGAAATAACAAAACAAAGATTACATACCCAAAAATGTAACAAATTAATCCTATTTAATTACATTAATTTTAAGGGAAAAAATTATACCAACATATTAGTCTTTCACAGTAATGAATGATAACATTACCTTACCCAAAAACTGGATTAGCTTCTTGGTGGGTGTGGAGCCAAAAGACTCAACCAAGCCAAAGATTGAGAGAAGGAAGGAAGGACATAGCAGGTAAGGAGAACACTGGGGATCTTTCCCAAAGCAGTGTCTCCCAGAATAGCAAAACTGGGTAAATTTTAAGCTAAGGCTATACACATATTCATGAAGGGCCTTGGGCGGTCTATAGAGTCCAAGCTTTAGTGGATTGAAGTTCCCAGGGTCAGAAAAGGTCAAACATCATCATCCCTTAGGTTCCAGCTGACCTGGTGATTGAGCGCTTCAAGCTAATCTTTACCGTTGAAATGGAACTGGGAGCCTTTACAACGAATAATATTGTCTTTGCTGTTGCTACTTCTCTTGCCTAATAACAGTAGTTTGTTTCTGCATTCTTCTATCCCCTTAAGATCATTAATTACTGAGATCTGTTCAAGGGCAAGCATTGTGACCAGGCTTAGATAACACAATGACTTAGGCTAAAAATGGTTTCTCTTATGTCAAGAAAGCCGTGCCTGGTTTTCTTTCTCCAGGAACCCCCCTACTTTATCTACTTACAATTAGAGATTAACTGCAATTAAATAAGAAGAATTCCAACTAAAATAAAATAGTTTCATGTATGAACTAAAACTTGTTAGCTTTCTGCTCAGGAGTTCCAACCTGCTCCAAGTCACGAGTTTTAGTGTCTGTCCCAAACCCTTTATGAGATCAAGTCTTTATGAAATTAGGCCTAACCCATATCTGAATTCTGTCCACAAAACTAAAAGTTGTTTAGGTATTAGAAAATGTAAAATTACCAAACAAAAATATTTCACCTCCCAGTTCAAACTGTTTCACTGTTTTAAGTTTTAAACCCAAATAACGACTCCAAGCAGTCACATAGAATGACGGAATTGTAGTAACTCAAGTTCTCTTTATCTTTACAGTCATTATGCCATCATTGTTCATCTACTGTCTAGATGCAGAAATATTAGTACCACAGGGGTCTCAGACACGAGCTGTGTCTCCCTCATCCACAACCCACCCAATATAGCTCAATAATTCAAAACCTTTAGGAATTTACAAAATGAATGCTTGTAGTTCAGGGCCAACTGTGTAACTAACAATTCTCTAACTGCCATTAGAATACAATGTTTATTTAAATATAAGCAATAAAAGGTGCTAATTTGAAGTTTATATGTATTATTCAACACTATAAAGCAATTTTTTACAACTAAACAAAAAAATTTTTTTAGGGAGAAGTATTTTATCACTGACATTGTTTAGAATTGCCAGTGCATGGTCGGTTTTTTGTTTTGTTTTGTTTTTAATTTATTTATTTAGTTTTTGGCTGTGTTGGGTCTTCTTTGCTGCATGTGGGCTTTCTCTAGTTGTGGCGAGTGGAGGCTACTCTTCCTTGCGGTGCGTGGGATTCTTATTGTGGTGGCTTCTATAGTTGCAGAGCACAGGCTCTAGGTGCGTGGGCTTCAGTAGTTGTGGCACGTGGGCTCAGTAGTTGTGGCGCACGGGCTTAATTGCTCCGCGGCATGTGGGATCTTCCCAGACCAGGGCTTGAACCCATGTCCCCTGCATTGGCAGGTGGATTCTCAACCACTGCGTCACCAGGGAAGCCCTGTGCTATTAATTTTTAAAATGTCTCAAAGTGGGGTTTTTTGACCAACATTTTAGGATTTAAATACCAGGCAAGAAATGAATAAGAAAAAAAATAACATATAAATAAAGGAGCATAGTTTTCAGGAAGTTGAGAGCTGTAGTCTATTATTAGGGAGTCTTGGTTCCATGTTTATGTTAAATCTAACCACAAAGACAGGGCTATATGAAACCTCAACAAATTGATTTTAAATCCGTGGAAAGCTAAGTGATAAAATTTTGCAACTTTGTTCAGAGTTAAAACAAAGGGAGAGAGAATTTCCTGGCATCATGCCACAAAAACTTGATTCGACATTTTTTTTAAAAATAAATTTATTTATTTATTTTTGGCTGCGTTGGGTCTTCATTGCTGTGCGTGGGCTTTCTCTAGTTGCTGCAAGTGGGGGCTACTCTTCGCTGCGGTGCGCAGGCTTCTCATTGTAATGGCTTCTCTTGTTGCGGATCATGGGCTCTAGGTGCACGGGCTTCAATAGTTGTGGCATGTGGGCTCAGTAGTTGTGGCGCATGAGCTTAGTTGCTCCACGGCACATGGGATCTTCCTGGACCAGGTCTCGAACCCGTGTCCCCTGCACTGGCAGGCGGATTCTTAACCACTGTGCCACCAGGGAAGTCCAGGACTCACACATCTTGCTTTCTACTCCCAACTCAGCCACATAGAATTTGTATGGCTTTCTCACCTGTAAAATGAGCATGAAAATACTGACCTCATGTTTTTATAAAGATTAGCAATACAGGGCACAAAACCTCTAGGCCAGGGAATTCCCTGGTAGTCCAGTGGTTAAGACTCTGAACTTCCACAACAGGGGCATGGGTTCGATCCCTGGTCAGGGAACTAAGATCCCACATGATCCGCGGTGTGGCCAAAACAAACAAACAAAAATCTCTAGGCCAGTGTCTGGTTCATAGTGGGCAATAAAATATTATGCATACCTGGGAATTCCCTGACAGCCAGTGGTTAGGACTCAGTGCTCTCACTGCCGGGGCCCCAGGTTCGATCCCTGGTTGGGGAACTAAGATCCTGCAAGCTGCATGGTGTGGAAAAAAAAAAAAATGTATATCTGTTTAAATTATTTCAGCAGGATAAAAGAAGGCTGGAAAAAAGAGGAAGGATAGTGTTTGGAGAGTTTTTCATATAGCAGAGGAAATAGACTATTCTAAGCCTGTCTAGATGGCGGACAGAAGTTGTAAGAAAGCATATCTCTGCCCTTAGGAAAAAGTGTTTGTTTTGTGATTGAGCAGGTAAAGAGTGGAAAAGTTGCTTAATAAAATATTGAGCTCCTTATCACTGGCCACCTTTGATGACTGAGAAGTCGCATAGTAAGGATGTTGTAAATTAGATTCATAGTGGTAGAAGATCCCTTCCAAATCCTGGGTTTTGTGATCTGGTATCACAGAGGTACCTCCTCTCCACCTACACATTTCAGAGGTTCAAAGCCCCTAAAAGTGAAGAATTACTGGGTACTGAACTTTTACCCATAAAGCCCCTGCTTACCTCCCAAACTGGGGAGAAGAGGACCATTTACAGACCATGCCTACCAACTAGGAAGAGTTGGTGGAGTTAATCTAACCATTTGTTTCTTATGTTCAAAAACATTCAGAAGCGTGCCTCGAACTATTGTATTTAACTTTCTCTCTCCTCCTGGTCCATTCTTTCCTTCCGCTCACCACAGGCCAGGGGTCCCCTTCTACCTCTGAACCTTCTCCAACATTCTACTGTAAGTCAGGACACTTTCATCTTCCCCTAACTTTGCCACCTAATCACAGATACAACTTCTGACAGCCCATTTTCCTCTACAACTTCTAGTTAAAATCACCAAGAAGGTAGTTTCACATATTAAAATAGAATAAAAATGTTAAGAATCAGTTGAGAAATATGAAGACTTAAAGAGGATATGACTGCCATGTTTGTGGTCATGAAGTTTTGGAAACAAACAAGTATTCATCAAATTTCACATTATGAAATAAGTTATGTCTCATTGAGCCTGAAGTAGTTCATTTTATGTCTAAAAACTTCTCAGGACGGCTTTATGCAAAGACGGATGGATGACTGCGATGTAGACATCTTCTATATCTCTCCCCTTCCTGTAACCCCAGACCACTGGCCCCCCTTCTCCAGGAAGCTGACCTCTATGAACTGCCACCATGAACTCTCCTACCCTCTGGCTTCCTGTTGGGTTTGACCAATGCAGAGCACTGGCAAGAGATAAAGGAAGGGAAGAAAGCATGGCCTGGGTATTAATCTCCTGCCCCCCCTCATGTGGGGGTCACTAGAGGCTGGGTGCCTCCTCCCACCAAAGATCTCAACTCCTGTCAAGTGGTCCTCTCCACACAGCCCTCTCTCCATCTCCAGTTCTAGGAACCAATCCCGCCTCTTGCCATTAGGGATGGCTCTGCTACTAGTGTCTATGTCTTGTGTTTCCCTACACCTGTCTTACACCTTTGTTCATCCTCCCTTCCTTAAACTCTTCTTGAATGATCCTAAGTTGAATATGTAATGTTTTTCATATCAGAATCTTAACTAATATAACAACCATCTCTATTGCTGAGTATCATCAATATGGTACTCACCCAGTTTGAATCTTTTACCAGTGAGACACTGTGCTGAGTTGGATATATGATAGGGCATGGAAGAGAGTGCAAAAATAAGGGTGAGGCCTAATACGTGTTTAGCACAAAGCTTGACATACTCCTGCTGGAATGTGGAAAAACTTGGCCTCTTGAGTTTATGAGTGAGCACATACAGAGCAATAAATTCATCCTCAAGGCTGAAGGGTAACCAGGGGAAAGCATATTTAGTATGGACACTTTTATGGACAAGGCTATACTGTAGCAGTGATTGATTGTAATCATCGCTGGCTTGCTTAGCATTCATTTAGCCTTTTAATTGTTTCAAACATATCACAAAAACTTGTAATATTTGAAATAGTGTCTTGAACTCAAAAACATCAAGAATCTCTGGGTTTAGTGTTTAAGCCTTGGATAATACTTATTGCATAAGGTCTTCATAGAAATTAGGATTAAAATTCAAATTCATTTGGAAGAAGTAACACTAAGGGATTAAATGCATAAGGTAATGTTTCTCAAGTTTAAGAGTACATAGAATTACCTCAGAAGCTTGTTAAAAATATAGATGGCTGGCCCCTACCAAAGATAGTTTTTTTTCATTCAGATGTGACCTGAGAGTTGCATGTTCAATAAGCTCTCCAGAAAATTCTAATACATACCACATGTATTAGGTATCTATCGCTGCATAAGAGATTACCCAAATTTAGCAACTTGAAACTACACATGTTTATTATCTCACACGTTTTCTGAGGGTCAGAAATTCTGGAGGGACCTAGCTCCATGTTACTGCTTCGGGGTCTCTCATGAGGGTGTAGTTAAACCGTTAGCAGAGGCTACAGTCATCTCAAGGCTCAACGAGGTTGGAGAATCTGACTTTCAAGTTCACTTACGTGGCTGTTGGCCAGAGCCTTCATTTCCCTGCCATGTGGGCCTCTCCATAGGGCTGCTTACAACCTGACCACATACTTCCCTCACAGTGCGTGACCAGAGATAGAGACAGCCCAGGATGGAATCCTCAGTCTTTAATAACTTAATTTTGGAAGAGACATATCATTACTTTTGCCATATTCTATGGGCCCCACAGACCAGTCCTCATAGAATGTCAGAGGGGACTAGACGAGGGTGTGAATACCAGGAAGTGAGGACCAATGGAAGCTGTCTTGGAGGCTGGCTACCATACTACATTTTGGGTAATGCTGGCAAAAGTGACTAATATCATCTACAAGCTGCTTCTTTCTACAGATTTAGATAGAACAGATGATCCAGTAAGAAAATAAGACACAGATCCTGACCAACCCAGTGCTGGGTCAGCCCCTGTGAACCTAGACTCCAGGACCCACCGATCAGGCAGCTGAGCAGTATGCCCAGTGTCAACTGTCACACTTGATGCTAATGCCTGGTATCTTGTCTCCTGTTGGCCTGGTCCCTTTTTTGTCTCCCATTTTCCTGTCTTGAGTTTCTGGTCATGGAGTCTGACATTGCTGATCTGGACTTGCTGCCCTGACCTGCAGAACCTCTCTCACTTCTCACTCCTGCTCTCACTCCGCACCCAGAACTGATCTCTCTGGATCTGACCTCTGTCCTGCTTGCCTTAGGCACCTGCATGGAGACTTCCTCCTGGTCTAGCTGAAGCATCTCTCACCTCACACCATCTGGCCTGGCCTAACACAATCTGTCTTGATGTAGAATATATCTATTGCTTCCCTCAGCTTCCCTTTTGGTGCAAAACTGAATGCAGTCAGTCTCTACCATTAAATACATTCCATTTATATAAAAGGGTATTTTGTTGTCTATGTACTGTCTGTATATTTTAAAATATTTTCTGTCCTACGTTTTTTATTACTCTATTCATTCACTTGTTCATTTGTTCTTTCATTCAATCACTCAGTGATTCCAACTGATATTCTTTGTCTACTACATGCACATTTTCCCCTGCTTGAAGCCTCCCATCCCTGTTCACACATGCCGTTCCTCGCCATCCAGAGTGGAGTCTATTTCCTCTCTCCTTGAATCTGGCTGGCCTGTGACTTGCTCTCACGAATAGAATGTGGCAAAAGTGCACCCTGCTGGCCAAAGGCCTGGGCCTTAAGAAATCTGACAACCTCAGCTTTTGCTCTCTTGAGGGCCCCAAGCCACTATGGAAAAAATTTCAACCTCCCCATTGGAGAAAAAATGAGGCAGCTGAGGCACCAAACATGTGAGTCAAGCATCATAGATCCTCAAGCCCCAGTTACACCTTCCCAGCCAACACCACTTGGAGCAGACACCAGCAGTCTCCACCCAGGCCTGCCCACACTGCAGAATCGGAACAAAGGAATGGTTTTATTGCTTTAAGCCACTAGGTTTTGGGGTAGTTTGCAGTGCAGCAGTAGATAACATACATTAACAAACATGAAACTTCGAAATAAACAAATACGAAAAGTAAACTAACACGAAAAGTATACCAGGGGCAGAAAAGGCAACTTCTGAACTTATGACCTACTCTCAGGACTGAATGGTATTGCATTTGATTTTTTTTTTTTTTAAAGTTAATGGTTTCAGTAAAGCAGAAGACTCAGAGTCCAGTTTATAGGGAATTAAGGAGAAAACAATTAGTGAAAAAGTAAAAACATGCAGGTATGGAGAAATCATTCCAGAAATTAGAGCAACACAGTGGTTTTCACCCTGCCTGTATTTTAAAATCACCTGGGGAACTTTTCTTTTTCTCGTTTATTTTTCTTTGGCTGCTTTGGGTCTTCGTTGCTGCGCGCGGGCTTTCTCTAGTTGGGGCGAGCGGGGGCTACTCTTCGTTGCAGTGCGCGGGTTTCTCATTGTGGTGGCTTCTCTTGTTGTGGAGCACGGGCTCTAGGCACGCAGGCTTCAGTAGCTGTGGCTCGTGGTCTCCAGAGCACAGGCTCAGTAGTTGTGGCTCGCGGGCTCTAGAGCACAGGCTCAGTAGTTGTGGCTCACGGGCTCTACAGGGCAGGCTCAGTGGCGCACAGGCTTAGTTGCTCCATGGCATCTCCGTGGGATCTTCCTGGACCAGGGCTCGAGCCCATGTCCCCTGCATTGGCAGGCAGATTCTTAACCACTGCGGCACCAAGGAAGCCCCACCTGGGGAACTTTTTTTTTTTTTTAATTAATTTATTTATTTATTTATGGCTGTGTTAGGTCTTCGTTTCTGTGTGAGGGCTTTCTCTAGTTGTGGCAAGCGGGGGCCACTCTTCATCGCGGTGCGCAGGCCTCTCACTATCGTGGCCTCTCTTGTTGCGGAGCGCAGGCTCAGTAATTGTGGCTCACAGGCCCAGTTGCTCTGCGGCATGTGGGATCTTCCCAGACCAGGGCACGAACCCGTGTCCCCTGCATTGGCAGGCAGATTCTCAACCACTACGCCACCAGGGAAGCCCCCTGGGGAACTTTTGAAAGTGAAGATTCCTGGGTCCCATGCTTTAAGATCCTGATTTCAATAATTCGGGGTGGGGTCAAGGATATTGTTCTGAGATGGTGCTGAGGTTTGGAACAGATTGTGAAGAATAAAAATAAACTTGCAGTTGAAAGATCCAACATGGCAAATAAAGATTTTTGGGAGATTGGATTATGTTGGAAGTTTCAGGAAAAATAGCTGGTGAAGAGAGTAGAGCTGTAGATTTGAAGAGAAAGGGAATAATTGAAAGAATTGCAAAGAGAGAAAAGGCCCAAGCACACAGGATGTCTTGACTGGATGGGTTTCTAAAGAACTTCCAAATGTTGCCTGAAGTCTCAAGAATGAAACATTGCATGCATATAGAATCATGTGAAAGAGTGTAAGTCAAATCGGAACATGGAATCTTTTAAGAGTGCGGGTTTAGAGGGTACTTTCACTTACTTGATTTTATTTTTCCACAGTGAGAGTATTACTTTTAATAATTAGACACATACACGCACAAAAAAGAAAAAGATTTAAAAAGCAGCTGAGAGAACTTTTCATTAAGCACCTTTTAACAATTATTCTGTACCTATTAAATTTTTTAAAGTATGTTCAAATGTGTAAACCCAACGTTTTTAGATCTAAGATGAATTGATATAATACTGGAATATGAACTTAGAATCACAAAACTATTCATACCTTTTGGCCTAATTCCACTTTAGGATTATACCTCAAGGAAATGACCAGAAAGAAAAGAAGTAGCTTGCACAAAGATGGTCATAGAAATGCTATTTATAATACTGGAAAGTTGGAAAAATCTCAAAACTTCAACAATAGTGGTAAGGCTAAGTAAATCGCAGTGCATTATCAAGATGTAAACTATGGAACACTGACTAGTGTGTGGGCCAAGTGGATACACAGAAATGTTAACTGATGCTAAATAAAAAGACAACACCAAAATCCCTTTGTAGGGATCAGAAAATAACATGGAGGGTGCAAATAGTTATAACTTAATATCCTTTCTCCATAAAATTGTTTAAAATCTGGATTTCTTAATGAGGGAGAGGCATAACCTAAGACTTGCCTACCTTGCTTCTTCTCTTAACTTCCAGTGCCTGAGTACACCAGTGATTTTGTCCCACTGCAGCAATGGAGTTTAACACCCACAAAAATAACTGGACACGTAAGTACTGGGGCACTTGTTTTTAATCAGGGACACTAAGTCAGTGTTTTGAAAAAATGGGTGCAGCAAAGGATATACCAGAAAAAAATGGCAATTGGAGATTTATAGAAGACACTCTTTTCCTTTCCTTTTCAATGCCAACCAAGTGATGGCATATACTGATGTGGTTATTTTCATTATAACCAGAGGAAAAGACCAATCAAAATGGAATGTTTAAGTTTTTAAAAAATATGAACTATCTCAAGCATACCAAGAAGCACGGAGAGTCATACAATAAATAGCCATGTAGTCAACACTGAGATTGAGCCAATGTGAATATCTGGAAATCTTTGTATCCTTCCCCAGTCCTATTCATCTCCTTGTCTTCTCAAAGGTAAAACTATTTGGATATTATTGGTGTGTGTCCTGCCCTTGCATTTTAAAATACTTTTACCACATGAGTATAGATCTATAAATAATATAGAATGTCATTTTGCTTATTTAAAAATTGAAATGGGGGACTTCCTTGGTGGTCCAGTGGTTAAAACTTTGCCTTCCAATGTAGGGGGTACAGGTTCGATCCCTGGTCGGGGAACTGAGATCCCACATGCCTCATGGCCAAAAAACCAAAACATAAAACAGAAGCAATATTGTAACAAATTCAATAAAGACTTTAAAAATGGTATACATCAAAAAAAAAATATTTAAAGAAATAAAAAATAAATTGAAATGGCAAAAATATATAAAAAAGAAAAAAAAACAACTAAAAAAAGAAAAAGAGAAAAACAAAAAAAAAATTTAAAAATAAAAAAAAATTGAAATGGCATCATCATGTATATACCCAGCTGCAAATTCTTTTCTTCATTTAGCATTGCTTTTGCAATATATCTATGTTAATGTGTGTAAGGGTAATTAATTTTGCTTTAATGACTGCATGGTAGTTTTAAAAATTATTAATTTTATGATGAAGTTGTTTTAACACAGAAAAAATAAATATAATAAACTTTCATGTACTCAAGACCACATTTCATCATATAATAGTTTTGTGCTATAATGCCATGTTAGTTCAGATCTTTTTTAAAGAAACCAAACTTCCAGATACAATTGTAGCCTCTGAGCCCCTTTTCCTGATCCTAGTTCCCACCCTCCGTTCCTAGACACTATGACGAATTTATGATCCTGATGAATATTTTATTACTTTTCCTATATATTCATGATCCATAAACAAAATATAGTTGGGTTTTGAATGCTTTTAAATTTTATAGAAATGACAGGCATGCTTTTTTCTGCACGTGCTTTTTTCATGTAACATCATGTTTCTGAGCTTTAACCATGCTGACAGACGGTGACTCTAGTTCTTGACAGATGTGGTGTTAGTTATTCATTGTCATTGCTGTATGTTTTTTCATCATGTAGCTATTCTACATATATTTATTGATTATTGTATGATGAAGATTTAGGTTGTTTCTAGGGTTTTTTTGTTTTGTTTTCTGGTTTTTTGTTTTTCTGGTTTTTTACTCTTATAAATACTACTACTAGGAACCTTGTGGAAGAGACATGGAGAGGCTCAGCCCAGATCCTCTTCCAAGGAATGGCTCGTTGCCTCACCTGCTGAGAGAGTTGCCAGTGTACAATCTTCATTCAGTCTTCACCTTTAGGGAATCACTTCAGCTTCATCCAGGGTTATATACCCTTCCAGGGACAACCCACATCCAACAACTGGGTGAATGCATAAACACCTGGCCCACTGTGGGAGCACCTCAGCTACAATGATCTCCATGGACTCAGGGGTATCAGGCCCCCACCACAGCTTGAGACCTCCTTCTCCTTACTTCTGCTCCCTCCTCTTTCTTTCCTCAGGTCTTGATCCCAAGGGCGTGTCCTAGTAAACAACCTGCATGTTAAACACTGCCAACGTTATCAGATTAAAGAAGAAAAATACGATTATCCCAATGCATGCCACAAGCTACTCTGTGGGAGAGAGTCCCCATGGAGGAGCACAGAAGCCCAGACATGTGAGGGAAGCAGCCATATTGGACACCCAGCCTGCTCAAGCCTCAAGAGAGAACCATCCAGCTAAGACCAATCAACCTGCAGTAACATGAGCGATAATAATAAATTGTTTTAAATTGTTAAGTTTGGGGGTGGTTTATTACAGAGTAATATATAAGGAGATCATAGCAATAGAAGACAACTTCCTTAACATGATAATGTATAGCTACCGAAAGCTAGGAAAAATATTCTAAGAATGATAAATCTTTAGTTTCATTCCCATGAACATCCAAAAGATTAATAAACACCGGAACTGTTTCCAATAGATATTGTTTCAGAGGCTTTAGCTATAAGACATATGGTGGGCAGAATAATGCCCCATCCCCCAAAGATATCCACATGATAATCTTCAAAACTGTGACTATGTGAGGTTACCTGGCAAAGGGGAATTAAGGTTGCAGATGGAATTAAGGTTGCTAATCAGCAGACATAAAAATTATCCTGACCGTGTCTCTCCTCCTACGACAATCACTTTGATTATCTTTTGCTAGAAAAACTTAAAAATAGCAGAATCTAAGCTTTGAACTGAACTCTTACATTATTATTAATATTTTTCTGTGTTTAAGTTTCAAATAACTTATTTTTTAAAGTAAGTCCAAAGTGTCCTGATTTATACAACTCAATAAAAAAAAATCACAGTGAAAAAAAAAATTATCCTGGATTATCCCTGTGGTCCGATATAATCACAAAGGTGCTTAAAAATGGAAGAGGGAGGTCGAAGTCAAGAGTCAAAGGAGGTGTGACAAGAGAAGCAGGATCTGTCTCTGAGAAGAAATGTCATGTGCTGTGGGAAGAATTTGGCCCACTATTGCTGGCTTACAAGATGGAGGGAGAGGCTAGACACCTGTGAATGTGGGCAGCTCCTAGAAGCTGGAAAGGGCTAGGAAATGGATTCTGCCCTGGAGCCTCTAGAAGAAACGCAGCCCCACAGACAACTTGACTTTAGCCCAGTGAGACTCGCTTCAGACTTCTGCCCTCTAGAACCTTAAGATAATAAATTTGAGTTGTTTTAAGTCATTAAGTTGGTGGTAATTTGTTGAAGCAGCCATAGAAAACTAATACAAACCATATATATATAAAAGAAGGGATATAAGGATAGGAAAGTAAGTATGTATTTGGGAGAGGTATGTTGTTCTCTCTCTCAAACGTTTTTTGGAAATGGCAGTTATTGTTTCAGGTTCTAGACTTTATTATGTAAAACTCACCCAGGTTATCTGCATCAAGTGACATGAATACAGGACTGGGTCTACGCAATGAGGAAGAACTCAAACCCTATTTAGTAACTTAGCTTTGAATTTACCTTAGATCCTGAAAAATCATTTCAAACAAGATAATGAAGCCATACCTTGAAGATCTTCCTCAAGAGAGTCTGGAAATCTATTTCTGTTTCTAATTTCTAAAAAATTATTTGTGATGATCCACTCAAACTGAAGCCAATTACTAGAATGTGAGCACCACATTGTACTCTATTTGTGCCCTCGATGTGTCATGAATCAATGAATGAATAGTACCAAGGTTTTGTAAAGCACAGATGGTGTTGTGGCACCCATGAGAACGTGCATCTCAGATCTCCAAGCGTAATCCTGACAGCCCGGGTTGCTGCATTACGAATCCACCACATTTCCTCCAGGCTGCTCCCAGCCACTGACTGAGGAGATGGGGAGTATGGCAGGCCTGTTGCTGTGAGACACGAAACTCCTCTGACAGGTAACTTTGGCTTAAGGATTCCCCATTGACCTACAGAAAACACTCTAAACTGCATTGCACTCCAAGATGCTTTCTATTGAAACTTCCTTTCTTCCCCACTCCTTCACCACCACCAGTTCTCCCCTTTGCTCTGGCTCCCTCCCCATTTTTCCCTTAGAGGTGTTTCCCTCCAAATTCTTTTACACATCTAATCCCATCATTCTATCTGCTTATTGGAGGATCTTAATACTGTGGTTAAGGGTATGGGCTTCAAAGGATTCCCTAGATGGGACACTGAGAACAAAAGAGAAACAATTCAGTAGGGGCTCAAAGATTTAGGACATAAAGATATAGGATTAGGATTTAGTTCAAGGACGTGAGTGATGACAACTTAAATCTGGTTCTGAATGGACTGATAACATACATTATTATGTAAATATATACAATGGAATTCCTTTTTTTTTCTGGTTTTCACTTTTTATTGTACTTACATTTAAATTACCATTAAATACTAAGCATAAGTATATGCTCATCTTATGCCCAGATTTTTGAAATTACAGATAAATGGATGGATGCCTTAAAAGATATTAGACATTGTAGAGTATATTAAACAATTGCAGAATAAGGGTGTCTCTATACTCTGACACATTTGGTGGTGCAACTCCATAGGGGCAGGAAGATAAATATGAGACTTCAGGCTGCAATTGGAGGAAAAATCTGTTCAGGACTGAGTGAGGAGCTTCTTGCACAATGGAATTCTTTTAAAAACAGTATCAAAGATGTATACCTATTAAAATTTTCAGGAGACATTATTACGTGAAAAAGATAGTTTACAAAGTAGTATTTATAGTGGGATCTCGCTTTTGTAAATAAGTATAGAAAAAAAGTATAAAAATATCCGTATCAAGGTTTTAAAAGTGGTATCTCTAGGTAGTATTTAAAGTTTCTTGTTTTGGTTTATCTGCAGTTTTAAATTTGTCCACAATGAACATGGGTTGCTTTTGTAATAATACCTAAGAAAGTTTTTTTAAGGTTGAAAGAAATATTGAAGTCCTTAATGAAGCATGCTACTCTTAGGTACTGTCAAACATTGAAAGCAGATTTGTATCAGATGTAAATTTTGTTCACCTTCTCAGCTCCCCTCAATTGCTTTTCTTTCTTTTTGCCACTGAGAGGCCCTGGCAAAAGGTGAGAGTCCTCTTTCTAAAATTTTCACTGGTGGTGAGTTGGGACAACGTAACAGTGGACATGTACCAGTGGCTGGTGCGAAGATTTAGGCGTTTGAAATGTAAGGGTAACGATAATATATAAGGATAATGGAAGTGGAGGGTTGTTATGAGATTGGGCTGTCATCCTAAGACTGATAATGCAAAAGCTGTGGGTAACTAACATTGTTTATAGTCTTGAAGGTCACTCTTTCAGGACAAGAGAATTTAACATCCAAGCTAAGACCCTAGTGGATGTTGAAAACTTGCCATGAGGGTGACTCCTAGAAACCTGGAAAAAGCAATGAGCCTCCCAGAGCCTGAATTGAAATGCTTGAATTGCCATGGTATACAAAAGAGGAAGGGAATAAAAGACTCAGGGAAGTGGGAATGCTGGAATGGGTATGTTATGTGAGGCCAGAACAAATATGTTTCCCAGGAAGGTCCCAAGAATATGCCATTCACCAAGGGTGTTTGTTAGAAATGTGTTGGTGAGAGGGGCCCCAGCATCCCCATGAAGTTCACTGTGGCTCTCCTTCGTAGGCCAGGGTTAAAGGCAGAAGTGGTCACAGAATTTGGCTCATTGATAGCAATGGGGATGAGAAGGCCCTGGAGCAACAGAGGCCATTGATAGCATTTCACCATCAGAAGTCAGAGGGTCACAATGTCCACAGTTATGGGATGCTTAATAAACCACAGCATCCCGAGGGGCAAAATAGCAGAGCAGCCAATAGACACTGCTTAATATACATAGTCAAAATAGAGCCAGAATGGATGAGCAGGAGGTTGAGGGAAGTACTCAAAGTAGTCTCTTGCCCAGTTTTCAGTTTTCAGACCTGGTACCATTGACTGAAGAGATGACTGGGTCCCAGTGCAAAGAACTCTGCAATACATAATGATTTCCCCAGTGCTTCCCCAAAGGGATCTAGGCTGTGTACTTGAGTGACTGTTCACTGGGGAAAGGGAAATTCTCAGGCATCTCAAGGACTACTGAGGACAGGGTCTAAGTTGACAACCAGAGACTTCATCGTGGGCTCTGTGGACCAGGTAATAAATGGAGTCTTGACCAAAGTCTGGGTCCACCAGGTATGTGAGGTCACCTGGTACTCATTTCCCTGGTCCCCAAATACATATTGGGATTGACATATGTGGCAGATGGAGTCACCCATACACTGAGTCTGTTGATGAGAGCTATCATAGCAGGGAAGTTCAAGTGGAAGCATCTGAAACTGCCTACCTCCCACCAAGATAGTGAATCAAAAGCACTATAACCCTGGAGAGGGATAGCAGAGATTAATGCCCCTCTTAAAGATGTAGGCATGGTTGTCCCTAGAATAGCTCTGTTTAATATGCTGGTCTGGTTCTTGCAGAATCCAGATGGATTCTAAAGACTATTACTAGCTCAACCAAGAAATAGTCCTGATCACAGCTGCCCAGCCAGATGTAGTTTCTTTGCTACAGCAGATAATATGGTCTCTGGTACTCAATATGCAGCCATTGATTTGGCAAATGTGTACTTTTCTATCCTAGTCAGGAAAGAAGATCAGAAACACTTTGCTCCAGGGCCATGTTAACTCTCCCACCATCTGCCATAATTTAGCCTGAAGACATCTGGACCACCTGGACATTTCACAGAATATCATATTGATACATTACACTGATGACATCATGGTGATCTGGCAGGATGAGTAAGAGGGTGCTGGCATGCTGGAGACATATGCACTCCAGAGGGAGGGAGACAAACTCTACAAAAATTCAGGCACTTGCCAACTCTGTAAAGTTTCTGCACATCCTATGGTCAGGTGTATGTCAGGACATTCCCTTCAAAGTAAAGGACAGATTGGTGCATGATGCAGCCACTACCACAATGACTGTTAAGCCTCCTTGGGCTTTGGATGCAACACATTCCACACCTAGGAAAACTGCTCCAGCTCATATATCAGGCAATGTGGAAGGTGCCAGCTTTGAGTAGGGCTGAAAGTAGAGAATGGCTCTGCAGCAGGTCCTCATTGCAGAACAAGCAACCCTGCCGCTTAGAACAAAAATCCCAGCACACCCTATGGTATTCGAGATGGCAGTAGTAGTAAAAGATACGGTGTGAAGTTTTCAGCAAGTCCCAGTGGGAGAATCACAACCCAGTCTCCTGGGGTTATGGAATAAGGTCAAAATGTAGATTTCTGTAGCTTTACTTATTCCCAGGGAGTATTTATACACTCAAGAGATCTTGCTTGACAATCAGATATAGCCCTAAATAAAGAATTGTAAAGTACTACAGTAACCTGCCATGGGAGTTTCAGTTTGTTTGTTTTTTTTATTTCTAGGATAACAGTTACTAAGATAGAGGAGAATAGAGGAGACCAGAAATATTGAAACAACTTTTTTGACAAAACACAGTTGCCAGAGTATTGGGGGAAAATACTTAACACCTGTGTGACCACAAACAATTTTTCTCTAGCACTATTGTGATAAGACGTAATGTTGTGGATAAATATTGCAATTTTAATATACATGTAAATAAAAATACTTCCCATAAACATATTCTTTTGGCATTCATTCTTAGTATTTATACTTACCTATAATGTATTATAAGAACAGAGCTACAATTATCTCACCACTTCTTATCAGAAAAACTGTTAGTAGTAACTTTTCCACAGAAAAGAGGAAATTTTTCTATAACGTGCTATTGTTTGCTTAGCTGGTGATACAGATTTGCAATGGCTTTTCTCTCTTTCTTCCTGCCTTTCAAAAGGTGTTATTTCTGATTTGCATTTGAGAGTTGCCACAAGTTCAGTTACAAGCTTTGAAAATTTATGGTTCACATAAAGAACTGTAAAAAGGTTTAAAAACCAGTCCTTTTCCCTTTTTGCTCATCCTGCCCTGCCCAAAGTGCCCCCATTTTTTTTTTTTTTTTTTTTTTTGGTCAGAGCAGATCTACAGGTCTAAAATGTCCAGCTGAGTGACAGGACTAAAGCTTTTGGCTGTTTATTCAGATGTTAGGACAATACTGAAGGAAGTATGGCTAACAATGCCAGGTTAATCCAAACGGTCTCGCATATATTTTAGAAATATGGATAAAAGTAACAAATAATTCCCATTGTACTTTACTGTGAATGCAGAATACCTGCAATATGAATTGGATATTAGCAGGAAAAAAGAATGCCAATAATATAAACTAGATTATAAGATCCACTAGGCAATTTTAAGAATTTTCATCACAGTTCAGTATGAACAGAATTCTTCAGATTTACATGATTTTTTTTTTTTGGTATGTGCATTCTGGTAACTCATAATTGAATACTATTTCAAAAGACTCAAGTCAGTGACCTCACAACGAGGTTCACAGAACAGCACACAATGATGAATCCTGAAGCAATAAAACACTGATGAACCGAGATGTAAACATTCATACTATTGGCACATGACTGAATTTTCATTTAATTTTATTTTGTTTTGGAGTTCTACTGGGTTGTCTTCAGACACCTTCCTTTCATATCTTAAACTGTATCGCAAGGGTACTAGGAGAGAACCCAGTAGTCTAGAGGATCCCAATAAAGCTTAGCACATAGTTCACATAACGTTACGGACTACTTCTTTCTGAATATAGGAGTTACCCCTCCGGGCGAATGGAGGAAAATTTACACCTGAGGGTACCTTTGAATGACTGGAGTTCAAAAATTCTCAGCTCCTCCACCTTCGTTCCTCTTTTCCTGGGTTCGGAGGCCACCTGTCCCGCAGAGTACACCTGCCCCTCTCTCTGCATGCGGGTCACTGGCTTCAGACCGCCGGAGCAGGAGGCTGAGTCGGAGGAAGAGAAGACTCAGGCGCGCGGCCGCGAGCGGGCGGGGGCAGGAGACGCAGAGGGGCGGGGCCGACGCGCGCGAGCGGGGTGTGCGCGCCTCCGCCGCCGCGTCACCAGCGTGCGGCACGTGCCCGTGTTTACGTCCCTCGTGGAGCCGCGACGTCAGCAGCCGAATGGCAACATTGTGGCGATACTGAGGCGCAGAGTTTAGGAGACGCGTCCCTCCGTCACGCCGGCTCCAGTGGGTCGGGAAGAAGAGGAGGAGGGGCGGGGAGATCGGTCCGGGCGAGCGGCGGAGGCTCACAAGCCCCCGGTTCCGACCACCTACCCGCCTGCCCGGCGCCAGGCAACCCGCGCCTCACCTCCGGAGCGCCGCAGACGCAGCACCGCGGCCTCGCTCGGGGGGCGGCCCGGGCGGGCGCGAGGCGCTGCCGCAGCGCAGGGCTTGTAAACAGATCCGGCCGCACGTGACCATGTGAACTACCTGCTCCTGCGACGCGTATTGTCTTTCCCGCGAGCCGCACCACAAAGGAGCGCGGCGGGTGCGAGTGCGAAGAGACGGGCGAGCGAGCGGGGAGAGCCGGCCGGCGCGCTAAGATGGCTGAAGGCTCCCGGCGAGGGTGAGCTGGGGGCGCGGTGCAGTCAGCCGGTGAGTCCTCGGGCGGGCAGGGCCGGCGGCGCCTTCCCCGCGGCCTGGCGCCGGAGCCACCATGTCGTTCGCGCTCGAGGAGACGCTCGAGTCGGACTGGGTGGCCGTGCGGCCCCATGTGTTCGACGAGCGCGAGAAGCACAAGTTCGTCTTCATCGTAGCCTGGAACGAGATTGAGGGCAAGTTTGCCATAACCTGCCACAACCGGACGGCCCAGAGGCAGAGGAGCGGCACCCGGGAGCAGGCGGGGGCGCGAGGGGGCGCTGAGCCTGGCGCACCCGCGTCCGACGGGACCCGGGGGCCGGGCAGCCCGGCGGGCAAGGGTCGCCCCGAGGCCACTGCCTCCGCGACTCTGGGCAGGAGCCCCGGGTCCCGGAGGCGTCTGGCCTGGGCGGAGGGAGGCTCTCCGCGGAGTGCGTGCAGCCTTCGGGGGGACCCACTGCTGCGGATGTCGGCCGGCAAAGGGGCGGAGAGCCCTCTTCGGAGCCCAGTGCGGGCCAACTCCAGCCCGGTCCGGAGGACATCTGGAGGCAGGGATGTGGCGGGGGCCGCCGCTGCGGCAGCCCCGCCGGCGCCGAAGGAGGCCCCGGTGTCGTCGGTGCGGGTAGTGAGCGCCTGCGGGACGGTCACCGAGGAGATCGAGGTGCTGGAAATGGTGAGGGAGGACGAGGCGGACCCGGCGGCGCTGGCGCTCTCTGACGCTGAGCAGCCGCAGCCCGCCGCCGAGCTGGAGTCCCCGGCCGAGGAGTGCAGCTGGGCCGGGCTCTTTTCCTTCCAGGATCTGCGCGCGGTGCACCAGCAGCTGTGCTCCGTGAACTCGCAGCTGGAGCCGTGCCTGCCTGTGTTCCCCGAGGAGCCCTCGGGCATGTGGACGGTGCTGTTCGGGGGCGCCCCGGAGATGACCGAGCAGGAGATCGACACGCTGTGTTACCAGCTACAGGTTTACCTGGGTCACGGCCTGGACACCTGTGGCTGGAAGATCCTCTCCCAGGTACTCTTCACCGAGACCGATGACCCGGAGGAGTATTACGAAAGCCTTAGCGAGCTGCGGCAGAAGGGCTACGAAGAAGTGCTTCAGCGGGCCAGGAAGCGCATCCAGGAGGTAAGAACGTAGTCTGGGCTCCACTCATCGCTTTTGGTCCCTCTTCACTGCCGGAGGCTGGAGCCTCGGTCTAGGCTGTGCGCATTTGGGGCGCTTGTGTTTCTAGTTAGACAAGGGAAAAGAATGGTTCCTGACCTATCTCCCTCTTGATTCCTTTCAGTAGTGGGGAAAACCGTGGCTTTCCTTATTTGCCCTCTGAAGGAACTTTGATAAGTCTTTAGATTTCCGCCTCCCACTTAACACATAGATTCTATAAAGTGCTCTGTTTGCTACTAAGTACTGGTAATAAGATTAAAGCCATTTAGCAGAAAGCTGTCCCATAAATATAAGCTAAATGAGCGTTTCTCTTTGTCCCTGAAGTTGTTTCCAGCAATAATTACCCAGATTATTAACCTTACTTTCCTGGCGTCATGTTCATTTATTCAAAATGGTTTGTCTTATGGAGCAAAAACGGTCAGTTTTTTGTCTCCATATGTCATTTGGCAACTTAGGCAAATTTAAAAATCATTGTCCTCCAGATGAGTGGCCTGTCCAAATGAAAAACCCCCTACTGACAATTGGATGCAAATGGACTTTGAAAGGTTTTATACACACTCTAGTAATATAGCAAGTCTTTAGAGAGGGCTCATGTTTCACTCTTGTTTTAGGCAGAAAAAAGGCCCTGGGCAGGAATGTTTATTATGCTTTTGGACTTGAGGAGTAAAAGTAGTGCAAACACTGTTTCAAACGAATCTTTAAAATAACAGGAAACAATGGGAAAAGGTCTGAATGGTTATACACAGGGAGCTCTACGATGTGGAAAAGATACGTATAATTTGGGGTCATGTGTACTTATCAGCTTTTGCCGAAAAAACTACTAAAGAAGTACTCTCGTTTTTAAAGCAATTTATTATTTTTAGTATTAGTATCAGTTGAGGTTGGAGTTGAGGTGGGGAAATGCCCCCTTTTATCATGTTTATATTGCTGACATTGTGTTGTCATCTGTCAGCCTTGCCTACGTTTATGTACTACTTGAATCCTGCTATTAGTGCTACGAAGCTGGAGCCTTGTGGTTTCTTCATAGGATATTACGAAGTCTTTGTTAGACTTAAGGATTTAGGAAATAATACTTTATCACTTATCCCACAGTGCTCTCTTAAAACTTAGAGTGAATCCAGGTTTTGACTTCTGTTAGTTTACTTTATGTTATAAACATCACCCATCATAGTATGATCCTGTAGTTCCAGGAATCTGTTTTTATTTCCCTTTTTATCATCTTAGTTCTGGAGTCTGTGTTCTACCTTAAATCCTTTCTGGAAGGAAGTGACAAATCTTAAAATGGTCACATTCTCTTTAGAGTTTTAATAGTGACCGGTATTTCTTTTAAACTGCAAGGACAAAGTTAGTGCTTCTTTCGCTTATTCATTTTACAGGTATATATTATCCTTTTTTTTTAAACTTTCTATTTTTTAATCCCTGAATGATGTAGGTATGTCTGCTTTCAACTTTACTGATACTCAGAAAAAATAATTCTTTCTGGTTATTTCATTCAAACTGGGTCAAAAACGAAGGCTGCTGAAAAATATAGTTAATTAGAGTTTTCTAGAACTCGTGTACTTTTTTGAAAAAGAGTATTTTTCCTAATTAAGGTTATATTGACCATAATGTTTTATTCTCTTCAACAGAGAAAATTTAAACTTTTAATGAGTATTTTGTTTTGGGAAAAACTCTAAATGAAGTCTATTATAAATGCATTGAACATTAAATACATAAATTTTTGGTTCTTCGCTTAGTTGAACAGTATTTGAAAAATAGCTATCAAGGACAACAAATAGTTTCAGTTATAATGCCCACCCTGATTTCTACTGGAAGGTTATTTTGGAAGAAATTAAGCTCAGTAGGGGGAAAGAATTGCATGATTAATTAGTGATGTCTGCCATGGGCGTGACAGTGGGAGTGTATAGCATAACTGCCATATTTTTTTTTCTTCCCCATCTGCTTAAATTTTTTGCTGTCTTAATAGTTTGCAGTACCATTTTTTTAGGTAAAATCATTGTAGAAGTTGTGTCATTTTTGTTTTATCAATTCTATTGAGTTAGTAATTATGTATAAATCTTTTTTTTTTTTTAATTCCCAGTTCCACAATTCTTGTGGAATTGACTATAGGTTTTTAAAAACTAGGTATATGTGGTAAATCAAACATATTCTTAGGTATGTGTTGCTGGAAAATTTGATCCTTTGGTCATGTTTTTCCTTTAATTTCTCTGAATCTGTTTTCCGGTTCTTTTTTCTACAGTCTTCCTTTTCCTATCCATTTAAAGGTTTCAGTTTAGAGACCACACCTATTTGTGAAAAATGGTCAGTAAATTGTGGAAGGAGGGTTTTTTTTTTTTAATAGAACAGACTGTACAACGAGACTGTAAACTTCTCAAGGTCACCAGCCTTGACAGTATCATGGAATTCTCTTCTTTGCCACCTCTAGTTCAGGGCCACACATCTTGTGAGCACTCTTAATAATAGTGGACAAAGGACACCAATTTTTTGTTGTTGTTGTTTTTTAGTGTTGCAGGAATTTAAAAGATTTACAAGTGTCATTTTAATGTAAAGTTGTGAGTAAATAAAAATTTTGAGCTGATAAATGTAAATTCCTCAAGGGACCATACTGTTTAAAAACTAGGAGAAAAATCTCTTAAAACTGTAAATACTGTACATAACTTCCTAAATAAGGAGTTGTCATCTGGGGTTGGTGAATTTCCTATAAATTGAGGGGAGCTATAGATGGACTTTAATAGAGTACCGTAAGTAGAACGCGTAGGCGCCTGTATATGCATAGGCATAGTCACAGTTTTGGAGGGAAAGGCTTAAAGGTGTTCTTCAAAAAGAGCCTTAAAACCACAATTATAAATTATCTGCTTTGTAAGCTTAGGACATAACCTCTATTGGAATTTAATTTTTGGAATATATTTATGATTTAATATGGGGTTATAAGAAGCAGTCCTATATCTGTCTTGTGGAGTATTGAAGAATTAAACCTTAAGTTTTCTGCCAGAAGTTTTTGTTAATGGTTTACAAATTTGGTCAAATGACTAGTTTGTGAGGTGGTACAATTTATACAATACTAATGAAATTATTTTTAGATGACATAAGAATTGTAGATTGTATACTACTTAGGGCTTTAATCTTGAGTACAAATGAAATGTGAAATTTATTACATGGTAGGCTTGTCTTGGACTTTTACAAGGATTTACTGTAAGTAGTGCTATTTATATAGCGAGCACTAAATCCCTGAATGAATCAAGTGCCACCAAGACCTCTTGGAATGGTTTCTACAGTAGCCTTGGTTGTTGGTTAAAGCTAAGTATCATATTACAAGCCATACTGTGGTTTACCTTTGATGACGTGGATTTTGTAAATAATGGTTTCAGTATAAGGACAACTATTGAAATGATTGTGGTCTTCTAGATAGTAAACCTTAACTATGACGGTAGGCTTGATTAAAATCTAAAAATCATTGTTCACTTTGGAATTTATGATGTTTATAAAACTGCTCAATTCTAACTTTTCTAGTTGAAACCACTGAGAGAAACATCTGTTTTCAAAAGTGCCATGTAAGGCACACAGTAGACAGAGCGTACTCTGTTTGGAGTCAGAAAAATCTGGGCTTGAATTAGTACTCATCACTTCTGTGACCTGTTTAGTTATTTAACCTCTTTAAAACAGAGAAATGGGGGAAATGCTTAAAGGATTTCTGAAGACTTAAGACATGAAAAAGTACCTAACAATGTGTTTGGCACTTATAAAGGAGGCTTCCAGTAAGTGTTGTTTCAAGGCAATGTAAATATTGGCACTACTTAGGTATTGGGGCGCTTCACATTACCTATCCCCTTTCATCCTCCACTCTATCTTTTGAGACAAGTGGCGTTTTATACGTATTTTACTGAAGCAGAAGTTGAGATTTGGCCAATTTTAAACTGCTGAGGAGTGACTAAACTCAGAGATTCAAACTTGATTTGTCCTAATCCAAATATAGGCCTTTTCTGCACATGCCTTGTTTCCCTGATGACATTAGAAAGGATGTCAGTCTCCGCTCCTGAGAATGGGAGGGTGGCATCAATAATTTAAAATCTAGTCAGGTCAATAATGAACTTTTAAATTAAGGTAACTTGTTTGTTTTACTTCAAATTAATCATGATAGGCATAGTGTAGGGCATAGTCCACACGTTGTGTTTTAGAAGAAGTAGGTTGCCTAGGGTGCAAGGATGGGTTTATGTTAGACAAACGTGCCCAATCACTGTTTTCCTTTGTATTTTAAAATGACTATAAACAACTCCTGACTTGAGTTGTTTAAGAGAAGGGGCAAGGAGCTCTATGAAGATTGTTTATTTATCACCCCTCTTCCTAATTATGACTTTACCAATTTTCCTGGAAAACTAAGATTAGCTATAAAACTCCAGAGCACTGCTGAAGCCCCAACTACAGACAGTCCCCGACTTAAGGTGGTTCAGCTTTAAGATGATGTGAAAGTGGTACGCATTCAGTAGGAACCATATTTCAAATTTTGATCTTTTCTGGGTACCTTACTCTTGTAACACTGGGCAGCACACTGCAGCTCCCAGTCAGCCGCAGGATCACTAGGGTAAAGAACCGTTCTGTGCCCATACAACCTTTCTGTTTTCACTTTCAGTACAGTATTCAATCAATTACATGAGATATTTAACACTTTATTATAAAATAAGCTTTTGTTAGATGATTTTTACCCAAGTGTAGGCTAATGTGAGTGTTCTGAGCATATTTAAGGTAGGCTAGGCTAAGCTATAAAGTTCAGTGGGTTAGGTGTATTAAATGCAGTTCTGACTTACAATACTTTCAACTTATGATGGGTTTATCGGGCAGTAACCCCAGTGTAAGTCAAGGAAGATCTGTGTATACATTAGAGAAATGACAGTCGTTTAGGAGTCCTAGGATGCTGGTCTTTGGGCCAGTGAGCCACAACGCATGATTAGGTATAAATAGTAGAAGCAGTCTCGGGAAGGACATAATGTACTTAGTTGCAGAGGAGAGAGCTGTTCTGCCTGGATATTTCCATAAACCTGGTGCAAACTGCTCTTTTACTGTAAAACAGTTAAGGAATAATGAAGCTAAATGAATTTTGTGGGATTCTTGAAAGTTGTGATGAAAGACAACAACGTTATTTTAACAGCTGGAAACTGTTAAAATAATGACTTAGATATTTATCTCTTTCTTCAATTCTATGTCCCAATAAACTTTTGGCCATTTGTCATATTACTGAAAAAAAAAAAAGGTAGGTGTAGAAAAAAAGTTGAATGTATGTTTCTCAGTTAGTGTTTCTGTAAAACAGAAACATGGAGGCTGGTGGCAGGATGGCAGCTTTCCTGATAAATAATTTATGTGGTGGTTTCTCTGCTTGCCATTTAACATCACATGATTCCTGGCCCACCAGATATTTCACAGACGTGTTTCCTCCTTGCTAAAGCAAGACCAACTTGGACAAATACTTTCATAATGTGAGTACTATTGTGTGTGTGTGTGTGTGTGTGTGTGTGTATGTGTGTGTGTGTATGTGTTGAAGGGAGAAGGTGAGTGGGAGGTTTGGTTTGTCAAACATAACAGTTGTTGTGGTTGAATTAGCAATCTTCATTCCCAAAATCTTAACATGTAACTTTAGTCTCACTGTTCTCCATTGCTGCTTTATTTGGCCTTTTATGGATTGTAGAATATTGTTGGAAGTGGTACTTGAAAGCACAGGGTGGCTTTCCATTGATGGTTAGATGTATGTGTGTTTATTTTTTTGTAATGGGAAATTTCCCTGTGGCTCTTTTTACTACTCATTAATAGGCCAAGATCTGCTCCTCTGAATCTACCCAGTTTCCTTAGTTGTCATAGGAGAAAAATTAAGCTGTATGGGTGAGAGGCATAGGCAGTGAAGACTGAACAATAGTTCTTGGTGCTATTTGTTTTTTGATAGAGGTGGTGAAGTTTATTTGGCTTTTCAGGCTTCTTGTAGGGGACTGTTAATACCAAGTAGCCTTAACACAGAGTATCTAAGTTACTAAAACTGCATAGGAGCAGAGAAGGATTCATTCAGCAAAAAGCTAGAAATTTTTGAGTTGTTTTCTTAAGTGTGGGGAATTGCCCTTATGCTTGTCCTTGAATTTTAAATTTTATATAGTTATAATTGCATATAATAGACTTTTCAGACTATAGTGAAGGCTTTGTATAATAGGCTATGAAATAAAAATAGGCCTTGTGAGCTAGACATTTTATAGAGAGTGGTCTTAAGGATAAATGAAGTTCATTTAATGATTTGGGGCTTTATTGTAACTTGTAAGGGTACAGTGAGGGTGATGGCTTGGGGTTTAGTTTATTCAACAAATATTATTAGTGCAATGAAATAATATAGGCACAGGGAGAATACAGTGATAAACAAGAATGGTCATTTTCTTCAGGAAAAAAATTTTAATTAAAATTGGTTACCAAGTCATCCTGCTGCTAACAATTAGTTGAGGTAGGGTACTTTTTAAGAAATGTCTCACTACACTATCTTAATTAGTGCTTAGTGGAAAGAAAACTTACTGAACATGGCTCAGGAAAATCTGTGTTTTTGTCGTAATTGTGATACTAGTTGCTTGACCTTATGCTGTCACTTACTCTTTGTGGGCGTTAATCTCATGTTTGCAGAATGAAATTACAGTCTTCTCTTCCATAAGGATCCGGGGCAGTTTACAAGCACAGTGTGGCAACTGTTGGGACCTGAGCCACTTGTTTTATGTGCTTGTATCCAGTTTTGGGTCCCTCTGTAGTAAGGTGACTGTCTAGGACATAGCACTTCTAATGTTGCTAGAGTTTCTTCAGGCTTTGAAAAAGCTCTGATTCGTTTTTGAGTACACGAGGGCACTGAAGCAGGCAGGAGTGGTGTTTCTGCCTGTTTCTTGTATTTGTTTGCTAGTCCTCACTTTGTTCATTACCATTACTTGAGGGGTTTTTTTGTGTGTGCTTTTCCCTATGAACTTTATTGTTATAACTGCTTTCCCATCACTTTTTTGATAACTTGCTAAAGTTACATTACAAAACCAATGTTTAATTACTAAAATTATTTCTGAAAGCCATTCTTCCTCTTCACCTTGCTATCTGAGTCTGTTCCCTCTTTACTGACTCTTAACAGGGTAATAACTGGGGCAACCAATATGTAGAGATGTATGTGAGGCTCTAGTTTTTTTTAAATTGATTAATTAGTTAATTTATTTGTTTGGCTGCGTTGGGTTTTCGTTGCTGTGCACAGGCTTTCTCTAGTTGTGGTTAGCAGGGGCTACTCTTCGTTGCGCTGTATGGGCTTCTCATTCTGCTGGCTTCTCGTTGTGGAGCATGGGCTCTAGGCGGGTGGGCTTCAGTAGTTGCAGCATGTGTGCTCAGTAGTTGAGCACGCAAGGTCAGTAGTTGTGGCGCACGGTCTTGGTTGCTCCGTGGCATGTGGGATCTTCCCGGAACAGGGCTCGAACCCATGTCCCCTGCATTGGCAGGCAGATTCTCAACCACTGTGCGACCAGGAAAGTCCTGAGGCTCTAGTTTTTAATGATCACAATAACTAACTTTTATTGAATGCTTCCTGTGGGTCAAGCACTGTGTAGAGGTATTTAAATATTGATACATTAAGTTAGCATGTTGATAGGAGTTAAGAGGTAGGGTTCAAGCGAGTTTGAGTCCTGGCTCCTCCACTGAATAGCTTTATGTATTTGGGCCCACCTAATTCTCTCAGTGCCTTAGCTTCCTCATCTGTAAAATGAGGAGAATAATACTGCTGCCTCATAGAGTGATTTAAAAGTAGCTTTTATGTAGGGTACTTAGAACAGTGCCATTTACTCAATAAACACTTGATAAATGTTAACTCTTATTAATATTAATCTTCATGTCAACCTAAGAGATAGGGATTTTACAGTAGAGGAAACAGGTTCAAAGAGATTAGATAAACTTGCCTAAGATAACTTATCTGTGTAAGAGAACCAGATTCAAATCCATGCCTGATTCCAGCTGGTTTTCTTAACCACTAGACTATCTTCACCCCTGTAGAAAGGGAGTAAGGCTAACTGATAAACTTAGCCTTTGTCAAATTGAAATACATGGTTAATGTCTCATCATTGGACAGAAATATTAACAGTGTCTGGCTGATGACTTTTTTTGGACCTTTGTCAAATTGAAATACATGGTTAATGTCTCATCATTGGACAGAAACATTAACAGTGTTTGGCTGATGACTGTTTTTGGAAAACCTTGATTATGTACATATACTGTAATCAACAGTGTTGTCTGTCATTGGAGAACATTGTAATCCCAGAGGAGGTGAATTTAAATTTGTGCATGTATGGTACATAAAACTCTAATGTGAGACAGAATGCATATGTCTTTCTTATACAGACTCATAAAAATAATTTTCCTGTAACCACAGGAAGAATAAATGTTACACTGATGTTTAAATATCTGTTGTAAGTTCTGTTCTATATTAAGCTAGCTAAGGGTGAGTTGGTTTAGATGGTGTGATAATAGCTTACTTTCAAGAAAATTTATTTTCTCCTCCAAACATTTCCTGATACTTTTTCCCCCCACAGTAGAAATAGGGAATTTGGTGTATTCTAAGGTAAGACCTGAAATCTACCTCGTTTCTCATGCTATTTATTCCCATTTCAAACAATTGGTACATAACTTTGAATAGTTAATATTGTACTCCCCTTCCCCTCATAACTATACTTAATAATTATCTTATTTTTCTGGCTAGGCAGAGGAGGAAGGCAGTTAAGGATGTTAACTCTCTTGATTTATTTTCAGTTGGAAATCCTGCCTCCTTTTTTTCCCTTTTATATTAGGTGGTGTGAATTTGGGTATTGGGGTTGCCAGATGAAAATGAAAGGTTATGACAAGTAGGGTTAGAGAAAGGGAGTTTGGGATTGACACGTACACACTGCTATATTTAATATAGATAACCAACAAAGATCTACTGTATAGCACAGGGAACTCTGCTCAATACTCTATAATAACCTAAATGGGAAAAGAATTTGAAGAATAGATACATGTACTATATGTATAACTGAATCACTTTGCTGTACACCCGAAACTAACACAACATTGTTAATCAACCATACTCCAATATAAAAAAAAAAAAAAAAAAAAAAGAAATGGAGGATTAAGAGAGGAAGGGACAAGAATTAACTTTAGCAATATCTGAACATGCATTATTTTGGTAAAAGGAAATTATGTGTCAGCTCACAGTGAAGCCTGTCGAGGTGCTTGATTTTTGTAAACAGTGTGTTAAAAGGTCTCTGGCTCCCTGGAGGGCCTTGGAGTTGGCTCTTGAGCAGGTTTTGCTCTATATGTTGAGTCTTATGAGACCTAAAACTTGAAGGAAAAAAACCCTATTATTTATTTATTTTTATTGAGGTATAATTGATTTTCAATATTATATTAGTTTCAGGTGTACAACATAGTGATTCAAAATTTTTGTAGATTATACTCCATCTAAAGTTACTGCAGGACTTCCCTGGTGGCACAGTGGTTAAGAATCTGCCTGCCAGTGCAGGGGACATAGGTTCGATCCCTGGTCCGAGAAGATCCCACAGGCCGTGGAGCAACTAAGCCCGTGCACCATGACTACTGAGCCTGCACTCTAGAGCCTGCGAGCCACAACTACTGAGCCTGTGTGCCACAACTATTGAGGCCCGCGCACCTAGAGCCCATGCTCCGCAACAAGAGAAGCTGCCTCAATGAGAAGCCAGTGCACCGCAACGAAGAGTAGCCCCCGCTCACCACAACTAGAGAAAGCCCGCGCACAGCAACGAAGACCCAATGCAGCCAAAAATAAATAAATAAATTTACATATAAAACAAAAATTTACTGTAAAATATTAGCTATATTCCCTTTGCTGTACAGTATATCCTTGTAGCTTATTTACTTTATACATAATACTTTGTCCCTTTTAATCCCCTTACCTCTATTTCCCATCCCCCTTTCCCTCTCCCCACTGGTAACCACTGGTTTGTTCTCTATATCTCAGAGTCTGTTTCTTTTTTTTTGTTATGTTCATTCCTTTGTTTTATTTTTTAGACTCCATATATATGTGATATCATACCGTGTTTGTCTTCTCTGAGTTGTTTTACTAAGCATTAATACTCTCCAGGTCCATCCATGTTGTTGCAAATGGCAAAATTTCATTTTTTGTAATGGCTGAGTATTATTCCATTGTATATATATTTCATCGTATTTTCAGTCTTCCTAGACCCAGAAGATTGGTATCATTCACGTAAGGGAAAGGTGATAGACTGGCTATGAGTAGGGACACATAAGGTAGTGGTTAAGAGCTTGAGTTAAGCTGCGGAGGATTCACCTCTATCTTTCACCAGCTACCTAACTTTAGGCAAGTTCTGGTTCTTTGCCTCTGGTTCTTTGTAAAATGGCATAATAGTTACACCTACATCACTGTGTTATATGTACATACTGATTTGTAAATGCGTACTGATTCAGAAATGTTAAATATGAATTTTAGAACTGAAGAACTATGGAGTCATTCATGCATTGGTTACTGTTTTCTCATGTTGCTCCTACACCCACTTTAATCTCACTATTTCATCCTTGGACTATTTCAAGGATGAAAATATTGAAACTATTCAATATTTTGACTAGTTTGGATGGATGGACTATTTCATCTCACTATTTCATCCTTAGCTCTCCTTCAGTGTCTTCCTTGCATTGTAGCCTTTGTATACCTTGCTCCCAAACTATTTTATGATGTGGACCATTTTTAAAGTTTTTATTGAATTTGTTACAATGTTGCCTCTGTTTTATGTTTTGGTTTTTTGGCCCGGCGGCATGTGGGATCCTAGCTCCCCGACCAGGGATCGAACCCGCACCCCCTGCATTGGAAGGCAAAGTCTTAACCACTGGACCACCAGGGAAGTCCCCAAACTATTTTAAAGCATTACTTTGCATATCTTCATACCCAGCTCTTTAGCTGTAACATACACACACCGAACCAAACTCTTCCATTGCTTACCATTGTCCTGTGAACAGATTCCAAATTCCTGACATTCAGAGTCATGCATATTTTGGTTAGCTTGCCAGTCTCTTATCTCTTTCTCTGCTCTACGTGAACCTTTCATTATTCTAGTCAAGCTCTTTTACCCATTATTCACTGAACTCACTGTACACCATGCTCCATTGTATAGGACACCCACCCCACCCATGTTGTCCTTTTTTGTCTAAGTTCCACCCTTCTTTCCAGGGCCAGGTCAGGTGCCCTTCCTGAAGAAAGTCATTTCTGACCACTGTCAGAAACCAGAGGACTTGCTGTCAGAAATTTAGAGATCAGAGAGGCCTTATGTTACATACGGCTCATATCATCCATAACTGCTGCCCTGGTTTTTCTCCTTATGGACCCCTTTTACCCTTTAAAATGCATTTAACCAGGAGACAGAGATGGGTTTTGTTGTTATTCTTTTCTAATGCCTGAATTCCCCAGTGTTTCTGTACACAGCAGGTGCTCGGTAGATGTTCTTTGACATGTTATAAAGCTGGTTTCTGTGTATGATATGTATACATGTACCTAACATTTTAATTAAAGGTGTCTCCTCCCCAGGAGTAAAATGAAATCAAATTTGCCACTCACCTATGAAGTAAAGAATCTGAAAACCAATTTTTAAAATATCAGAATGGGTCATTACTGTCAGTAGCCCTTACACTTTCTAAAATTGGATTTCATCATTAACAGTTGTTGACAATTAATCAGTGATTAACATAGAAATAACAAAAATGATTCAAACAAGAACAGAGTTGAGCAGCGCTTTGTGAATGTGGAAAATGTGTGTGGCATTGGTCCTTACTTGACAGTTGGGGAAACAAGTCACCTAGACCTAAGGGCAGTTCCTAGGGCCACAGATCCAATTTCATTGCTGGGATAGGCCTCTCCCATCTGAGCACCTCATTGCTAGTCTTGAGTCACCCTTTTCCACAAACAGATAATTGTTTGCATGTCTTAATAATTAATGATGATATTATTTGTAGATTTTTATGTTGCTTCTTAAACATCTTTTTTTTTTGGCTCTGTTGGGTCTTCGTTGCTGGGCGCAGGCTTTCTCTAGTTACTGCGAGCGGGGGCTACTCTTCGTTGCGGTGCGCGCGCTTCTCATTGCGTTGGCTTCTCTTGCTGCGGAGCACGGGTTCTAGGCGTGAGGGCTTCAGTAGTTGTGGCTCGCGGGCCCCTAGAGCTCATGGGAGACGTCAGTAGTTGCGGAGTGTGGGCTCAGTAGTTGTGGCGCACGGACTTAGTTGCTCCATGGCATGTGGGATCTTCCTGGACCAGGGATCGAACCCATGTCCCCTGCATTGGCAGGCGGATTCTTAACCACTGCACCACCAGGGAAGTCCTAAAGATCTTTTTTTTTTCCTGGCTGTACTGCGAGGCATGTGGGATCTTAGTTTCCAGACCAGAGATCGAACCCGCGCCCTGTGCAGTGGAAGCACAGAGTCTTTAATCACTGGACCACCAGGGAAGTCCCTTCACATCTTAATTAAGGGAAAAAAATGAGGCACTGTATGGGGTTTGACACATTAAAGTAGGAAGAAAGTTATAAAACTCTGCTCAGGAGAGAGTTTAGCTTCTAAATTTTATACCTAGGACTTCAGAAATTATTCTAGATCTTCAAGGATAGTGGCAGTCCTATAATCCTGAAGTCAGAAAGAGGACTGTAGAACTAACTCTGATTGGCACGGTACAGGATGGGGACTCCACGGGTAAGCACAGGAGGTGCATTCTTTTTCTCTCCTGTATTTGTAACTTTTCACTGGGTTAGAAGCCAAGTTGAATAGGACTAGGGAAGGGAGTAAATGGCACAAGGTAGTTTTGTACTTTCTCTGTTGCAGTGGTTATGGGGAGTCTTGAAAGAAATTGTTTAAAAGCTGTTGTCACTGCCTCCTTTAACAACCTGATGAAAGTTGTGGGTCCTTGCCCTAGCGAAATTTTGCAATAAGCAGAGCTTTGTTTCAAAAATCAGTGTAGGTTAAAAGCTTAGTTTTTATCAGGTTAGATCAGGGGAGGCAAAAAAGGTGTCCATTAGGAAAGCTAGAAAGAAGGGTAGGGGAGAAGTGTTCTACTTATTAGGCTAATATATTTAATTAATGCTTTATATAATTCTGCTTCATTTCTTTTAAGTGAATCAGTAGAGCACAATAACTTTCTAAAATTGCATCAGAGATGTGTCAGATTTGGAAACAAATAATTCAGCTCTTTACTTTCAGCCCCTGTTCCCGCCTGTCCTCCTTTCCTCTGCATCCTGTAGTGAGCATCTCTATATTGTACTGGGTGCAGTTGAGCCCTTCTGAAATCATGCTTTGCAGGCATGTTGTATTCTCAGATCCATCTGCATTCTGACTCCATTTGTGTCCATCAATGAATCTTCTCAAATTAGCAAACAGCATTTTCTCCATTTTAAATTCAGGCCTTCCCTGTACATCCCAAACATCCTTAATCCTAAGCAAGCTGTCTCTCTTTCCAGTTTCTTTGTACTCTTTCTTGTGTGTATTATTTATAGCACCTTTTACATTTCACAGTTCATAACCTGCAAATAGCCACAGTTCAGTTTATTTAGTCCCTGGATTTAGTCAGCTTTGGTTAGCAAAATAGAAAATTAAATACGTTACTATAACAGGTTGTGATTATATTTTACAGTTGAATTCTTTTATCAGAGATTATAGGAAATGGTTTAGACTAAACAGTCTAATGCTTAGTAAATTGCATCTTTTGACATTTTAAAATACATTTCCTTTAAGATTATTTTCGGATCCATAGATTAAAATAGATTGCCAATTGAAGCTATAATTGGTTTTTAGGTAATCGAATGTTAGAAAAACATGAAACTTTATAGCAAAGAAGACAAATTAATAAATTAGCAGTGTTAGGTGAGATGCCTTGAGCTTCTCTGCAGGAGTATTAAGTTTAGTTGGTTCATAATAGCTTTGCAGAAGTACTGCTCTGTTGATCAAAGGCATTTAGGAAATAAATAAATGTTAATATTTGAATTGAATAACTGATTTTCTTTCTTGTGGTTGCATGTCTGTGTAGAGTCTTATTATGATTTAATTAACAAGCATATAGTGACTTGATGTTTTTGTGTTGGTACAAAATAGTATCTGAACTGTTTGGTGCGTTATATTTACTTCAGTGTCTCTGTAAGAAGAGCTCAAAGAAGCTTAGTATTTGAGGATTGTCTTACTGATGAATCCTGTCATTTGAGTGCTTGTAAATGGCTCGGGGAAATTTATTATTGAGAGACGTTGCTGCCATGTTGGGTTTTTCCTCATTCTTTTAACAGTTTTGCTATTCCTAGGACTCGGTAGAAAATCAACGTAAATGTTCCATTTTCAAGTGGAATAAAAAATAAAGGGCTTCTGTGAATGTACATTTTCTTGCAAGGAGAGAATTATTGCCTTTATTAAAACTATAAAAAGATAGTTTAGGGAATTCCCTGGAGGTCCAGTGGCTAGGACTCCGTGCTTTCACTGCTGAGGGTTCGGGTTCGATCTCTGGTTGGGGGACTAAGATCCCACAAGCTGCAAGGCGTGGCCAAAAAAAAAAAAAGTTCATAATTCATTGTAAAGATTACCATTGTTTTGCTGCTATTATACACTCACCTCACCCCCACCCCCCCATTTTCTTGTCCTGTTCTTCCTTAATCTGGTTATTTTATTTCTGATGTGCTGCAGCCTTGGTGTTAAGCTATGGTGGAGGTGAGCACCTTTGCCACGAGTTAGAACTGATTTCTGGGACTTGAGAAGAGTGTCGTGATTAGAAATTGATTATTCACACAGCTCCTATTACTTTCATAATCCTCCTTTTCAATTGTAGCTTAAAATAGATGACTTAACACATGACTTAGCTACTTATGAATAATAAGTAGGTGAGCAAAGGAAGAGAAGCGTGTATCATTTTCATATTTCTCATACTTTAGTAAAAGTTATATGTGTAGTTTTGGATATTAGGGCAAAGAGGATAATTTAATTTTCCTTTTTTGATGTGTAAGCCAGGATACTTTTGGGGTGGGAAAGTAAAGAAGAAATAGAGTATAAGACTTTTCCTTTTAAAAAAAGAGTGTATTTACTTGATAGATCATGACTGAAAAGTGGAATGTAAACCCAACTCCTTCCCCCATCTCCTCATCTCTTCAGAGGCACCTCAGAGGCAGTCACCCATAAGTTTCTTGTGTGTCTTGCAGATTCAGTTACATGTACAAAGACAGAGAGTATATATATGTCCTATTTTCCGCCTTTAAACAACTCAAATGGTAGCATGTTATATACATCTTCGTTTTTTTTTTTCTCTTAATAAACAGTATTTCTTCCAGTTGCTAGAGAATGCTCCATTGAATCGACTTGGTTTGATATATAGGTTTTTCCTGATCTTTTGCTGTTGAAATAGCATATCTTTTCCCACATGTGCATGTATATCTACAGGATAAAATTCTGTAAGAGGAATTGCTGGGTCAAAGAGAAATATGCATTTTGTTAAAATTGCTTTCTGTAGAGGATGTATCAATTTACACTTTTTCAAGCAAAAGGAGGAGGTTGCTATTTGTTTCTGTATCCTTTTAAACACAAGACTGTATTTTCAAAACCTTTTGATCTTATCCATGAAAAGTTTCAGTTTGTGATTTATTTTGAGGTATGAATGAGTCTTCATTTGTTCAGGAGTAATTTCTGTGAACTCATTGATTCCATTTTTTACCTATTTGTTGTTTGGTTTGTTTTGATCTTGGAAATTGTCTATATTGCAAATATTTTTCCCATTGTTATTTGTTTCTTGATTTAGTTTTTTTTGTCTGTAGCCAGATGATTTTGTTGTTTGCATTTAAATTGTTGACTTAAATTGTTGACACTGCTTTAATTTATTTTGGTGTAAGGAATAATGTGGGAATCCAACTTTTTTTATTCCTGACTAAATGACAATTATCACAAACATTTCTTGAATGATTCATGCTTATTGTGCAGTAAACTTTCATATATCTGAACACTTTACTACTTCATTGTACTTGGTGCTTATATTAAATATTTATACTACCTGGTAGGCCATTGCCTTTCTCCACAATTACTCTTTATAAAAAAATTGGGGTGGAGGGGCACTTCATTGGAGGTACAGTGGTTAAGACTCCATGCTTCCAATGCAGGGGGCACTGGTTTGATCCCTGGTTGGGGAACTGTTAGATCCCACATGCCTCACAGCACAGCCAAAAAAAAAATTATTTTTTTTGCTATTTTATTCTCTTATTTTTCCATGTAAACTTTATTTTTTAACATCATTACTGGAGTATAATTGCTTTACAATGGTGTGTTAGTTTCTGCTATTCACTGCTATAACAAAGTGAATCAGCTATACATATACGTACATCCCCATATCTCCTCCCTCTTACATCTCCTTCCCACCCTCCCTATCCCACACCTCTAGGTGGACACAAAGCACCGAGCTGATCTCCCTGTACTATGCGGCTGCTTCCCACTAGCTATCTATTTTACATTTGGTAGTGTATATATGTCCATGCCACTCTCTCACTTTGTCCCAGCTTACCCTCCCTCCTCCCTGTGTCCTCATGTCCATTCTCTATGTCTGCATCTTTATTCCTGTCCTGCCCCTAGGTTCTTCAGAACCTTTTTTTTTTAGATTCCATATATATGTGTTAGCATACTGTATTTGTTTTTCTCTTTCTGACTTACTTCACTCTGTATGACAGACTCTAGGTCCATCCACCTTGCTACAAATGACCCAATTTCGTTTCTTTTTATGGCTGAGTAATATTCCATTGTATATATGTGCCACATCTTCTTTATTCGTTCACCTGTCGATGGACACTTAGGTTGCTTCCATGTCCTGGCTACTGTAAATAGAGCTGCAATGAACATTGTGGTACATGACTCTTTTTGAATTATGGTTTTCTCAGGGTATATGCCCAGTAGTGGGATTGCTAGGTCATATGGTAGTTCTATTTATAGTTTTTTGAGGAACCTCCATACTGTTCTCCATAGTGGCTGTATCAATTTACATTCCCACCAACAGTGCAAGAGGGTTCCCTTTTCTCCACACCCTCTTCAGCATTTATTGTTTGTAGATTTTTTGATGATGGCCATTCTGACTGGTGTGAGGTGATACCTCATTGTAGTTTTGGTTTGCATTTCTCTAATGATTAGTGATGTTGAACATCCTTTTATGTGTTTGTTAGCAATCTGTATATCTTCTTTGGAGAAATGTCTATTTAGGTCTTCTGCCCATTTGGATTGGGTTGTTTGTTTGTTTGATATTGAGCTGCATGAGCTGCCTGTTTATTTTGGAGATTAATCCTTTGTCAGTTGCTTCATTTGCAAATATTTTCTCCCATTCTGAGGGTTGTCTTTTCATCTTGTTTATGGTTAACTGTGCAAAAGCTTTTAAGTTTCATTAGGTCCCATTTGTTTATTTTTGTTTTTATTTCCATTTCTCTAGGAGGTGGGTCCAAAAGGGTCTTGCTGTGATTTATGTCATAGAGTGTTCTGCTTATGTTTTCCTCTAAGAGTTTTATAGTATCTGGCCTTACGTTTAGGTCTTTAATCCGTTTTGAGTTTATTTTTGTGTATGGTGTTAGGGAGTGTTCTAATTTCATTCTTTTACATGTAGCTGTCCTGTTCTCCCAGCACCACCTATTGAAGAGGCTGTCTTTTCTCCTTTGTATATTCTTGCCTCCTTTATCAAAGGTAAGGTGACCATATGTGTGTGGGTTTATCTGTGGGCTTTCTATCCTGTTCCACTGATGTATATTTCTGGTTTTGTTCCAGTACCATACTGTCTTGATTACTGTCACTTTGTAGTGTAGTCTGAATTCCAGGAGCCTGATTCCTCCAGCTGCATTTTTCTTTCTCAAGATTGCTTTGGCTATTCGGGGTCTTTTGTGTTTCCATACAAATTGTGAATTTTTTTGTTCTAGTTCTGTGAAAAATGCCATTGGTCGTTTGATATGCATTGCATTGAATCTGTAGATTGCTTTGGGTAGTATAGTCATTTTCACAACGTTGATTTTTCCAACCCAAGAACACAGTATATATCTCCATATGTTTGTATCACCTTTAATTTCTTTCATCAGTGTCTTATAGTTTTCTGCATATAGGTCTTTTGTCTCCTTAGGTTGGTTTATTTCTAGATTTTGTATTCTTTTTGTTGCAGTGGTAAATGGGAGTGTTTCTTTAATTTCTCTTTCAGATTTTTCATCATTAGTGTATAAGAATGCAAGAGATTTCTGTGCATTAATTTTGTATCCTGCTACTTTACCAAATGCATTGATTAGCTCTAGTAGTTTTCTGGTAGCATCTTTAGGATTCTCTACGTATAGTATCATGTCATCTGCGAACAGTGACAGTTTTACTTCTTTTCCGATTTGGATTCCTTTTACTTCTTTTTTTCTCTGATTGCTGTGGCTAAAACTTCCAGAACTATGTTGAATAATAGTGGTGAGAATGGGCAACCTTGTCTTGTTCCTGATGGTTTCAGTTTTTCACCACTGAGAACGATGTTGGCTGTGGGTTTGTCATATATGGCCTTTTTTATGTTGAGGTAAGTTCCCTCTATGTCTACTTTCTGGAGGGTTTTTATCATAAATGGGTGTTGAATTTTGTCGAAAGCTTTTTCTGCATCTGTTGAGATGATCGTATGGTTTTTCTCCTTCAATTTGTTAATATGGTGTATCACATTGATTGATTTGCGTATATTGAAGAATCCTTGCATTCCTGGGATAAACCCCACTTGATCATGGTGTATGATCCTTTTAATGTGCTGTTGGATTCTGTTTGCTAGTATTTTGTTGAGGATTTTTGCATCTATGTTCATCAGTGACATTGGCCTGTAGTTTTCTTTCTTTGTGACATCTTTGTCTGGTTTTGGTATCAGGGTGATGGTGGCCTTGTAGAATGAGTTTGGGAGTGTTCCTCCCTCTGCTATACTTTGGAAGAGTTTTGAGAAGAATAGCTGTTAGCTCTTCTCTAAATGCTAGAATTCGCCTGTGAAGCCATCTGGTCCTGGGCTTTTGTTTGTTGGAAGATTTTTAATGACAGTTTCAATTTCAGTGCTTGTGATTGGTCTGTTTATATTTTCTATTTCTTCCTGGTTCAGTCTCGGAAGGTTGTGCATTTCTGAGAATTTGTCCAGTTCTTCCAGGTTGTCCATTTTATTGGCATATAGTTGCTTGTAGTAATCTCTCATGATCCTTTGTATTTCTGCAGTGTCAGTTGTTACTTCTCCTTTTTCATTATTGATTTGAGTCTTCTCCCTTTTTTTCTTGATGAGTCTGGCTAATGGTTTATCAATTTTGTTTATCTTCTCATAGAACCAGCTTTTAGTTTTATTGATCTTTGCTATTGTTTCCTTCATTTCTTTTTCATTTATTTCTGATCTCATCTTTATGATTTCTTTCCTTCTGCTAACTTTGGGGGGTTTTTTTTGGTTCTTCTTTCTCTAATTGCTTTAGGTGTAAGGTTAGGTTGTTTATTTGAGATGTTTCTTGTTTATTGAGGTAAGATTGTATTGCTATAAACTTCCCTCTTAGAACTGCTTTTGCTGCATCCCATAGGTGTTGGGTCGTCGTGTTTTCATTGTCATTTCTTTCTAGGAATTTTTTGATTTCCTCAGTCATCTCTTGGTTATAAAGTAGTGTATTGTTTAGCCTCCATGTGTTTGTATTTTTTACAGATGTTTTCCTGTAATTGATATCTAGTCTCATAGCGTTTTGATCGGAAAAGATACTTGACACGATTTCAGTTTTCTTAAATTTACCAAGGCTTGATTTGTGACCCAAGATATGATATATTCTGGAGAATGTTCCATGAGCACTTGAGAAGAAAGTGTAATATGCTGTTTTTGGACAGAATGTCCTATAAATATGAGTTAAGTCCATCTTGTTTCATGTATCATTTAAAGCTTGTGTTTCCTTATTTATTTTCATTTTGGATGATCTGTCCATTGGTGAAAGTAGGGTGTTAAAGTCCCCTACTATGATTGTGTTACTGTCGATTTCCCCTTTTATGGATGTTAGCATTTGCTGTATGTATCGAGGTGCTCCTATGTTGGGTGCATAAATATTTACAATTGTTATATTTCTTGGATTGATCCCTTGATCATTATGTAGTGTCCTCCTTTGTCTCTTGTAATAGTCTTTAAAGTCTATTTTGTCTGATAAGACAATTGCTACTCCAGCTTTCTTTTGATTTCCATTTGCGTGGAATATCTTTTTCCATCCCCTCACTTTCAGTCTGTATGGGTCCTTAGGTCTGAATTGGGTCTCTTGTAGATAGCATATGTATGGGTCTTGTTTTTGTTTCCATTCAGTCAGCCTGTGTCTTTTGGTTGGAGCATTTAATCCATTTACATTTAAGGTAATTATAGATATGTATGTTCCTATTACCATTTTCTTAATTGTTTTGGGTTTGTTATTGTAAGTCTTTTCTTTCTCTTGTGTTTCCTGCCTAGAGAAGTTCCTTTAGCATTTGTTGTGGAGCTGGGTTGGTGGTGCTGAATTCTCTCAGCTTTTGTTTATCTGTAAAGGTTTAATTTCTCCATCGAATCTGAATGAGATCCTTGCTGGGTAGAGTAATCTTTGTTGTAGGTTTTTACCTTTCATCACTTCAAATATGTCCTGCCACTCCCTTCTGGCTTGCAGAGTTTCTGTTGAAAGATCAGCTGTTAACCTTTTGGGGATTCCCTTGTATGTTAATTATTGCTTTTCCCTTGCTGCTTTTAATATTTTTCTCTGTATTTAATTTTTGATAGTTTGATTATTATGTGTCTTGGCGTGTTTCTCCTTGGATTTATCCTGTATGGGACTCTCTGTGCTTCTTGGACTTGATTATTTCCTTACCCATATTAGGGAAGTTTTCAACTATAATCTCTTCAAATATTTTCTCAGTCCCTTTCTCTTTCTCTTCTTCTTTTTGGGACCCCAATAATTGGTATATTGGTGCGTTTAATGTTTTCCCAGAGCTCTCTGAGATTTGCCTCAATTCTTTTCATTCTTTTCTCTTTATTTTGTTCTGTGGTAGTTATTTTCATTATTTTATCTTCCAGGTCACTTATCCGTTCTTCTGCCTCAGTTATTCTGCTATTGATTCCTTTTAGAGAAAATTTTTAATTTCATTTATTGTGGTGTTCATCATTGTTTGCTATTTAGTTCTTCTAGTAGGCCCTTGTTAAACATTTCTTGTGTTTTCTCCATTCTATTTCCAAGATTTTGGATCATTACTGTCATTACTCTGAATTCTTTTTCAGGTAGACTGCCTATTTCCTCTTCATTTGTTCGGTCTGGTGGGTTTTTACCTTGCTCCTTCATCTGCTGCGTATTTCTCTGTTTTCTCATTTTGCTTAACTTACTGTGTTGGGGTCTACGTTTCCCAGGCTGCAGGTTCGTAGTTCCCGTTGATTTTGGTGTCTGCTCCCAGAGGGTAAGGTTGGTTCAGTGGGTTGTGTAGACTTCCTGGTGTAGGGGTCTGGTGCCTGTGTTCTGGTGGATGAGGCTGGATGTTGTCTTTCTGGTGGGCAAGACCACGTCTGGTGGTGTGTTTTGGGGTGTCTGTGAACTTATGATTTTAGGCAGCCTCTCTGCTAATGGATGGGGTTGTGTTTCTGTCTTGCTAGTTGTTTGGCATAGGGTGTCCAGCACTGTAGCTTGCTGGTCGTTGAGTGGAGCTGGGTCTTAGCGTTGAGATGGAGATCTCTGGGAGAGCTTTTGCTGTTTGATATTATGTGCGGCCAGGAGGTCTCTGGTGGACCATAGTCCTGAACCTGGCTCTCCCACCTCAGAGGCTCAGGCCTGACACCCGGCCAGAGCACCAAGACCCTGTCAGCCACATGGCTCAGAAGAAAAGGGAGACAAGAAAGAAAGAAAAATTAAATAATTAATTAAATAAAATAAAGTCATTAAAATAGAAAAAATTATTTTAAAAAAAGTAATAGAAAAAAGAAAAGGAAGAGAGCAAGTAAACCAAAAAACAAATCCACCAATGATAACAAGCGCTAAAAACTATACTAAAAAGAAACAATGGACAGTCAGAACCCTAGGACAAATGGCAAAAGCAAAGGTATACAGAGAAAATCACACAAAGAAGCATACACATACACACTCACAAAAAGAGAAAAAAGAAAATTTTATATATATATATATATATATATATATATATAAGGAAGAGAGCAATGAAATCAGTAAACAAATCTACCAATGATAATAAGCTGTAAATACTAAAGTAAGATAAACATATAACCAGAAACAAATTAGATGCAGAAAGCAAGCCCCAAGTCTACAGTTGCTCCCAAAGTCCACTGCCTAAGTTTTGGGATGATTTGTTGTCCATTCAGGTATTCCACAGATGCAGGGTACATCAAGTTGATTGTGGAGATTTAATCCGCTGCTCCTGAGGCTGCTGGGAGAAATTTCCCTTTCTCTTCTTTGTTCACTTAGCTCCTGCGGTTCAGCTTTGGATTTGGTCCCACCTCTGTGGGTAGGTCACCTGAGGGTGTCTTTTGGGAAGTCTGAGGTCTTCTGGCAGTGTTTAGTAGGTGTTCTGTAGGAGTTGTCCCACATGTAGATGTAGTTTTGATGTGTTTGTGAGGAGGAAGGTGATCTCCGTATCTTACTCCTCCGCCATCTTGAAGGCACCCCCTCCATGTGAACTTTAAAATTGGCCTTTTCTTGTGCCATGAAAGTGTGAAGAGGTTGTTTTATTACCATGTGAAATGTATAGATTAGTGAGAATTGATATTTTAATTTTTACTCTTCCATTTATTTACTTAGTTTTTTTGTACCTTAACATTTTATTTACGTGGCTCTTAAAAGGTTTAAGTTTATTCTTAGGTATTTTTCTGTTTTGTTGCAGATGGAATCCTGGCTGGTTGTTTTGTGTTTAATATGAAAGGGGCTGTTGGTTTCTGTGTGTAAATTATAACACCTTACTGAATTCTATTTCTCTTGTGATTTTCCAGTTTATTCTAAATTGGGATTCTCAGTTGCTAGTTTTTAAATTAATAGAATTCTATCAAAAGAACTGGAATATTTTCATGATCATTTCACTGTTTCTTTATAGTAGTAAAAGGCTAAATTATAATTTTAAAAAAAGGAGTAAACACATCAGAATGAAGGGAGTTAATTTGATGATTTTAATGGCCATCGCTTTTATTTTTTGTTTGTTTTCTTATTTTTTGTTTATTCTTATTTATTTATTTATTTAATGTATTTGCCAGGGGTGGGGGGGTGGGTTATTGCTTTTAAACATCCAGTTTCATTGAATGGCCCATGTATTAGAGGTAACATCCTGGCCAGGGCTGGAGGTAAGGCCAGGCTGACTTTGTCTCTTTGTACCCATCTTCTTTTTTTTTTTTTAAACAGGATTTTCTTTTTCTTTTTGTTTTTTTGTTTTTTGTTTTTTTGGCCACTTTGGGTCTTTGTTGCTGCATGCGGGCTTTCTCTCTAGTTGCGGTGAGCAGAGGCTACTCTTGGTTGCAGTGCACGGGCTTCTCATTGCAGTGGCTTGTTGTGGAGCATGGGCTCTAGGTGCTCGGGCTTCAGTAGTTGCAGCATGTGGGCTTCAGTAGTTGCAGCACGCGGGCTGCAGTAGTTGTGGCTCACGGGCTCTAGAGCATAGGCTCAGTAGTTGTAGCATACGGGCTTAGTTGCTCCGTGGCATGTGGGATCTTCCTGGACCAGGGATTGAACCCGTGTCCCCTGCGTTGGCAGGCGGAATCTTAACCACTGCACCACCAGGGAAAGTCCCTGTACTTGTCTTCTAAAGATGAAGATCATTCTGGGGTTGGCTTCAGTAGTAACTTTTTTTCTTAGATTAGCTAAAAATGCTTTAATAGGGAACTGAACCATAAGAAATGGGGAGTTTTGGCTTAATTTTAATTGAGCTAAAATAAAATAATACTTAAATAGTAAGAGAAAGAGTGAGAGGGGAAAATGATTTTAGATCCAGGAAAAAAATGTTACATACCATAATTCTACAGTTCTCAGTTTGAAAATGGACTACATAATTTGTATAATTTACAGAGACTTTTGCCTCATGTTGTAGTTAATGTGGCCATATAAGGTGTTTACTGAAGCAGTGCTTCTGAAACTTTGCTGTGCATACTCATCACTCATTCTGATTCTGGGGGTCTGGAGTGGGCTCTGAGGTTCTATATTTCTAACAAGTAATCAGATGATGCTGATCCCAGACCATGCTTCAAGTAACCAGGTACTAAATGACCATGACTTTAATATGGTTATTTAGATAAGTTTAACTTTGTAAACTAAAAATCAAACAGGTCCCATTGATCAAATGCATCATTCTTTTTTTCTACTTCATCATTGGTTTCACTGCTTATTAGAATGTGCTGCCTTTACAGTCTCAATGTGATGTCCTGCTCACTAGTGTGTACCCCCTACCCCAGAGGGCATGGTGACACTCTGCCACCCCCGTCCCCCCATCCAGGATTCAAATATGTGACGCGTTTATTCATGTGATTTCTCCAGACTGGGTTGCTCTTCTTCACCTGTCTAGCACTTCCCATCCTTCGAGACCCAGTTCAAATCCTAGCTTTAGAACATCTTTTTCAGCTGCTTTAGCCCACTATGAACCGTGATTGTCTTCTACAATCAGTATTTTACTTACATGTCTGTTTGTTTCCCTAGTTAGATTGTAGACTTCTTAAAGATAAGGTTTATCTTGGACATTTTGCATTCCCTTCATGACCTCTTCTAATGGATATCTAAAAAACACTTTGGACACAGTGTCTCTGAATCCATAATTTTTGCCTCTAAAAACCTGTTTCTATTCCTGTGTTTTTTGTATCAATGAATACCAAAGACCTTAGGGTAAAGAGAAAATCCACTCTTTCATCAAGTCCTGTTAATTTTATCGCCAAAGCATTTCTTAAATCTTTGCTTTTCTCTTCCTCCAATCTAGGCTTACATGGACTGACCCAGGAGATTATGAACTGATCTATCTGCATCCACTCTGGTGCCCCTTCTCACCACTGTAGTATAACTCAGGTCCATCATGTATGTTAGTGTCTCCAGAATTGTCTTTCATTATGTTTCCTTTCTCTGTTTACTCCAGTTTGTAAACCTTATTTTATGGTATCCAGGGATATGCCCTTCTGTCTTTCTGACCCAGTCTTCCCTTTACACTTTGCCTAGTTTATCCCTTTTTATCCTTCAGAATAAAAGTCAAGATTCCCTTACTTGGGAAAGTATTTATTCCCTAATGCTTCCCTGGAACCAGAGAGGTTTTTGAAGGAAAAACAAAACAACAATCCTTTTATGGCATCTCTTTGCTTTCGGCATAAAGCAAGATCCCACTTGGTCTGGCCTTCTGTCTGCATCTGTAAATTATTTATGTGTTATCTGTTGTTAAAATCCCTGATGTTTGAATTGATTCTCTTTCTTCTAGTGGACCTCTATTAAAAACAAACAAAACCAACCTACCGAAAACTACTTGTTAACAAAGCAGAAAGATATTGTTTGATTGGTCTGATCACCTTAAAACAGTAGGGCTTAACAGGGATGAAAATCAGTGTTAATTGGATATTACGGATTTATTTTTAATGATTCTCGGTTTTATTTAAAAAATAAAAAGCATGCATACAGTGAAATATAAAACTATGTCTTTAAATAGGTTTGCTATCATTTAAAAGTTATTAGACTGTTTTATCACTTTCAGGTTTATAGAAAAATTGAGTAGAAAAGCATTGTGCTTTTGTGTTATATCTAAAAAGTCATCAAACCCAAGCTTACCTAGATTTTCCCCTGTGTTAGTTTCTAAGAGTTTTATAACTTTGCATCTTACATTTAGGTCTGTGATCCATTTTGAGTTAATTTTTGTGGAAGGTGTAAGGTCTGTAGATTTCTTTTTCTTTCTTTCGTACACGAATGTCCATTTGTTTCAGCACTATTTGTTGAAAAGGCTGATCTCTTCATTGAATTAATTCCCTTTGCTCTTTTGTCAAAAGATTACTTGACTATTTGTGTGTGGGTTTACTTCTGGAATCTCTTCCATTGATCTATTCTTTTACCGATACCACACTGTCTTGATTACTGTAGATTTATAGTAACTAGTGAAGTTGAATGGAGGGTGTCAGTCTTTTAACTTTGTTCGTCAATATTGTGTTGGTTATTCTGGATCTTTCGCCTTTCCATATAAACTTAAGAATTCATTTGTTGATATCCACAAAATAACTTGCTGAGACTTTAAATGGCATTGCATTGATCCTATAGATCAAGTTTGGAAGAACTGACACCTTGACAATACTGAGTTTTCCAATCCATATGTGGAATACTTCCATTTAATTTGGGTCTTTGAGTTCTTTCATCAGAGTTGTGTAATTTTCCTCATAGATCCTGTACATAATTAGATTTATACCTGTGTATTTCATTTTTTGAATACTTGTATGCAGAACTGTGGATTGGGAGGGAGGGTTGTCTGTAAAGTTATACGCTGATTTTTAACTAGGCAGGGGTTGGCGCCCCTAACCCCATATTACAGTTGTTCCAGGGTCAACTGTAATATGTACAACACAATATGATAACCAAAGCAAGAAGCTGGGAAAGAGGATAGTAGTGGAAACTTTAGGTATGAGAAAGAATAGCAGAATTTTGTGCTTTTGAGGAGATGAGACTGTCACCGAGTAAATGGACACCAATAATAAGTATATAAAATAGTGTCCTGGGAGTTCCTGGCGGTCCAGTGGTAAGGACTCGGTACTTTCACTGCCGTGGGCCTGGGTTCAATCCCTGGGGACTAAGATCCTGCAAACCATGCAGCATGGCCAAAAATAAAATAGTGTCTTGCCACATGGTTCATCCAAAGGTTCTTTAAATTTCAGCTTAAGCTTCCGTGGATAGCCTTTTCTCTCTAAACTGCTCTGAATTAGGTCATAGTTTTTCAGCATCTCCCCACCTCTTATTCTTTCTCATGGAACCCATTGTTTCATTGTGTTACTTTTATTCTTTACTTTTTAAAAAGTAATAATTTTCGTAGCATTTATCACAGTTTGTAATTTTTTAAAACTTTATTTAGTTTGTTTATTTACTACACAGTAAACTCCATGAAGAAAGGAACCATGTTTTTTTTAAATTTAATTTAATTTATTTTTTTATACAACAGGTTCTTATTAGTTACCTATTTTAAACATATTAGCGTATATATGTCAGTCCCAGTCTCCCAGTTCATCCCACCCCCAACCCCCACTTTCCTCCCTTGGTGTCCATACGTTTGTTCTCTGCATCTGTCTCTCTATTTCTGCTTTGCAAACCGAAGAAAGGAACCATGTTTTTGTATGCCCAGTGCCTAACATGTATTAAGATGCTCAGTCCTAACTTGTTGAGAAATGAATGAATATCTTTATAAACGTACATATACACGTGAGTACCAAGGAATGCAAAGTAAGAAAGTTATAAAAATCTATTATAGTCAGTCTTAAACTCTTCAATAGAGTTGAGGGGTGTTTTCACCTAGATTTTGAAGGAAGTGATAGGCATGAGTTGAAGTTTTTGAGGGAATGTTCCAAATTTGGAGGAGGAAAAGAGTGGCAAGATTATTTGGGGAAATTAGTAAAATAATGTTGGCAAGTGTTGATAACTACTTTGTAGATTAGCAATGATTATATAAATATGGAGAAAGCTACTAGATGCTGGGAAAAAAATCTTAAGAGTTAAGGGTAGGCAGATAGTGTGGAATTCCAGAAAATGCAGAGAACAGGAATAATATGGTGACAGTAGTTAGAAAAGGATGCTTTAGGCAGTGGTCTTGTAGTAAGACACCTAAGGCATGGAGATAAGTGATGAAAGCAGTTAGTGCTCCTCATTCTCTTTAATTCTGCATTTCAGAGTTCCAAGGTCCTGAGGTGATAGGGAATTTGCAAGTTTTATAGGCTATTACAGTTGGATTTCTTTGTAGTGAAATTTTCTTGTTCCACAGCTCTTGGATAAGCACAAGAATACAGAGAGCATGGTAGAGCTTCTGGACTTGTATCAGATGGAGGATGAAGCCTACAGCAGCCTTGCAGAAGCCACAACTGAACTCTATCAGTATTTACTACAGCCATTCCGAGACATGCGAGAACTTGCCATGCTACGAAGACAGCAGATCAAGGTATTTTTTTTTTTAATCTAAATAGTAACCTGCCTGTTTCATAGTTCTCAGCGTGGCTGGCTATACATTTTAATTATTAGAGGAGCTTTTATAAATGTAGATATCTGATCCATTGTCCCCAGAGATTCTAGTTTGGTAGTTTTGTGATACATAGAGCCTGAACACCTCATTTTAAAAGCATCTGAAAAGGTGACTTTGCTGAGTAGCCAGGGCTGAGAAAAACCTTGGAAATTTGTAAGTACATTGAGATTCCCATTTTCCCCCCTTTCCTGTGCTTTTTTTCCCCTCTCCATCTACTCCCGTCTCCCTTCTAATGTTTTGGGTATTATCTAGTCTTAGACTTCTTTAGCAGGAGTTTTGAGAACATTTGTTTTGGGAAGACCTTGTTTTGCAAGTTACAAGTTATTAATGGTACAGCTTTAAAATTCATGACATTTGACTTTTGTGTGTAAAATATATATTACATTTTTTGAGGCAAGTGTTAAGGGTTTGGTTTTATAGCTGACCTCAAATCAATGTTGCTGTGTTTAATTCACATGGAAATATTGCTGAACTAGGATATTAAAAAACTGTGCATTAATGCGTGAATTTGGAACATTATTTACGAAATTTATATCTGGGAAATTGCCACTTATTCTGAAAACTTTATGCTTGGGGGCAAGAATGAGTAGTATAATATTTGAAAAATTATTACAAGGTAAAGCATGTTTGTGTGTCTTTTTCTCTTTACTAATGAGGCAAGATATGGAGCAGCACAGACTGTCACATAATTGATACACTCTTCTTTATTAATACTTTTGAAAAATATTGGGTTGTTAAGTCAGTTTTATCATAAACTTGGCATTTTGGGTAAAATGGTAACTAGTAACTAAGAATTTTTAGACACTACAGTGTCCTCCAATTTTAAAAAATGAACTATAGATATTTGTCCATTGAAAACTTGACTGGAAGGCTAGGGATGAACTGGATGATATACATGGAGGCCCCATCTACTTCTAAACTAGGCTGCAGTGTTTAGCTGAGATAATCTATATACAGCTTAACATTGATTATCAGAATCTGTGTGAATTTTTGCTTTCGTATTATATCATGGTTTGTATTGAGTATTAACATTAGCAAATGGATTGAACCTTCTTGTCAGGCTGTATTGTCCACTCGCGTCACTTATTACTCCATTTTTTTCCCCTGGGAAGCAGAGTATAGGTGAGGAGGAACAGACAACATATTTCTTAAACTGTTAACATTTTCAAAGGTAAAAATCGTATTTTACTGCATTGCCCCTCAAATGCCCCATCAACTATGATGATGAGCTAGTAAGAGAACATGAACAAATTTGTGCCAAAAAATTCTACAACTTAGATGAAATGGATACACTTCTTAGAGAAATGCAAATTGTCAAAATAGAGTCAAGAAAAAATAGAAAAAATTTGGTAGCTCTATATTAACAAAGTTGAATTCATAATTTAAAACCTTCTCACAAAGAAAACTCCAGGGCCAGGTAAAGGATCATTGGAGGATTTAAAAGAGGGAACACTTCCCAACTCATTTTTGAGGCCAGCATTATCCAAATCAAATGACATTATAGAAAAAAAGAAAACTACAGATAAACATCCCTCATGAATGTAGATGCAATAATCCTTAACATAATATTGAAAAATAGGATTCAGTAATATACTGTGATTAGGGTTTATCTTAGTAAGGCAAGATTGGTTTAACATTTCAAAAACTAATCAATGTAACTTACCATATTATTGATAAAGGAAAAAAAATCAATATGTCTGGGTGCAGAAATGCACCTGATAAAAAGTTCATTGCCCATCCATGGTAAAATCTCAGCAACCTGGGAAAAGAAGGGAACTTCTTTGAGCTGATAAAGGGTATGTATGGAAAGCCTATCTAACATCATACATGATGGTGAATGACTGAATTCTTCCCCCACTAAGATTGGTAACTAGGTAAGATTGTCTGCTCCCACAACTTTTATTCAGTATTTCTCTGGAGTTTGTCGCCAGTTCAGTAAGGCAAGGAAAAAATAAAAGGCATATATAAATTAGAAAAAAAGTAAAGCTTTCTTTATTTGTAGATCATGTGATCACACATGTAAAAAAAAATTAAGAATCTAAAAGAGCTACTGGAAATAATCTGTAAGTTTAGTTACAAGGTCAGTATTAAAGATTCAGTTGCATTTTCTATCTTCCAGAAATGAAGTTGAAATCAAAATTTTTTAAATGCCTTTTACATTAGCATCTCTGAACATGAAATGTTTAGGGATAAATTTTATAAAATATATGAAAGGACTATATACTGAAAAATTATAAGACTTTACTGAGAAAAATTAAAGCATACCTAAATAAATGGGAGATAGACCATGTTAATAGATTGGAAGATAATCTATTAACAGTAATCAATAATGTTTAGATGTCAGTTATCAACTGATCTGTAGATTCAAATTAATATTCCAGTAGGGTGTTTTTTTTTTTTTAAACTAACCAGCCAATTATAAAATAGCTAGAGAAATCCAGACATTGTGGTGATAGTATAGGATAGATGTGTAAATGAATGGAACTAAACAGAATCCAGAAATAAACCTGTGGTTATATAGTCAATTAGTTTTCTGCAAAGGTGACAAGGCAATTCAGTGTGGGGAAAGAATAGTCTCATCAACACATGGTGCTAGAAGTGTATACCCATATAGAAATAATGAAGTCCAGGCTTCCTTATCTTATACCATACACAAAAATTAATTTGAAATACATCTTAGACCCAAACATAAAGCTCATAGTATAAAACTTTTATAACAAAACTAGGAAGTTTTGACAATCTTTCAGAAGGAAAGGCAAAGGTTTTTTAGATAGGATGCAGAAAACTTCAGCCAAAAACTAAAAAAAAAAAAAAAAGATAAAATTGGACTTCACTAAAATTAAAATTAAATACTTTTGCTATTTTAAAGATTAAGAAAATGAGGAGGCAGGCCACACACTGAGAGAAAATAACTTGTAGTACATCTGAAAAAGGAACTGTACAACTCAGTAAGACAAAACCCCAAAATTTTCAATATGAGCTAGATATTTTAAAAGACACAAAGAAATGGCTAATAATCACATGTGAAGATGCTCAACATACTCATCTAGGAAATCCAAATTGGTACCACAGTGAGATACTATTACACACCCATTGAAGTGAGTACAGTGAAAAAATTCTGGCCCTCCCAAGGGCTAGTGAGGATGTAGAGTAACTGGAATTTTCATACATTGCTAACAGAATTTTAAAGTGGTACAACCACTTTGGAAAACAGTTCGGCACTTTCTTCAAAAGTTAAACATATATGGTTGATCTTTGAACAACCCTTGGGTGTGGTTCCAGGACCTGGACCCACCAATGATACCAAAATTTTCAGATGCTTAAGTCCCAAAGTGGCTTTCCAGATCGTGGTTCCCCATCCGTGGATTCAACCAACAGCAGATCTTGTAGCACTGTAATACTTACGGGGAAAAAAATCTGCATGTAAGTGGACTCATGCAGTTCAAATCCATATTGTTCAAGGGTCAACTGTACAATACCTTACAACTCAACTGTTTGTCTCTTAGCTACTTGTACAAGAGAAACAAAAACATCTGTTCACAAAAAAGACTTACATACCGGTGTGCGTGCCAACTGTATTCCCGGTAGCCCCAAACTGGGACAACCCAAATTACCATACACAGGTGAATGGATAAACAAAATGTGATATTTCCATATAGTAGAATAATATTCAGCAAAGCAAAGGAATTAACCATTGATAGACACAACAACACAGACACATGTCAAAGTCATGCTAAGTTGAAGCCATATACAGGAGGGTATATACCCTCCTGTATATGTGTGAAGGTATGGATGGCAAAGCAGTACGAGAAGGTATGGATGGCAAAGTAGTACAAGAATATTTTGGAGGTGATGGAAATGTTTTATATCATGATTGTAGTGGTTGTTTCTTGGGTGTATACAGCAATCAAAACATCAAATTGAGCACTTTAGATGGATTCACTTGAACATAGTGTATGTAAATTAAATCCTGATTAAATAGCTTATAAAAAATTGTGCTGAGCAAAAGATGCCAGACAAAGAGTATAAACTGTGCCTCCATTTACATGGAATTCTAGAAGATTGTCCTAAACAGCTGTTGCCTGGGGTGGGGCCGGGGAGATCCACTGAGAGGAAGCAGATGTAACAGAATCCTTTGGGGAGATTGATGTGCTTTAAATCTTGATTATGGTGCCTGTTATCATGGGTATATATATTTGTCAAAATTTACACTTAAAACAGGTACATTTTGTTGTATGTAAATTATAAGTCAGATGATTTTTTAAAAGAAAAATGAGCAGTATGTACAAGTTTATGTAGAGATGCATTATGAGGTGATCACCATTGCCTGAAGATACATGGAAAAAGGGGGATTATCAGGCTTCACCACTGAAGAATAAGAATTCAGTAGGAAGTGAGTACGTATGTCTGTATTGGAGATTGGAATTGAGAATATTCCAGATAGGTATATAAGAACAGGAATGGTATAGTGAACAGGCATAATACTAGGGCTTTTAGTCACAATAAGTTATTCAAACATTACTGAGTCACCAACCCAGCACCATGAGTGGAGGCCAGTAAGTGGCATGGCTGGGATTGAAACACATGTTTGGCTGCAAAGCCTGCTTTTTTAGTTATACCACAGGGTGTGAATTGTTTGATATGCCTCAGTCTAAGGATTTGTAGGAGAGGAATGATGGTCAGGGGCTAGAATGCTATCTCATCCTATGGAATTTGACTTTTATTCTTTAGCCTCTTTAAAATACACACCCCTTTCGGAAGCTCCCAGACTCTAATACACTGGTTCTTAAAATGTGACCCCCAGACGAGGAGCATCAGTATCACCTAGAACCTTGTTAGAAATACATATTCTTAGGCCTCACCTCAGATCTCCTTTGCTGAAACTAGGGAGAAGCTCAGCAATCTTTGTTTTAACAAGTCTTCCCGGTAATTCTGATATGAAGTTTGAGAACCACGTGTCTAATAAAATTTGAAACAGCTAAGGGATGGAGCACACTAAATTCAAAGTTACATTCTCTCTGGGCCCCAGTTTTTTCATCCATAAAATGAGATTTAAACTAGATGATCCTTGGGGAATTCCCTGGTGGTCCAGTGGTTAGGACTTTCACTGCCGGGGCCCAGGTTCAATCCCTAGTCGGGGAACTAAGATCCTGCAGGCTGCGTGGCATGACCAAAAAAAAAGCTTAAATAAATAAATAAAAATAAATAAACTAGAAGATCCTCTCTAGATTTTTAGGCCCAGTGTCTTAATGAGTCAGGGTTAGTTAGCGAGTTGACCTACTGGTAGTCTTCCTGGATTAACTATAAGCACTTCAGACACATTGTCCAACTTATTTCTAATGACTTGCTGAAAGTACATAAGCTAGAAACTAGAAGACACCCTCAGCTTTTCCCTCCCCTTTGTAGCCAGTCATGTCATTTTGCAATTCAGTTGTCTTCTAGTTGAAACTTGAATGTACTCTTCTTCCTCCACCCTTCCCCAGGACCAAGCAAATCTATAGGTGTCTTTGTGTGAAATAGAAAAAGTCACCCACCTCCACCCTTATTCCAGCAGACAAATGGGCATATGCAGCAGTACACATGGCTTGGCAAACCCCCCTGGTTTTGTGCAGGGTGCAATTTTTACACCATTGGACCACTATATACTTTACCACGCACACTATGAAATATATAGTGCTACCACTGTACATTAAGGTACTTATCTGTTACCTCAACTATTTTTTCTTTTGGTTTCCTTGTCTTTAGATGTCTCTTACCTTCAAAAAATGCCTCATTTCACACTCTTTCCTGGGAATAGTACACTTAATATTTGCTTTGAATGTAAAAATGCATGAAATAGATGATGCCAAGTCTAATCATGTCATTCTCTTAATCAAGAGTCACCTTCTGATGACTCCTGGGCCTGGAAAATTCACATTAAGGTCTCTACTACATCAGTATATTGACAAGTTTATCTTGACATTTGTTTCACCTAAGAATTGGAATTTTTTTTAAATTACAATCTCAGCAATAGACAGAAGTAACACTTCAGCTTCTCATATAAAACCCAGTATCCAAGCTAGTGATGTACTTTATAATAAGTATTTCCTTGCCAAGAAATTTGTGTTTATAAACTAGTCTCACTATCCTAGCTACCTAAACTGACACATTTTTTTCCATCTTAAAAACAGATACTGTTTTCTTTCTAGCCCTAAAATTGAAAACAGAGGTGTCATTGTTTTTAGCACATGATCCAGCTGACCAGTGCTGTACATCTTCAAATTTGCCAAGTTAGGAAGAGAACTCAGTATCCTAGCTTAATGTCTTAGGTACAGTAAACTGTAATCATGTTTTTAAACAGTTGGCTGCAGCATTAGCTACTGAGTTTCAGAAGTCAGTTAAAAAACCAGCATTTAAGCATAGCATGTTTGTTTTCTGTATATTTGAATATACATGTACAATGAAGGTAAAAATAATCCAACAACAAAGAACAAGTTATCGCCAAATAATTACCACCAGATTTTTTATATTAGTTTTTCTCTTCAAAAGGCCATAATGCAAGGTTTCTCATTTCTGTACAGTGTTTAACTATGAAAGTGAAAAGGGTTTCTATCTTCATGATCTGAGTTAAGATTTTTGAATTTTGAGCACTGCCTGTTCTGGTTATTACATTTCTATTCCATAGTTGTGTCTGTTGGTCTGACCAGAAGATCAAATCAGTTATTTCAACAGAGGGAATTTTAAGAACCAGGTATAAAGTTGTTAACAAGGTAGATAAGAAGGCAACTCTAAGATATCAGAGTTAATTGCAAAAGCAGCCGCCACTCCTAGGATCGGGGGTTACAAAGGGAAGAGGTGGTAATTATTAAAGGATAGGACCTGTGGAGCTGACCTCTGAGAAAGAAGACATTGCTCTTCTAGTGCTGGTGTGTTTGATCTCAATGGAGAGAACCAGATCTCTGGGGATAGGGCAGTGGTGGACAGGTGCTGGTTTGTCTTGGGCACACAAATGAGGTCAGTTCTGCGAAGGTTAAAAAACTGCAAACTCGATTCTGTTAACTCCTTTAAGAAGGTACTGCAGATGCTGGGATGAAGAAGCGAGTCTGGGATGACGATCACAGGAACAGCAAACAGGAAAGTCAAGTGATACAGATAGGAAGAAGCAAATCTTCTCTTCCCTTCAACTCTGAAATCTCCTCCAACCCTTTCTGTTGGCAAAGGCTAAATGTGGTTTTCAGAGCCTGAACCCTAGCATCACAAGGCAGAAGGTTGAACTTGGGAGTTGATAGAATCTAAATACATTTTGACTTTCAAAGTCAGGGAAAAAACTTAGCTAACCTAGCTTATGGTCTTAGGTATAATAAACATACAGAGTTTAATCATGTCATTGAAAAGGACTTCCATCATAACGTGCCGAGTAAGAATTTAAATTTTTGCTACATTTTATTAAATTTATCATAATATCAATTTATTAAATTTCTTTTTCATACTTGTGAACACTAATCTTTTGCTTTTTAACTTGTTTTAAAAATCAGAGGCAATCACAACAAATGAAAGCACGAAACCTTGATGGTTTTATTACAGAAAACAAGTTTTCTAAAACCTTAAATGTAAACTGAAGTCTAAATATGCCACTTATTGCTGAGAATCCCTCAGTGGTTTCCAGTTACCTGTCCTATGCAGTACAAACTCCTCAGCCTCCTCATAGTGATCATAACCTACTTTTCTAGTCTTATCTCCCACTACCTTCATCTGTTTTACCTAAACTCCAGCTAGGCTGGACTGCTCTCTGTCCTTTACCATGCATTGAACTTACTTGCCTCAAGGCTTTTGTTCAGGTTAATTCTTACCTACAGCATCCCTTTTGGGTGGTTCTCTTTTCCCATATGCTCCCCATGTAACTGTCAAAATCCTACCCCTCCTTCAAAGCCCTCTGCAATTAATGGGCCTCAATAAAGTTTGTCCTTATCTAAACAGCTAAATGTGTTCAAAGATTATGGTATCATAAAATACTTCCAGAAAAGGTTTTAATCAATTTATAGTTCCACCAGCAGTATATTATGTGTGCCTGTTTCACCGTGACTTCACTAACCTTGGTTAGTATTGTTTTTAATATTTGCTTAATGAGTCTTCCTACGATAAATGGTTTGTCACCCTACCATCTAAAAACAGCTGTCTTGTGTCTTCTCTCCTCCTGTCTCCTCTACCAATTTATTTTTAACTGGATTCTTTCTTTCTTTTTTAAATTTTTATATTATTTTGGATTATAGTTGATTTACAGTGTTCTGTTACTTTCAGATGTACAGCAAAGTGATTCAGTTATACATATACATAATTCTTTTTCAGATTCTTTTCATAACTGGGTTCTTTCTTCACAGGGGAAGACATAGGTTCTCCCTCTCAACCTGCTCTGTGATCTCCCATTAAAATAAAGCAGAGTGCCTACCCTTAAGCCTTATCCTCTTCTCCACCCTTTTCCCCTCTGTTCACTCACACAGATTTCTCAAAAGAGTATTATACATGTGTCTACATTTCTCTCCTCATTAAAAACATGTATGGAAGTGAATTTTTATTCACTCATTCAGGAAATATTGTAGGTTACCTAGTTCATGCCTGGCAGTGTGCTAGTGAAAAGCAAGCAAGCAGAGATAAAAACCACTTGTGCATTCTCTGCCCTCATGGAACATTCAGAGCAGAAAGCAGGTGATATAAAATAATATGGGGCTTCCCTGGTGGCGCAGTGGTTGAGAATCTGCCTGCTAATGCAGGGGACACGGGTTCGAGCCCTGGTCTGGGAAGATCCCACATGCCACGGAGCAGCTGGGCCTGTGAGCCACAATTGCTGAGCCTGCGCGTCTGGAGCCTGTGCCCCGCGACGGGAGGGGCCGCGATAGAGAAAGGCCCGCGCACCGCGATGAAGAGCGGTCCCCGCACCGCGATGAAGAGTGGCCCCCGCTTGCCGCAACTGGAGAAAGCCCTCGCACGAACCGAAGACCCAACACAGCCAAAAATAAATAAATAAATAAATAAATAAATAAATAAATAAGAAAATCCTTTTAAAAAAAAAATAATAATATGAAGTATGATTGTGATAAGACTTAAGAATGAAGGCTATTTGTTAGATTGAAGAGCTTATACTGCCTATAACGGTGAGTCAGGGACGACATCCATGAACCAGTTAATTGAACTGAGGTCTGAAGATATGGTGGGAATTAATAGGCAAAAGGAATTTGCCTGTACTGCAGAACTGTTGTCGCCAAGTTCATGCTGTTAGGTCCATGGATACTTGTTGTGTATCTACTTGACCCCTAAGCAGTGTTTGATAGTGTTGATTTCTCCTCCATTGAATCTTGCTACTTATATGATTACAGTTCCTTACATGAACTCATTCACTGTTGTTGCTTTAAATGTCTTCTAGTGTGTCAGGGGTACTCAAGCTTATATCTCTGGGTATGACTTGCGAAGTTAAACTTAGCATGCAAAATGAAATCCTTGGCAATTCCATGTACATATTTTTTCCCAGTAACCCTAGGATCATTCTGGACCTCTTCCTCTACCTTGCCACTGTCCCCTTAACATTGCTAATTAATTGTTCTGTGTGTGCTGAGCACTACAGTGAGTGCTCATATGTTTTTCCCTCTTTCTGGAAGACTTCATTTGCTTAAGGAGCAGTATATTGTTGCTTCAAGACTAAATCAACTGTTTTAGACTGTTCCTTTGACTTCTATTTATTGTACTGTTTAGAGACTATGACCTGCATTATTTCTACTTTTGAAATTCATTATAATTTTTTAGTGGTGTATGATAAATTACTTGATCAGTTTTTTTTTTAAGTGTGCCAGGGGTGGGTTAACATTTTTCTCTATAATATTTTTTCCCCATCATCCTAATATGGTGTTATTGTTTAAGTTTTAAGTCTCTTACTCAGTATGTGGTAAAGCAGTACAGAGGGTCTATTGCTGTTCTTCCTGGACTGTACCTTTCTTCCATATTAACATACTGGTTTAGCACTTTTCTATACTTTAATATTGATATTGTTACTTCTGTGACATTCACTTGGCACACCTCTGTCCATCATTTGATTTTCAACTTTCCTTTGTCCTTTTGTTTTAGTTGTGACTCTTATAAATAATACATAGCCAGTTTTTCTGTTACTTATATCCAGAGTCCTTCAGTAGGCAGATAGGCTGATTTTTATATATTGTCTATCTTATTTTATTTATTTATGTCAATGATTAAATAAGCATTTTATTGGCACAAATAATTCTTAACCTGAAAATACAATTATCATAAAGGAGGAAATAAGTTTCTCATCCCAGTACTTGAAAGTAATCAGTCTTAAACATTTTGTTATATGTCCTTTATTTATATATAGAAGAGGGAAGGATGAAGAAGAAGATAGAGGAGGAAGGGGGAACAAATTTCTGCATCAACTATCTTCAACATTATTGTTAAATTAATTGTTTTGTAAATTGATAGCTTCTACTGCAGAGCAGGGAAAAACAAGTATTCTTTCTTTTAGTACCAAGCACAATGCCTGATATATAAACGTTCAGTAAATGTTAAAAGAGAGAAAGAAATGATCTTTTCCATTTTTCTTTTTTCTCTCTATAGATTTCTATAGAGAATGATTACCTGGGTCCCCGAAGAATTGAAAGTCTACAAAAAGAAGATGCTGATTGGCAACGGAAAGCTCATATGGCTGTGCTGTCCATTCAAGATCTTACTGTCAAATATTTTGAAATAACAGCTAAAGCTCAAAAAGGTGAGTTTCCCAGTAGAATTATTTTTGTTAGGTATTTTCAAAATGGATGGAGGTATTTTCAAAAATGAGTGGTTTAAGTATTTTATGTTCGAAATAGTTATATAGAAAAGAATTAAAGACCACTCATAATCCTAGCAGTTAAAGAAGACCACTATTAACAAGTTAAGGTATATCCTTTCAGTCTTCTCTAGGCATATGTGTTTACATATAGCCCACCTTTAAAAAAATTAAAAGTGATGGGTATTAGTATAGCATAATTCAATTCCGACAATAATTGTTCACAGTTACAGACGTCATAGCTTAAAGGCCCAGTCACCAACAAGACTCCCTGCCCTTCAGACACTACTTGCAAATTTGGGGTGTCCTTAGGCCATCTGTACGTCTAACCAACTGGCTACAAATTTGGGGTTCCTATAACCCTTTTAGGTTCAAAAATTCACTACAGTGACTTGCAGAACTCAGGAAAACACATACTTACCATTACAATTTATAAAGGATACAAATCAAGCCAAATGAAGAGATACATCTGGCAAGGTCTGTCTGGCAAGGTCCATTCCTTCCAACTCCCTTCCATAGGAGGCCACAGAAATCGTTCCATCACTCCCTGAGAAGCAGTTTAAATTATTCATTATTTTAATAATCTCTCTGTATACCTGGCATTAAAGTAGTTATTCAGGTTATTCTTTCAGCAAATCCACGTTTCCTTAAAAGTTTCACTCGAAGCAATTGTGCTGAATGAGAATACTTTCCTTTATTCCTCAGCCTCATTTGGCATTGTCATTTAAAAAACAAAAACAAAAAAACCAGTTTAATAGATGAAAAGTAGCACCATGTTTTTAAAATTTGCATTTCTTTGGTTATTACTGAGTGTTCATCTTTTTTGTTTTCATGTAATAATTGGTATTTGCATATCCCTTCCTTTTTTCCCAGTTACTGTCTTCTGCCTATTTTTCTATTGGGCTATTTTCCCCCTATTGATCTATATAAGATCTCCTTGTATTATCTATATATTAGAAGAGGAGTAAAATAGGCCTTTATTTCCTTCCTTATGCAAAGCCAGGTGTAGCCCAATTTTACTGCTTAGTTTTTAAAAACATCTTAAATGGGCCCTTTTCTGACAGGTATATGTATGTTAGAACATTAAGGTTTTTAAAACAAATTTAACATGATTCCGTGTAAACACCAGGACTGTTGCCTTCAGAGCTTTTTTACATATAATCATCACCATAGGATGTTATTACATGGTTGTTATCCTGTTAATGTTATCAGTCATCTTAGCAAGAATCTTTATTCTTGCCAGCAGAGGGAGAGAAGAATCTGTTTTCAAGGTGTTCCAATATTGTTCTAGGGGTATTCCGAGCATTCTGTATTCATAATTTTCTACATTATCTTCATATTCCTGAGCTGTTGGAAAATAACTCCAGGCGAAGTGAGCAGTAATTAGGCAGAAGAATACATTCTATCTAAAGATGTTGGAAGACAAAGTATTGACTAGCTCTTGTGGTAGGTAACAACCTGAGACTGAATTAGGGCAGGGAACTGCTCCACAGACACGGTCCTTAAGTGGGAAGCAAGAGATGAGGCTCCAGACTAGTTCTGATTATGCAGAATGTTTGACTATATGCTGTGATTACAAGTTCAGGTAAAAATGATAGAAGCAGCAGACTAGGTATTTAAGCAACTTGGGTACTAATATAACTCTCCTTTTATAGGTGTGTAACCTTGGTCTTAAGTCACCAAGTTTCACATATCTATGTTGAAGGTGTTGATAATGCATACCATGCCTATTCTATAGGATTGCTGGGCAGATAAATAGAACACTTGGAAAAAGCACTTTGAAATGAACACAACATCATATAAATATGAGTGATTGTGGTCGCGTGTGCATGAGGGAGAGAAGAAACAAAACAGACCATGTATTTGATTAATATTGCCATGTGAAGTGAGAGAAACATTTGAATATCTATTATTCTCTCATTTAATTTCCACAAGTCTTCCGAGGAGGTACTGTATTTCCTTATGTTTATCATTCAAGGGAATTTAGCCCAAGAACAGTTAAGTTTCTTCTGAAAGTTACATGTTGATGGGTAGAAGTGGGAATTTAACTCCAAGCTGTCTAACTCCACACCCCCTGCTGTTATTTTTTCCCCTGCAGTGCACTACTGTATTGATCTTATGGTTGCATAAATATTATCATACATTTTTAAAAGAGATTTAAAATGGCAGAATCATTTGATATGTAAGCAACAGAATTAGTTATTATTTGTTAGAAACCCTAAAATAAAGGATCAGATCAATATTCAAATATGTTAGCATTTAAAGGCCAAAGAAAAACCAGAGAAACCAAAAGAACTATATTGAGAGGAGATTCTGAGTGAGTAGATTGCTCATTTGTCATAAGAACTCAACAGATTTTTAAGACTAAATCAAGAAATGGTAACGTTCTTGAATGGAGGTAACTACCCAGGAGCAGGTTCCAAGTTGGTTGCATTTAGGCATTGGGACTAAGGGTGGGGGGAGAGCTGAGCATGAGAAACTGCTCTTTTCCACTATCAGCGTCTCTGTACAGTTTTAATTTTCAAGTATGTACTCGTATTATTGTAAAAAAATTAAAATTCTGAGACAAATGTTACTGAGATACTTCTTGCAAAGAGGGTTATGATATAGTAGCATTACAAAAGTATTAATCACTTACCTCTGAACGTAGTAAAGAAACTACTAGAGAATGTACACTGATCTAAAGACTACATTAGGTACTGCGTAATCAGATTGCCTGACTCTTTTATGATAGTTAAAGCATGTCTGACCTATTAGGCATAAGGGCCATAAGGATGGTTGGGTTCATTTGTATAAGGACCCAAGATGAGCCAGCACCATGCTGTTATCAGTGATAAACTTCTTTAACTGGAAGATACTAGGTGTTTGATTGTCAAGAAATGTTTCTTGAATGAGGCCTCTATTGTGGCAAACTAAAAAGTTCTTCCTTTTTTTGTGTGGTGGCAAGGAGAAGTTGGGTGTCTTCCTTGTGGCTTAGTTAGTTAAGCCCAGCACTAACTGATTCTGCTCCAGCACTAACCTTAGCAGAATCAGCTCCATGCTAATGTCTAGGATTTATTTCATCCTATGTCATATCGTTAAAATACTTTTGGAGAACTCAAAAGTACATGAATTTAAATAATTTTTAAATACCGTTTAATAGTTATGGTTCTGCTTTCAACTAATATACCTAGGAAAAAGTATAAACCGTCACAGAATAAAGTTTTATAGAAACTTAGAAATTTAATAACACTGGACAATGTGAAAAGAATATTTTTTAAAGTAAGTTTTAAAATTAACCTGAAAACTCAGTTTCATCTTCAGAAAGTTATTTCTGAGAATGATTATTTAAAATTCTTATTGGAGACATTAGAGAGAATCTAAGATACTGTTGAATTATATTTTAGAGCTGTTATAGGTAATTTATCATGAGGGTAGGATTTGTGTGTTTATCTTTGAGTGTGTGATCAGTGGAATCTAAGACTTTCAATTCTTTAGTATCAAGTTGTTTCATGTCTTAATGTCTCAATGTCTTTTTAAAAATTATCAATAGCTGTGTACGATCGAATGCGAGCAGATCAGAAGAAATTTGGTAAAGCATCATGGGCAGCAGCCGCTGAACGTATGGAAAAACTCCAGTATGCAGTTTCTAAGGAGACTCTGCAGATGATGAGAGCTAAAGAGATCTGTTTGGAACAGAGGAAACATGCACTAAAAGAAGAGGTAACAAAAGCCATGAGAAAAATATATTTAAAAATTTTTTTAAATAAGATGTGCTATTTGACTTTTTTTTGGTATAAGACTTACATTTTTCTGACTCTACAGGCAGTTGTTAATTTTGCACTATCTCCATGAGATGATGATAACTTTTCACCATGGGGCCTCTGATAGGAGAGTTAGAGTTATGGCATTTTCACAGCATGCCAGCATGACTGTAGGCAGCAACTGTTAAAAGAAAAAGGAGCACTCGTTTCCTATCTCCCCTTCGGTCCTCCCCACACCTAGGCAACTATTTTCTGTCTCTATAGATTTACTATTCTGGACATTTCATATAAATGGACTCATAAAAGATGCGATTTTTTTAATGCTTTTTCCCCCTCGTAGTGTAATGTTTTCAAGGTGCATCCATATTGTAGCATGCATCACTACTTAATTTACTTTTTTTGGCCAAATGATACACACCACATTTTATGCATTCATCAGTTGATGAACTTTTGGGTTCTTTCTACTTTTGGAGCTTTACTAATAAAGCTGCTATGAACATCCATGTGCAAGGTTTTCATTTATCTTGGCGTGAAATGCTATTTAACCTATTGAGGAACTGTCAGACTGTTTTCCAAAGCAGCTGTACCATTTACATTCCCACCAGCAGTGTACAAAGGATAGAATTTCTCCACATCTTTCTTTACATTATCACTAAACACTGTCTTTTTTATTATAGGCACCGTGGTGGGTGTGAAGTGGTATCTCGTGGCTTTGATTTGCCTTTCTCTGATGGCATTTATGTCCAGTATCTTTCCATGTGCTTCTTGGCCACTTATATATCTTCTTTGGAGAAGTGTCTATTCAGGTCATTTGCCCATTAAAAATTGTTTTTTTTGTGGGGGAGCTGTGCTGCTAGGCTTGCGGGATCCACTGGACTGCCGGGGAACTCCCTAAAATTGGGTTTTTTTAAATCACTGAATTGAAAGAGTTCTTTACATATTCCAGATACAAGTCTTATCAAATATATGATTTGCAAATATTTGCTCCCATTCTGTGGCTTGACCATATTGGCTTCTAAATACATTGAGTATGTATTTGTGAAAGTTGTATATTCTCTACAGAAGAACAAAATGTCATCACTGCTTTTATTAATACAGCTTTATGTAAAATATATTGTTCTACGAATGTGCATATGCATGTCTAACTCTTGTTTAAAAAATAGTGTATGAGGTAATCTATAATATTTTAAGGGTACGATCTAGAAAGATCTTTTTGTTAATGGATTTTAAATTATGGATTTAGATTTGTTAATGGATTTATTTTTCCCTTACATTTTCTGATTTGCTACTATTGTTAAAGGAAAAATTAGAACTTGTTCTGAACTTTTCCACACTATTCAGAATCTCTTCACGGATTTCAGCTCCATCTCTCCTTCACCTGAGGCATTTGCACTCTAATCTTCTTTTCTAGTTAGCTTTCTCCTTTATGTTACTAGGTATCTGGAATTTTCTTAAGGTCTTGAACTTTAAAACTTGAAATGCTAGCATTTTATTGACTGAAATAGAGTGCCACTGTCTTCATCAGATTGACTAGCTTTATTCTAACCAGGATGAATTGTAATGACAACATAGGGTGCCTAAAAGAGCTGCTGAGGTAAGATTTATAACTATGTGCTATTGCAAGAACATTTCTTACTGGAATTGGTCTCCTATGGTAGAGGAAGGATGAGGCTGAAATGGGCCAGGGAGTCTGTCATGTTTATCTGTGGGGTCATTTTCCCTGGGGTTATCCTTAATAGTACCTTAATAGTCTGTATTTGAATGTTCTCGATTGTGTTTGAATTCTTCAAAGGATTTGGTAAAGCTGTCAGTTAGTCATTCTTGCCAGGTTTATGCCTGTTGAGTGATACAATATATGCATTGTGCTTTTTATATATATCTGTGATGATGACTGCACTAGTTTTATTAGCATTAATTTAACATGACCACATGACTCATGAGAAACAGACCAAATGGGATTTATTAAGCCCAGCCGAAACAAATCCCTTGCTTTATAGTACAGTACTACTCTGTGGTTTAAATTATGGGGAGACTTTTGTTCTTTAAAAAAAATGTTGATATGTCACATCTCCTTAGGTTATTTTAAAAACAAAAACGTCTTCCTGATGTGGCAGTGGTATTTGCCATGGTATAATGCTAAACATCAAACAATTTGTAAAGTGACGCTGAAACGTTAAATATCACCCAGGCAAGCAAAATTCTATTTGACTTAAAAAAATTTTAACCACACTTAGGAGTAAGTACTATTCCTTTTTAACCGAGTCTTGATTATCGTCATTCTCACCTCTTTTAAGTCACAGACTTTTGTCCCTTTATGAATTTGAAAGCTAGGAACACTACTCAGAGAAAAATATGCATGTACACACAGCTTTATACACAAATTTAGTAGGTTCTTAAATTATCTGTACATGAGCCTCTGATCCCACATTGTCTGCTGGTGTTCAGTTGCTTCATGGATTTATCCTGTCTGAGTAGTTAGTATTCATTTCTAATCATAACTTAATTTCTTGTTCTCTCAAACTAGATATGTTCTTATTTTTATTTTCAATGCAGATGCAGAGTTTGCAGGGCGGTACAGAAGCCATCGCTCAGTTGGATCAATTAGAAGCTGATTATTATGATCTGCAACTTCAGTTGTATGAAGTACAGTTTGAAATCTTAAAGTGTGAAGAGCTACTGTTGACAGCACAACTGGAAAGCATCAAAAGACTTATATCGGGTATGATGTGTGTCTAATACATAAGTCCACAAAAATACATTTGAATGAATGATGGAATTTCCCCATGTATTTGTTTGCATACATAGGGAAAATGTACATGGACACCAGTTTTATTTCTTCTGTTGAGGCTAAGAAAACTTAATGTAAAGTCAAACAAGTGATTTAGTAGATGTAGCAGTGCAACTATGTTATTCCTTCCTACTTACTTTGTAAGTAACTTGCTTTGTTGCTTCAGCCAGAATCTGTATTCTCAAATTTTTAATTTGGGAGACAAGGTTCTTGGCATTTTACATTGAGCACTTAACTATGTGCCAGACACTGGCACACACATTCCCCCTAAGAGGTATATTTCCTAATCACTCTTTTACAAAGGGGTAATGGCTTTGCCTGAGGTTATAGAATCAGTGAGTGGATCAGAGCCCTGTTCTGTCTGGCTCCGTAGCCCATGCTCTTAACCACTACCCCTTGTTGCTGTTTTGTAACAGAAAAGAGAGATGAAGTGGTATACTATGACACTTACGAAAGCATGGAGGCCATGCTGGAGAAGGAAGAGATGGCAGCGTCTGTGCATTTACAGAGAGAAGAGCTACAGAAACTTCAGCAGAAAGCACGGCAGCTGGAGGCAAGACGTGGACGGGTTTCAGCCAAGAAAGCATACCTCAGAAATAAAAAGGTATAATAGGTTACATATTTATTGAATATAACCTTAATTTTACATCTTGCTTTTATTCATTACTTAATCTTTGACCCATATCCAATAATTCTAACCCAATTTGTCACTAATGCACATACCTTTTAAAACTGAGTACGAGTTGTATCTTCTCAATACTTGGGCCATTATATTGACATTATATGGTTGTCTGAGCATTACTCTCTTAAACACATTGGAACAGCCAGTGGTGATATGCTGTTTGCCTCAGCCACCCAAAGGTGACTCTGATCATGACTACAGGATTCCATGTAATGCAATTCCCGGCTCCTTTTTATTTTAAGGAGGCCAGGGATGCTCTACAATTAAGTTGACTGGTTCTGACCTCAGTCTTCAAGGAAATTTTTATTTATATATAAAAGTGTGTACCAATTTAATCTATCTTCTTCACTCTTCATTCTTATATTAAACTAAATCTGAGGTAGGGAAACTCAGCCCTGTAGATTCTGCCCATTTACACCGCAGCTTCTGATCTGCTGTGACCTATCACAGCACACAGCCAAGGGTCTCTGAATGGTCTTACCCCCTGTCCTCCCCTTTCCCTGCCCCCAGACTCCCAAATCCAACGGCTTAGGTGACAGAACTGCAGAGGGAAGGAGGAATGACAAAAGAAGGCTGGAAAGAGAGGAACTTAGAAACACTGTTCTGAGAAGAAAGATCAGTCATACTTTACCAAAGATCAGAATGGCTCTCTTTGTAACAGCAGCCTACATTCCTTGTTGTCCGCATGTCAGCATCCCCAGGGTCACAGGCTCCGTGGTTAATCTGGCACCCACACTAGAATTTCATACCCAGGGGTAGTTCTCTGGCTATAAGTAAATCATGCCCTGCTTCTCCTGTTGAAAGAACAAAGATGGTCTCTGGCTGTGCCATGAGGACTTGAGGTCTATGCTTTGTGATTAAACTTTTCAAGAAGAATAATAGAAATAACATCGTTCTTTATGTATATTATCTTCTTTTATTCTCCCAGTAGCCAAAAAGCATTCTGATACTTGATTTGGTGGCAAACCCAGACCTGAACATTTCTTTGTCCTACTTACTTTGACTATTCATCTGTTTCGCTGCAAAAACATCAGTAATACTGCAAAAACATCAGTAATGCTTATTATGGGGTGTTGCGTCAGATCCTGCTGGAGTTACTGGGCAATAGATGGTGTATGCAACATATCACCTTTCTAAAATTAAAAAAAAAAATTAATTTTGAAACACATCTGAGTTCTGTTCTTGATAAGGAAGTGTAGACTTGTATCCTCATTTTATAACCAAGGGAACTAAGGCTTCCAGTCGTTAAATAAATTACCTAAGGAAAAGCAGCTAGTATGGGTCAAAGTAGGATACTATCCTAGGTCTGTGTAACTTGGAAGCCTGAGCCATTATATCACTACATCATGCCACTTTTCCCCCTTGGAGACTGCCTTGGACAGGTTCAATCCATGATCAATACTTGTTAGGCAGTAGAGTCAACACAGTGTGGGTAAAGATAGGAAGGAGATAAAAGAGCTGCTTTAAAATACAGCTTCCTGGCCTGAAAGGTTATTCATGTATGACTTAACAAGGTTATAAGACTAATCTTTTGGTATAGCTTTGAGAGTGTTAGAAACTAATGTTTATCTGGAGGACTTCTCCGGAAGGACCCAGAGAAAATGAAGACTTAGCTTGGTGCCAGTAGGAAGTTGCCAGATGATAGGGTATGTGTAAAGAGCACATATCTCTTAATATTATTTTCATGTAAATCTGTAGCATACTATTATTGTACTTTCTAGTCTTTAAGGTGTCTTTTTAGCTCTGAAGTCTATGATCAGAAGATTCAGATTTCATGATATTGTTTAAACCAATCCAGGCAAAATCATGTTCTTTACTTCATCAGAGAGCACTTAAGAAACAGAGTTTAAGTCAAGAGTTATGTGTCCTTTTTTGCTCAGACTAGTTTAAAGAGTACAATAATACTTAGAATCTTCTGGCCACAGTCTTCAGATTTGAAAGAAACTTTTGAGATTATCTAGGTACACCCCCCTTCCACTCTACCATGCCCCATTCCTTCCCTTCCAAAAAAAGGGAGAAATCAGGAATTCTACGGATGTTAAGTAGTTTAACAGAAGAGTCTTTTAAGATCCTAATTATTTGGCTTATGCTGCTTTGATATTCCAGATGAGAAACCAGAGGTGGCTTACTTGCTGTGTAGGTATATGTTAAGATTAAAATTTATCAAATTGAATTAGATTTTGAGTCTTTCAAGTTTCACTTATATTAAAACACATTTCATGTATTTATAGGAAATTTGTATTGCAAAACACAAAGAAAAATTCCAACAGCGCCTTCGGAGTGAAGATGAATATAGAACCCACCACACAGTACAACTAGTAAGTTTGCACTCTGGAAGACTTAGAATAAAACTTCGAATTTTACGTATCTCAAAGTGAATAAAATCTGTAGAGAATAAGAAAATGTTATAGCTAGATGTTAGCATTAAGTCACTGTACAGCCATTCCTCAGTGTCCATGGGGAAATTGGTTCCAGGACACCTGCCCTTCCAACTCCCCCAACCTCCCCACCAAAATCTCCAGTCCCTTATATACAATAGCATAGTACTTGCACGTAACTTGTGCACATCCTCCTATATTCTTCATCTCTAGATTACTTATAATACCTTATATAATGTAAATGCTATGTAAGTAGTTGCCAGTAGGCAAATTCTTCGAGTTTTGCTTTTTGGAACCTTCTGTGGTTTTTTTGCCCCCTGAGTATTTTCAATCCGAGGTTGTTTGAATCCAAGGATATGGAACCCTCAGGTTCAGAGGCCCAATTGTGTATATACTCCTGATAGCACAGCTTCCTCTACCAGTGCAGTCCCACACAAGAGTGGTATGTTTGTTACAGTCTGAACCAACACTGGCACACCATTACCACCCAAAGTCCACAGTTCATCCTTAGTGCTGTACATTCTGTTGGTTTTGCCAAATATATAATGACATGAATCCACCATTATAGTATCATACAGAATATTTTCACTGCCCTAAAAATTCCCTGTGCTCCACCTTTTCATACCCCTCTCTCCGCAAACTCCTGGCAACCACTGATCTTTTGTTTTGCCTTTCCCCCGAACGTTTTAATTGGAACCATATATGTAGCTGTTTCATATTGGCTTATGTAACTTGTAATTTGCACTTAAGGTTCCTCTTTTTATTTGCATGGCATGGTAGATTATTTCTTAGCACTGAATAATATTCCATTGTCTGGATATACCACAGTTTATTTGTCCATTCACCTGGTGAAGACATCTTGCTTCCAAGTTTTGACACTTATGAATAAAGCTGATACTGTGGGAAGGTTTTTGAGTGCACATTAAGTTTTCAGCTCTTTTGGTAAATAGCAAAGAGCATGATTGCTGGATCTTATGGGAAGAGTATGCTTACCTTGTAGGAAACTGCCAAATTGTCTTCCAAAGTGGCTGTACCATTTTACATTCTCACTAGCAATGAATTTAGAGTTCCTTTTGCTCCATATCCTCCATTTAATGTTGTCAGTGTTTTGGAATTTAGCCATTCTAATAAGTGTGTAGTGGTACCTCATAGTTGTTTTAGTTTGCGGTTCCCTAATGGTGTAGGATGTTGGGCATGTTCTCACAAGGCTTATCTACCATCTGTACCTCTTCTTTAGTAAGTGTTAGATATTTTGTTCATTTTTAATTAGGTTATTTGTTTTCTTATTGTGGATAATAGCCCCTTTCAGATATGCCTGTTGCAAATACTTGCTCCTAATCTATGGCTTGCCTTTTCATTCTTTGACATTATTTTTGTTTGTTTCTTTTAATATTATTATTATCTTTTTTCTACAGCAGGTTCTTATAAGTCATCTATTAGTGTATATATGTCAATCCCAATCTCCCAATTCATCCCCCTCCCATGCTGCTTTCCCCCCTTGGTGTCCATATGTTTGTTCTCTACATCTGTGTCTCTATTTCTGCCTTGCAAACTGGTTCATCTGTACCATTTTTCTCGATTCCACATATATGCGTTAATATACGGTATTTGTTTTTCTCTTTCTGACTTACGGCACTCTGTATGACAGTCTCTAGGTACATCCACATCTCTACAAATGACTCAATTTCGTTCCTTTTTATGGCTGAGTAATATTCCATTGTATATATGTACCACAACTTCTTCATCCATTCGTCTGTTGATGGGCATTTAGGTTGCTTCCATGACCTGACTATTGTAAATAGTGCTGCAATGAACATTCGGGTGCATGTGTCTTTTTGAATTACGGTTTTCTCTGGGTATATGCCCAGTAGTGGGATTGCTGGGTCATATGGTAATTCTATTTTTAGTTTTTTAAGGAACCTCCATATTGTTCTCCATAGTGGCTGTATCAGTTTACATTCCCACCAACAGTGCAAGAGGTTTCCCTTTTCTCCACACCCTCTCCAGCATTTGTTGTTTGTGGATTTTCTGATGATGCCCATTCTAACAGGAGTGAGGTGATACCTCATTGTAGTTTTGATTTGCATTTCTCTAATAATTAGTGATGTTGAGCATCTTTTCATGTGCTTCATGGCCGTCTGTATGTCTTCTTTGGAGAAATGTCTATTTAGGTCTTCTGCCCATTTTTTGACTGGGTTTGTTTTTTTAATATTGAGCTGCATGATCTGCTTGTATATTAATCCTTTGTCCGTTGATTCGTTTGCAAATATTTTCTCCCATTCTGAGGGTTGTCTTTTCATCTTGTTTGTAGTTTCCTTTGCTGTGCAAAAGCTATTAAGTTTCATTAGGTCCCATTTGTTTATTTTTGTTTTTATTTCCATTACTCTAGGAGGTAGGTCAAAAAAGATTTTGCTGTGATTTATGTCAAAGGGTGTTCTTCCTATGTTTTCCTCTAGGAGTTTTAGTGTCTGGTCTTACATTTAGGTCTTTAATCCATTTTGAGTTTATTTTTGTGTATGGTGTCAGAGAGTGTTCTACTTTCATTCTTTTACATGTAGCTGTCCAGTTTTCCCAGCACCACTTACTGAAGAGGCTCTCTTTTCTCCATTGTATATCCTTGCCTCCTTTGTCATAGATTAGTTGACCATAGGTGCGTGGGTTTATCACTGGGCTTTCTGTACTGTTCCATTGATCTATCTTTCTGTTTTTGTGCCAATACCATATTGTCTTGATTACTGTAGCTTTGTAGTATAGTCTGAAGTCAGGGAGTCTGATTCATCCAGCTCTGTTTTCTCCCCTCAAGATTGCTTTGGCTATTCGGGGTCTTTTGTGTCTCCATAGATTTTAAGATTTTTTTTTTTCTATTTCTGTAAAAAGTGCCATTGGTAATTTGATAGGAATTGCACTGAATCTGTAGATGCTTTGGGTAGTATAGTCATTTTCACAATATTGATTCTTCCAATCCATGAACATGATATATCTCTCCATCTGTTTGTGTCATCTTTGATTTCTTTCATCAGTGTCTTATAGTTTCCTGAGTACAGGTCTTTTACCTTCTTAGGTAGGTTTATTCCTAGGTATTTTATTCTTTTTGTTGCAGTGGTGAATGGGATTGTTTCCTTAATTTCTCTTTCTGATCTTTTGTTTTTAGCATATAGGAATGCAAGAGATTTCTGTGCATTAATTTTGTATCCTGCAACTTTATACCAAATTCATTGATTAGCTCTAGTAGTGTTCTGGTGGCATCTTTAGAACTCTCTATGTATAGTATCATGTCATTTGCAAACAGTGACAGTTTTACTTCTTCTTTTCCAATTTGTATTCCTTTTATTTCTTTTTCTTCTCTGATTGCTGTGGCTAGGACTTCCAAAACTATGTTGAATAATAGTGGTGAGAGTGGGCATCCTTGTCTCGTTCCTGATCTTAGAGGAAATGCTTTCAGTTTTTCACCATTGAGAATGATGTTTGCTGTGGGTTTGTCATATATGGCCTTTATTATGTTGAGGTAGGTTCCCTCTGTGCCCACTTTCTGGAGAGTTTTTATCATAAATAGGTGTTGAATTTTGTCAAAAGCTTTTTCTGCATCTGTTGAGGTGATCATATGCTTTTTATTCTTCCATTTGTTAATATGGTGTATCACATTGATTGATTTGTGTATATTGGAGAATCCTTGCATCCCTGGGATAAATCCCACTTGATCATGGTGTATGATCCTTTTAATGTGTTGTTGGATTCTGTTTGCTAGTATTTTGTTGAGGACTTTTGCATCTATATTCATCAGTGATACTGGTCTGTAATTTTCTTTTTTTGTAGTATCTTTGTCTGGTTTTGGTATCAGCGTGATGGTGGCCTTGTAGAATGAGTTTGGGAGTGTTCCTTCTGCAATTTTTTGGAAGACTTTGAGAAGGATGGGTGTTAGCTGTTCTCTAAATATTTGATAGAATTCACCTGTGAAGCCATCTGGTCCTGGACTTTTGTTTGTTGGAAGATTTTTAATCACAGTTTCAATTTCATTACTTGTGATTGGTCTGTTCATATTTTCTGCTTCTTCCTGGTTCAGTCTTGGAAGGTTATACCTTTCTAAGAATTTGTCCATTTCTTCCAGGTTGTCCATTTTGTTGGCATAGAGTTGCTTGTAGTAGTCTCTTAGGATGCTTTGTATTTCTGGGGTGTCTGTTGTAACTTCTCCTTTTTCATTTCTAATTTTATTGATTTGAGTCCTCTCCCTCTTTTTCTTGATGAGTCTGGCTAATGGTTTATCAATTTTGTTTTTCTTCTCAAAGAACCAGCTTTTAGTTTTATTGATCTTTGCTATTGTTTTCTTTGTTTCTATTTCATTTATTTCTGTTCTGATCTTTATGATTTCTTTCCTTCTACTAACTTTGGGTTTGTTTGTTCTTCTTTCTCTAGTTCCTTTAGGTGTAAGGTTAGATTGTTTGAGATTTTTCTTGTTTCTTGAGGTAGGATTGTATTGCTATAAACTTTCCTCTTAGAACTGCTTTTGCTGCATCCCATAGGTTTTGGATCATTGCGTTTTCATTGTCATTTGTCCCTAGGTATTTTTTGATTTCCTCTTTGATGTCTTCAGTGATCCCTTGGTTATTTAGTAACGTATTGTTTAGCCTCCATGTGTTTGTGTTTTTTACAGTTTTTTCCCTGTAATTTATTTCTAATCTCATAGCATTGTGGTCAGAAACGATGCTTGATATGATTTCAATTTTCTTAAATTTACCGAGGCTTGATTTGTGACCCAAGATGTGATCTGTCCTGGAGAGTGTTACGTGTACACTTGAGAAGAAAGTGTAATCTGTTATCAGATGGAATGTCCTATAAATGTCAGTTAAATCTGTCTGGTCTATTGTGTCATTTAAAGCTTGTGTTTCCTTATTAAGTTTCTGTCTGGATGATCTGCCCATTGGTGTAAGTGAGGTGTTAAAGTCCCCCACTATTATTGTGTTACTGTTGATTTCCTCTTTTATAGCTATTAGCATTTTCCTTATGTTGGGTGCATATATATTTATAATTGTTATATCGTCTTCTTGGATTGATCCCTTGATCATTATGTAGTGTCCTTCCTTGTCTCTTGTAATAGTCTTTATTTTAAAGTCTATTTTATCTGATACAAGTATTGCTACTCCAGCTTTCTTTTGATTTCCATTTGCGTGGAATATGTTTTTCCATCCCCTCACTTTCAGTCTGTATGTGTCCCTAGGTCTGAAGTGGGTCTCTTGTAGACAACATATATACAGGTCTTGTCTTTGTATCCATTCAGCCAGCCTGTGTCTTTTGGTTGGAGCATTTAATCCATTCACATTTAGGGTAATTATCGATATGTATGTTCATATTACCATTTTCTTAATTGTTTTGGGTTCGTTTTATAGGTCCTTTTCTTGTGTCTTCCACTTAGAGAAGTTCCTTTAGCATTTTTTGTAGAGCTGGTTTGGTGGTGCTAGATTCTCTTAGCTTTTGCTTGTCTGTAAAGCTTTTGATTTCTCTGTCAAATCTGAATGAGATCTTTTCTGGGTAGAGTAATCTTGATTGTAGGTTCTTCCCTTTCATCACTTTAAATATATCGTGCCACTCCCTCTGTCCTGTAGAGTTTCTGCTGAGAAATCAGCTGTTAAGCTTATGGGATTCCCTTGTATGTTATTTGTTGTTTTTCCCTTGTTTTTTTAAATAATTTTTCTTTGTCTTTAATTTTTGTCAGTTTGATTACTATGTGTCTTGGCGTGTTTCTCCTTGAATTTATCCTGCCTGGGACTCGTTGTGCTTCCTGGACTTGGGTGGCTGTTTCCTTTCCCATGTTAGGGAAGTTTTCGACTATGATCTCTTCAAATATTTTCTCAGGTTCTTTCTCTCTCTCCTCCTTCTGGGACCCCTATAATTAGAATGTTGGTGCGTTTAATGTTGTCCCAGAGGTCTCTTAGGCGGTCTTCATTTCTTTTCATTCTTTTTTCTTTATTCTGTTCCGCGGCAGTGAATTCCACCATTCTGTCTCCCAGGTCACTTATCCGTTCTTCTGCCTCAGTTATTCTGCTGTTGATTCCTTCTAGTGTATTTTTCATTTCAGTTTTTGTATTCTTGGTTTGTTCTTTAATTCTTCTACATCTTCGTTAAATATTTCTTGAATCTTCTCGAACTTTGCCTCCATTCTTTTTCCAAGGTCCTGGATCATCTTCACTATCATTATTCTGAATTCTTTTTCTGGGAGGTTGCCTATCTCCACTTCATTTAGTTGATTTTCTGGGGTTTTATCTTGTTCCTTCATCTGGTACATAGTCCTCTGCCTTTTCATTTTGTGTATCTTTCTGTGAATGTGGTTTTCATTCCACAGGCTGCAGGATTATAGTTCTTCTTGCTTCTGCTGTCTGCCCTCTCAATAATTGATATGTTAATAGTATTGAGTCTTCCTGTACATGAACAAGGAATATCTCTTTATTTAGTTCTTCTTTGATTTCTTTTCTAAGAGTTATAGCTTGCCTCATTGATCTTGTTCACATTTTATTAGATTTATACCTAAATTTATCTATCTGCTTTTTGGGGTGTGGTAATGTAAATAGTATTGTAGGGGTTATATAAAAGGTTCATAATTCTAGTGTTTCATTGCTGTTACATCAGAAAGCAGTTGGCTTTTATATGTCAACCCTGTACCTTGCAATCTTGTTATAATTGTGTATTAGTTCTAGTAGCTTTTTTGGTTGTTCTTTGAGATTTTCTACATAGACAATCAGGTCATATGCAAATAAAGGCAGTTTAGTTCTTTTGTAGCAGTCTGTATACCTTTTACTTGCTCTTCTTATTGTGTTAGCTAGGATTTCCAGTAGGGTGTTGAAAAAGAGTGGTGGGAGGAGACTTCTTTGTCTTTTGCTGGTCTTAAGAAAGCTTCTAATTTGTTGTGATTAAGAATGATGTTAGCTGCTGTAGGGGTTTTGATGTTATTCTTCAAGCTCATTTCAGCACATATTAGCTAAAACTCTTCAATTTAAACACGTAAGAGTAGCCAAACTACCCGTAAACTGTAAGATTCATCTTAAATCAACAGCAAATTTATTGTATTTTTATTGTTCAGTACTGTTTTCATGGGCCAGGAACTGCTTTGTAAGGAAAGTCAGACTGTGGGCCAGCTTAAGAGTTAGATGAATAAGAATGCCTCCTACTCTCACCATCAGCCTCTACGCTGTCAGCTTTAAACTCCACACTTAGAATGCGTTCCTTATTGCATGAAGGTTTGGATTCTGATAAAATGCCAATATTTTTATGGATGGAGGAACTAATTAGCCTTTTAGAATGAATGAGTATCAAATCCTTTCTCAAAGAGTTTTACGTGGCAAAGATGAGTAAAAAGAGGAAATTGATATTTGGGGAAATCTCAAAGATGAATGTCATTTGCCTTATAATTTTGCCTACTACCGACTTTGGGTGGAATACCTCACTGTAGGAGAATGAATCCATTAATCATCAATTCTTAACATGCAAAGCTAGAGGAAAATGAAAGTTGGCTTAGATCAAATCTGGCTTTAAACCACCTTTATCACACACACAAGTGTACAGCTCATAAGTTTTCATTTTCACTAGATGAACATATGCATACAGCTAGCACCCAGCTTGTTAAACAATGTTAACAGAAACTCAAAGCCCCTTGTGTCACCATCTAGTAAGTATTCCCTCCCCACCTCCCCTCCACAAAAGGGTAAATTATCTTCGTTAAATAACTTTCCCCTAGCTAGCCAGAGGGGGAGAGGTGATATTCACCCCAGGCCTGTTACTCACTAGGCTCTTAAATACAGTACTGTGCTCTATGAAAAGTCCATACAAACCCATCAGTTCATGCCTGAACATGTCTGAAACTTTCTCTTTCCATTTGGGATCTTTTAGATAATAGTATGATGTGACTCTGGTTATACCGGCTGACAAACCAGCAAAATGATTGATAAGTTTTATTTCTGAACTTCACATTCAGCTATTTGTATATTATGTTTAGAGATGCAGATTCAGAGTTTGAAAACGCTGAATATCTCTTAGACAACTAATTTTTTTCTCAAGTACTAAGCACTATATTCATTAGATAAAACACTCTAAGTATAGAAAAATCTCTTCATCTCTGAGCCAGTGCTACTCGATAGGCCTTAGAAGACCCTTTGTTCCTGAGTATCCCATGGCATGTATCCCAGTGTGGGAAAGTACAAGCTCACTCCCAATTCCAGGTGGTTACCAGATGTAAATATGAGATTTTTTCAGTTCCTTCCTTTTTGTTGGCTCAGCTATGTGAATGGAACTGAGTATGCAGTAGAGGTGAGGAGTTGGGATAAGTTCTTGCCTCACTGTGTCCTTGAGCCATTCTGGGCTTTCCTCTGTAAAGGACAGAATCTACATGGGACGTGTATTTCTTTTTTTTTTTTTAAGATTTTTAGAAATTTCATGTAATGTCTGAAACATTTATATTAACATATTTCCATACAAATACAAATATAAGATTTTTAGAAATTTCATGTAATGTCTGAAACGTTTATATTAACATATTTCCATACATATTTCCATACAAATACAAATATAAGATTTTTAGAAATTTCATGTAATGTCTGAAACATTTATACTAACATATTTCCATACAAATAACCCAATGAAAGTTTAGTATTAGTTGTTTTGTTTGTTTTTTTATACTGCAGGTTCTTATTAGGCATCAGTTTTATACACATCAGTGTATACATGTCAATCCCAATCGCCCAATTCAGCACACCACCATCCCCACCTCACCGCAGTTTTCCCCCCTTGGTGTCCATATGTCCATTCTCTACATCTGTGTCTCAACTTCTGCCCTGCAAACTGGCTCATCTGTACCATTTTTCTAGGTTCCACATACATGCATTAATATACAATATTTGTTTTTCTCTTTCTGACTTACTTCACTCTGTATGACAGTCTCTAGATCCATCCACGTCTCAACAAATGATCATGTCATCCGCAAACAGTGACAGTTTTACTTCTTCTTTTCCAATTTGTATTCCTTTTATTTCTTTTTCTTCTCTGATTGCCATGGCTAGGACTTCCAGAACTATATTGAATAATAGTGGTGAGAGTGGACATCCTTGTCTCGTTCCTTATCTTAGAGGAAATGCTTTCAGTTTTTCACCATTGAGAATGATGTTTGCTGTGGGTTTGTCATATATGGCCTTTATTATGTTGAGGTAGGTTCCCTCTATGCCCACTTTCTGGAGAGTTTTTATCAGAAATGGGTGTTGAATTTTGTCAAAAGCTTTTTCTGCATCTATTGAGATGATCATATGGTTTTTCTTCTTCAATTTGTTAATATGGTGTATCACATTGATTGATTTGCGTATATTGAAGAATCCTTGCATCCCTGGGATAAATCCCACTTGATCGTGGTGTATGATCCTTTTAATGTGTTGTTGGATTCTGTTTGCTAGTATTTTGTTGAGGATTTTTGCATCTATATTCATCAGTGATATTGGTCTGTAATTTTCTTTTTTTGTAGTGTCTTTGTCTGGTTTTGGTATCAGGGTGATGGTGGCCTCATAGAATGAGTTTGGGAGTGTTCCTTCTTCTGCAATTTTTTGGAAGAGTTTGAGAAGGATGGGTGTTAGCTGTTCTCTAAATGTTTGATAGAATTCACCTGTGAAGCCATCTGGTCCTGGACTTTTGTTTGTTGGAAGATTTTTAATCACAGTTTCAATTTCATTCCTTGTGATTGGTCTGTTCATATTTTCTGTTTCTTCCTGATTCAGTCTTGGAAGGTTATACCTTTCTAAGAATTTGTCCATTTCTTCCAGGTTGTCCATTTTATTGGCATAAAGTTGCTTGTAGTAGTCTCTTAGGATGCTTTGTATTTCTGCGGTGTCTGTTGTAACTTCTCCTTTTTCATTTCTGATTTTATTGATTTGAGTCCTCTCCCTCTTTTTCTTGATGAGTCTGGCTAATGGCTTATCAATTTTGTTTATCTTCTCAAAGAACCAACTTTTAGTTTTATTGATCTTTGCTATTGTTTTCTTTGTTTCTATTTCATTTATTTCTGCTCTGATCTTTATGATTTCTTTCCTTCTGCTAACTTTGGGTTTTGTTTGTTCTTCTTTCTCTAGTTTCTTTAGGTGTAAGGTTAGATTGTTTACTTGAGATTTTTCTTGTTTCTTGAGGTAGGCTTGTATAGCTATAAACTTCCCTCTTAGAACCGCTTTTGCTGCATCCCATAGGTTTTGGGTCGTCGTGTTTTCATTGTCATTTGTCTCTAGGTATTTTTTTATTTCCTGTTTGATTTGTTCAGTGATCTCTTGGTTATTTAGTAACGTATTGTTTAGCCTCCATGTGTTTGTCTTTTTTACGTTTTTTTCCCTGTAATTCATTTCTAATCTCATAGCGTTGTGGTCAGAAAAGATGCTTGATAATGATTTCAATTTTCTTAAACTTACTGAGGCTTGATTTGTGACCCAAGATGTGATCTATCCTGGAGAATGTTCCGTGCGCACTTGAGAAGAACGTGTAATCTGCCGTTTTTGGATGGAATGTCCTATATATATCAATTAAATCTATCTGGTCTATTGTGTCATTTAAAGCTTCTGTTTCCTTATTTATTTTCATTTTGGATGATCTGTCCATTGGTGTAAGTGAGGTGTTAAAGTCCCCCACTATTATTGTGTTACTGTCGATTTCCTCTTTTATAGCTGTTAGCAGTTGCCTTATGTATTGAGGTGCTCCTATGTTGGGTGCATATATATTTATAATTGTTATATCTTCTTCTTGGATTGATCCCTTGATCATTATGTAGTGTCCTTCCTTGTCTCTTGTAACATTCTTTATTTTAAAGTCTATTTTATCTGATATGAGTATAGCTACTCCAGCTTTCTTTTGATTTCCATTTGCATGGAATATCTTTTTCCATCCCCTCTCTTTCAGTCTGTATGTGTCCCTAGGTCTGAAGTGGGTCTCTTGTAGACAGCATATATATGGGTCTTGTTTTTGTATCCATTCAGCCAGTCTATGTCTTTTGGTTGGGGCATTTAATCCATTCACGTTTAAGGTAATTATCGATATGTATGTTCCTATGACCATTTTCTTAATTGTTTTGGGTTTGTTTTTGTAGGTCCTTTTCTTCTCTTGTGTTTCCCACTTAGAGAAGTACCTTTAGCATTTGTTGTAGAGCTGGTTTGGTGGTGCTGAATTCTCTTAGCTTTTGCTTGTCTGTAAAGCTTTTGATTTCTCCATCGAATCTGAATGAGATCCTTGCTGGGTAGAGTAATCTTGGTTGTAGGTTCTTCCCTTTCATCACTTTAAGTATATCATGCCACTCCCTTCTGGCTTGCAGAGTTTCTGCTGAGAAATCAGCTGTTAACCTTATGGGAGTTCCCTTGTATGTTATTTGTCGTTTTTCCCTTGCTGCTTTCAGTAATTTTTCTTTGTCTTTAATTTTTGCCACTTTGATTACTATGTGTCTCGGCGTGTTTCTCCTTGGGTTTATTCTGTATGGGACTCTCTGCGCTTCCTGGACTTGGGTGGCTATTTCCTTTCCCATGTTAGGGAAGTTTTCGACTATAATCTCTTCAAATATTTTCTCTGGTCCTTTCTCTCTCTCTTCTCCTTCTGGGACCCCTATAATGCGAATGTTGTTGCGTTTAATGTTGTCCCAGATGTCTCTTAGGCTGTCTTCATTTCTTTTCATTCTTTTTTCTTTAGTCTGTTCTGCAGCAGTGAATTCCACCATTCTGTCTTCCAGGTCACTTATTCGTTCTTCTGCCTCAGTTATTCTGCTATGGATTCCTTCTAGTGTAGTTTTCATTTCAGTTATTGTATTGGTCATCTCTGTTTGTTTGTTCTTTAATTCTTCTAGGTCTTTGTTAATCATTTCTTGCATCTTCTCAATCTTTGCCTCCATTCTTATTCCGAGGTCCTGGATCATCTTCACTATCATTATTCTGAATTCTTTTTCTGGAAGGTTGCCTATCTCCACTTCATTTAGTTGTGTTTCTGGGGTTTTTTCTTGTTCCTTCATCTGGTACATAGCCCTCTGCCTTTTCATCTTCTCTGTCTTTCTGTAACTGTGGTTTTTGGTCCACAGGCTGCAGGATTGTAGTTTTTCTTGCTTCTGTTGTCTGCCCTCTGGTGGTTGAGGCTATCTAAGAGGCTTGATGTGAGGCTCTGGTGGTGGGTAGAGCTGACTGTTGCTGTGGCGGTCAGAGCTCAGTAAAACCTTAATCCACTTGACTGTTGATGGGTGGGGCTGGGTTCCCTCCCTGTTGCTGTGGCGGTCAGAGCTCAGTAAAACCTTAATCCACTTGACTGTTGATGGGTGGGGCTGGGTTCCCTCCCTGTTGGTTGTTTTGCCTGAGGCAACCCAACACTGGAGCCTACCCGTGCTCTTTGGTGGGGTTAATGGCAGACTCTGGGAGGGCTCACGCCAAGGAGAACTTCCCAGGACCTCTGCTGCCAGTGTCCTTATCCCCACGGTGAAACAGAGCCACCACTTGCCTCGGCAGGAGACCCCCCAACACCAGCAGGTACATCTGGTTCAGTCTCCCCCAGGGTCACTGCTCCTTCCCCTGGGTCCCGATGCACACATTACTTTGTGTGTGCCCTCCAAGAGTGGGGTCTCTGTTTCCCCCAGTCCTGTCACAGTCCTGCAATCAATTCCCACTAGACTTCAAAGTCTGATTCTCTAGGAATTCCTCCTCCCGTTGCCGGACCCCCAGGTTGGGAAGCCTGACGTGGGGCTCAGAACCTTCACTCCAGTGGGTGGACTTCTGTGGTATAAGTGTTCGCCAGTCTGTGAGTCACCCACCCAGCAGTTATGGGATTTGATTTTACTCTGATTGCGCCCCTCCTACCGTCTCACTGTGGCTTCTCCTCTGTCCTTGGACGTGGGGTATCCGCCTTGGTGAAGTCCAGGGTCTTCCTGTCAATGATTGTCCAGCAGCCAGTTGTGATTCTGGAGCTCTCGCAAGAGGGAGTGAGAGCACGTCCTTCTACTCCGCCATCTTGGTTCGGCAGCGACGTGTATTTCTTTTAATGAAGAGCTCAGGTCGTATCTTCTTTAATTTCCCATCTGGAAACCTTTAGGATTATATATAGCAATCTGGGACTGTTACTGAGAAATACCTGATTTTTTATCTACTAATAAATGGCCTTTTTGACCTCTTAAGACTCCCCAAGTGAGAGCTCTCTAAAGGGAAAAGGTCTTCTTGACCTGCCATAAGAAGAGATGGAAGAATGTTCATCTTTACTCACCCTTGGCACACCCCTGCACCCTGACCATGAGTTCCATGGGCTGATTTATATACAAAGGATTCAACCCACCTCACCAAGAGATAGAAAGTGGAACCGATCTGTATTGTATGTGATAGTTACATCTCTCTGGGGACGTGGTTGGCCATCGTGGCACTCTTCAGTGCATTCCCTAATTGGTAACTACCTGTCTGTCACCTGACCCTCAGTAGTGAGGTTGTCAAAAGCACTACTCCCACTCTTTATCCTCCTGCCAAGAATGCCACTTTCTTTCCTTTAGAAAGAGCAGTTCGTGTTTAACTTGGCCAACATTGGGTGGGTGGTGATACTGTTAATCCAGTTTGGGAATACAAAATCAAAGAGGTTTGGGATTGGGGAATGGGAAGGAAAGAAATTGAATGAGGTATTAAAACACACACTTAGATTTGTGGCAAGAGGAACAGGTTCAGTAATAGTAGACATTATCTGCAGAACATCAGGCTTAACCCGTATATAATATCTAAATTACCAAACAAGTGGTTGTTTTTTGTTTTTAAGGTCAACTATTTGAGTAGCAGAATATAGCAGTTACAAGTATTGCATAATAAAATTGTTCAAGCCAGAACCCCAAAGATAAAACATTTTTCAGTTCAGAGAAAATATTTACTTTACAGAGTAAACGTCTTTTAATTGGTAGGTCATGCAGAAAGTGAAACAACAATATCATTTCAATTAAAACTGATAGTGTTTCATGCCACAAAACAATGCTTAATACATCATTCTTTGGAGTAATCCAGCTTACATATTGGGAGAACTCTCTTTTTTTCTATTAATGATAAAATATAATGGGACACATTGTAATGGAATTACTCTTTTTTTTTTTTACCAGAAAAGAGAAAAATTACATGATGAAGAAGAAAGAAAAAGTGCCTGGGTTAGCCAAGAAAGACAAAGAACACTGGATAGACTTCGAACCTTTAAACAGGTAGTAAAAGTATGGTCAATTTATTATTTTTCATTGCTTTTTAAACAGAGCTACATATATACTCCTATTGTAAGATTTCTTTTATGAGAAAAACTTGATTGTCCCTTTATTATCTAGAAAACAATTTTAGTTATGGCAGTCCTTGGCTTACCACTTCAGCGATAGAAGAGGAATGGTCAGGGCCTCTGGGAAGCCTGGATTCCTCTTGAATTTAATAAAGTTAGTTCACAACTGACTATCCATTTTAAGCATCAACTTGTTATTAATTCTGTGTACATCAACACTGTGGTAATAATCTGACCAATGGCATAATTAGACGATGGATCAACATACGTGAGAAATGCTTCAGCAGTTCTCTTGCCAGGCTTATCCATGACTCTGGACACTGACATCACAGCAGCTAAGCATTTCCTTGGAATGTGCTTAAACTAGGTAGTTCTGGTTCTTAGCAGCACTCAAGAGCCTTACTTCTACTCTTTATTCTGAGGGGTCTCCTTATAGGTGAAGGGAGCTTTTGATCAAGTGAAAGAGTGGGGGTGGGTGGGAATGGGGTCCTTAACACAAGGATAAGCTTTGTGTTAAGAAAATATTGTCTGCCAAATGCATTAATGCTAGGTTTTACCATAGTAAAAGAATGAGAGTTCTGTGTATCAGTACTCCAAAAAATTTTATTCGTTCTCTTTCTATTCTATCATAAAATGCATATATTGTTTTCAGAGCTTTAAAAAATGCCATGTTACCCTTTGAAGAACATTAATGTTTTAATTTTTTATCTGTAAGCATTTGAAAATACATGTAAGAATCTAAGAATAGTTTTTTAGCTTTCTGCATACCAATAGCATATATATGTTTGACATCATTTGTTTCGTATTTTACACTGCTGCTATTTTTCCATTTAAATTAGTACTTTTATTCACTAAGGATCTTTCTTTTTTTTTTTTTTTAATTAATTATTTATTTATTTATTTATTTTTGGCTGTGTTGGGTCTTCGTTTCTGTGCGAGGGCTTTCTCTAGTTGCGGCAAGCGGGGGCCACTCTTCATTGCGGTGCGCGGGCCTCCCACTATCGCGGCCTCTCTTGTTGCGGAGCACAGGCTCCAGACGCGCAGGCTCAGTAGTTGTGGCTCACGGGCCCAGTCGCTCCGCGGCATGTGGGATCCTCCCAGACCAGGGCTCGAACCCATGTCCCCTGCACTGGCAGGCAGACTCTCAACCACTGCGCCACCAGGGCAGCCCAGGATCTTTCTTTAATCATGTGGTAATTCTGAACAGTTGACCTCTTAAGTGGATAAGAGGGGAGAAGGATTTGATGATAAGCAAATAATAAAGAGTTTGGTGATAATTATTTGTAAGGTATTATTTATTATATTTTGGTATTTTGGTTTTCAGTATATTTTCCCTGAAAAATCACAAAAGCTCTAAAATAAAATCTTGCATTGGAGGGAGAAAATAAACAGCCATTTGTTCATAAATTATAATCTAACCAGTTATAATAACTTCTGATTTCTTAGAGATACCCAGGCCAGGTCATACTTAAATCAACCAGATTGCGACTGGCTCATGCAAGAAGAAGAAGTGCAGCCAGTCCCGTGTCCTGTGAAGACCAGTGCGACCCTCTGCCAGGAGCGCTACAGGTAGAAGAGAAAAGTGAGGGAGTGGAGGAAGGAAGGGGCAAGCTCAGGTCATCACAGACAACAGAAGCCCTAAACCTCACACAGCTTGAAGACAATTCATCAGCACAACTTGAAGCTACTTTGTTACCTCCCGGTGGTGTTACCTCTGAACTGCCTCCCGCCTTATCTCCTCCACTTCTGAGCAAGATTGACCCTAAACCAGGTTCTGCCACAGCAGATCCACTCCCCCCACCTCTTCCTCCGGCACCTCCCCCGCCACCTCCTCCTCCCCCACCGCCACCACCTCTGCCTGTCGGAAAGGACGGCGCCCCAGAGACACTGGAGAAAGGTCTGCCTAGAGTGGAGGGGAACGAGAAGAGGATCCCAAAGTCAGCTAGTGCCCCCTCAGCACACCTCTTCGACAGCAGCCAGCTCGTCAGTGCCAGGAAGAAGCTCAAAAAGACTGCTGAAGGTTTGCAGAGGAAGAGAGGTGAGTTAAAAAAAAAAAAAGATTTTTGAGTTCATCTGTTGACTGAGGCATGTAGTTAAAGGACTGTTTATTTCCTAGGACATTACAAAGCTTTAAACATTTTATTTTTGGACATTATTTGCTAGCAAACAGGTTTTCAGGGTCTCAGCATGGCAGAATTCTTACCAACCCATGTTTGCAAATGTGTACAGACACAAATATGGACCTGCTTGAGCTCTTAGGGATGCTTTTTAAATTATATCTTTTGACTTGATCTATTTGGTAACATGTATTAGGTGGCTCCTTTTGTGTTAGAATATGATTTTAAATCTCAGAAATACAAGAAAAGGGAAGCTATCTGGTCAGGAGAACATTGGCAAAACCATGTAACATTTGGCTACATATTTATTGAGGACCCTGGCATATCTTGTATAAAGAAGCAAAGAAGAATAGGGAGTAATATGTATAATTTATTGCATGTCAGATATGCCTTAATAAAGATGTTTTTGAAACAGCAAATAATTTTGACCCTTAGGAGCTATAGCATTCACAGAGAGAACATTTTGTTTGTATATTACGATTTAATCTGAGAGACCATCCTATAAAATATTTCTTACCATAGCCCAAGTGGAATTTCATATGTAAAGCAGTTATTAAAGAAAAACACACACACACACACAGTCACCATAATGAACCAGAATTTTATTTTTTAAAATTAAATGTGCAGTCCAGTCACTGTCTGAATTTAGATTGGACTTCTGCATTATGGAAACTCTTTAAGAGTCTCACCCATAATAATACTAAAGATCACCCCCCAGCCCCCAGTCTGCTCACTTCTCTCACATGGGAAATGATAGGAATACCAGTAATGCCTGACATGGAATTTGGGTCTTGGAATTTTTTTTTTTTTTTTTAAACAAGCATAATTAGTATCCCCTGTGTTCTGGCAATGTTCTGTCCATGCTTCATGGTCCCTTCTGTAGATGTGTTTTTAGCATCGTGGGCTATCACAGTCCTAAAGTCTGGAGGTTACACAGTTCCTGACTCTAAGTGCAATCGTAATTGTTCTCTTTCATTTTCTAAAGTGAGCTCACCCATGGATGAGGTGCTGGCTTCCTTGAAGCGTGGTAGTTTTCATCTGAGAAAGGTTGAACAGCGAACTCTGCCTCCTTTTCCTGATGAAGATGATAATAATATCTTGGCACAAATAAGGAAAGGGGTAAAATTGAAGAAGGTACAGAAGGAAGTCTTGAGAGAATCCTTCACGCTTCTGCCCGACACGGACCCTCTAACACGGAGCATCCATGAAGCTCTTAGAAGAATCAAAGAAGCATCCCCTGAGTCAGAGGATGAAGAGGAGGCTTTGCCTTGCACAGACTGGGAAAACTAACAAGTAAATGGTCTTACTTTTCTTCAGTAGTGTTCAGTAATACAGCTTTTGTATTGGATGATGAGGTCTGTTATATTTCATTGAATCTGAGGTTCATTATTTATTATACAGCTCAGTTATAGCCTGGATCATAACTTCAGGTTTTACTTCTGTAGTTTCTGGAAACATAACAAAAAAAGTACTTTACAGAGATGTTCCTGGGTAAATGCTGTGTTTTTTTGTATCCTGCTCATTAAAAATTTCTTCAGTACAAGCTATATCCCAAGTAAAAAGGATAGTCTTATTCTAGTAAAGTGACAGTCTTATTCTAGCTTTAAAAAAACAGAAAAGGCTTTTTCTAACTTAGGTATTTCAGTTGCAAACTGTTATGCATATTGAATTTTGATGCTTTGTTAGCTGCCCACAAGGGAATCTAGAGAAGTCATTGCATTGTCAGATTATTTAGCTTTCTAAGCCTTTAAAGTTTATCATTTAGGGCTTATTGTAATTACTGCATTGTCTAGATAAAATGGCAGCTGACATATATAAAATGGCAGCTGACATAATATACATATCTTATTGAGTACCCTGTGGGAATTGGTACACATATGGCATTCTCCCAAGGTAATACAGAGTTGTCCCCCACTACGCTTTAATAAGCTAATTTATATAGTTATGTGGCACAAATTATGCTAAATACATAGAATTGGTGAAGATAACACATGCTATAAATCAAATAGTATATCGAATTGCTGATGACCATAACTGAAATATTATTTGTGTAGAATATAAAGTATGCAAATATATTCTATTAATCATTATGCTCTTTCTTTTTTTTTTAAAATGGGAATTATTTATTTATTTATTTATTTATTTATTTATTTATTTATTTATGGCTGTGTTGGGTCTTCGTTTCTGTGCCAGGGCTTTCTCTAGTTGCGGCAAGCGGGGGCCACTCTTCATCGCGGTGCGTGGGCCTCTCACTATCGCACCCTCTCTTGTTGTGGAGCACAGGGTCCAGACGTGCAGGCTCAGTAGTTGTGGCTCACGGGCTTAGTTGCTCCACGGCATGTGGGATCCTCCTGGACCAAGGCTCGAACCCGTGTCCCCTGCACTGGCAGGCAGATTCTCAACCACTGCACCACCAGGGAAGCCCTCATTACGCTCTCTTGATGGAATATGTATCTATGGGCTTTACTAAAGGGGGAAGTAGGTGGGAGTAGGTAAAGGAAGAATCACTGTGCCTGATCTTAAGAACTACCAGGGGGAGCTTATTAAAAATGCATATTCATGGCCTTCACTCCCAAAGATTCTGAAAGAGTAGAACTGAGTAGAACTATATGTAGGCATACATCTGGATTTTAAAGACTTATTACAAAAAGATAAAACAAAACCCAGAAACTGTGTCATTAGTTTTTAAAATATTGATTAAATGTTGGAAGATACTATTTTGGATATATCAGAATATTACTAAAAGCAGTTTTTACCCTTTTGGGCATGGGTCCATCAGGAAAATGTGCCGATTCCACACTCCCCAACTCCACCCCTCCCCACCAGCATCTGCACTGTAGCTTAACAGAAAGCATGAAAAATCTTGATAAGTGGTTGGGTGTTAACTTTAATGTGCTCTAACCAACATTTGATAGTAACACTGTCTGCCATGGCCATGGGTCTTGGGACTGTTGGCACCCTTTTTTCCTGTTAGTTGTAGAGGCCTTAATTATCGGTCACTTACTGTTTTTGGATCCCCAAATAATTTCAAACTATTTGTGCTTGTACATATGTACACCATGCTTTGTAGAGGAGTGTAAATGTGTCCACTCAAGTGTGTGACTGTGTCTAGAGACTCAGGTGTGCCTGACTGGGAATCTTTCCCACACTGGATGACTGTAGATTGTGTCCCACTTCACAGTGCTTGCTACCTCTTGCCTTGTCCCATTCAGCATGTAGCTTCTCAGTAAACCCCTAAACCTATGCCAAAAACTACCATGTTGGCACTGATTAGGTAATCCCAGTGCTGGACCTTTATTTACATAAGCATGCATTTCATATATTCAAGTAGCTGGGATGTTATTTATAGCTTTTGGCTGCTAATTTAACCTTATGTCAGGTGTTAAGAATATGTCCATAATGAATACCACTCTGAAAATTGCCTAAAACCTTCCCTTTTTTTGGCTGATTGTTCATGGCTGGTGTAGGTAGTATAATGTTGAGAGGAACAATGAAATACTGCCAGAAAATGCATGCACTGGGATAGTGGCAAAGTCACTGAAGACTAAATGTATCCTACACCAGAAGCAAACCAGACTAGTTGTGATCCCTGCCAGCTGAGCAGCCATTGATAAAGAGCTATCTATCACTGCCTGTGTGTGGTCTTAGGGAGTCTTTTTTTTTTCTTTTTTTAATATTTTATTTATTTATTTACTTATTTATTGGTCTGTGCTGGGTCTTAGTTGCGGCATGCAGGATCTTTTTAGCTGCGGCATGCAGGCTCTTAGTTGTGGCATGCGGGATCTAGTTCCCTGACCAGGGGTTGAGCCCGGGCCCCCTGCACTGGGAGCGTGGAGTCTTAACCACTGAACCACCAGGGAAGTCCCTAGGAAGTCATTTTTAAAGGCTCTGAACTTTTAGACACTTTTCTACAGATGGCTAAAAAGGGTGTAATTTGTATTTCCTATTAATTGGTTTCTTTCTTATAGATTCAAAATAATTAATGTAATTACATACTTGTTTTTGAAGAACTAATTTCTTAAAACTTCATGAAATAAAAACTGAAGGTCCTGGACATGTTCAGCCTCATCCTCCTCTAAAAACTCATCTCAGACCAGCCGTAGGTAATAGTGTCTTTGAAGGGGATTTCTAAACATAAGGAAATATATATAATTGTATAGGCTTTTTATTATTTCTAACTTGTTTCCTGTGGGGGTCCTTCTTAAACTCATAAGTAACTATAATGATGGTGTCCAACAGAAATATAATGTGAGCCACATTAAAAAAGTTAAAAGTGATGGGTGAAATTGATTCTAGTAATATTTTACTAAATGATATATCCAAAAAAGTATCTTGTCAATATCAAATTCCGCATTGTAGTTTACTTTTTTTTTTTTTTTTTTGGGTACTGAGTCTTCAAAATCCAGTGAGTATTTTACACTTACTAGTAGCACCATCTCAATTTGGATGCCAAGTATTCATTGGTTAAATTGAATAGTCGTACCAAAACAACCAAGTTGTGCTTAATGGAAAAGTATTTTTTTACAAAGTTTTAGATTTTAATTTAAGTCCAATTCAAATCAGTTTCTCAGTCACACTAGACATATTTCAAGTGCTCAAAAGCCACATGTCAGCTTTTATCTGACAAGTAGGCCATATATATATGTTTCTCCTGTGCTGTGGGTCAGTGCATGGATCTCGAACACAACTATTTTGAATTTTACAAAGTCCTCGTAAAATCATCCATTTAAAGACAGTACTAGCTCTGTCCTCTAAATCTCAATTATAATGACAACTCTCTCTGGTGTATTTTAAACTTGCCGTTTGATAGTTCTTATTATACTGGCAGTTTTGAGGCAAAGATTTTAGATTGTATTTATCTTTTTAGTGTATAGTTTTGACATAAAATGTTAAGAGTATAAGGAAGAAAAGTGAAAGTGAATCTAACGTACAACCTTTTTAAAAAACTCTTTTCCCCAGCTTTATTGAGAATAATTGGCATATATCACTGTATAAGTTTAAGGCGTACAGCATGATGGTTTGATTTACATATATTGTGAAATGATTACCACAGTAGGTTCAGCCAACATCCATCTTAAAGAAAAGAAAGAAAAAGGAGAAAAAAAACATTTTCCTGTGATGAGAACTCTTTAGGATTTACTCTCTTAGCTACTTTCCTGTATATCACACAGCAGTGTTAACTATAGTCATCTTGACATATGACCTTTTAACAGTGATCAAAATCAAAATCCATGTTCAAATTTTGTTTTAATTTTTTTTTAAGAATACAAACATATCCTTTTGTAAGATTTTGTTATATAACATCTATATAAAAAGGTCATTTGAAAGAAAAAACCATCAGTGTTCATACCGGATTTTGTGAAAGGTGTGAGGGAATATATATACATACTGTCTTTAATAGGCTGTCCTTTTTAACATACAGTATTACTTTTGTTTGTAAACAGGTGACTCAACAGAACGAAAAAAATACCTACAGTTGAACATCGGCTCTTACAAAATTGTAAACGTGGTTCCACAATTGGATTCCATTAGATCCAAAGTGTATTGGCTCAGTGGTGTGAAAAAGGAAGCACAATCGGCAAGTTACCACTTTTCCAGTCATTCCAACAGATGGTGGTTAACATGAGTTTTAGATGTGCAATGTTCCTGACTGCAACGGAGAAAAGGCCTTGTGAAGATTCCTGTTTTTTAAGCACCTTCCCCACCTGTCTACCCATTTACATCCTTGTAGTGGCCAGTAAAGCTAGGGGTCGCTATGAGTTGGAAGAACACTGGGTTGACAGATCTACTGTGAGCTGCGTTGAGATTCCTTTGAAATCCATCGTTCAGTGCACTGAATAGTCGTCTGCCCAAAATACAGAGCTTCTTCCATATCAGCTTAAATAGTGTGACATTCTGAAAAAGAAGTTAATCATGATAGCTATAGGGCAGGAATTGGAAGAAATCAGATGGAAATGCACTGATAATTCCCACATTAGTCATCTCCAAAGGAATTTTCATAAAGATGTTGTGCAACATCTGAAAAGATACATAACCATGGAGATACACCTATAAATGTGTTTACCACAACGTGATGCATTTAACATGGCCTATTTTTAGAAGCCCACACACTTACAATTTGTAAGGTTTCAGAGTAAAAATTTCCATGCTTTTAAATAGCCCTTCATAACTGTGAATTTATAATAGTTTGAATTTTATGTGCAGCATTGTTTATGAGAAGCAATACTTTGTAATTTGATATTTCAAATTATTTTTAGTCTTTTTGTTTGAACTATTGCTTGATTACTATAACTCAACATGACTTTCCTATTGAGAATCAAAAATCAGGATTCAATAGTAGGAATGCAGATCTTAAGTCTTTTTTAACATGCACCATTTGTTTTTATTTTTATGCTCCACAATGGAAAAAAAAAAAAACCATGCTCTACAAATGTACAGAAAGTAGACAGGCAGAAAAGCCTCTTTGGCTGGCATTTCACTATCTTCACATGCTTGGAGTTGAATTTTGGGAGACAGCCTTTGTTATCGTCACTAAATTCTTAAACATATGTATGTAGCTCTAGGTGCTGATTTTGCTGTAATGGAGTCCTGAAGAATGCATGGAGCCGATACTAATTCTCAGCAGGACTGTTGTGGGCTTGAATGAAGGTAGATATGTTGGACCCAGTTTACAGTACTCTGTAGAGTGTAATTCTGTGTAAGACAGGTCTTGACCATTATATGAATGGCTGACATACCAAAATGAACTTTATTTCTTATGAGGCAGTTCTCTGGCCTAGACCCAGAAAGCAGTCCTGAAGTAAAAGCCCTCAAACGTATCTGAATTAGTGATCCTGAAGGAAAAAAATGCTCACACCTTTGTTACTTGAAAATGTTATTTCCTTTGAAATAATTATGGAGAAAATTTTCTGGCAACAGGTTATATAAAACAAAATCTGCTTAAATGTTGACTATGTTTATTGATGAGAATATGAGCATTTTCACAATATATTGGCTTTATTCTAGCATCATTCTTACACCTTGTCTGAGAATATTAGAAATACAGATCTAATATAAAGTTAATGTCAATCCCCTGATTACAGTGGGGATGGGTTGTAGATTTTTGTAACACACCTTCAGTAATGCATTGAAACATGCCTTTTAACCTAAAGAATGATTGATTTGATTGATATATTTGAAAAAATTTTTAAAGCAAATTGGCAAATCTTAAATCATGTATCGATTTTATGCCTTTGGATGCTTGTTCATAACGGTTTTTTCAGTTTTGTTTCATTTATTGACATTTAGAAAAATATAGGAGGATCTTATGTCATTATTGACAGCAGAAGCACTGGAACCTTAATATGTCTAGAGGAAATTGCTACCCACTTAGTGTTGCAGCCAGGATTCCATTAAGAGACAATGCTCACTTTTAAAGGGTCCTATAATCTGTTTTCCTGAGCCATGTTGTAATAAGTCTCTAGCAAAGAATGCAGGGTGTTCAGATCTGCATGAATCCTTCAGGAGTGCATCCACAGCTGGAAGCGTACCCCACCACAGCACTCCTTGGAGGTTGTCCTCACACTTGTAGAGCCTCACTAGCAACCCCTATGCTCATTCTCTGGTAGCAACTTTCTCTCCAACACATCCACTTCCCTTCCTCTGGATTCAGGTTCCTCCTTCCACAAAATTACATGTTACTGTAGGTCATCAACCTTTGGAGTTCTCACAAATATTAGAATTTCAGATAACTACAGTCCATGTGTCCAGTTGAATCTACATGATAATTAAAAAGCAGTTTCAGAGCCCAACAAAAATTGTATAAGCGTGGTTTCCTTCTTATCCTTGCCCCTAATAAAATGAGCATCTTTGTCCTTAGTATAAAATTTGTATATATTGTTATGATGGTACTTATATATGATCATGTTTCCAGTTCCAAATTTGCCTGTACTACTTATATGGTTTAAAATACTTGACAGTTATATTTCTGTTAATGTATCATTTCTGTATCAAGAATCTACAAACAGCTGCTTGCTTATGCTGAATCAATTTAGAAGTTAATTTACCAATCTCGTCTCAACTGCAGTATACTTAAAATAGGGAAACAAGTAGATGATGACTTGGATGTTTGGTGGTTAATGTTACTGCTCACTTGAATGTCAATTTTGAATATTTCTTCTACTAATACAACTAAAATTATGTATATATAATCAATGTGGCCTGTATAGAAAAGGTATTCCTAATGATTTAAAATCCTGGTGGTACTGTAGGGTAGCAGTCTGAGGAGGAAATACCTGGCTAAAGAGGAATTTTAAAAGATGAGAATTGCTCACTTCATGTATATTTTATAGGCTTATTGAGTTTGTGAGCAGTATAAAAACAATCATTCTTTAGTTCTTCATTGTGGAACTGAGACAGTTCTATAAAATGCACAGCTGTAACAGTTGATCAGGTGTAGTATTTCCACAGTGAGAATATGGGGGCTTTTCTCATTATGCGAACCCACAGAAAATTTTCTACTCTGTATAATGGGGGTGGGGGGAGCCTTGTTTCTACGAAGCTGAACTATGTAGCAATATTTGTTAACATGTGGCATGACGTCTCTATGTCATAAAATGTGATGTGTTAGATTGTAAAGCATACTTTGGCCATAGCAGACACTAAGAATTAAAACTCTTGTATCAGTGGGACAAAAATCAATGGGCAGTACCCTCTCTGTTCGGAATGGGACCAGTATACAATTAATACAATTTAAATTTATACATTCCCTAAGACTCCATTTTTAAATTACGTTCATTGCGTGTGTGCATAAGGAAAGCTTTTCTTTCACTAAATACAAGCTTGTTTTTTTAACCTTTATAAGTTAATTATTATGTACTTAACATCAGATACCAACCTGTAAAGTGCTAATGGGTCCCTAAAGGCCTTGTCAGGGAGTTGAAATTTCATATACTTATACCAGGTTATTTATAAAAAGTCTTTTTGAACAGCTGTAAAACATTTAAAAACTGTGGCAGATGCATTGTTAACATGCATCCATTTGATAGTGAAAGCAGAAACCTGAACAAGTTTTACCTAACTCTTGCACTGAATTTAAATAATATAAAATTAAATGTGCATTTTAAATAGATTTTATTTCCCATTTATTGCTTAGCATAGAAGAACAACTATGCTTAGTGTTAGAGGATTGACCACAAGATTGATTTTTAGATAGAAGAGAGGTAAGAAAGTAGAAGCACCTTACTATTGGAGCATGTTGCATTCATTTAGTGCTACTGAACAATTCAGTAGTTATTTCTGAACTTTGCTGCAAAGTGCTCTTTATTTAAAGCACATTAAAGTCTCTGCTTAATTGCTTTGTAAAATGAAGCAATGGTATTTTTTATCCTATAAATATAGTCTAATTTAAAAGTTTTTCCTACAAAATGAGTTTATATTATTGCCTAAACTATCATCTATGTAAAGGATTTTTAAAGGCAAAAGGGAGTCTGGATTCCGTGTGTGTGTGTGCGTGTGTGTGTGTCTGTCGGTCTGTTATAAATGTTTGCCCATTGAATTATTTCAAAGATATGTTCATTCTAAAATTTTCTGTTTTACCCACAGTAAATGTTCAGCTTGGTATTTGAGGGACTTAATTGATGGAAATCCAAATTCATGTGTCTCTCCCCTTCTCCAGACACATTTATTATGCCACTGTAAGGCGCATGTACAGAAAATACTTCTGAGGCTGATATATTAAATATTTTATCAATGTTATGCTGAATCTCAAAGCAGTCATTTATTTTGAGGGTTAAGAGAAAGTTTTGGGTTTTTTGGTCAGGTATGACTAAGAGAGGCTCCAACTGGTGAGTTAAGGAAAGTCTGTGGTAAGTGATTTGAGATGTATACTAAAAAGGTGTGGGTGTTGGTTAAAGAGTTCAATTTTAACAAGGGAAGTTTTTTTTTTTTTTAATTTGCATGTTCTATGGTTAACTATCAAAGAGTGCAACAGGTTATTCCAGCTTTTCCGAGTACTAATTATATTGGTTTTAAGAATTCTTCATAATCACAAGATGACATTTTCCCTTCATTTGTGACCAAAGAAGGGTAGACAGTACAACCCATGCAAGTGACTTCTGACTTCTTCGACTTGGACAGAATCCTCACTGTTCCATTGAATTTCTTATTGTACTATATGTCTTGCAAAGTGTGAAACCATAATATATAATTTATGAAAAATCGAAGGCTACAGATCTTTTTGCATGAATAAAAGTCCATTAGGGTGAATGAAACTGATATGTTCTTTTAGCCTTTCTGGTTAAATGAAAATTTTAATGGCAAACCAATTCACCACTTACTAGCTTTGTGCAATATTAAGCAAAACACTAGCACACTGTGCTTGGCTTTTCAGGATGGCTTTAACACCGTTACACTAAATGGACAGTGTGCAAAATGTAAGTGACAACTCTTGCAAATTTACAGTACTTAAATATGCTCAGTTAACATTCTAAAGTATTAAAAGTACAAAGAAAAAAAACTAAGCAAGCATTTAGAGCAATACTATGAAATCTCCAATAATGGTTTTGACTGTTGCCTTTTGCTCTTTAGTGCAACTTTCTGCATTGTAATTATTGTATCGCTTTGTATTTCATGTTTTTTACACCCACGACTTCAAAGTACTTGTACACTAAGTATTGCAATCACCGTTCTCTTCTTGTACATGCAATATAACAACATACAGTTTTGGTGCTTAACAATATTCCTTTTTTTCTTTAATAAAAGATATTTATTGAGTTAAGCTCATTTTGTTTGTTTAAAATAGCAATGGTGGTATATAATGTCACTTCATTTCTAATAAGAAGGAGCATAGCAAGTTGTGCATTTGTTACAACACGATGAACAGGATTCAGACTCTCCACCCCTGTACTTCTGCCTCTTCCTGACCACTGTTTGTAACAAAATATGGTTTAGAAATGTTGACCTCCAAAGTTGGAAGGTCCTTAAATGCCTTTCATTTTAACAGTCAATTTGTGATCATCTAAATTGGGGGAGATTAAGGGAGACATTTCTCCCAAGGAAGGGCCTTTCTTCCATGTATTCCCTCCATAAATATATCTGAAACTAAACAGAGGGCTTTGATTACTAGACAGTTTTTCTGTGAGAGTTTAGAGAATGGACTTAATAGAAGTGCTTTAGCCAAACTGATAGAATCACCTTCTGCCTCAAAATGAGTTAGTTAATACATTAATTCAGCTCTCAACACAGTACACCCTAGTCCACCCTTGTGAAAATCATGCTGTGGCTGGTTTGGAATGGGCTTACTGGGTGACTTACCAAGACAGGCGAAAACCTCTCCTGGAAATCTAGGCCCTGTGGAATTCCTTAGTCCTTTGTGATTCCGTCGTTCATCCTGACCTTGCTGAGTTCTGTAAACTGGTTGAAACTTCATTTTTTTGCTACAGGAGTCTGTGTGGAAGAGGTTTAAAATTCTTTGGTGCAAACCCACCAACATACCATCGCATTCTGTTAGTTACTGAAGTTTAAGCATGTTTCCCAAGCGCTCTGTCCCAGTGCCAAGTGGATGCCTTTCCCACAGAGAGAGACCCACAACTTTGTTGCTCACCAGAAACTTAGTTCTTCCTCACTGCTAACATATTCTCCAGATCTCTCTACTAATAATCTTGCTTGTTCACAAGAGCTCACCAGTTTTGTGCTCTCATCATTCTCTGAACTCAACTATTTGTCAGCTTAACCTCAGACTGCTGACCCATTAATTCTTCTACAGAGTTCAAGCGGGTCCGTCCTCTAATCACATTCACTTCCTACTTGCCCTCATTCCTGCCTCTTCCACCTGCTGTTGCTGTTGCTGTGGAGGGTTTCATAATACTCAGGACATTATGCATCTTTCTTCCCTGTCACCAATTCCAATGGCCAGGCCTTGCGGTAGAGTCCTGGGCTTCCTGGCTGCATGCTGGTTAAGGAAATCGTGCGCCAAGGCCACAAGGCGTTCTGCCAACTTTGGTCTCCTAAGTCTACCTCTAGTATCTGCATTTTCATGCTCAGCTCATGCCTTTCCACCTGCACGTTTCTAAAATGCTGTTCTTACCTCATCATAATCTAAATTCCGTCAAGTATGTTCATTTGGAAAGCACATAGGCAGTATGTGTCTGGCCCTCCTTGTCTGTCAACATTCTTAATCAGAACATTGAAAGGAAAACAAGACATGAAAGGAAGAATCACAGAATCTGATTTAATCTTCACAATTCAAATGAGGCACAAGAAAAGGGTTAGATATTAAACGTGTCTGGGGTGACAACTACTGAGTGGCAGGGAGCTTTGCTTTAAACACTGCCCCACCCAATTAATCTCCCACAGCATCTTCAACTTCCTCTTAACCCTAACCCTGTAAGGTGCAAGTAGCACTTCAGATGGTCTGGAGAAGAGCACTTCATTCTAGGCTAAAACTAGGCCTGAGTCTCCTATGTTGAGATGTGCTAGAGAAACACTCGATCACTAAACATTTTCAAGAAGAATAAAAACAAAGAGTATCAAAGACATCAAGATGCGACTTCAAATAATATTCAAGTAAAGTCAGTCCAAAAAAAGCTATTAAGTTCAAATCTCTTCAGAGGCAACTTATTTTAAGACATGAATGAGTTATATAGCAGATTCCTTTGAAGTGCTTTAGGTGTAACATAGTGCTATTATGCTCTGTGGATTTAGGAACTTTGTTCCCCAGAACATAGTTCCTGCAGGGAGAGTCATGGGGACATATATATCCCCACATAAAAACTCCTAGACCATTATTTGTCTCACTTCCAGTGACGTCTCAGAGTTTCAGATGCTGGGGTGTTCTCTTAGCCTCGGCAGCTTATCTGTATTCATGTGCTTCTAGAGCTAGAAAATTCCCGGTGACTGCAGCCAGGTTGAATTGTTTCAACCCTGAATAAATGCCTTAGTCTATCTCTGTGGTTATCTGGAGGCCTTTTATATTGAAATAATATTTAAAAGTCCTTTTATCAAGTTATAGCAAGTCTATGAGTATGATAATGGTTTTTGAGGAAAAGCCTTAAGCAACTAAAGCCACTGGCCAATTTCTGTCAGAATAGTTTACCACCAAGAACAATTAAAAAGTTACTCATCCCCAAGGGCATTGAACTTCCTCCACTGACAGATGTTTTGTGTAATTGAAGATGATAGATTGGCAAACCTCAAAGAAACCTTAGGTTGTTTGTAACCATTTTCCAATGGAAAGAAAATGAAGTCTAGCAGGAATCAATCAGTTATTCCTAAAACTTGTTAATGAAAGAGTTAGAATAAGCACTACTCTGAATTATTTTATTTTGCAGATATTCTACAGTGTGTAAATATATATTTAAGCTAGAACAGTAAATTAACATTATTGACTTGGGAGAGGAGTGAGATGAGGGAAAGTAGCCAACATGGGCATTTTGCAATATAATCTTATTCAAAATTACATTATGCAAAAGCCACACTATGGCTCTATGGTGGAAGTAGTCCAGTTGGCAAAAACATCCCATAAATGTTTTAGGCCAAAATGATCTTTTTCATGCTTAAAGACCCAAACCTCTGGAATCTTCTTTACGTAAAAGTTCAAGTGTTCCAGTGGCTCAAATCTCAATTTAAAAATTCTCTGGTCTTACCTACAGGCCACTTTGTGACCCACCTCTTGTCTGAAATAGGATGGCCTATCCAGGCAAGTGTGTGGGTCAGGGCCAAGTTTTTGAAACAGAAGGTTAACTCTTCCAACAACCATCAGAAGATGCAACAATAAATTCACTGTGACCCAGAACTTGCTGAAAGGTTTTTACATTTCAATTATGAGTTTCTCTAACGTTATCTAAGCTTTGGTATTGCATTAAGGTGAATCATCAGAAGGTAATACGTAGAATATTATCTCCCCAACTCCAGCAATTCTTTCACTGCACTATAAGCAATATTTCTAGACTTTCTTCATAACCCTTTTCTCTATCTTCTTAGTCTCACCTTTCCCCATGGTTCTAAATGACATTTGTGTCATAATGATTCCCAATTTTATCTGGCCTATACCTCTTCTCAGAACACTGGATCTGTATGTATTCAGCTGCCCCGTGATCTCTTCATTTGGATGCTTCATGCAATTTCAAGTATAACATGTCCAAAATGGTTCCCTTGACTCCTACTCTATTAAAACCTGGACCCAATCCTTCTCAGTTTTATCTTTTCTTTCTTTCTTTTTTTTAAAAAATTCATCCAGTTCTGGAATTCGGAACCTGGAAGTTATCCTTGCTGCCCTTCTCACCCTCATCCTCCATATCCAACGAGTCCTATCAACCCTAACTCCATTTTACATCTGGCATACATCCACTGCTTTCTCTGTCCCTAACCCCTACACTGGTCCAGACCACATTCATTTCTCAAGTAGGATACTGCAGTAGCCTCCTAACTGATCTTTCACTGCCACTCTTGTCTCCTTCCAACTTATCCTCCACTCAAAAGTGGTGAGATCATGTCTCTCCACTGCATAAGACCCTCTAGTTACTTTCCATCACACTTAGAATAAAATCCAAATCTCCTTCCTATGGACTATAAGGCTGAATGTGATCTGGCCCTTCCTACCAGCCTCATGGCTTACTGAGCTCTAGCATTGTGTATAATCTCTCTCTTACCTTAGGGCCTATGCACAAACTGTCCTCTTTCTAGAATTGTTCCTTGTTTTAGTATGGCCAACTTCGTTGTGTCCCTCAAAATTCATATGTTGAAGTCCTGACCCTCAGTATGTGTCCTTTTTTGGAGATAGGGTCTTTACAGAGATAATCAAGTTAAAATAAGGTCATTAGGGTGGGCTGTATTCCACTATGACTGGTATGTTTATGAAGTGGGGAAATTTGGATATAGACATGTATAGATGGAACATTATGGGAAGAGACATAAGGAAAATATGGTCACCCAATGACCCAGTTGAAATATGTGTATCCTTGAATCAGAAGACATATGCAAGAATGCTTATAGCAGCATTCTTCCTAATAGCCAACAACCAAACAACCCAAGGGTCCATCAGCTGATGAATGGACAGTTGTAGTATATCCCTAAAATGTGGTATAGTTAGACAATGGAGTACTATAGAATAAAAATGAATAGAGCTACACAAAATAATTTGGATGAATTTCACTGACATAAAGTCGAGCAAAAAGCAAGAATATCTAATACATGATTCCAGTCAAAGTTTTAAAAAAAATACGCAAAACTATAGTGTTTAGGATATTATTTAGGTGGTAAAACTAAAAGAAAGAAAAAAAAGATGATTGGCACAAAAGTCACGATAATGGTACGTTTGGGGAGAGCAGAGCTTCATGACCAGAAAGGAGCATACAGAGGGCTTCTGTGGGGCTAAGCTTTTCTTTCCTGACCAGGGTAGTGGTGAGATGGGGGTTTGCTTTATAATAATTCAGTAAGCTATGTGTTTATGTTTTTGTATTTTTCTGATTATGTATTACATTTCCAATAAAAAGCTTTTTAAAAACCCTAGAGTTCTTTTATTAGCGTTCTAGAAATTGCTTCTAGAATTCAGTTGCCAAAAATTTTTTTCTCTGCAAAATAATGTGCATGCTTGCTCTACAAAACAATGAGAACCATATAATCTAACATTTCACTTTTTAAAATTAGTTGACAGTAAATCAGAGCCAAATTTAGTGCTCCAATGGAAAAACCAACTCATCTCAGACTTCCGGTCTACACAGCTTCCTTTAATTGGCTCTGTGTGTGTATGCATGTGTGTGTGTTTTAAACTCTATCTCTAGGTGTTTTAATATTGTAAGTTTCCTCTGGGGAAGTAGGTGGGAAAATCTTTAGAAATTTCATCAGGTAGAAGAAAAAGATTTTGCAACAGAGCATGGCATAGTGGTGAAGAGCAAGGACTCTTGAGACACCAGCCATGTGAATTTGGACAGATTACTCTCTGTGCTTCAGTTTTGTGTTCCAAAGGGAGAGACAAATAATGATATCATCTTCATATAGTTGTTGTACGGGTTAAATGAGTGCACAGAAGAGTGCCTGGCACATATATGAATGTTAGCTATTATTACTCGGAAGATCTGATACCAAAATCCTTCACAAAGAACTACAAAGATTTGAGTAACTTAGCAGCAAGGACATCTGAGAGTAGAATAGATGCTCCTGGATAATTTGAAAAAGCAGCAATAACCATATAGATTTCCTTCTTCAATAGAACATAATTTTACTTACATGACACAAAATGAATATTACATAACAGGCAACATTTTAAATTAACAACAAAAATCCTTACCTTCATGTTTACTCTTTGTAGAAAGAACTGGGTGTAGCTGAAAAAGTCAGAATTTCTATTTTCTGACTTTCTGTGGAAAGGCAGACCTAAAGAATCAAAATATAATCCGAAGTTATAAAGAATGCCAACATACTTCCAGTTAAATATGGTGGCTTGAAACATGCCTTTATTGATACTCCCTCCTAAAGCCCTAACATGACAGTAAAGGAATAAAGAACAAAAGAGGAGAAAATTATGGACAAAAAATGTCCAGCCTTTGAAAGATGTATGGGAGGTAAATGGCTTAAGTGAGTGGAGGGAGCTGACCTGAGAGTGTGCAGTGAGACACTTGAGGGGCCGGCGGAGTCCTGAGGGGTGTGGCACCACTAGGGGGCGCTGTGTTCTGTGAAAGGTGGGGAGGAGGTATCAGGTGAAAAGAAGGAGAGTGGTGGGAGTCTCAAACAGGAGCAAGAGACCTTCCCTCCCCCCACCTTCCAGACCCTCCTTTCCCACAGCAAGAGTCTAGAAGTTCATTCCCTGGATAAAGTGAGCCAGGGAAGATCTAGACTCAAATAGCAGTCCAAGAGGAGGTCAGAGGTAATGCTGAACACAGTAGGATCGAGTTACAATCTACCTTCAGAATCACAAGGCCCCTGGCCTCCTCCTCCTGCCTGGTTCTGAGATGGCTCTCAGCTAGGCATCTATACCCTCCCAGAGGAGTCTGGAAGATCCCTTTCCGGAGAAACTAAATCACCCCAGAGAAAAGACCAGCACATGTTAATATTTGGGTGTGAGGAGAGATGGAGATTATCGAATGACAAAGCTGGCCTCCCACCCAATCAACCTACCCCCAAAGCCACCAGTCCACCAGCTCTGCCCTCTTGGTCCCCTAGAGCTCCCAGGGTCTCCCTGTAGAATATGAACAGACTGCTTTGAGTCACACACATTTTCGGAAAGTCCCCACACAATAGACAGAGACCAAAACAAACAAGGTAACTCAGAAAACAGACAATTCAGGAAGTAGTAGGAAAAATTAAAATTAATTTTGTCAGAAAAGTAAGGCAAAATACTACATCCATGAAACAAGAATGTGTTGCAATAAAAAGGAACCATCTGAGAACAAGGGATGACACTGAGAAACAAAAACTCTGACAGCTGACATTACACATGCAATACAAGGTTTAAAAGATAGGCGAGGAACTCTTAGAGCTGAATAAACAGCTAAGGAGATAGAAAAGATAGAGGATCGATTCAGCTAATCTAATATCTGATTAATGCCAGAAAGAAGGGAGAAGTGGAGGGGAGAAAATTATTAAAGAAACCATACTATAAACTTACTGCTTTGTTTGCCACAGTTTGAGTTGGTTTTTCTTCCGTGTGCAGTAGAAGGATTCTCAGATGGTCCTCTAAGGAGCATTCCAGGAAGATGAGGACTCAGAAATGCTCCCCAGAAAGGACGACATAGAGGTTACTGGTTACCTTGGAGAGAGCACTTTTGGCAGAGCAGTGTGGGCAGAAGCCAGAGTGGAGAAGTCTGAAGAACAAATGGAAAGATAAGAAATGGAGATAATTCATGAGCCCACAATTCTTTCAGAAGTTTTTCAGTGAAGAGGGGAGAAATCAACTGATAGCTCTAAGGAGTAAGGGTGGATTTTTTTTTTTAAAGGTAAGAGACACTAGAACATGCTTGTGTGCTGATAAAAAAAAAAAAAGTAAATAGAAAGTAAAAGTGACTTGAAATAGCAATTGTATTCCTGTCTCTTAGGTAAACAGAAGACTACATTTATAATTAATAAATCAATAGAAAATGGAGAAGAAAATTAATTCTGTACTTCAGGTGGCCCAAACACCTTTGACCTCAATGATGGGAATGATTTAAATTCAAAGGATTAGAGGAGGTGGGGAGAATATGTTTTTTTTCGTTGGTTTTTGTTTTTCAAGTACCCATCTCAATTCTCCATGATTGTATATAGATTATATAATCTATTCTGGTCATTAATGAACTTTCTAGAGAGTTTCAGCTCTTCTCCCACAGTTTTTCAATGATTTCTTGTGTCACTGGTACACTGGTTTGATTAGACCATTAAGGCCAGTACCTTATTATCCACTTGCTCAACAAGGAATTCAGCGCTGACAGATGCCCTCGTGGACGCACAGGTGTCGGCAGTGTGAGGGGGCCTGTCCCTCACGGTGCTCAGTGGCGGGACGCACTGGGTACAGGGTCAGACCCGCCCACCCACGGTGCCCACACACGAAAGGTGTGTCCCGCAGCCACGGCACAGCATGGCCCTCAGGACAAGACAGAGTGACCCAGGAAACACCACCACGGGGCAGGGTGGGCCCCAGCACTGTCGACACCCCCAGGACGTGCCGTCGCTTGGTGATCCAGGGGCCCCCGATGTTGCTTCTTCGGCTTGGGGTGATTCCAACAATCCGAAGTCTTCTTCCAGAAGTTACTGTCCTAGTCATTCTACCAAACTCTACAACAGACCTTCTGCAGAGTCTGCGGGAAGAGCAAAACATGTTACCAGTGCACCGGCCAACCAAAGGGCCAAGGCCATGCTAAGTTACACCGCTATCATCTTTGTCTCCCCTGCACCAGCACCAGCTGGCAAGTGCCATCCAGATACCACTGGGAAGCAACCTCACGACCCCCGAGGGGACGTCTCGGCCCCGTGAAACCCCACGCCTGCCCAGGCGCCGAGGGGTCAGATGCAAGAGGAGGAGGTTGCCAAACTGCCAAACTGTAGTTTGGAAATTAAAGCCATATTAGACTGGGTGGTAGTGGAGCTTCCAGAAAGGCCTAATTTACTCCCTGGCAGTGGCTGCTTCTGATGGCAGAATCTGACTCAACTTCAGTCAAGAATCTGCTGTGATGAATGTTCTCTCTGTATGAAATATCTGCTATTTCAACAGCCATCAAGGGGAAATACATGAAGAGTAAAAGGAGCAGTAACGAACAAGAAGCACTTCCCAGTCACAGAGAATGCTTCTACCCAAGAAATAATTTTATTCTATTTCTGCAAATGCAAATAAGAATGGAAATTTAACATGGTCATTTCCACCATGGAACAGGCTTTTGTAATTGCTGCCAAGTTCTACAAGAATCATAAATGCCTCGCATTCATTCCCGTGCCGAGGTTTGATCCTTACATTTCCTCACAGTAGGCCAGAACTGAGAATTTGCTGCTTTCCTCTCAGCTAGAATCCAACCATTTTCCAGCTTTCATTAAAAAAAAATAAAAAATTTTTAAAAATTTAAAAAAATAAAGGTGCAGCAGGGTAATTAAGCTCAGATTTAGGATCTGGCTAGAGATTTTGGGTTGTACTTTTTCAATACGTGAGGAGCCACTGTATTAAAGTGGAGAGACTCCCGGAGAGCAGTGATTTTTAGTCCTGCTTGTGCTTTGTGTTCCTAGGCCAGTCACTTACGTTCTCTGGGCCTCAGCTTCCTCCTTTGGGAAGTTGGACAGGAGAATCTCTGAGGTTCCTTCCAAATCTCACATCCTGTGATTCTACAAGTGGTGCCAACTAAAATCGGTCGCCCCATGTAGCCTATAAAGGAAGAATATGCCCTACAGCTTTCTAGCTTTTCTGAATAGACATTCAAAAAGTAGAATGGAATCCACCCCTGAGTAGACCCGTAAATACCACCTCGGGCAGAGTGAAGGAAGAAATCGGTATGAAGGAGCCTGACTTGCTGCAAAGACAGGAAGCTGCGCACCACCATGTACTTGCCTTTGTTCGTGGAGCAACATACCTTGCTTAGCTCCCAAGGCAGTTCTTTGTTCTGGGCTTTACCTGAAATCAGAAGATAAATTCTTTTCCTACAAATTCATACATGCTGCCCAGAAACTAAAGGGCTTTCCAGAATGTTTAAGAATATTTTGGGTTTATCAATCCTTTTTTGATATCATGGCCCCTCAAAACTTTATCCGCTGCCCATTATGTATTTTCTTCAAGCCTCAGATTGAACAGTCAAGGGCTTACAAAAAAATTTTCCCTGATAACTTTGAGAAACAATTTACATAAGTCGTATTCATTTAAAGTGTGCATTTTGATGAGCTTTGACAGTTGCATCCACCTGTGAAACTACCGTCGCAATCAAAATACAGAACATTTCCCTCCACGAAAAGATCCCTTGTACCCTTCTGCAGTCCACAAGCAAGCACTGACCTGCCTTGTGTAACTGTAGTAGATTAGTTTGCATTCTCCAGAATCTTACATAACCAGAATATACAGTATGCAGCCTTATGTCTGGCTTCCTTCATTCAGCGTAGTGAGATTCATTTATGTTATTGCATGTATCATTTTGTTCCTTTATATTGCTCAATAGTAATCCATTGTATGGATGTACAACATTTTGTTTATTCTTTCATCTATTAATGGGCATTTGGGTTGTTTCCAGTTTGGGGTTTTTGGGAATAAAGCTTCCTGTACAAGTCTTTGTGCAGACATGTTTTTATTTCTCTTGAGTAAGTAGCTAGGAGTAGAATGGCTGGATCATATGGTAGGTCTATGTTTAAAGAAAGGTCTTAATTTTTTGAGACAATAAATGACTTGCAGGCCCACTTTTGCCCCCAGATGATTGAAACCTTAGAGTTTCTTTCGAAGCAATGATTCTTAACCCTGTCCTCTTAATGTATTGAATATTCTAGAAATGGAAGAAGAGGTTGGAAGGAGTTATAGACCATTTCCCTCAGTTGCAGAGGAGGAAACGGGGGCCTGGGGAGATGAGGGGCCTGTCAGAAGCAGAGTTGCAGGGCGCGTTAAAGATTTTGGCAGGTCCCACGTGTGTGAAGAACACTGAATGGCAAACACAAGTGTGTGGACTTGTGTGCAATTGTTCATGGAAGGAAATGTCAGGAAGAACTGCATAGTCCTAAGACGTGGCTCGTATTGTCAGAGTCTGAAATGATCCAGTCATCATTTATAGTGGATGACATACCTCTTCTACCTAGAATCTGGTGGGGAAAAAGATCGTTTTTAGCATGAGCTTCTGACCAAACCCCAGAAGCCCCTGGGACTTAACAGATGTGCAGAGAAGGCCACTTCTCCCAGGCCAGCACTGCCCACCAAAGGGCTGGGCCCTGCTGAATTGGAGCAAATCGGCACCTCTATGGGCACAATTTTACACCTTTGCCAGATGCAAAACCACTAGTAATGAACTTTGCTTGAATTCATTCAAGGGGAATCCAGTGTGGAAATATTTTTTCTCTTTTTCATTCTTGTTTGCAATAAAAATAGAATAAAACCATTAACTGACCACATCTCTTTCTTAATCCAAAACATAAGGCTAACAAAATTCTAATTTAAAAAATCAGTTCATGTCTGCTTTCTGTTGTCACTTGGAGGGATATTTGTAAAATCATCTTTAGCAGTAACAACAAATCATTTTAGACAGGACGCCACTGGATGCATGACATTTTAAGTATTGCAATCAGGTAGATCAGAAAGTGCCTATTTCATGGAAAAAAACATGTCATTTGCAAGTACTTGACCATAACCCAACAACGAATAAAATTACTTTCATTCCTCTCAGAAAAAAAAACTTTGAGAATTTGTGATATGAAAAGAATATATTGGTCAAGTCTTTCTTGCTATGACTGTTTTTCTTGATACACAAAGTGAAAAGAATTGGAATGAAATTCAAAAAATTATTTGACCCAAATAATAAAGAAGGAGAAACAAGAGCTTATTGAAAAGTGTTATCTCTACCACATTTACAAATTTGTCAGTTCTCTCAAAGGGAGCCCAGGCTCTGCAAAGAAAACAAAAGCCCCCATCATCACGTAGCTGGTTTCAGAGCTGGAAGATTAAGTTGATTCTCAGAAGCATTTCTAAGGTTTTCATGCTGCTCCATGCTGCATGTTTTTAAGGAATTCTACATATCCTGGCTCTGAAGAGCCGCTGCCAGCTCCCAGTCTGCAACGAAAACGGTCTCAGTGTTTAGACAAGGCGGAACCTAAATCTTCATTTTGAAATCTGTGGATCCCAGCAAGGCTGAAGTGGAAGGAGTTCTTTACTAGAGAACATGTCTGGGGAAAGGCTAAGAAGGTTCTCTAGGCGGAGGAATGAGGGAGTGTCATCACCTTTGCTACTACTAACCCCTCATTTGACCCCAACTCCAGCAACCCCGGACTCTTTCCAGAGGGAAGAGGAGACAGGAACAGGAGCGCTCTGTAGTAAGAGCACTAAGCTTCCAGAACCCCAAGGCCTGCTTTTCCAAAAACCTGTCCCTGAGGCTCCTCTGAGTCCACATGAATTAGTCTGTCCTGGCACAAGTCGGAAGCTGTATTTGGAGTGTTGTTCAATCACGGCATGCAACTTCCTTGTATGCGTTTCCCCCATTCTGTATAAAGTAGGCATCTCAGGAATCAAGGCATTAGATGGGAGTTGTGAATACTGTATGGATTCTTAGCTTTGTTTTTTTCACCCCAAAGTTACAGCACAGTCTTAGGATCAGATGATAAATCAGGCAACAAAAAGGACTGAATGAGTCACGGTCAGCAATTTAGGAATCTTCCTAAGGACCCTGCCCTGGAGACTCTAGCAATAGCCACCAAGCTCCAATCTTGTTACAGCCTCTTAAGTAAGCAGTCACTCCATTTTTTAGATTATCTTTCTGCCTCTTTTTCTCTCATTGTTGAGGTTGGCAAGGAAAAACATGCCTCTTAGAGAAAAAAAGGAATTAAGCCCATCTGAGTTCAAACTAGATTCCACTCTTTGCTAGTTATATGGCATTGGGTGACCACTGGTTTCCTGGGGTCCCTGGGTGCTATTCTGTGAAGCAGAGCCACTACTGCCCTTCCCAGGGCTGTTTTAAGGACCAAATGACCTGACATGTCCAGGGCCCAATACACACTCTGTGGTTAATAAAAGTTCTTACTCTCCTCCCCTGAAGCTATTGCTCTTTCAAACAGAATGCAGTCAATTAAAACTAGAATTATAGGTTTGAGACATCTTGGTTTGACAATCAAATCATTAGCCAAAAGGAGAGTTTGGACCTTTTTTCTCCTTGTTGGGGTCCAAGCTGGTATTTAGCAGGCATTGGCTGAGGAACCAGGCTACATTAAGTCCTGTGATGAGCCTTATTCAAAGGAGAGTTTCATCCAACTTTCAGTTCAGGTGGCTCAGCGCCATGTAAGTTGGGAGAATTAAAGCAATGGTGATTGGTGACTGCATTCTAACCTGGCATATGTGGCTTAAAGGTTAACTTAGTAGCCAGTGGAGGAAAAGGAGAATTACATGGTATGTTCTTCACTCTCTGAAGGAGGCTGCATCCTCCCCAGGGGCCAATCTTTGGCAGGACTCTTGGGGAAAAATTTTGTCTTGACATAGTCTCTTTCAATCGTTCAGTCTTCACCTTGGAGGGAAGCCTTGTATCTTCCTCACTGGTGATGGTAAAAGTAGATCCTGACACCTAAAAAAGATGTGATAGTCCAAAAGATGTGACAAATGAAAGCATGCCCACAGTTATGAACCTAGCACAGTACATATGCTATTATTTATTTTTGTTGAGTTCTTGCTCATGATAGTTCAACAGTCAGAGCAAGAAGCTTGTTATCAGCTCTGACATGAGATATGGAGAAAAAAAATTTATATCAATGACATAAGATTAGTGGCCACTATTCTAACCAACATGCCATGACAGATAAGCAGAGCTAACAGACAAAAGAGGAAAGCTAATTTTATCACTTCACTGGGGTTACCTTGTCTTCTTAAATGCTCTATAACATAAAGCATGTTTAAGTTTTGCTATTGTTAATATATGGGTTGACTATAGAGAAAAAAAGATTCTCTGAATTATTCAACAGAATGAACTTTGCAACTAATAAATGAAGACAGTTACTAACATAGACCAATGGTTAGCCTTAGACATACAGGTTAAAAAAACCCTGCAAAATTATGATGACATATCTTTAATTTTTTTGTAGCTATTCTAATTCTTGCCAAACTCAAAAAAAGATTTGAAGTAGCTTACTATAAAAATATAAGTACCAGGACTTCCCTGGCGGCGCAGTGGTTAAGAATCAGCCTGCCAATGCAGGGGACACAGGTTCCACCCCTGGTCCAGGAAGACCCCACGTGCCGCGGAGCAACTAAGCCCGTGCACCACAACTACTGAGCCTGCGCTCTAGAGCCTGCGAGCCACAACTACTGAGCCCATGCACTGCAACTACTGAAGCCCACACGTCTAGAGCCTGTGCTCTGCAACAAGAGAAGCCTCCGCAATGAGAAGGCTGCACACCACAACGAAGAGTAGCCCCTGTTCGCCACAACTAGAGAAAAGCCTGTGCAGCAATGAAGACCCAACGCAGCCCCCCCCAAAAAAAAATATATATATATGTTTATATATATATGAGTACCATCAGGACAGTATAACAAAACCAAACTACTGATCAAAAAAACAGGAACAGTAACAAATAAGTAAGGGCCAAAAGGAAGAAAAAAACCTAGAATTCTAAGAACACCTATCTGAGGAACCCTACAGCAATTAAGCCCAATATCTGGTCTTGAGCTTCCTAGCAGCCAGGGTGATAAGGGAATAATGGATGTATATAGTTGTCAATGCCTAGAAATAAGAAGCACAGGTCAAAAGAACAAATTATTTTAGTCTTAATCTCTGAAAATAATTTGTGAGAGCTCTTTTCTTAAAAGGGGAATTGGGTAAGATAGTGAAAAAAAAAGTTCTGACAGCTCCTTGGCATAACATGCAAAAATGCTCTCCGTGTACATGAAGTACGATCTACCTTGCAGGAACACTATGGAAATAAGTAAGGCTTCACCATTTTAACACAAATTAGGCCCTTGTAGTTGGAATCCTGGCATCCTCAGGCAACCAGAATGTGGCCTTGAGTTTGGACATGAGGAAGATCATTTCCTGGATAATAAGGAGAAGAGATGTCACAGAGAATTTTAGTTTGTATCCATGAACTATCCTGGAGCTAGATCCTATTGATTTAGTATAAAATTAAATGAGAGCTATCAATTGGATTATCTGGTGTCACCTGCTAGTTCTTCTCTAGTTTATTTTGGACCTTTCCTCATGAGCTCTTTTCTAATTCCATTTTCTCTGCACACCGTTTTACATGTCAGGGCTTTCCAGGGCTCCGGTCCTGTAATCCTCACCCTCTGTTTGATTTCCTCTACTCATGGCTTCACCAATAGCCTGTTTTCTGGTAACTTTCAAATTCATTTCTTCAGCCTACACTTCTCTCCCAAGCTTCAGATCCATGAGGCTTCTGGAGAAGTACCTCAAACTCACCAGATCCAAACGGAATTTATCTTTCTTCAAACCCAATCTGGAAACCTAGAAGTCCTCGACATTTACCAAGTCCTGCAATGTCTACTGCTAGTGGATACATTTTCCCAGGCCACAATTAGAGTGTGCAAAGAATATAATTTTATTCTAAAATACATTCTGCATAGCAGCAGAAACATTGTTTTTGTCAACATAAACTCAGCCAATCAGAGTTTCCCTTCTACCACCTCCTCCCTGCGGTTACAATTAAGTTTCACCTCATATCAACTGCTTGGGGGGGCTTGGAGAGTATGGGTCCTTGCTCTTTATCCACTTCTGTTGATGCTGCATTTGCTTACATGGCTGGGTTCCCTCTGGCCCTGGTCACTGGCATGTTTCTGTACCAGCATCCACTGAGATGTCCGTCTGGTCATTGGTGCCGGATCCACGCAGGTGACCCTCTATCCCAATTCACTGGCTCCTTTGCCAGTGGCTTCTGTGCCTCCTAGAGAGGGTGAGGCAGGGGAACTTCTCAGCTGCTTCCCTACACCACCCTGGACCCCCAGGAAACTTCCAGGCAAGACTTGGAAACTGAGGCAGGGCTGTCACTTTGATCCTCCATCCTCTCTGGGGACTCACTTATTTGTCCCCCAAACTCTCATCTCAGGCAGTGTTGGCAGGAGGGGCAGTGCTTGGGGCTCCTTCTTGGTGATACTTGCCGCCCTCTCATTGTCTTGTTTCCCTTCCATTCCTCTTCCTTGACATAAGGAGGGAGGGTCTTTTAAAAAAAACCTCATTTGAGGGGAGAAATTCAAAAGTAGGGAGTTGACTCTCTCATTACTACAGCAACGACCCAGTCCTGAGAGCCAGGGAAGAGGATATTTGTGCTGTTGCCTGAACTGCTGAGAGCGCAGGGGAGGGAAAGGAGCAATAAATGCCAGGAAAGAAGGAGAAACTAAAAATTCCAAAATATCACCCCAACACATATCTCTTGAACATCTCTCATATTTAGTTCAGCTGTTTTTGCATCACTTTTTTTTTTTGTCTCTTACCTGGATTGCTACAATTGGAAAAAAAAAAAAAAATAAAGCCACCCTGAACCCTGAATCTGGTCTTGCAGAACCTTTCTTTAACCCATTCTTTTCTCCAGCTTTACTGAGATATAATTGACATGTAACATTGCGTGAGTTTAAGGTGTACAACGTGATGATTGGATACATGTATATGTTGTGAAATGATCACCAGGATAGGGTTAGTTAACACCTCCATCACCTCACATAGTCTTGAATTCATTCTTGATACTGTGGCCAGAGTGACTTACTTTTTCTAAAATGTAAATCCAGTCTCATTACTTCCCTCCCCTGAGGTTTCAGTGGCTTTCCACTCCCTTTAGGAAGAGTCAGAACTGCCGAGAACACAAGACAAGGTCCCATCTGGAATCTGTCCACCGTTGTCTGCTCTGATGCTCCAAGCTAAGCCACTGGGCATTAACCTGAATTTGAGCACGTCTCTCTGTCCTTGTGATGAGCCTTTCTCCTCGGCTCTCCATCCGTTCACCTGATCTTCAAAGTGGACTGCTATTCATCTTTTACATTCAAACGCCACCTCCTCAATGACACTATCTCCCCTCTCTGTATATTCCCCAGAAGCTATGACTCCTTCCATGATAAGGTTAGTGTCTTATTGCACTTATTGGCTAACATACATGCTTCCTCCTTCACTACAGTATAAGCTTCTTGAGGGTAGGGACTCTGTCTTATCAGCTTTGTATTTCCAGGGCCCAGCACAGTCCCTTGTGACATTGTAGGTGCTCAAAAAATCTTTCACTGAATGAACAGCCAAATGGCAGGGGATGGACCAGAAGCAAAGCCACCAATAAGGTGACAAAAGGCTCCTGGCATAAGAGGGAGACAGTAGCTGGATACACCACAGTTTAAGCATCTCCTTATTTCTCCTTTCCTTTTTAAACATATGTCCTTCTTCCCCACTTTGAAGGCTATAAAGCACAGCACTTTGGGTTTTAAACTGTCCTACACACCCTTGGGGGTCCTCCAGGCATCCCCAGATGGTGACCCTGTACGATGGTTGGTGGACCAAGTCACTAAGCAAAGGTAAACATTTACACTAAGCATCCTCTCTTTTCTAAGACAGTAAGCGTGTTCGGTCATGCAGCACATTTACTGAGTGATGACTACGTCCAAAGTATGCTGCTGGTTGCTGCCTGTAGTGTAATTTAGAAAGATTTTCATCAAGACCAGTCAAAAATTTTTTGCAGTTTTAGTTTTCAGGAAAAGTTATTTATCCAGAGTTCATCCTGACTCCCCGGGGACACAAGAGGGACTGTGGAACATTTGATTTGATTAACTGATGATTAATCAATCTTGAATATCCCTAATACTTGAAAAAGTAGCATCAAGGTCAGAAAGAAGGGGGTAGAACAAAAAGTAAGAAAAAAATATGGAAATGCTTAAACCATCATCCATCCATAAAATGTAATACTCTGAAGAAGCTAAAAAGCATGAGGTAGGTCTATGTGTACCAACTTGGACAGATCTTCCCAAGAGATTAGGTAAAAAATAGCAAATTTATAACAAGACATACCATTTGATGAAATTTATGTACTCCCTCCCCTCCAAACAACTAGTTATTTCTATAAGCACATATATGTTGTATATAAGTGCATATAAAAATGCTGGAGGGACGTACATGGAATAGATTATACTAGTAATTTCTGGGGCTGGAACTGAAAGATCAAGGGTGACATTTGCTTTATCTGTACTTTTAAAGACATTTGAAAAAGGAAAGCATATATGAGCCACTTGCATAATTAAAATGAAAATAAAAGGGTTTTTTATCTAAAAAAGGAGAGAAGCAGGGAGATAAGCATTCAAAGACATAATACCTTTGTGAAATGGAAAACGAACGATTTTTCTCATTAAGTGATAGATTGTTAAGTATCGTGAGTTGATAAATTTTTGTACCTGCCTTCTTACAAAAGGTCTGCAGTTCATAGTTCACACACGATGGAGTGGGAAGGGAACACGATTAGCGGGCAGAGGACCTGCGTTCTACTCCTCCTCCTGCCTCTTACTTGGCCCATCACTTAATCTTGCTGAATCTCAGACTCTACAAAATCTATAAAATGGGGATAACAATAACACGTAGGTCATGACATTGCTGTGAAAATCTGTTGTGAGATGGCCACGTGTCATAGACAGTGACATTCCGTTTTATACTATTACATAGAACATGGGATTTTAATGCACAGAATACATTCTAAAATAAAGGCTCTGCCACAGGAGACCAAGATTAATCACTACATAAGAAAAATATGAACAAAGGTGGTTGAAAAGTTAGAGTTTATTTGACAATTCACAAGTGATTTGCAAGTTTTATGGATTAGTTGGAGCCAAATTTGAAAACCAGTAGCTCCTCTTTTCTTCCTGGAATGTCTAACATGCTCTAATTTGTTGCCCAAGTAGTGCAAGCCGTGCCTACTCAAGGAATTCAAGCTAATTTTAACTTAAACTAGAAATAAAAATCAAATATACCACACAGCATTCTAAAACCAAATACAGAGAGTATTTTGTGCTTGTTGCCCTTGTTTGAGATAATTTCTACCAGAGATAATTTGTATACAGTTATCTGTTTATGAATCAGTATGAAAAAAAGAGTAAGGATCATTTAAGATAACAGAAATATTAACTCTCAAAACTTTCTATAGCAATGCAAACACAAACACCGTCTGGTCCTAGTGGTGAATTTAGTATCAAAATAACACATTTAAAAAGGTACATGTAATACACTTAAGCCTCTAGAACTTGACTTTGAGGCGAGGCAGCTGAGCCACAGAAAGATAATAAGCCAAGTTCTACTAGGGAACAGTGACCCTCACCCCTGTAACCTTTTAGAAATGACAGCCACCTGGAAAACCAATATATTAACAGAAAGAATGGTATGTAACATTTAATTTAATAAGTCAATAAGAAAAGTGAAGTTATTTTCATAAACAGCATTTGAGACTGGGTTTACAGAAGACAGACATTATCTTACGTAGACCCTATTTCTGTATTTTGTTTCAGTTGCACAGTATTGAGAAAGTCCTGATTCACATTAAGAAATGGTAGCAGTTCTTTAACAGCTCACCTTGAAATACCAAGGCGCTCTTCAGTTTACCAGAGATGGCTTTATCCTGGCATCTGCACAAAAAGAGTTAACCTGGTACTGATGTTTGCTGGATTTCAGTATTCTAAAATGTTATAAACTGCGTATCTGAGTTTGTTGGCTTTTAATTTTTATGTTCAAATATATTTATCAAATATTAATGAAGAGTTTCAACAGAACACAGTTGGAATATCATTGCCTCAAGACATGAGTTGATTTGTTGATTTATTTATTCGCGTGTGAAATCTGGCTACTGTGCGCTTCCACGAGTCCTTCACTCTGTCTACTCACTGCTCTCGGTCATTCCTTCTGTCTCTTTCACAAGCTCTTGTCTTGTACCTGGCTCAAAGTGACATTTTCATCTTGTAATCTCCCCATTTCTCATGCTCTCAATTACAATTATCAATACATATGCTGACAATTCCCAAGTATCTATCTCCAGCTCATAATTTTCTCCTAAGCTCCAATTAGAATTACATTTCTACTTGGATATTCCATAGGCATCTTAAACTCAAAACAGATCTAACCCATCATTCATCTCGCTTTGTCTTGCCTCCACCAAAACTAACCCTTTCCCCATGTTGAATTCACTATCTGAGTAAATGGGATGGTAGCACCTGGCTGTCCAACTCAAGAGATCTAGGAGTCATCTTACATTCTTCTCTTTTCTTTGCCATCTACTGATTCCACCAAGAAGCCCTACTCATTCTACCTCCCCAATACTCTCTGAATCCATTTCATCTTTTCCATCCCAGTACAACCACCATAAAGCCACCTCTCAACAGGGACTACTGTGATTTGCAGAACTACCTAGACTTTTAAACCATATATTTTAACACTGTATCACTTCTTTACAAAAAAAAAAATCCTTCAATATCTCTAGATTATCTTCAGAATAAAACCCAAATCTTTCATATGACTTACAAAGTCTTTCCTGATCTACCCTTCGCCTACTCCTCCATCACCATCTTTTGCCATATACCTTTCCCTAACACCCTGTGTGTCAGTGTACTAACCCATTCTAACCTTCTAAATGTCTCAATGCTTTCATCCCTCTAAGCCTTTGCACATGACAAATTCTCTACAATTCTCTCACACCCCTTCAACTAGCTAGCTCTTACTCCCCCACCCAAACTCAGCTAGGTATCATCTCTTCTGGAAAAGATTTCTTGACTCTTCTTCCCTCTGGGCTTCCTCATGCTAGTCCTCTGGGCTTCCTCATGCTAGTCCTCTTTATCAGAGTACTTATGCACTGTAAACTGTCTGTGTCCTGCACCGAAGTATGAGCTTCTCTCTTGTGTCTCTATTCCTGGGATATACCAGGTGCTCAACAAATATTTTAGGTAAGAGAATAGAAGGCATGACTTAAGACACCAATGGATCACTTACAGGCCTATTAACAAAATACTAACCCCACAACTGTGATTTCCCAGTGAGAAGGCACCTTGCTCTATGAGTCTTTTTAATTAATTCAATTCAAACCCAACCCTTCCTTAAAAAGTTAAACATAGAATTACCATATGATCCAGCAATTCCACTCCTAGGTATATATTCAAAGAAATGAAAGCAGGATTCAAATATTTGTATATGAATGTTCACTGCAGAATTATTCACAATAGCCAAAAGGTGGAAATGATCCAAATGTCCATCAATAGATAAATGGATAAACAAAATGTGGTATATCCATACAATGGAATATTCAACATCAAAAGGGAATGAAATTCTGACATAAGCCACAACATGGATAAACCTTGAAAACATTATGCTAAGTGAAATACGCCAAATACAAAAAGACAAATATTATATGATTCCATTTATATGAGGGCTACCACCCATCTAAAGAACCTAGGGCCATGAGTCACTTCTGTGAATGATCTAATGGCCTGATCAGTCACAGAGGCCTTAACTTCTGTGGAAACAGAACTGACCACAAAGTTACCTAGTACTGACTGCAAAACCCATATCCTGCTGAACTATTATTTAGTGTTGGAGGATGAGTTTTACAGGTTTACAACTTACTTCATTAGGGAACTTAAGAGATAAATTGTCTTCCCAAGGCCTTTATAAACAGTTTGCTACTTAAATTTTATAGACTGAAATTCTGCATATGAAACTTACTTTCCTTGGATTATCTGAAGCCTGTAAGTTTAAAAAAACTGGGGAGTAAAACATATTGCATGAATATAACACCTGCAAACAAAGTATGACTTGCAACTGAATGATGACAAGCATTGTAAACATCAAATGAGCCTGAAGGAAGACGTTCAAGAAGAGCAAATATGAAATATATAGTTAAGAAGTGTCCTAACAGAGGTATTCCAGACAGGCAAGCTCAAGGGAAAAACGGTACCAGCAACATGAGTAAGATCTCCACCTTCTGACAGTGGGCTGGATGACCAGACTGACTGCTGTGGGAACATAGCAGGTGCATCATCTGAGCCTTTTTCCCTCATCCCCCCTCCAAAGGAAAACCCCTGGCAGGGACCCTATACGTAGAAATGAAATGTCAAACAGTTAGTACAGTGCCTGTCACATAGCAGATATTCAACAAACACCCATTTCTATTCCATTTTATACTGAAGTTGTTGGGAAAGCATTTACTTCAAGTACGTCTGCTTTCTAGCCCTGTTTTCTGAAACAGTCATTCCACTTAAGGTATAACAATCAAATAAGTCATATACACAAGTCATATAGATATGACTTACTATATATATATACATATATATGCATATATAGTAACATAGTTATAAAACACGGATAACAAGATAAAATCATGAATGTAGTTAGAAAAAATACCCACAAAAGAAATTTTTCTATATTACAGAAATGGGCTTAATTTTTGGGGGCACCCATTGTCATCTTAATTTGGTTTTATTAGGAGAAAAGAGAGTAACATTTCTGTCCCTGGGTAGATCTGACGTGAAAATAATTGACAAAAGTAGGTCAGAATCCCATGGAATGGTGAGGTCTGAATGTTAGGTGTCTTATATTAGGTTATAAATCCTGACAGGCAATAATGACAGGATCTTCTGAAAGCCTTTGAAATTCACTAGGGCAGTCCCAACTTGTTTAGTTAAAAGCAGCAGCAAGGTAGGAAATAGAACTTCATGTGACTCTGGCTACCCTGATGTGTCTTAGATAAAAGCTGAAGTCATCATGCTCCTACTCTTTTTGCTGGCTTTGTTTTCACAAAAAATATCCTCTCCTTACCCACATACACTTCTGGTAGCCTTTGGAATGTGTCCTTTAATCTACAAGATAAAAAGGGTACTTAAAGAGATCAACGAATTGACTAGAAATCTGTTGGGAGCTTATGGCCTGTCCCCTATTCTAGATGCAATTTCTCTCCCTGGGTCACCTGTTTTTGGTAAAAATAACTCAATTCTTTTTTATCTAATATACTAAGCAGAAATCGCTTGGCAGTGTAGTGCTGATTTTTTCCTTGGATAAAATTGTTAGCAACTTGTAGTTACTTTACTAAGTAATATCAATATATAAACAAAAAGAGAAAAACATTCATTTCTTTTAATTCATTAGCTATGCTTATTTGTGTGACACCTATATATTGGTTTCCCATAGAGAAAAACTGCCATAAAAATTTAAGGTCCAATTTAACATGAATATTAGTTAAAAATACACTTTCACAATTTAGAGTAAGGTGAATGATACATCTGTTTCCATTCTAAAATGATCCTTTTCTAGTCATCTTTACAATATTTTCTCACATGAAAATTATCTTCTCAACAAATACTTATTATAGCATAGTATCCTACTTGAGAAATTTTTTAAAAATGTGTCATTCTCAACTACTTCTTACCTGAAAGTTTTCCTCTTTAAGATTTATATAAATTAATTGACTTCATGAATGATAAAGGAACAATGTTAAATATCCAGAAGAAAAAAGTTCAATGAAGACTATTTCATGGCTTTAAGCACTGAATATCAGGATGTTAAAATCATTTGATATCAAATAAACAAAAGGATTTCTTTAAAAAACAAAACAAGAAACCACTGCCACCAAACACATTTTCCCAAATGGCCTGCCTCGCATTCCAGAGCTGACAGAAAATCAGGTCTGCAAGGAGACAGCAGCTGAGCTGCATACTCCAGAGTTAAGCAAAAACATGGGAGGCCGGAGCACACATGTGAAAGAATACATTTAATTTTAACAAGGCAAAGAAATGAGTTTTAAAAGGTGGTGGTGGTTTAACTGAGTGTCTCTTTTAGTTCCACTTGAAAAAAAGGTGTAAGTTTTTCCTCTAACTGCTTCCCAACAGTTCAATGACAGCAAAACTTTAAATCTATGGTGGTGCTGGAGTTCTTCTATTAGGGACAAGAGGGATGCAACTTCATGAACTTTTTTTAATCTGCAGAAAGAAAGGGGGAGAAAAAAAAGACAGAGAGAAAGAGAGAGAGAGAGGAGAAACAAAAACTAATTTTCCAGGCAGGGAAATACTTATAAAACCTTTTATGTCAAAGTTAGGATTTCACAACATAACACACTAATGCAAAATCCAGTAGCACCTGTAAGATTTAAGTAAATGCTGCCATCACTTAAATGCTTTTTAAAAAGTATCTGTAAAAGACTGAAGGAAAAAAAGATACATTCTCCAGAGAACAACAAATGTATTTCAAAATAAAAACTGTATTTTTGTTTTTCTTTTTTTCAATTTTTTTTTGTACAAGAATTCATAGTTATCATATAATAACTTACACACAAATGGGATCAATCTCTGCTCTCCTTTTCTGTGTCACTTCAAGTCCACATATTCAGGCTATAGTCCCCAACATTATTTTCTGATAAATATATTACCACAGTTTGATCTAAATATACATTATATAATACTTGTCTCTGGGAAAAATCAAATTTTAATATGCAAACTTTTATTTATATAATACAGAAATGAAGAAAACTACAGTAGGCACACAACCTAATTATGACTTGTAGATGATGATTTCTAGATACTCTCCTACTGTAAATGAATGTTTAAAATAGTCTTAATAAGAAAATTTTATTTATATGTGCACTTGTGTCCACCTTATCCCATATACTGTACACGTCTAATGACAATCTGGGAATTTAAAGGTGCAGCCCTCAAGAAATTGTTTAATCACTAAAAAAAGAAAAAATTAGACTCTATTGGAAAGGAAAAAACTCACAAAATTTCCAATTTTAGATTTCATGTCCATAGGAAAATATTAAAAATAATTTTCTGTATATACATATGAGTATATGTATATATTGAATTACAGATGTCTCATATATCAATACAATTCAAGTGGAGACATTTTGGTGAGTTATTTTCCCATTAAATGACAACTATGTCAAAATTTAAAAATATCTTATTACATCATTAAAATAATTCACTTACCATTTCAACAGCTTACCCTTTTTTTTTTTGAATTTTTAACTCTTCATAAACAAATTTTCTGATCCCTAGCGTTAAATCCCCTATTTAAATTAAAATCTGGTGCTCTGTTACTCAGAAACTGATGGATAAAATCACATCTACTTCAAAATTCCATCAATCAAATAAATTTTATTACCTGATTTATCAGAGAAATAGCTCTGAGCTTGTGTACCTAAATTATCCTCCCTATTATAAACAGGTGAGGAAAATACCCTAAAATAGATGGAGGTAACTTACATGATATTATACCACATATAATACAAGATGATTAAGTGTCTGATATAAACTTTTCAGAGACACCTGAAAACTCACTTTAGAAACTAACTTTAGAAACAAACCATTTATTTTTCACTCTAATATAAATTAATATGTATGTATTTACATACATACACATACATATATAAAACAAAATTGTCTAGTGTTGATTAGCTGTGAGTGAAAAAATGGTTACAAATTGATTAACCAGCTTAATTCTGTACTTAACAATTCAACTGTTTTGGGGTACAGACAAAAAGTCAGTGCAATTGTAAACTCCATGGAGTCAGATACTCAAGCACACACTTTAAATAAGAACCCTCCTCAACATCACAAGCATTGGACAGCAAGAATATATGGACTCTAATGCAGTTCCTACTCCAAAGCAGACTAGACAGCACTTGACTTACTTTTAAAACAGTTTCTTAAAAGAAATATATAAAGAAATGCATGTTTGCTAAAAGTCCTTTAAAATTACCTCAAAACAACATTAAATCCTGTTCACTGAGAAGAGCCCGCTGAATTGAATTCCTGTTTTGAAATGCCTAGTTAACAGTTTAGAATATTGCCTTGTGAGGATTGACTAGAGACGTGGTTGATGTGAAGACCCAGACAGAGTACACGGCTCCAATCCCAATAGTCCTCTGATTGGCTGCTTGATGGAAATGGATCGCCTTTAAAATAGCTATACACCTTAAAATGATCTATAATAAACAGTTTCCCAACAACCATTATTATTTGTAAATTGAAATGCATTAATCATTCAGAAAAGATTTCTTGCAAAATATATAAATAAATGTAACTGCATATTCTGTAAATATACTTAACATTGCTAGACCAGACCGCCAGGGACGGGCTGCTGTATTTCAGTACTGTGTGTCAAATTTATTAGAAATTTAAAAAGAAAGATTTTGGAGGGACTCAGCTGCCTTCATTAGTTGGCTTTAAAATGTGTAATAAAATGGGAGACAATATCTTCTCATAAATACATGGAATCAATATGGAAAAGTAAACTATACAGCAGACAAGATTAGAGAACACCAGAGTGTACCAGAGTGGTCACCAGAGTGAAATATCTTCCAGTATAAAAAAAGGGAAGAACTCTATACACCCAGTTATAGTAAGTATGTTTCAATTAAAGATGCAGCTCACTCTCACTCCTGGCAAGAATTAATTGGTAATGGCACTGCTGCCAGCAGTGCAAAAATATCCTGAGAAATTATTCAGATTACAACAAAAGACAGGGCTTTCATCACTAAGTTTTTGCACAAAACACAGCTTTAGATATCATAAATAAATTAATTTAAAAAGCAGATAACCTTCACTGTGTTGAACACAAAAAGGGGATGTGACCCAGACATTTGTTAATTCTCCCATTGGCTAATATCAGAAAAAAAGATTGCATTAAGTGTCTGTTTATAACTTTCTAGTTAACTATGGCCAATAATATACATGGAGGTAATCTGTAGTTCAAGTTTTTCATCTCTTTTTCCCCAACTAGCTACAAGCTGAACTCTAAAATTTACACTGAAATATACAATTCCAATTTTCAAAAGATCCTCCTCCTGGACAAGGGATATTCAAATTTTTTGTGCAATCTTGATGCAGAGCCCAAACAGTCCTATGAAGAGAGACAGTATATTTTTTAATCAATTGGCACTGAAATTTAACTTTCCTTAGCTGCGTTCTAGTAGCTTGGCCAAGTTATCTCGTAATTCTGTTAGTTCAAAGATTTTTCCATCAAGAATTTCTAACAGTGTCTTCAGGTTATTGCGAAAAGCTTCTTGTTCATTCTGACTTTTCTCCAGACGTTGCTCCAAGTCAGACAGTTGTCCTTCCAGGTCTTTGTTCCGAATTTCTACTTCCTTTAGAAACAGAAGTGTGATATATATATGTGTGTCAGTTTAAGACTTAACAAACAATATAACTTTTGTTATGACTAATATTGTGGTAGTTAATGCAGCTTGATAATTAGGATGACCTTCTGAGTCTTAATGCAACTTAAGGAGGTTTTTAGATTTTGCCATCTGAGAAATCCATGTGGTTTTATTGATTGGCTTGTTCATGAACACATCTGTCCCCCCAACACAAATTTCCTGACTGCTTGCTTTGTGCCAGGCAACACTAGTCTAGGCACTTCAAATACTGAGATCGGATGAAGACCCATTTTGTGGATTATCGCATCTCTTTTCTATTTCTGCCCATGTCCTTTTCCTCTGGCACAATTGTTAGCAATCTCAGATGAAAGCAGGCAGAGAAAAAGAGAGAAATTAATTTTTTCTCCTTATTGGAAATTTTGGAGAAAGATTTAGAGAAGAAAAATGACTCAAATAAGGTTTTAGGATCCTCTGAATATGTTAATTATTCTTTGTTTCGCCTCAATATCAAATGAATGCATATGGTAGAGAATATAGCTCACCTGCTAAAAACTGTAGTGAAGATATATAATAACTGTACATATAAGAGAATTATACAACTAACAATTCCAATATACTGCAGATTAAGGAAAGAAAAAAATGACAAAAGGGAAGTAAAAGTTCATGACAACAAAAACATTTTTAACTTTTGAAACAGAATAAAATCTGGCATACTTAAAAATTATTTAGAAGTTACTATATATTATATCTGAAGGACAGTAGATTTAAAAAAAAATTATTGAAAGGCAATCTGGTAAATGTTAAATGAAAATAACAGAACATGAAGCAGCACACTGCAACAAGGCAAAAATTTGTATGCATGAGGACAAACAATGGGAATTAAAGTACACACAGAAAATAGGAAACAGTTCTGGTTGTTGGCATTATGAGCACTTCTTTCCAAAATGTATTTGTCCTATAATACCAGTAAAATTAAACTTTTGAGAAAAATAATTGGAAAATTGACTTGAATACATATAAGAAAGTAACCATTGATTTAGCATTCTCAACACAAAGAAATATTCACATGTTTAAGAGCAAAGCTCAAGCAAAAGGACACCACAGATGAGTCGAAGAGCCTGGGAAAATACAAAAAAAAGGAAGAAAGCAGTTATAATGACTTATAAAGAAAGAATTTAGGGAATTCCAATCTAATCTTAAAGTATTTACTGTTAGATGTTAACCAGGTATGTTTCTAATCTTTTTCCTTTGAATAATCTACAAGGTGAAGATAAGTAAACTGAGAGCAGATTCTGAAACCAATAAAATATTTATAAATTCAGAAGCCAAGTTCATGGAGGCTCTAAACTATGGGGGAGAAAACAGACCCTGGGATCAAATGTAAAAATTCCACTCATGATTGCACAGCATGCTCTCTTGCCTGCTTAAACAATAAGCTTAAGAGTACTGTAGAATGTTTCCAACTGTAAAAATAGACCAAATGTCATTCACTAGAAAACACCCACTTCACCAGGCACCGCCCAGTTTGCCCTCTAAAGCCGTCCTTAAAAATGAAAGGCTTCCTTGTTCTCCTTGCCAATCAATGAAACATCCAACCATTTTCAGTGGAAGCAAGCAAAACACCAAATTCCCTCAGCTATTAAAATTGAGCTGTTCTCTCCAGGAGTCTTGTGCTCTAAGCCATTTCTCTGATGGAGGAATTTCACTAGGCCCATAACAAAAGGGATCCAATACAATGCAGTTGGTGCTGGTCTATTCTGAGGCAGAGAATAAGATCCCAGAGGAAGAACAGACAACCCAGGATCAGTATGAAGCAACCTGATTGGTGGCATGTCCCAGTTTTCTACCTTCTGTCTATATTTTCCATCCCTTCTTCTTGACTTTTATTCTTCCTCCCAACTCATTCTTCTGCTTATTATCATTTTTGTGCTAGTATTTCCCCTTCTCCTTTACCGATATGTGAGCATATGCCAGGGGCACCAAGATAAAGCATTAAGGCCAGAATTTGCTAAATCCCTTTTGAGTGCTTTAAAAGGCAGTAACTGAAAGTATATAAATACAAATGCTCTGTATTTGTTAGATATGGAGTCTACAACACTACAGTGATTAAAAAAATGTAAACAATTATTACCACCATCAATGGGACCAGGTCAGGTTATAAATTTAAATCTTGCATAATTTAATCTAAATAAAAGCTACAAAAACTTGTCTTTATTGATATCTGATTCACACCTTAAACTCTTAAAAGTAAGATATATTATTGTTCTATTAGATTATTAACCTTCATATATAACATGACATAAATCATCAAAACAAGTATTAATAATTCAACAGAAAAATGGGTAAAAGAAGAAGTTATTCAACAATTATTACTGTCTTCTACATACTAGGCACTGAAGATAAAGTAGAAAATAAACAAAGATGGGCCCTGTTTTGATGGAGCATGCATTCTAGAAGGAAGATACTGGTAACAAAGAAGTCAACAGAACAGACGTCTGTGTAACTAAGGAAATCACTGTGTACACTGAAATCTTTCAACCATCTTTCCAAACTGTGTCAACCAATAATAAGAACAAATAAAATGACATGAATTCCACAACTTCAACTAGAAGAAAGAGAACAATACAAACTTCAAGTTACCTGTAATTAGGAGATATAAGCACCAGTTTCTAGCAAAGATATTTCTCAAGTTCTTACTCTCTTCACAGAGGGCAAGGCAGGGCTGTGGGAAAATGTACAGAAGAAGGAAGAGGAGAATGAAAGGCCTAAGACTGAACTCTAATAATCCAAAGAAAGAGAAAGAGAAAGAGAAAGACCACTGAAAGTGCCAAAATACTGGTGGAAAACAAAAAGTCCTGGTAGACCAGAGCAGCCTACAAGAAGCGAATTCACAGTGTACAGGACACTCGAGAAAGCAACCTTGGAAAGGCATACTTCTGAGAGTAAAAAGAAGAGAAAGGGACTTTGGGGATAGCTAATCATAAAATAAATGGTCCTTCCACTGGGAAATTCATTTAGAAAGTCCAAAAATTATGATATGGGCAAAGGTATACCAGGCAGGGGTTGTAATAGTGGTAGAAAAAGTGGCGAAGAAAGACACCTTTAATGCTAAAAGTGACAACACACAATGAAGATATAACAATTATGTTTATGTACCAAGAAACACAGTAGCCACCTTTATAAAGTAGAAACTACAGGAGCTGTAAGGAGACACAGAAAAAAATACACTGATAAGAGCTTTTAATATTCCACTCTCAATATAGGACAGATCAAGAGGAACAACAACAAAAAAGGTAAGGATATAGAAGGCTTAAACTACAAAATCAATAAAGAGCATTCACAAAATTGATCATATGCTAGATTACACAAAAAATTGGTAAATTATGCAAAGCAGAAATTACATAAACAAACCCTTGTGATCACAACGCAGTAAAACTAGAAATAAGTAACTAAATCATAAAACTAAAAGGCCCTCCCAAGAGCAAATTAAAACATGTTCTTTTAAACACTTCTAGCGTGAAAGGGAAATAAAACCAAAATTACATAATTTCAAGAAATAATGATAATGGAAACACTGTCAGAATCTATGGGACACATTAAAGCAATGACCAGAGGAAAATCTATAGCCTTAAACACAAATAAATAAAAATGAAAATAAAGGAATTAAATTCCCTTCTCAAAATGCTAGAAAAAGAATAAAAAAGTAAACCAAAACAAAGCATAAGGCAGAAATAAAGATAAAAGTAAAAATTCACTAGGTAGAGGACAGAAAAAGAGTAACACTGATTAATAAGTCAAAATCTCCTTTCGCAAAAAACTTAAAATAGACATACCATTACTTAAGAAAGAAAAGGAAAAAAAACAACTATATAAAATAAGAAATTATAAGAGTTCCCACCGAATATTTGAAAACCCAGACGTAAAGCTTAAACAGCCCAATATCGGCAGAAGAAATAGAGAGTAATCAGGGAATTACTCCATAAAAAGCACCAGGCCCAGATGGTTTCAAGGGGAAGTTCTATTAAACTTTCAAAGACTAGACAGTTCCAATATGACGTAAATTATTCCAGAGCATAGAAAATAAACAAAATCTTCCAAATTATCTTATGAAGCTAGTATAGCCTTGATACCTAAATTTTATAAATCAGCTCCCAACTGAAAAAGGAAGAAAGTTACAGACCAATATTACAAATGAATATCATGTAAAAACTGTAAATAATAGGGAACAAAAATCTGGTACCACATTAATAAAACGATACACCACAGCTAAGTGGTATTTATTCTAGGAATGCAACATGGTTCACTTTTAGAAAATCCATTAATAAAATAAACCATATTAATGGATCTGGGGAGAAAAACTATGATTATCTCAATAGATACTAAAAAAGCTATTAACAAAATTCACTCATTTGTGGTAAAAACACTCAAGAAAATAGGAATAAGCCACTCATAATATGGTAAGATACATATATTTTAGTGGTAAAGCCAGCATTTCAATTAATGGAAAAATATTAGAGGCATTTCCACAAAGATGAGGAACAAGATAAGTCTGTCACCTCCACTACTGTTTAACACTGTACCTGTATTTTTTGTTTGTTTACTCCTCAGTGCGTGAGATCTTTTTTTTTTTTTAACATCTTTATTGGAGTATAATTGCTTCACACTGTTGTGTTAGTTTCTGCTGTAAAACAAAGTGAATCAGCTATATGCATACGTATATCCCCATATCCCCTCCCTCTTGCATCTCCCTCCCACCCTCCTTATCCCACCCCTCTAGGTGGTTGCAAAGCACAGAGCTGATCTCCCTGTGCTGTGCAGCTGCTTCCCACTAGCTATCTGTTTTACATTTGGTAGTGTATATATGTCAATGCCACTCTCTCACTTCGTCCCAGCTTACCCTTCCCCCTCCTGGTGTACTCAAGTCCATTCTCTATGTCTGTGTCTGTATTCCTGTCCTGCCCCTAGGTTCATCAGAATCATTTCTTTTTAGATCCCATATATATGTGTTAGCATACGGTATTTGTTTTTCATTTTCTGATTTACTTCACTCTGTATGACAGACTCTAGGTCCATCCACCTCACTACAAATAACTCAATTTCGATTCTTTTTATGGCTGAGTAATATTCCATTGTATATATGTGCCACATCTTCTTTATCCATTCATCTGTCGGTGGATACTTAGGTTGCTTCCATGTCCTGGCTATTGTAAATAGAGCTGCAATGAACATTGTGGTACATGACTCTTTCTTTTTTTTTTTTTTTTAATTCTTTATTTATTTATTTTTGGCTGTGTTGGGTCTTCGTTTCTGTGTGAGGGCTTTCTCCAGTTGCGGCAAGCGGGGGCCACTCTTCATTGCGGTGCATGGGCCTCTCACTATCCCGGCCTCTCTTGTTGTGGAGCACAGGCTCCAGACGTGCAGGCTCAGTAATTGTGGCTCACGGGCCTAGTTGCTCCACGGCATGTGGGATCTTCCCAGACCAGGGCTCGAACCCGTGTCCCCTGCATTGGCAGGCGGATTCTCAACCACTGTGCCACCAGGGAAGCCCACATGACTCTTTTTGAATTATGGTTTTCTCAGGGTATCTGCCCAGTAGTGGGATTGCTGGGGTCGTACTGTAGTTCTATTTTTAGTTTTTTAAGGAACCGCCATACTGTTCTCCATAGCGGCTGTATCAATTTACATTCCCACCAACAGTGCAGGAGGGTTCCCTATATTCTCCACACCCTCTCCGGCATTTATTGTTTGTAGATTTTTTGATGATGACTGTTCTGACTGGTGTGAGGTGATACCTCATTGTAGTTTTGATTTTCATTTCTCTAATGATTAGTGATGTTGAGCATCTTTTCATTTGTTTGTAGGCAATCTGTATATCTTCTTTGGAGAAATGCTTATTTAGGTCTTCTGCCCATTTTTGGATTGGGTTGTTTGTTTTTCTGATATTGAGCTTCATGAGCTGCTTGTATATTCTGGAGATTAATCCTTTGTCAGTTGCTTCGCTTGCAAATATTTTCTCCCATTCTGAGGGTTGTCTTTTTGTCTTGTTTATGGTTTCTGTTGCGTGCAAAAGCTTTTAAGTTTCATTAGGTCCCATTTTTTATTTTTGTTTTTATTTCCCTTTCTCTAGGAGGTGGGTCAAAAAGGATCTTGCTGTGATTTATGTCATAGAGTTTTATAGTGTCTGGCCTTACATTTAGGTTTTTTTTTTTTAACATCTTTATTGGAGTATAATTGCTTTACAATGGTGTGTTAGTTTCTGCTTTATAACAAAGTGAATCAGTTATACATATACATATGTCCCCATATCTCTTTCCTCTTGCATCTCCCTCCCTCCCACCCTCCCTACCCCACCCCTCTAGGTGGTCACAAATCACCGAGCTGTTCTCCCTGTGTTATGCGGCTGCCTGCCACTAGCTATCTATTTTACGTTTGGTAGTGTATATATGTCCATGCCACTCTCTCACTTTGTCCCAGTTTACCCTTCCCCCTCCCCGTATCCTCAAGTCCATTCTCTAGCAGGTCTGCATCTTTATTCCCATCTTGCCCCTAGGTTCTTCATGGCAATTTTTTTTTTTTTTTAGATTCCATATATATGTGTTAGCATACGGTATGTGTTTTTCTCTTTCTGACTTACCTCTGTATGACAGTCTCTAGGTCCATCCACCTCACTACAAATAACTCAGTTTCGTTCCTTTTTATGGCTGAGTAATATTCCATTGTAGATATGGGCCACATCTTCTTTATCCACTCATCTGTTGATGGACACTTTGTTTGCTTCCATGTCCTGGCTATCGGAAATAGAGCTGCAATAAACATTTGGGTACATGACTCTTTTTGAATTATGGTTTTCTCAGGGTATATGCCCAGTAGTGGGATTGCTGGGTCGTATGGTAGTTCTATTTTTAGTTTTTTAAGAAACGTCCATACTGTTCTCCATAGTGGCTGTATCAATTTACATTCCCACCAACAGTGCAAGAGTGTTCCCTTTTCTCCACACCCTCTCCAGCATTTATTCTTTCTAGATTTTTTGATGATGGCCATTTTGACTGGTGTGAGATGATATCTCATTGTAGTTTTGATTTGCATTTCTCTAATGATTAATGATGTTGAGCATTCTTTCATGTGTCTGTTGGCAATCTGTATATCTTCTTTGGAGAAATGTCTATTTAGGTCTTCTGCCCATTTTTGGATTGGGTTGGTTGTTTTTTTAATATTGAGATGCATGAGCTGCTTGTAAATTTTAGAGATTAATCCTTTGTCAGTTGCTTCATTTGCAAATATTTTCTCCCATTCTGAGGGTTGTCTTTTGGTCTTGTTTATGGTTTCCTTTGCTGTGCAGAAGCTTTTAAGTTTCATTAGATCCCATTTGTTTATTTTTGTTTTTATTTCCATTTCTCTAGGAGGTGGGTCAAAAAGGATCTTGCTGTGATTTATGTCATAGAGTGTTCTGCCTATGTTTTCCTCTAAGAGTTTGATGGTGTCTGGCCTTACATTTAGGTCTTTAATCCATTTTGAGTTTACTTTTGTGTATGGTGTTAGGGAGTGTTCTAATTTCATTTTTTTACATGTAGCTGTCCAGTTTGCCCAGCACCACTTATTGAAGAGGCTGTCTTTTCTCCACTGTATATTCTTGCCTCCTTTATCAAAGATAAGGTGACCATATGTGCGTGGGTTTATCTCTGTGCTTTCTATCCTGTTCCATTGATCTATATTTCTGTTTTTGTGCCAGTACCAAACTGTCTTGATTACTGTAGCTTTGTAATATAGTCTGAAGTCAGGGAGACTGATTCCCCCAGCTCCATTTTTCGTTCTCAAGATTGCTTTGGCTATTCGGGGTCTTTTGTGTTTCCATACAAATTGTGACATTTTTTGTTCTAGTTCTGTGAAAAATGCCAGTGGGAGCTTGATAGGAATTGCATTGAATCTGTAGATTGCTTTGGGTAGTATAGTCATTTTCACAATGTTCACAATGCTGATTCTTCCAATCCAAGAACATACTATATCTCTCCACCTGTTTGTATCATCTTTAATTTCCTTCATCAGTGTCTTATAATAAGTTTTCTGCATACAGGTCTTTTGTCTCCTTAGGTAGGTTTATTCCTAGGTATTTTATTCTCTTTGTTGCAATGGTAAATGGGAGTGTTTCCTTAATTTCTCTTTCAGATTTTTCATCAATAGTGTAGAGGAATGCAAGAGATTTCTGTGCGTTAAATTTGTATCCTGCTACTTTACCAAAATCATTGATTAGCTCTAGTAGTTTTCTAGTAGCATCTTTAGGATTCTCTATGTATAGTATCATGTCATCTGCAAACAGTGACAGTTTTACTTCTTTTCTGAATTGGATTCCTTTTATTTCTTTTTCTTCTCTGATTGCTGTGGCTGATACTTCCAAAACTATGTTGAATAATACTGGTGAGTGTGGACAACGTTGTCTTGTTCCTGAACTTAGTGTAAATGCTTTCAGTTTTTCACCACTGAGAACGATGTTGGCTGTGGGTTTGTCATATATAGCCTTTATTATGTTGAGGTAGGTTCCCTCTATGCCTACTTTTTGGAGAATTTTTATCATAAATGGGTGTTGAATTTTGTCAAAAGCTTTTTCCGCATCTATTGAGATGATCATATGGTTTTTCTCCTTCAATTTGTTAATATGGTGTATCACATTGATTGATTTGCATATATTGAAGAATCCTTGCATTCCTGGGATAAACCCCACTTGATCATGGTGTATGATCCTGTTAATATACTGTTGGATTCTGTTTGCTAGTATTTTGTTGAGGATTTCTGCATCTATGTTCATCAGTGATACTGGCCTGTAGTTTTCTTTCTTTGTGACATCTTTTTTTGGTTTTGGTATCAGGGTGATAGTGGCCTCGTAGAATGAGTTTGGGAGTGTTCCTCCCTCTGCTATATTTTGGAAGAGTTTGAGAAGGATAAGTGTTAGCCCTTCTCAAAATGTTTGATAGAATTTGCCTGTGAAGCCATCTGGTCCTGGGTTTTTGTTTGTTGGAAGATTTTTTTTTTTAATTAATTAATTTATTTATTTAGTTTTGGCTGTGTTGGGTCTTCATTTCTGTGCGAGGGCTTTCTCCAGTTGTGGCAAGCAGGGGCCTCTCTTCATCGCAGTGCACGGGCCTCTCACTATCGCGGCCTCTCTTGTTGTGGAGCACAGGCTCCAGATGTGCAGGCTCAGTAGTTGTGGCTCACGGGCCTAGTTGCTCCGCGGCATGTGGGATCTTCCCAGACCAGGGCTCGAACCCGTGTCCCCTGCATTGGCAGGTAGATTCTCAACCACTGCGCCACCAGGGAAGCCCTGTTGGAAGATTTTTAATGACAGTTTCAATTTCAGTGCGTGTGATTGGTCTGTTTATATTTTCTATTTTTTCCTGGTTCAGTCTCGTAAGACTGTGCTTTTCTAAGAATGTGTCCATTTCTTCCAGGTTGTCCATTTTATTGGCATAGAGTTGCTTGTAGTAATCTCTCATGATCCTTTCTATTTCTGCAGTGTCAGTTGTTACTTCTCCTTTTTCATTTCTAATTCTATTGATTTGAGTCTCCTCCCTTTTTTTCTTGATGAGTTTGGCTAATGGTTTATCAATTTTGTTTATCTTCTCAAAGAACCAGCTTTTAGTTTTATTGATCTTTGCTATCATTTCCTTCATTTCTTTTTCATTTGTTTCTGATCTGATCTTTATGATTTCTTTCCTTCTGCTAACTCTGGGTTTTTTTTTGTTCTTTCTCTAATTGCTTTAGGTGTAAGGTTAGGTTGTTTATTTGAGATGTTTCTTGTTTATTGAGGTAGGATTGTATTGCTATAAACTTCCCTCTTAGAACTGCTTTTGCTGCATCCCATAGGTTTTGGGTCATCGTGTTTTCATTGTCATTTGTTTCTAGGAATTTTTAAATTTCCTCAGTCATCTCTCGGTTATTAAGTAGTGTATTGTTTAGCCTCTATGTGTTTGTATTTTTTACAGATGTTTTCCTGTAATTGATATCTAGTCTCATAGCGTTTTGGTCTGGAAAAGATACTTGACACGATTTCAATTTTCTTCAGTTTACCATGGCTTGATTTGTGACCCAAGATATGATCTATCCTGGAGAATGTTCCATGAGCACTTGAGAGGAAAGTGTATTCTGTTGTTTTGGGATGGAATGTCCTATATATATCAATTAAGTCCATCTTGTTTAATGTGTCATTTAAAGCTTGTGTTTCCTTATTTATTTTCATTTTGGATGATCTGTCCATTGGTGAAAGTGGGGTGTTAAAGTCCCCTACTATGATTGTGTTACTGTCGATTTCCCCTTTTATGGCTGTTAGCATTTGCCTTATGTATTGAGGTGCTCCTATGTTGGGTGCATAAATATTTACAACTGTTATACCTTCTTCTTGGATTGATCCCTTGATCATTATGTAGTGTCCGTCTTTGTCTCTTGTAATAGTCTTTATTTTAAAGTCTATTTTGTCTGATATGAGAATTGCTACTTCAGCTTTCTTCTGATTTCCATTTGCATGGAATATCTTTTTCCACCCCCTCACTTTCAGTCTGTATGTGTCCCTATGTCTGAAGTGGGTCTCTTGACAGCATATGTATGGGTCTTGTTTTTGTATCCATTTAGCAAGCCTGTGTCTTTTGGTTGGAGCATTTAATCCATTCACGCTTAAGGTAATTATCAATATGTATGTTCCTATGACCATTTTCTTAATTTTTTGGGTTTGTTATTGTAGGTCTTTTCCTTCTCTTGTGTTTCCTGCCTAGAGAAGTTCCTTTAGCATTTGTTGTAAGGCTGGTTTGGTGGTGCTGAATTGTCTTAGCTTTTGCTTATCTGTAAAGGTTTTAATTTCTCTGTCGAATCTGAATGAGATCCTTGCTGGGTAGAGTAATCTTGGTTGTAGGTTTTTCCCTTTCATCACTGTAAATATGTCCTGCCACTCCCTTCTGGCTTGCAGTTTCTGCTGAAAGATCAGCTGTTAACCTTATGGGGATTCCCTTGTATGTTATTTGTTGTTTTTCCCTTGCTGCTTTTAATATTTTTTCCTTGTATTTAATTTTTTTTTTTTAATGATATTCTTGTCTGCTTACATTCTTTTTATGTATGTATGTATGTATGTATGTATGTATGTATGGCTGTGTTGGGTCTTCGTTTCTGTGCGAGGGCTTTGTCTAGTTGTGGCAAGCGGGGGCCACTCTTCATCGCGGTGCGCGGGCCTCTCACCATCGCGGCCTCTCGTTGCCGCGCACAGGCTCCAGACGCGCAGGCCCAGTAATCGTGGCTCACGGGCCGAGTTGCTCCGCGGCATGTGGGATCCTCCCAGACCAGGGCTCGAACCCGCGTTCTCTGCATTGGCAGGCAGATTCTCAACCACTGCGCCACCAGGGAAGCCCTGTATTTAATTTTTGATAGTTTGATTAATATGTCTCGGTGTGTTTCTCTTTGGGTTTATGCTGCATGGTATTTTCTGTGCTTCCTGGACTTGATTGACTATTTCCTTTCCCATGTTAGTGAAGTTTTTGACTATAATCTCTTCAAATATTTTCCCAGACCGTTTCTTTTTCTCTTCTTCTTCTGGGACCCCTATAATTCGAATGTTGGTTTGTTTAATGTTGTCCCAGAGGTCTCTGAGACTGTCCTCAATTCTTTTCATTCTTTTTTCTTTATTCTGCTCCCTGGCAGTTATTTCCACCATTTAATCTTCTAGCTCACTTATCCGTTCTTCTGCCTAGTTATTCTGTTATTGATTGTTTCCAGAGTATTTTTAATTTCAGTAGTTGCGTTGTTCATCACTGTTTATTTGCTCTTTAGTTCTTCTAGATCCTTGTTAAATGTTTCTTGTATTTTTTCCATACTGTTTCCGAGATTCTGGATCATCTTTACTATCATTACTCTGAATTCTTTTTCAGGGAGGTTGCCTATTTTGTCTTCATTTATTTGGTCTTGTAGTTTTTTACCTTGCTCCTTCATCTGTAACATTTTTTTTTTGTCGTTTCATTTTTGTTTCTTTTTTTGATGGGTGGTGCTGTATTCCTGTCTTACTGGTTGTTTGGCCTGAGATGTCCAGCATTGGAGTTTGCAGTCAGTTGGATACAGCCGGGTCTTGATGCTGAGATGTGGACCTCTGGGAGGCCTCACTCCAACTGATATTCCCCGGGGTCTGAGGTTCTCTGTTAGTCCAGCAGTTTGGACTTGGAGCTCCCACCACAGGAGCTTGGGTCTGACCTCCGGCCTGGGAACCAAGATCCTGCAAGCTGGTCGCTGGGGGTTCCTCCTGTCCCCTTAGGTGTCCATGGTCCCCCACTGGTGCCTGGTAGGTGCCCTAGTTGTGAGGAGACGCGAATTCCGCGTCCTTCTGGTAGGCCACCTTGACTCCGCCTCTGTACCTGTATTTTTAACAGGTGTAATTCAACAGGAAAATCAACAGAGGCATAAGAACTGGAAGAAAAGAAGTAAAATTATTTCTATTTGCAGATCATATGTTAGTATACCTAGGAAATCTTAGAGAATAAATGGAATAAATGACAAAACTAGTTCAAACAATGAAATAATTTAGTAAGGTAGAGGGATATAAAATTAGCAAACAGAATTCAACAGCTTTCGTATATTGGGATGGCCAAAAAGCTCATTCCAGTTTTCCGTAACATCTTACGGGAAAACCCGAATGAACTTTTTGGCCAATCCAATATATAAACAATAATCAACTAAAAGATACGATGGTAGAGAAAACTTCATTTTCAATAGGAAAAAAGAATATTAAATATTTACAAATAAACAAGAAACATGCCAAATTCACAGCATGAAAATCCTAAAATGCTCCTGAAAAACACAAAAGTAGATGTGAACAAATAAGAAGACATCCCTTGCTCTTGGACAGGATGGAAACCACACTTCTGCTAAACTAGCATTATAAATTTTAAGCAATCCTAATGAAATTTTTTATAGAGCTAAACTTTTCATTGATACTAAAATTGGTACTAACGTTAATACTAAAATTTGTATGGAAAAATAAACATGTAAGAATATATTAAAAAACAATGAAAAAGAAAGCCTATGAGGACTGATTGGCCTTATCAGATATTAAAACATACTGTAAAGCCTCTACAATTAAAGCAGTGTGGTACTAGGAATAGATAAGAGTGACTAGTAGAATAGAATAGGAAGTCCAGATATACACCAAAACACACATGGAAATTGAATATCTCAAATCTCTGGAAAAAAGGATAAAGTTTTAAATAAATGGTAGTGATAACTAGATAGACATTTGGAAAAAGATAAAGTTAGATCCATATCTCACACCACACACAGAAGGACAAACCCCAAGTGACTCAGAGATCTAAATGTAAAAAATGAAACCACAGAAGTACTAAAGGGAAATATGGATGGATTCCTAAGTGATTTGAGTTTGGAAAAGAGCTATCTAACTATGATTGACAGCTAGAGCAATGAAAGAAAAGAATGATATATTTGACTACTACATAAAACAACACCACCATCTTATGCAAAGTCAAAAAACATTGACAAACTGAGAGAAAATATTTGTAACATATAATTGCAGATATATAAAGAACTCTTGAAATTTTGTGGAAGAAGGACCAAAAAAGGGCAAAAACAAGAATACACAATCTACATAGGTACAAAAAGATACCAAAATGGCCTTTAAGCTTATGAAAGATGTTTAATCTCACTCATAATATGGGATACACAAATTAAAACTATCATTTCTCACCTATCATACATTGTCACAAGTTAAAAAAGTACGAGAACACATTTTGTTGGTGAAGCTGTGGAGAAACAGGCACTCTCTCACACTGATGATACAAGGGAAAACTGGCACAACACATCATGGAGAGGAATTTGACTACATGATCTTCTCACTTAGAAATCTCACTTCTAAGAGTTCACCCTGTAGATACACCTCCAACAATAACAAAACACCTATGCGCAAGATTACTCATTGTAGTACTGCGGCAAAATACTGGAAACAACCTAAATACCCATATAAAGGAGTGTGGTTGAAAAAACTATCACACATGCAAATGAAGTACTATACAGCCAAAAAAAAAGAATGAACAAGGTCTCTATGAACTGACAGGACATAGAGTGATTTCCAGGACATACCTTAGATTAAAAAAAAGCAAAGTGTGGAAGAGTAATCTAGAGTATGTTACCATTTGCATAGGAAAAAAAGGGGAGGAAATTAAGAAAGAGACATATCTGTTCATTTGTGTAAAAAGAAACACAGAAAGGTTAAACCAGAAACTAATGAGATTGGTTACCACAGGGGGCAGCTGGGAATGGGGGGCAAGAATGGGGGTAGACTGGATTGGACAGGATGACGTGTCCCTGAAGATATCTTCCTGAATAGTTCTGATTTTTAGAACCATGTTAATGTTTCATACGCTCTGTAAATGCACACAAATATGAAATAAAGAAGGATGGGGAAGAAGAAACTAAAATGGAATATAATAAGATACAAATGAACATAAGTGTGTTTCAAATGAATAACTAACCAATTGAAAAGGGGGAGTGGAAGAACTAACCTAACTTTTGAACACAGGCTAAGGACAAAAAGAATACTGATCTCTAGTTAGTAGAGTTTTGTTGTCATTGTTGTTTTGGCAGTAGTATGAATTAGAAACTACTTTCTGTGCTTTCAAGGACTAAGCAAGCAAATAAACATATTGTGGTTTCTTTTTTTGTGTCTTATTTACTTATTTATTTATTTGTTTATTTAACATCTTTATTGGAGTATAATTGCTTCACAATGGTGTGTTAGTTTCTGCTTTATAACAATATTGGGGCAAGGAGTTACTAACAGGAAAATGGGGAAGGCTAAAATGAACTCCATAGTACTGGACTGCAGTGGGAGGTATGAGTATGATTTCAGGTTTGTTTTTTTCAATATAGCTATTGTAATGGACATAATGTGCTATGTGTGTACTTCTAGCTCTGATCATTAATAGAGCCTAGAAACAATGACATCTCAATAGCAAAAGGTATATCTTGTGCCCAGAACTTGGTTTCTAAATGCCAAACTTCGCTAAAAAAAATTTTTCTTTGAAGAAATAGCTAATTTCAAGGCTGGAGCTGATAAATACAACTAGGAATATCTAATTGAGCTAAAACATGAAGTTCTTTAAAAAATGATAGGGTCACATCCAAAGGACACAGAAGCAGGATTAAAAAGGTTCCCACTTGCCAAATCTGGGACAACTTAAACAACAAAATAAATAGACATGACAACTAAATGCAACTTGTGATCCTGGAATGAATCCTGGACCAGAAAAACAATTTTAAAAATTTTGTTATAAAGAGGATTATTAGGACAATTATGGGAATTTGAATAAAGTCTTTAGATAATTTCTTGATTTTGATGGTTATCTAAGAGACTGTCCTACTCTTAGAAAAAACACATTGAAGAGATTGTCATACTGAGTGAAGTCAGACAGAGAAAGACAAATATCATATGATATCGCTTATATGTGGAATCTAAAAAAATGGTACAAATGAACTTATTTACAAAACAGAAATAGAGTCACAGATGTGGAAAACAAACTTATGGTTACCAAAGGGGAAAGGGGAGCAATAAATTGGGAGGCTGGGATTGACATATACACACTACTCTATATAAAATAGATAATAAGAGCCTACTGTATAGCACAGGGAACTCTACTCAGTACTCTGTCATGACCTATATGGGAAAATAATCTAAAAAAGAGTGGATATGTATATGTGTAACTGACTCACTTTGCTGTACAGCAGAAACTAACACAACATTGTAAATCAACTATACTCCAATAAAATTAAATAAAAAATTAAATATGAAAAAAAAGAAAATACACATTAAAGTGTTTAGAGGCAAAGGGATAGCGTATTTGGAACTTATTCTCAAACGTTTAGAAAAAAAATATGAATATATACAGAGAGAGTTCCATAATGATAAAACAAAACAAATATGGCAAAGATGTTAACATCTGGGGGATGTGGGTGAAAGGTACATGAAAAATCTTTGTCTTATTCATGCAACTTTTCTGTAAGTGTGAAATTTCTTCAAAATAAAAAGTTTAAAAATAAATTAAAAAAACAAGATCATTGGGACTTCCCTGGTGGTTGAGAATCCTCCTTCCAATGCAGGGGATGCGGGTTCGATCCCTGGTTGGGAAACTAAGATCCCACATGCCGCAACTACTGAGCCTGTGCACCACAACTAGAGAGCCCACGTGCCACAACTACAGAGCCCACGTGCTCTGGAGCCCGTGCGCTGCAACCACTGAGCCTGTGCACTCTGGAGCCCGCGCACCACAACTACAGAGAAGCCCACATGCTGCAATGAAATATCCTGCATGCCACAACTATGACCCAAAGCAGCCATAAAAAATAAATATATAAATATTTAAAAATTAAAAAAAAAAACAAGATCATTTCATACGATGATAACTGCTACAAGGAAAATAAGACATGGTAATATTATAAAGAGTACTGGGGGAGGGGGCGTGGTGGCCTGCAAAGTAGTGCTTAAATTGGGAAATCAGAGAAATTAACATGTGAGCCAAGACCTAAATTACATTAGAAACCAGTGCATTTGAAGATCTGGGGGCTTAGACCTCCAGGCAAGGATACACCAGGTACTCTAAGGTGAAAATGTACTTGGTGTCTCCAAGATACAGAAGGATGACAATAAGCATATGGAAAACTCGTAATCAAAAACATGATAATACTAAAAAAATAGTAAGCTACCCCTTTGTTCCTTATCAGACAACAAAGATGGGAGGAGACCAATATCCAGAGGGTATCCTGCTGTTCCTGACATCAATTTCTCAGCATAAGTAATTTAAAAACATTGACACCTAGTAATTCTTCTTAAAAAGCTCATCTTAAAGAAATAATGAGAAAGGCAAGGATTATGTAAAAAGATTCATTATGACATTATTTATTACAGCTAACACTGAAAACAAATAACCATCCCTGTAAGAATGTTGGAAGAATATTATGGTACGTCTATATAGGAGAACACTATACAGCCATATGACATATGCAGCTTATGACATAATGTTAAGTTAGGAAAGTAAGACAACAAATTGGTATCTATATGTCTCACATAAGGAAAAAGTTGTCCAAAGAAACATTGGGGGAATAAAATTCTAAACACTTGCCTTAGGATGATGGGATTATGGGTTTTTTTTCCCTGCTAAATTACACTTTTCTAAATTTTTTACAATGAGCATATATTACATTGACATTTGAGGAAAAAAACACTTGCAAATTGGAAAAATCATATCATACTATTTTTAATTTACCCATAACTATGAATTTTTTATCCATATTCATACCTACAATCCAAATCCATGCACTGCAATTTCAAAGTTCCTCTACCATTCCAAATATTTAATGATTACAATTTTTGGACTGAATTTATGAATGGAGGTTCAAGAGTGTTGGAACTTTTGACAAGCAGATGTTTAGGTAGGAGGGGCCAGGCTATAAAGGAGGAACTTTCTTCAAATTGGAAAAAATACAGGTTATTTCTGTGGCTTGGCCTTTTAGAATTCACCCTTAGGTTTTCTGGAAGTTTCCCTGTCCTATTCCAGGTAGGCTGTCTTGATAAGTATTTTTGATATTCAGTGAAAGAACAGGTAAGAATTGATAGTCACAATTCTAGGTGCCAGCTGTAAAATTCAATTACTGCTCAATCAATGATGAAATACATTTAGAAGTTTGATATGAATAAATCATTTCTTGGTTTCTCTGGGACAATGTAAATGTATACATAACTGAAAAAAAACTTCCCAAGAATTGTTAGGGATGGCTTGGATGCTTGGCTGCTGAAACAGTGTGGTAATGCAGAAAGAACAGAGATTTTAGAATCAAAACAAATCTAGGCTTCACTACTTTCTAAGTGCTTTAATTAAACTTGTTAACACCTCTAAACTGCTACCTTCTCTTTGAAAATGGGGATACCATACCTGTTACTGTGAGAGTTAGAGCTAATATGTGTAAGTGCTTAGCAACTGCCTGTATCAAAGCAAGTAATTAAACAAGGGGAGCCAAACCAAAACAAAAGACAAAACTAGCCTGCATTTCTCCCATTTCTTCCAGCACTGATTACATGCTTCATATTTTAATTCTACACCAAGGTTTTCTCAACTTTGGCACTCTTGAAATTTTGGGCTGGATAATTCAATGTTCAGTAGCAACCTTGGCTTCAATTTACTAAATATCAATTCCATTACCCTAGCTGCGAAAATCAAAAATGTCTCCACACATTGCTGAATGTCCCCTGGGGCACAAAACTACCCCCAGTTGAGAACCACTAATCTACACAAATGGTTAAATATAGGAACACTGTTTAATAGGGCAGACCAAAACAAGCAACTTCATTTTTCCCAGACTGCTGAAAGTCAGTGATGGGAGAGAAAGAAGGAAATATCTCATTTCATATAAAGAAACTGTTTGTTTTATGAAGGGTCTCTGTTACAGAATTTGCGCTCATTTAAATGTCGGTTGGACAAGTTAACTTATCCAAGCCTTAGTTTCCTCATATGACTGTTCTATGGATTAAATGCATAATATAAGTAAAGCACAGTATCTGGTACATAGTAAGCACTCAATAAGTGTTGGTCATTCTTATAATAATCTAGGTACTATTTCCAATCCTAGGCTTTCAGGTCCCACTTATCACCCTTTGTCCCAAATTCATCACTTTATACATACATTTATAACTACTCCAAACCCTGAAGTGGTCCTAACCCTTCTTGAGGACATGGGGTATAAGAAAAGTGCCTGAGCTGGCAGCAGGAGATTTTGGTTGTAATTTTGAGAAATTTTCCCCAACCAAGGCTAATTACCACTGACACAGGATATATATATGTGAATTAGAGTCAGGAAGCATACTATTTATGCAGAGAAAAGTGAGTAAAATTAGTTAGGGCAAAGAAAGAAAAAGAACACTACATTGGTTTCCATTAGGGCACAACTACTGCTGTAATTCATACATTAGTTCAGAGTGAAAAAAAATGAGCAGAATTCCAAAACTGAATATAATCCATTTGAGAAATTTTCTTTAAGTTCAGAGTACTTTTTATGTTAAAAAGTAGACATTTCTAAAATAATTTACTAAAGACAATTTATAAAATGACCGTCTATGATGATAAGCTATGTAGATGAAGTTATCAAGTAATATTTGAAAAATCAATGATCAGGCATGAATCAGAAGTCCTGGAAAAGAAAAGTGACCAATAACCTACAAAATGGAGTTGCAGAAAAAAAGTCATTACTAAGTGAAAGAATGATTGATGACTCTCATTTATGCAGAAATGAATAAAAATTTTATTGTAGCTCACCTGTAGTTTCTGAGTCAAAGAGTCTCTCTGTTCTTGTAGTTCTCTGGCATTATCAATTTCTTGTTTTAATCTTTCTATTTCCTAGAAAAAGTAGAGCAATGTCTTTAACAATATTTTAACTATATCAAGGAAAGAGAAGGCCTTATTTTTCCCTGAAATTATTGTCCCAGTCCGTAGAAAAAAGATGACTTAAAAAACATTCCTTTATACTGATTTCAAGGGGTAAATTCATCTTTATGGGTATGTTGTCTAGCACAGCATAATCTTAAGCAACAAATCAGCTTGGTTGCTTTGGTACAGCACTGCTAAGAAACAGCAGTCTGAACATTTTAAGGTTGCTTCAAGCTTTGTGGATATAATTCTTTCCTGAGATATTAAATCTTTTGACTGGAAACTAGAGAAAGGAACAGCTTGTAAAATTCATTTAACTTCTAATGGTTTTCTGTTGATTGTATGAATGCAACTCTCATACAGAAGGCAAGAGGCAGTATCTCAGTCTGACTGCCTCACTGTAGTTCATAACAACAGACACAGGGATGGGAAAAATATGAACAAGCTTAATATCATTCAAGAAAAATTTCATCCTAAAAACACCCCACAACCTGACCTTACTGCATAAAGTACCTTTAAATCTGACATAGACTGTAATGTTTGTACACATATTTTAGTGAGATTACAGACAAGTGAGAAGTAGCAAATACCTCTTCCTTCTCTTTCAGCGTCTCTTCCAATTCTTGTATTGTCTGATTTAATTCTGTCTTATGGGTATGCACGGCATTTGCTTGACTACTAACACATTCAAGCTCAGTAACCTAAAATTAAATGAGAACACCGGTTAAATTACACGACAATTTCAAAGGATTTCTTGCTGAAGACATATAAGTCCCTGATAGGTGACTAATGAATTTTGAATCAATATATCAAAATTAATTTTGAGAAATACTGACAGAGTAGAATGAATAGAATTGATTCTTTAAAAATATCAATTTAGGGGACTTCCCTGGTGGCACAGTGGTTAAGAATCTGCCTGCCAATGCAGGGGACACGGGTTCCACCTCTGGTCCGGGAAGATCCCACATGCCATGGAGCAACTAACCCCTGTGCCACAACTACTGAGCCTGCACTCTAGAGCCTGAGAGCCACAACTACCGAGCCTGCGTGCTGCAACTACTGAAGCCCGTGCGCCTAGAGCCCGTGCTCCGCAACAAGAGAAGCCACCACGATGAAAGGCCCACACACCACAACGAAGAGTAGCCCCCGCTTGCTGCAGCTAGAGGAAGCCTGCACGCAGCAACGAAGACCCAATGCAGACAAAAATAAATAAATAAAATTTAAAAATTAAAAAGAAATATCAATTTGGGACTAAGGAAAAAGACCAAAGGAAATAATTAGACTTGGTCATGAAAAGGTTAGGAAAACTTAAATTAAGTGATTAATGACAGTAGAGAACCCCTGTAACGAAAGTCTTCTTTAAAAGTTTCTTCTGAAAACAAATCCAAAATCAGCCATCTGCCCTCCATCTGTAGCCTTCAAATTAAATATGGGTTCTGAAAACTGGCCTTGTAGAAGTGAAAAATTTTTCAAAGACATTTCTAAAATGTAAAGGAATCTGGAAGAAAAGATATGCTTAAAATACAACTTAAATCATTTGATACTAGAATATCTTCACATCAATTTGTTCTTAGAGCAAAAGAGAACAGTTCTCTACTCAATACAAATTTACTGAGGGTCCAGAGAGCAACGTAACTTCTAATGTGCACTTGCTATTTTTTGAGAGAACAGAGAACGGCATTATCCCTAAAAGTTATACCATCCAAAAACAGTCAAAATAGACAGAAGTCAACATAAACACACGCACACCTTATCAAAGCTCTCTACACGTCAGGATCTCATACATCTTAATTGACTAAAATATAATAAATTGTAGACTACTAAGGAAACAGCAAATCTCTCTCCTTCACATTTTCCAAATATTGAATTAACCTCCATATTCTGTCACTCTACCTCTCATATCGCTTTCTTGCTTTCTATTCACGCTCTAATAGCCTTGTGCAGACCCTTATCATCCAGGTGTAAACAAAAACAATGACCTGCCAGGGGACCTAATTATATCCTTTGTCTATTTTTATCTCTTCTGCAAACTGCTAATAACCATCTTTCATTGTGTGACTGTCCAATTAAAAGCCTTTCAATGGCTCATCTTTTTCATAGTATCAAATCTAAACTCTCAGGTCCTCCATAAGCTAGCCACAAACTACTTAAACATCTCATTGCTCAAGACACCTAGTTATGCACTTTCAACTAAAAGCAGGCAAATCTCCTTGTCCTAAGAACAAACCATGCTCATATCCATCTTGTTGACTTAACTAGAATGTCTTCTCTTACCTTTGAAAACCATTCAAAACTAACCAAACCTTCAACTCTCAGCTCAGAATGCACTTCTCCAGAAAGCCATTCCCATCTACTCAAGTGCTCAAGGTTCTCCTGACCTCTGGTCCACAACACTGAACATCTGTTCAAAAATCTTGAGAATTATTTCTCTACTGTTTAATATATATTAGTTTTCTTTGCTCAGTTAGGTAGTATATTCCTCACGAGGAGTTCTAGTTTTGATAATGATGCAGTAGCTTGTACTGGATTACCTTTCCCTCAGATAACAATTGCAAATCATGGGCAAAATGTAAACATCAACTGTTAGAAGGCCCTAGTGAATGACCAAATTGGGCAAAATTTTTGCTATTTAAAGCAAAAATCCCTCAAGGGCAGGGAATACATAAAAAGGATAGCTCCTCAATGAATGTTTTTTGGATTATGAATCAGTTGTCCTAAGTTAATTTTTTTTATTGTGGTAAAAAACACAATAAAAAACACAGTAAAAGTTTATCATCTTAACCATTTTTAACTGTACAGTTCAGTAGCGTTAAGTATATTCACATTGTTGTGAAACAGATCTCCAAAGCTTTTCGTCTTGCAAAATGGAAACACTATATTCATTAAACAACAACTTCCCTCTTTCCCCCTCATGAGTTGACTTTTATACTTAGGATAGAACGGTGTTTACTCAGGGTTCTTACTCTCCCTCCTGTCTCTACTCAACTTCTATCTTACTTCCCTGGTCATCCTGGTCCACTAAGTACACCCCTCAAATTGTGCTCTAAGTCCATTTCCTTTTGTCTATGGGGTTCACTTCTTTGGCAGCTGTTTGAAAAACAGAAACTAGTGGCATCTGCTTCCTATTGGGTGAATGCATATGCTTTGAATAAAAACCTTCTTTATTAAGTAATTGTTTAGTCTTCTGATATTAATGGTATTGTGATGTCTGATTTTTCTTTTACTGCCCCATATTTGTATTGTCACCAACTTTTATAAAGAATTTTCTACCTGTATTTTTCAAATTTACTGTTGTTTCTTTAAGAAACAACAATAAAATAAAATAATAAAAGCATCATTAACTCAGTGGAATTACATGTCAATTCAGTATCTCAATTTTCACAGGAATTGTACAGAGTCTATGTTATTATTCCTATTTTATAGATGAGAATACTGAGCAGAAAGTGGGGAATAACTTACCAAAGGTCAGACAGCTAATAAGTGGCAAAACAGGAATTTGAAATCAGGTGTTTGGACTCCAAAAGCTGTATATTCTTCATTCCCATTAAACTGCAGAAAATATTTTTCTTAACCAATAAACATATAATACAAACCATATATATGTTTTGATAACCAATAAAAATCTCCATAAGATGTTCCTGTGCTGAATCTACATGTAAATTTCCTCTGATCAAGAAAATCTGTTAGCCATAAATCCTTACCGATAGCAGCCCTGAACTTACCCGTTTGTGCAGACGTTCTGCTTCCTCTTGATATGCAGCAAGTTGCTGTTTCCATTGTTTCACATTGGCAGTGGACTCCAACAGGGCTGCAGTGAGTTTGGCATTATTTCCTTTGAGGGTAGCCAGTTCAGCCTCCCAATGTTTGCTGATTGCTGAACTAAAATAAAAGAAAATTCTACCCATTACGCTGAATATTGTTACATTGAAGAGACAGCAGTACTCACTTCTATTATTTGGTTTATAATCCATGAATGTTTCAAAAACAACCCAAAAAGAATAAAAACACAAATATTTCACTGAAATGTTCCTAGTGAATAAAACCTACCAAGTAAAGAAATATAAAAGCTACCAAAGTAGAAGGCTTAATATGGAAGAGTTCCCTTCTTTATGACAGATACAAGTATCTGCAGAAGAGATTCTACCCATTCTCTTTTGAGGAATAAACATTATATCTTGAAAAATATCTATAAACAAAACCTAACAACGTACTATATTTTTTAAGAGCGTCAAAGCCTGAAGTACAATTTCATTCCTTCATATAAAACATATGAGGATGCTTCAATGTTAATAAGGTCTGGAACATGTAATACAGTATTTCTTTTGAAACTGCTGATTTACGTCATCTTATTCAGAATTTTTAATTGCCCGAAATACAAAATTTACTGCAATAAATTGAATTCAGGTCATATGATAGGCTAGACCTAGAAACTGGTTCTAAAAACTTAACTTCTGATAGAATTCCAGTGTCACTTATAGAACAAAACTAAAGCAATCACCTTTTTCCTCATTTAATGTTCTACTTGATAAGTTACCCAGAGTTAAGTATCTCAACCAAGATAATTTTCTATTACAAAGACAATTCTATTAGGTGAGAAGACCCCTCTCTTGATAATTCCTTCTTAACTTTCCAATGAAGAAAGAATTACCTTATTTGAAAGAAAAAGATGGTTTCTCTTTCTCATTATTGAACAGTTTATTCCTATTAGTGAAATTCTACTAACTTCATCCCATTAACTAGTGATGATAATAGCTTTCTTTAATCAGCATTTTGGGTTTTAAAAAGTCATTTGCATCACAGAGCAAATGTTTTGGTGGATTGATATTTTATAGTAATCTTAATATATATTGTATAAAAGAAAGCATCATTTCAATCATCAAGATTTCTAGAGCTCATCACCAGTAAGAAGACATATCAGCATAACAAGATCATTTCTGTGGCATTCTTCCCAAAAATGCATAGCCATCATTCCAATTTTGAAAAAACATCATATATATTCCACAAAATAACTGACTGGCACAATTCAAAAGTGTCAAGAAAAGGTAAGTTTGAGAAACAGAATGGAGGAGACTAAGAAGAAATAATTAAATGCAATGTGGGATCCTGGATGGGTTCCTAGAACAGAAAAGGGACATTGGTGAAAATTGAGACCTGTAGTTTAGTTAGTAGCATTATATCAATGTTAATTTCCTGATTTTGATAATTATATTATGGTTATGTAAGATGTTAACATGAAGACAAGCTGGATGAGGGTATATGGGGATTCTCTGTACAGTTTTTGCAATTTTTCTGTAAGTCTAAATTAGTTTTAAATGAAAAGTTAAAAAATTTTCTAAAGTTTACAGAAAAAACTTCATCAAACATGAAAGGACAAAATCAAACAATAAGTTAAGCTATTAATTTAATCCATTTCTATCCTTAAAAAGAAAGCTCTTGGGCTTCCCTGGTGGCGCAGTGGTTAAGAATCCGCCTGCCAATGCAGGGGACACCGGTTCGAGCCCTGGTCTGGGAAGATCCCACATGCCGCGGAGCAACTGGGCCCGTGAGCCACAACTACTGAGCCTGCGCGTCTGGAGCCTGTGCTCCGCAACAAGAGAGGCCGCGACAGTGAGAGGCCCGCGCACCGCGATGAAGAGTGGCCCCCGCTCGCCGCAACTAGAGAAAGCCCTCGCACAGAAATGAAGACCCAACACAGCCATAAATAAATAAATAAATAAATTTAAAAAAAAAAAAAAAAAAAAAAAAAAAAAAGAAAGCTCTTTCGATTTCTTCTTTTGTGGAATGATTTTCCAGGTTCAGATTTTCTGAGTAAACCATGCACCGATTCACCTGCCCTAACTGAATTACAGATTTTTAAACCATCTACCAATTTTTCTGCTACAGATGTTAGTTTTATTTAAATGGACTCTACAATCTGACAACAAAAATCTTACTGAACTAATTTAAACACTTGATACATGCAAATGTCAAACCTCTTAAAAATTAAAGAGCAGAAAAAATGATTTTGAATATTTCTAAAACATATTTGTTGAAAATTTCACAATTATAAAGTAAGATTACTGTCTTTATAAAAGGAAAAAGAACAAAAATGAGAGTGCTTTATTTTTTATTTCTCTAGGTTTTATTTTACAATCTGTATGTAGCAAAGTCCATTAAGAATTTGAGAACTCAGCCTACATCACAATTATTTCAGTCATTATTTGTGTATTGTCCAAATGTTAGCCGCTAGCTGCATGTGGCTATTTACATTTAAATTGCTCAGAATAAAAGTAAAAATTCAGCTTCTCAGTCCCTTTGGGCACATTTCGTATGCTCAACAGCCACACGTGACTAGTGGCTACCATACTGGACAGCAAAGATACAGAACTTTTCATCATCACAGAAAGTTCTACTGGACAGTACTGTCCTAGATGATCTCTACATTTCCGTTTTTTTCCCCCAATTCTTTGCATTATGGGCGAATTGTGTCTGCTCACAAATGAATGTGTTAAAATACTAACCCCCAGTACCTCAAGATATGAGTATATTTGAAGACAGGGTCTTAAAAGAGGTAATTAAGTTAAATGGGGTAATTAGGGTGATCCCTGATCCAATATGACTGGTGTCCTTATAAGAAGATGAATTAGAACACAGACATGCACTGAGGAAGGTCATGTGAAGACACTGGAAGAAAGCATCTGCAAGCCAAGGAGAGGTCTCAGGAGAAACAACCCTGTCAACACCTTGATCTCAGACTTCCAGCCTACAGAAAATAAATGTCTATTGTTTAAGCCACCCAGACTGTGGTATATGTTAGGGTAGCCCTAGCAAACAAACTAATACTACATATAACTTAAGAAAAAAACACTATATATCTGTTAATATTGTGATTTATAATAAACATACATTTTGGTCTTTGTCCACGGTTCCTAGTTCAACAGTTCCCCAAACCCTTAGACTTTCCTAAGCAATACAGCAATGGGAGCACCTTTTTTATAATATTTGGTCTTTTGTCCTTAGTTCCTGAAACTGATCCAGAGCCATAAAGGTGAAGTGTGTCTTGTTATTCATAATAAGCCCTGTTCAGCCACAAGTAAGTTTATGTTAATGAGGTGATTTTGGGAAACCCCTAAAGATGGGGGGACTGGCTGCCAAGGGAACCAACCATGAGAACAGAGTTGGAACTTTCAGTCCCAATCCCTGATTTCCAGGGAGGAAAGAGGGGCTGGAGACTGAATCAATGACCAATGGCCAGTGAGTTAATCAATTATGTCTACATAATGGAGCCTCCACAAAAACCCAAAAGGATGAGGTTTGGAGAGCTTCCACGTCAGTGAACCAGAATGCATTCACGTGCCACTGTGCTGGGCCCCAAACTCCACAGTGACAGAAGTTCCAGGGATCCTTGGGTGAGGGAAGAGGCCACCACTGTGGAAAAGCCACAAAGCATAGTCAGGCAAAGGATTAATCTCCAAGATTTACAAGCAGCTCATGCAGCTCAATAACAAAAAAACAAACAACCCAATCCAAAAATGGGCAGAAGACCTAAATAGACATTTCTCCAAAGGAGATATACAGATTGCCAACAGACACATGAAAGAATGCTCAACATCATTAATCATTAGAGAAATGCAAATCAAAACTACAACGAGATATCATCTCACACCGGTCAGAATGGCCATCATCAAAAAAATCTATAAACAATAAATGCTGGAGAGGGTGTGGAGAAAAGGGAACACTCTTGCACTGTTGGTGGGAATGTAAATTGATACAGCCACTATGGAGAACAGTATGGAGGTTCCTTAAAAAACTACAAATAGAACTACCATATGACCCAGCAATCCCACTACTGGGCATATACCCTGAGAAAACCATAATTCAAAAAGAGTCATGTACCAAAATGTTCATTGCAGCTCTATTTACAATAGCCAGGACATGGAAGCAACCTAAGTGTCCATCGTCGGATGAATGGATAAAGAAGATGTGGCACATATATACAATGGAATATGACTCAGCCATAAAAAGAAATGAAATGGAGGTATTTGTAGTGAGGTGGATGGAGTTAGAGTCTGTCATACAGAGTGAAGTAAGTCAGAAAGAGAAAAACAAATACAGTATGCTAACACATATATATGGAATCTAAGGGGAAAAAAAAAGGTCATGAAGAACCTAGTGGCAAGACGGGAATAAAGACACAGACCTACTAGAGAATGGACTTGAGGATATGGGGAGGGGGAGGGGTGAGATGTGACAGGGTGAGAGAGTGGCATGGACATATATACACTACTAAATGTAAAATAGATAGCTAGTGGGAAGCAGCTGCATAGCACAGGGAGATCAGCTCGGTGCTTTGTGACCACCTAGAGGGGTAGGATAGGGAGAGTGGGAGGGAGGGAGATGCAAGAGGGAAGAGATATGGGAACGTATGTATATGTATAACTGATTCACTTTGTTATAAAGCAGAAACTAACACACCATTGTAAAGCAATTATACTCCAATAAAGATGTTTAAAAAAAAAAAAAAAGAATAGTCAGGATTCTTTTCCTCTATGGAAACAAAGCCTTAAATCACTGGGAGAAGGGGAGAAAATCTTGTTACCACCACCCTCCCAGACACAGATGAAGACCCGTGATGGCTAGGGGAAAAGTAGGGAATAAAACTCTATAATCCTGTGAAAAGAACAAAAAACAGTCCTAGACTACTAGAGGTCCTAGACCATTAGAGGTCTCCAACCTTGGGGGATGGGGCAGGAAACTCCTGTACAAGACTGTTCGATTTACAAGGTTGAATTTGTCTGCTACTTGGAGGGGTACAGGATCACTAAGAGAACCCCACCCTGATACCCCAGGACACAGGGCCTGCCCAAGAGTGAGGCTGGACAAGGACAATAGAGAAACCTACCCTATCCCCTACCACCAAGCTGATAGCAGCCTTCTACTGGGGGAAGGTCAAGAGACAGACCCCCTCTGAGGCAAAGGTACATAGAAAAGACCAAAAGCTGAGGGTGGAGCAGAAACAGTAAGAAAACCTTCTAGCAAGCCAAACCCAACTCTAAGCACATGGTGATGCTAGACATGTTTAAAGCCTGTGATGTACTCATGGTAACCATAGCAACAATAAATTCCAAATCCAGGTCAACTCCTGAATAAACCAGCTTAACCTTCACACTAAGAACCTAGCAGAAGAGTCAGGCCCATCTCCAGGAGTAAATACTATTTATCTTTATTGAATGCCTTACTTTTGGCATTCAATAAAAAATTATAAGACATACCAAAAAGCAAGGGAAAAAACCTACTGCCAAGAGAGAAAGCAGTCAACAGAGTCACACCCATAGATGACCACAATGTAGTATTTATCAAACAAGGAATGTAAAATAGCTATGCTAAAGGTTTTAATGGAAAAGGAGGACAACCTGTATCATCAGATGTTGAATTTCAACAGAGATGGAAACTATAAGAGTCAAATGGAGATGCTAGAAGTAAAGAACATGATAATAGAGATGAAGAATTCTCTTGACAAGCTCATCAGTAAACGTGACATGGCTGCATAAAAGTCAGTGAATTTGAAACCAAATAGAAATTAGCCAAACTGAAACACAAATAGAAAAAAGAATGAAAAAAGAAACAAGGTATTCAAGATGTGGGGCAATATCAAACTGTTCAACAAATGTGTAGCTGGAATCCCAAAAGGAGAAGAGAGAAGAAGGCAGAAGAAATATTTTGAAGAGAATCTGGCTAAGAATTTTCAAAAAATAATAAAAGACATTAAACCTCAGATCCAAAAAACTCAAAAACATATTACATATAGAGGAACAAAAGTAACAATTACAGTAGGTTTCTGATCACAAACTAAGTAATTCAAAAGACAATGGAGTGACAGTCATGAAAGAAAACAATTCTCAGCTCAGAATTCTACACGCAACAAAAATACCTCTCTAAATGAAAGTGAAATAAAGAGTTTTTCAGACAAACAATAGATGAGAGAATTCATTAACAGCAGACATACACTATAAGAAATATTAAAGAAAGTTCTTCAGGTTAAAGACTATGATACAAGAGTAAAACCTGGATCTCCAAGGGAGACAGAAAAGACAGGAAAATATCTGAAAATGATTAAAATGAAGATAGTTATAAAGGGTCTAAGACAATCCAAAGGAGAAAGAATAGTCTTTTTAAACAAATGGTGCTGAAACAACTGGATAACCACATACAAAAGGAAAAACAAAGAATCTTGACTCATATCTCATATTCAATACAAAAATTAACTCAAAATATAAACTATAAACTTCTAGAAGAAACCATAGGAGAAAATCTTTGTCTCCCTCAGTTAGGCAAAGGTTTCTTAGATACAACACCAAAAGGATGATCCATTTTAAAAAACTGAGAAAAGGGATTTTATAAAAATTGAAACATTCTCTTTGAAAGACACTATTTAAAAATGAAAAGAGATTCTGGAATGCAAGAGTGGATCAACAAAGCAAAAATCAATATAGTATACCACATTAACAGAATAAAGGGGAAAAAAAACCATGTGATCATCTCAATTGATGTAAAAAAGGCACTTGACAAATTTCAACATTCTTTTGTGATTTTTCAAAACACTCAGTAAACTAGGAATAGAAAGAAACTACCTAACATAATAAAGGCCATGTAAGAAAAGCACATAGCTAATATCAGACTCAAAGGTGAAAGACTGAAGCCTTTTCCTTTAAGACCAGAAACAAGAGAAGGATGACTATTTCACCACTTTAAATTCAATATGATACAGGAAGTCCCAGCCAGAGGAATTAGGCAAGAAAAATAAATAAAAGGCATTTAAATTGGAAAGGAAGAAGTGAAATTATCTCTGTTGCAGATGACATGATCTTACATGTGGATAACCCTGAAGATTCCACAAAAAAGCTGTTAGAACTAACAAATGAGTTCAGCAAAATTTCAGGATACAAAAATCAGCACACAAAAACTAGTTGTGATTCTATATACACTGAACAATCTGCAAAGGAAATTAAGAAAACAATTCTGTTCACAACAGTATTAAACAGAATAAACTACTTAGGAATAAACTTAACCAAGAAGGTGAAAGACTTGTACAATGAAAACTATAAAATGTTGCTGAATGAAATTAAAGAAGACACAAATAAACAGAAAGACATACCATGTAGAGGGACTGGAAGATTTAATATTGTGAAGATGTCAATACAACCCAAAGTGATCTACAAATTCAATGTAATCCCTATCAAAATCCCAACAGTGCTTTTTGGAGAAATAGAAAAATCCATCCTAAAATTCATATGGCACCTCAAGAAACTCTGAACAGATAAAACAATCTTGAAAAAGAAGAACAAAGTTAGAGGTCTCACATTTCCTGATTTCAAATGTATTACAAAGCTACGGTAATCAAAATAATGTGGTATTGACATAAAGGCAGACATATAGACCAAAGGAACAGAGAGTCCAGAAATAAACCCTCACATATGTGGTCAAATGATTTTCACATACATGGTTGCCATGGCCATTCAATGAGGAAACGAGAGTTTTTTCAACAAATGGTGCTGGGAAAACTGGATATCAACATGCAAAAGAATGAACTTAGTTCTGTGTCTCACACCGTATGCAAAAATTAACTAAAAATGGATCAAGCATAAGAGCAAAAAGTATAAAACCCTTAAGAAGAAAACATATGTGAAAAGCTTCATGACATTGGACTTACGATGATTTCTTGGATATATCACAGAAAGCACAGGTAATAAAAGAAAAAAACAGATACAGCTGGAGTATGGCAAAATTTAAAACTTCTGTGCATCAAAGGATACAATCAAGAGAGTTAAAAGGCAACCCACAAATTGGAAAAGATATTTGCAAATCATATATCCAGAATATATGAAGAATCCTACAACTCAACAACAACAAAAAACAAGCAGCCTGATCAAAACATGGGCAAAGGACTAAAATAAATTTTCTCCAAAGGAGATACACAAATGGCCAGTAAGCAATTGAAAAGATGCTCAACATCGCTAATCATTAGGGAAATGCAAATCAAATTCAAAATGAAATACTACCTCACACCCATTTGGATGGCTACTGTCAAAAAAACAGAAAATAACAAGTGTTGGTGAGAATATGAAGAAATTGGAACTCTTGTGCACTGTTGGTGGGAATGGGGCAGCTGCCGTGGAAAATGGTATGGCAGTCCCTCAAAAAATTGAGAATAGAATAACCATATGATCCAGTAATTCCACTTCTTGGTAAATATCTAAAATATATTTGCATAACAATGTTCATAGCAGTATCATTCAAGATAGTTAAAAGGTAGAAGCAACCCAAGAATCCACTGATGCATGGATAAACAAAATGTGGTACATACATCATACATACAGTGGAGTATTACTGAGCCTTAAAATGGAAGGAAATTGGGACTTCCCTGGGGGCACAGTGGTTAAGAATCCGCCTGCCAATGCAGGGGACACGGGTTCGAGCCCTGGTCCAGGAAGATCCCACATGTCGCAGAGCAACTAAGCCCGGGCACCACAGCTACTGAGCCTGCGTGCTGCAACTACTGAAGCCCACGTGCCTAGAGCCTGCACTTTGCAACAAGAGAAGCCACTGCAATGAGAAGCCCGCACACCGCAATGAAGAGTAGCTCTCGCTTGCCACAACTAGAGAAAGCCTGTGTGCGGCAATGAAGACCCAACACAGCCAAATCAAACAAACAAACAAAAACTTTAAAAAAAAGAAAAAGGAAGGAAATTCTTATACATACTACAACATGGACAAACCTGGAGGACATTATGCTAAGAGAAATAAATTAGTCACAAAAAGACAAACACTATATGATTCTACTTATATAAGTTAGCTAGAGTAGTCAGATTCGTAGAGACAAAAAGTAGCAGGGTAGTTTCCAGGTGCTAGGGGGAAGAGAAGAATGGAGAATTTTTGTTTAAAGGGTATATAATGTGTCAGTTTTGCAAGATGAAAGAGTTCTATAGGTTGGTTCCACAACAACGTGAATATACTTAACAATATTGAACTGTACACTTAAAAATGGTTAAGATGATAAATTTTATGTTATATATATTTTACCCCAGTTTTTTTAAAAAGGAAAAAAAGGCTACATACTGTATGATTCCATTCTTTCTTTAATGTATGATTCCATTTATATGACATTAGGGAAAAGGCAAAACTATAGCGACAGAAAACAGATCACTAGTTGCTAGGAGCTGGGGGTAATGGGGAGAGGCTGACTACAAAAGAGCAGGAGAGAATTTTGCGGGGTGATTGAACCCTTCTTTACCTTGATTGTGTTGATGTGTACACAACTGTACAAATTTGTCAAACCTCATAAAACTGTAGAGTAGAAAAGGTGAATTTTACTATACATAAATTATACTTCAAATAAAAATATCACACAACTAAAAGAAAAAAAAGTCTATCGAAGCACTCCTAGATACTCTTTCTATGACTTGTAGGATTACAAATAATAGGAGCTCTGGAAAGTCAGGTCTTCTTAAAATGGGTAGAATGGTCTCTAAGCTGCTCCACTCATGTCTGTATTTGTTGGCATAGGAAGAGACTGGGTGGGCAGGAAACAGAACAGCTGTGACACATAATAAGAGAGTTGAAAATTAAAAGGAAGGAGATGAGGGCAACTGGAGATGGTGATAAGAAGTAGATAGGAGAAATAGGATTAGAGAGGCAGAGATACACGCAAAGGAAAGGAATGGGACATAGACAAGGTATAATTAAAATTGATTTGGGCAGGAAAAAATTAAAACAATGCCTCTGGAACAGGAAAGACAAAGATGAACAAAGTTTTGATATACTATATCTTGTTTACTTCATATGCCTGAACATGTTTTGAACCTCTAATGTATTAAGTAGTGATGTCTGGCCACAGATAAGCTGATCAATGGATTCCCATTAACCTTTTTCTTGTTTCCTCTGCAGAGCCCAAAGTACTGCTGATTGCACTAAAAAACAAATGTTGAAAAAACTGTCCTATCAAATACTTTTACGCATGTTGCACAGGAGTACAGTAAACCATAACAATTTGAGACTTAATAGTGCCGAAATGAATACTATTGCAGAGCAGTTCAATGCTAAGTTTTTGTTTCTGCATTTTTTTATACTTGGTTCCAAGGTAAATAAATATGTGTTGTTAAGGCTATTTTGCCATATCAACCAAAATTTCATCTTTGTTGGTAAATCTGAATCTTTCAGAACATTCTTGCTTCCTGTACTTTATGAGCTGCTCCTCTAATAATCTTTCTAGAGCACCACTTAGGAAGTAAAATGTTTTTGATTTTGGTCAGTCTGCCCTGTTTTCTCTCTACAGCTTCTTTATATATTCCTTTCACCATCCAGTATATTAGAATACCTTCCACAATTTCGGTTTATAATGAATTCTAGAGTGTCCTGAAGGAAGTTCCACACGTGAGCTATCTCAGACATGTTCAGCCCTTACATATAATGTTAAATACTTGGCACACTTTCGCAACTTTGCAAAAACAATGTTCCTTGCTTTAGTCTACAACTCTAAGGTATCATGTTCCTGATATTTAGCGGTAATGAATACCTTGGGATTAATTCTGATACCAACATTTTAAGTTAGCATTTTACATTTCAGAACACTTGTTTTTTTAAAAAAATATTGGGGTTCTCTGGCTACTAATTTGGTCCTTTTTTACAGGTACAGTTTTGATAGTTTCACATTAACTGTTTGCAAAGAAATTGCTTAGCTGGAGACACCGGTGAGTCAGAAGATATACTGAAATACAACTATGATCTCATGTCTGAATGCTGGAGTAAAGGGCAAAATAATTCTTTATTCTTGTGACTGTTTGGTAGAGTTTCCCTTCAAAAAGGACCAGCTGATTTCCTGTTGGCTTGAGATCTAGAAGTCAGATGAAGGAGTTCAAAACACTCCAAAAACATCATTTGAAAGGTTCCTTAAACTGGAATTTTACTGTTTTCCTTCATCTAACGTCAGAGTTCTGCAAGAAGGTAGTAAACTTCATTAAATCAGTTACATAAAATCTAGAAGAAAAAGTACTTCAAAAGTACTATCTAACAAATAGACTGTCTAACAAAATAAGAATCTTATGCACAAACAATGCACTTATTTAACCTGTGGAGTGAATCCTCTATGTGGATGGTCAGTTATAGCATTGAAGAAAGATGCCTCTCTCCCATGCCTCCAGGGCCCAGGATCCACCATCAGAGTCTCTGGAATGGTAGCCCCTTGTATTGATATATATTTCCTAATAAGCATGTTAATTATGTAGAACTGTTAAAAATATCCAGATAAGCTTTTAAAAGAGGATTTAAGATTAGGTTGCAATAGGCTTACTTCTTAACATTAATTTTGGTAGTGAGGTCACTCCCTAACTATGAAAGGAAGAGGGCTGACGTGAGCACACCACCATACTGCCTTGTCTCAGGACCTGCCTGTTGGTTTCTCTCCTCACTCCCTCTCCACACCTGTGGATGCAGTTGCAGCCACCATGGCCTTCAACCTATTTGTGTGTCACTTCCGGGCTAGGTGCTCTCATGCCAGCTTACTGGCCCCAAGCTAGTGCCACTGAGAAACTAAGGCCTTCTTCAACGGTTTGGATCGAAATTTGTTTTTCTTAATACAATGTAAGTTATCCTTTTAGAGCAAAGAAATACCTCTTAAATGAAAACAGTAATTTTGCATTGTGTATAAACAGTATTTAAAGAACCTAGTATACTAAGAATTTTTCTACTAGATATGGCTGAAAGCCCCAATTTGCCTAAATGCTTAACAAGGTGCCTCTCAAAGCTGATTGGAATTTTGGCAACTTCCTTCCTTATCTTTATGCTTATCCTTGGGGCCTTTTTATCAGATGTTCCCTTTGCTCTGTTCCTTACCCTCCTGTTGGCACCTGCTTCTAAAAGCTGCCTCCTCTGACCATTGCTTTCAATGTTTGCCTTGATAATCTCCCAAATTTTACTTTGGAGCTCAGATTCCTTCCCTGCCTCACAATCCATTATCTTTGCACAGAGCCTAGTGTCTCTGGATTAACATACAATATAGAAAGTGATCACTACTGGTAAACAGATGAAGATATGTTTGCCAATAAAGTTTTAAAGACAGCCCTGTCGTGAACTGGAAATCACATGGTTATAATTGGGAAACACAGTTTTTAGAAGTGAAATGGAATTTAAGTATTAAAGCTTTTAATAAACAGTGGTTTGGAAGAAAATCTCAGAGATAAGAGTAAAGTAGTTTTTAAAGAAACACTGTATCACTAATGTTACTGACAGCCCCAAAAGATGATACTGGGTTGTAAAACTGGACATAAATTATAGAATCAGAAAGTGAATTGAAGAGTTGGACTCTGAATATGATGAAATTATAGGAACACCTTAAACCATTTATTTTACATGTATTACGTATGTACAAAAGTGTTACATAGATATATTAATATCTATGTTTAAATATACCTGAAAGAGCTGTTATAGTCAGTTTAATTGACAATGCTTTTTCTTGGTAGTATATAAATAATAGTGTGCCTTATCAAAGGCATCTGGAATCAGATAAACTACAGAATTTTCCTTAGTTCTGGTAAAGAAACTGAAATACCACTGACTTTTCTGAGGAAGTTATGAAACTAATCTGAAGCAAATTACTTCCAAATGTATAATGCATGTCTGTATCAGTCTATAAATAGAAATTTCTAAGTTGTGAAGAATTCTGTTAAAAGTACACATTAAGCAAGAACCAACTGTGAAACAGTGATTAAAAGTATAGGCTCAGATACACTGAAAACTAATACAATGTTATATGTCAATTATATCTCAATTTAAAAAAGGCACAGGCTCAGGACTCCGTTGTTGACATGGTTCAAATCATGGCTCTAGCCATTTGCTAGTTACAGGACTTTGGGCATGTTATCTAACCTCACTGGGTCTCAGCTTCCTCATCTGTAAAATTAGGATTAATACTAACTCTCCTCATTAATTTTGAGGAATAAACAGCCCAAATAAAAGTACCCTTGAAGAAAGCATCTAACCGTCATATGTTAGTGCCTTTTGTACATGTACAGGCAATAAAGAATCCTGCAAGAATCTTCAGTAAGCTATAAAGCTAAAAGAGATTTAACATTAAATATTTTAAGGGAGATATTTTTGATTAGTGATGTAAATAACTTAAGTAGATACAACTCAAGTGAAACCACATCAGGTGGGCACTCCATGATTTCTGCTGTCACCCTTAGGTAAAATAGGTGTATTATTTATACGTTTAAACCTTTGGTGTAGACCTCAGAATAAATTTATCAAGCTAATGAAGGAGTGAGAAAATCAGTTAACAAAAATGATTCTCATAAAGTGTTAAGGTTGCTTTCTGATTGTGAGGGGTGACAAGAGAAGGTGAAATCTGAATTTGAACTACGCTATGTTTACCTCATAAAAACATCATACACTTCAATGCAGAGTTTCCCATTTGACTTTAGAGGACACAAAAAGTCTAGCCCTAGGCCTGTTTTTATTCACTAAAATGGAGGGACCCATAAACCCACTAAAAAGAGGCCCTTAGAAATCCCCTACCACCCATAACTGTGCTCCTAGCAGTAATGGAAGCATATCTATGTGCTAGAGTAGCTTTCACTGGAGATGGCTTCATACTATAGTATCTGCTAAATCTGCACACGGCCTGCCTGGCACAGTAAGGTCTGTGGTCTCTGCCATGTGCCTTAAAGTACCTGTGGTCAAGGAATGGAGATAACAAGGTGAAGGGACAAGGGAGGTCCCAATTTCATTTTCCCTTTTTACTCTCACTGCAACTCCCTACCTCTTCGACCTCTAAAACCTTTAAAGAGATTCCCTTTGAAAATGTAAAGCAGCCTATTCTCTTTAAAGTAAAGTAGGTGTGGATACCAACTTCTTGCTCAAAGATATTTATTTGTGAAAGGCTCAAACTACATTATAGGTGTTTAAAATATTTTAATGTATATCATACTTTCCCTACCATCAGTGAATTTGGAGGGTTGGATGCTGGATGTAAGGGAAGGGAGAAAAAGCTATTTAGGCCTACTGCTAGTTCATAAATGAGAAAAGAAAAGAATTTACTCAAGGTGATACTGTGAATTGTGCATCTACTGCCTTCAGGCAAGTCAATAATTGTGTTGGTTTCCCTCTTATAAAAACTGATCAGTGACTAAAAACTTTCTTTGGAAACTTATTCAGAGAATGATGTTAGATTATCCTATTGGGGAGATGTCTTCAGGGAAACAACCTTACATACTAAGAATTATGTTCCTCTTATCTCTTGTGAATATACATCTATCTTTTACAAAGAGTGAGATCAATTAATATTGAGGCTGTTCTTTTATTTACAGGATAATAGCATTATAATCATCATACTTTATTCAAGACAGAAATGCATATTTTTACCTATCCATAATTTGATTGAGTTTTAGAGGCTAAGATGCCTCTATTTCCTTGCAAAGTAGGTCACTTAAAGAAAATCCATGCTAAAAATTGTTCAGCAATAATTGTTCAGCAACAATATTTAGTATTGTTGGGGAAAACCAAAATATATAAAATACAAATCTCGCTCAGTACTAGCAGAATGGAAAAGATGCTATTAACAGAGATTTTGCAAAAGCTAAAATTGAGTAGAAATATATGGATAATTTTACAGTAAAATCTGTTTTCCAATTTCTTGTCATGAAAACTTTTCATTTTTTTAGAAACCAATTGTAATAAATAATTTAATTGACCATTACTTAATACTCAGAATCAGAGAACTTTTACATTTCAGTTTAAATTTGTTTTTAAAGGTAAGGTCAGAGTCAAAAGACATAACTTCAAATTACTTAAAAGTTTGAGTTGTAGAATGAACAAAATTTTACTTGCAACTATTATTGCTTTTTAGTTGAGGCAGATCATCATTACTAACTTCAATTATTTAATGTATATGTGAGCTATGTAAATAATATGCAAAAGTAAAGGCCCTGACCAGAAGTATTATGCAAACGAACTTTAAAAAGGGGGAGATGATAAGTGAATATACCTCAGAATTAATAATAGCTTAGTCTAACTACTGATTGATTGGCTATTATCAAGACAGGCTTTTTTGGTTTTCCCTCTAAAGCCTGCCTACTCAGCCTGGACGGAAGCCAAAGTAAGTCCAAGAACCAACTTTATTGGCCAAGTTGATGAAGACTGGTTGTACTCCAACTGCAGATTAGTTCTGCAAGAGTCACCACTAGCAATAGAAAGATGATACAACTAAAATCACTGTCAGCAGGATATGTGCTTTGTGTTGTTTTTCTAGTAACAGTGACAGATTTGAACATAACCATCCCACAAATTTAAGTTTCCCTTTTGCTCTAACACCTCTTCCGTAATCTGTGACTTGGAAAGAGTTTTTGTTTGTGTGAAGCTATCACGTATGATATCAAGATCAGTGACGCGGGTTTCATTTATACCAAGCTTAAGTAACTGAATTAACTAACTCAGACTATTGAATCCAAATGCTGTAATGGATGGGGACTTTCTGCCTTCTATATAGCAGCAACAGACCTAAAACTTGAATAAAGACTGCTGCCTTAAAGTTTTTCCAACTAAACCATAAAGCCTTTTTTCACATGTGCTCCTCTGCTCTATTATTTATCACAATAGGCTATACGCAATCATATGTAAGGGTGTTGAGAATGCCATGCAGGTGACTACTTTTCAACTAGCTTAGAATGTGGATTAATAAAAATAATGATCAGATTATACTAATTTAAACAGATTAAGTTTGGATTAAGCAGATTAAACAGATTTAAGTTATTGCTCCAAAGGTCTTCGACATCATAGCAAAATTTGCAAAACATATTTTGAAATGGAGAACGGTTACAAGTATGGATTGACTAATAAAGCAGGATCTCTATACTTCTTTTTGAGGATATGAAAACAGTAGACATCCATATCACTAAATAACTCAAAATCAAGAGACTTTATATTATAGAGATGGATGACTTGTTTTACTTACATTTACATGTAAAAGTAAATAATTTTATAAAACATATAAATGTGAATATCTGCCTAATTACTTTAAGGGCCTTCTATTACTTTTTGCTTGCTGTTTTCTACAAATGAATGCAGATTCTACTAAATCTAGGCTCTTAGCACTAAAATATGCTTTGAGGTTTCCTTGGTTTATTAACAGCCTTTGGCAAATAACCCCAAATAACTACATATCACAGGCTTCAGAGGAGCTTTTATCATATATATTAGTTTGCCCATATTAGTGAAGTCCTTATGTAAATATTTTATGAGCTTGTAATGACTGATTTTTTTTTTGCCTTTCAATTAGTTAAGTTATATCTCTATGATTGTTACTGATTTATAAAAAATAAGTTAAAGGCTTATGATCCCAGGGTCACTGCAGCATTATTCACAATAGCCAAAATATGGAAACAACCTAAGTGTCCATCAATAGAGGAATAAAGATGTGGTATACACACAATGAAATATTATTCAGCCACCAGAAAGAAGTACATCCTGCCAGTTGCAACAACATTGGATGGACCTTAAGGGCATTTATGCTAAGTGAAATAAGTCAGACAGAGAAAGACAAATACTATATGCCAGCGGTCCCCAACCTTTTTGGCACCAGGGACCAGTTTCGTGGAAGACAATTTTTCCACGGAAGGCGGGTGGGGGGCGGTGGTGGTTCAGGCGGTGATGCGCGCCATGGTTCAGGCGGAAACGCAAGCGATGGGGAGCGATGGGGAGCAGCAGATGAAGCTTTGCTCGCTCACCTGCCCACCGCTCACCTCCTGCTGTGTGGCCCGGCTCCTAACAGGCCGCAGACTAGCAGTGGTCCAAGGCCCGGGTGTTGGGGACCCCTGCTATATTCTATCACTTACATATGGAATCTAAAAAAGCCAAACGCAAGCAACAGAGACCGCAATGGCAGTTACCAGGGGATGGGGTTGGGGAAAAGGAATCGAGATGTTGGTCAAAGAGTGCAAACTTCCAGGTATTAGACGCATAAGTTCTGGGGATCTAATGTACAGCAAAGTGATTACAGTTAATAATCCTGTATTATATACTTGAAAGTTGCTAAGAGTAGATCTTAAACGTTCTCACCACAAAAAAAAGAAATGGTAATTATGTAACCTGACACAGGTGTTAGCTAACACAATCATCTGCAATATATAAATGCACCAAATCAACACATTATACACCTTAAACTTATACAATGTTATACAGCAATTATATCTCAAGCTGGAAAAAAAAAATACTTAGGAGAAACTCTGTGCAAATATAGATCTGGAAAGCTAGCTTCCATGCTGAGGTTTTTCAAGAATTATATTAAAATGACATGACTTGTGGCAGCTAACTTCATAGGCAACTTAAAAATGTTAATCTTTTGAGAGTATAAATACTCTTTCAGATGCATTTTTGTAAAACTGAACAGGGAAATTCAAGAAGGAAGACAAGCCTATTTTAGATTCCATTTACTGATACCACTTAACACTAAATAGATGTATATGATATTTTTCTCGTCCTCAAAGGAATTTCTACCCTAATTGTAGAAAAAAAATTCTAATACATAAGGAACAATTACTCAGTCACTTGAGTCAACAAATGTTTTTTGCACACCTACTATGTGTCAAGCACTCTACCAGGCAATGTGAATTTAAGGATAAATAATCATGGCTATTGTTCTCAAATGGTTTACAAGCTCGTGGAGTAGAAACACCTTCATTCTTTTCCTATTTCCTTGCTCTCAGAGCTGCAGAGTGAAAAAACCCTCTCTTTTCTTCCATCCCAGTTTTTCTCTACAGATTCTGTCCATTGTCACTACCAAGACCTCAGATAAGGGCACTAAACACCCAAGGGCTTCAAGGCGGAGGCAGGCACCCCTCCCTCTGCCTGCAGTGCTCCTCCCCCAGTCTTCTAGGTGGTTTCTATTCTCTGGAAGGATGACTGATAAGCGACCCCTCAAGGAGGCCTCCTCTTCTGATCTAGACAGACTACTATGTGCCCTCTCCCTCTCCCTTTGATCTCCTCTTACACGATACTTTTCATAACAGTAATTATACAGTCATTTATTGCTTTTTCTTGCTCCCCCCACTTAAGTTTAAACACCATGAGGACAGAGATGTTTGCCTTGTGCACTGAGGTATTCACAGTACCTGGCACTCAAATATGCCAAAAAGAGTATAAAGGGAAGCATGAGGTCAGAGAGTGTTGAAGTAGCTATGAAGACAGCTGGGGCTCTTTGGGGCTTGCAGAGCACTCCATGAATCACTACCTCTGCATCATCATCATCACCAGCAAATATATGTTCTATTGCCTCACAAAGCTCCTTGAGGGCAATCTTAGTCCCTTTGTCCTGGCACACAGACACGCTCAATAAATGATTTTGAACGAATGAGTATTAAAAAGGACCTATAGGGCTTCCCTGGTGGCGCAGTGGTTGAGAATCTGCCTGCTAATGCAGGGGACACGGGTTCGAGCCCTGGTCTGGGAAGATCCCACATGCCGCGGAGCAACTGGGCCCGTGAGCCACAATTACTGAGCCTGCGCGTCTGGAGCCTGTGCTGCGCAACAAGAGAGGCCGCGATGGTGAGAGGCCAGCGCACCGCGATGAAGAGTGGCCCCCGCTTGCCGTAACTAGAGAAAGCCCTAGCACAGAAACGAAGACCCAACATAGCAATCAATCAATCAATAAAATAAATCTTTTTTTAAAAAAAAAAAAGGACCTATACATGGATAACTTCCAGAAACAGCTGGTCATGTTTATTTTGACCACGCTTTTGCATGTGGCTCATGGTAATTTTTACATATATAATGGGTTAGCTAAATGATTTCTAATCCATGTGATTATATATGTGTATATATATATATATATATACATATAAAAACACTCCACAAAGATAACTGTTCTTTCCAGGTGCTCCTCACCTCTGGACACATCTTTAGAATCACTGGTTTATAGTAGAGCTACTTTTAACCTCTTTACCTTCAAATAAAATTTAGAATCTAATTTTGAACTATTCAGGGCCTATGACCATATTTTGTAGAATACCTTTGAAGCTATTTGCAAGTTTCAACTTGCTGCTCCTAAGAAATGACCTTTGCTGTGAGACCCTCTCTAGATGCTATTAAGTTACCATACCCTTACATGCAAATCTGAGAACTCTTAGGACAAGTGTTCCAAATGTTTGTTCATGCCATGATGGTTTTGGAAACATAAGGGTGAGCTCTAAGCAGTATAAAACCATTAGCCAGCTACTCAGTAAACACCCAGATTGTATTCTTAACTATATTACTAGATCAATAGACTAAAGAGCAAAGAAAGCATATAATGTTTACTATGACACTAATATAAATTACCTAAATCTAAGATTCCCTAATGATTTTCCTTTGCTTGCAGCTATATAATCAAGAATACTATGACTATACACATATACAAGCACACACGATAAACTATTAAAATATTTGTCAATGTAAATAACTCTAAAATCAATATGACCATGCTGACTTAACCAAAATATATAATACATTCTCAAATGAATTAAATGCCTACAGACCTACCACTTACTGGTGAATTTCAACCACATATTTAAAAACTATTGTGCCAAAAAACAAATGAATTTTGTTAATTATCTTTTTCAACTTTGGTCTCCACATGGGCTTAAAATTTCTTCAGGATAAACTGCAAAAAGACTGGGGCAGAGAAGCAGAGGGTTAGAGACAAATTCTAATTCTGATATCTATAGATTTTAGAAAAATTCCCTAACCTCCTTACACCTCAGATTTTTTTTTCCTGGAAAATGAAGAAATTGTATCTGTTCTTCTTCTCATGAGACAATTATAAAATAAAATGAGTAGAGATAAAACTATAAAAAAAGTAAAATGTATATGTATATACTCATCTAAGGCCCTTTAATAAATAGACTTCCATACACACCATACCACTTAATCTTTAGAAGCACTAAGGATAGTGCACATAGCCTAGCATTCAGAGTTCTGAACTGAAATAAACTGACTATTATAAGGTGAAAATGGATAAGTAATAATAACCTATTGTATAGCACAAGGGAACTCTTCTCAATACTCTGTAATGACCTATATGGGAAAAGAATCTAAAAAAGACTGGATATATGTACATGTATAACTGCTTCACTTTGCTGTACAGCAGAAACTAACACAACATTGTAAATTGACTATACGCCAATAAAAATTTAAAAAAAACCAAACAAACACAAGATGATCTCTTGAGGAAGAAAATAAAGGAAGAAGAAACACAAAGATGATTTTTCCCTCAATTGGTATCACTGAACTTCAGTGAATTAAAAGCAAGGACTATTCTCCCCTTGCCTTTTTGGGCATAATGCTTTCTACAAATTAGTTTAGAAGTTGTATTAAACTGTGAGGTATGATTCACAGATGAGACATCAAACAACACTATTTGAAGTGTTAAATGCCTACACTATTATTTCCAGCTGTAGCAATATATTACTTATTAAATTTTTACATCTTACTTTCTCAAAGGACAGCATATCCGACCTCACCATTTTCCATTGGTTAATACCATGTTTCAAAGTGAGCCACTACATAAAGCAAGTTTCTTTCAGTTTGCTGTTTATGATTTGATACTGCTAAAAATCCATTCCCAAGTATAGAAGATTTACTTGTCATTATGGGTTTCAATCTATAAGTCTAGTTATTAGGTAGTATTTAGTGCAGAAATTCATCCCATTATAATAATCCAATCCAGGACATTACAATACTATGCTATCTCCTGTGCTAGCACTCTGATTTTAAATGAAAATTATTATTATTGAAAAGTAATAACTGATGGATCACACATTTTGAATCCACAGTGTCATCTGGAAGGAATTTAAATAATTTTAATTATGTGTGCACATAATGCAAAAGCATAAGACTTCTTTTTCCTAATGTTCTATTTAAAGACAGAGATGGCTAATTTGACTTACGTAGTATAATTTTTTATGTAGCACAGTAACATATCAAAGTTCTTAATGATTATAAACTCAGTACTAAATCTCACGCCCAGCCACAGAACACTGCAAGAGGATATCTTATTTCCTGGATTAAAGGCAGGATCACTTCAAGATAATCAAGAGAAAGGACCTTATAAATCATTACTCACCCCCACCCCTCCGCTTTTACTTAATAGATAAGGAAACCAGCTCAAGTAATTTGATTAAGTAATTTGCCTGAAAGAATAGTACTGGTGGCATAGCCAGAAGAACCCAAGTTCACCTTTTTATTTTTGAGAGGTATATGATGGTAAGAACATGTTTTATTTTTAGAGACCAACAAAATAATCACAAAACCATTATATTATTCACATTTCCTCCCAGGAAATTATTCTCTCTAGAATTATGTCAGGCTCAGGATGTATTTTATAAACTGTTCCCATAATAAAATGGACGCTCATACAAGATAGCCCTTCTAAGTTTTAAACATCAGAAAAAGAATACTGTTAAGGTAATGACTAATATGGTTATATTTCTTCATTATTTCTGAAGCACATGTTCACCAACTTTAATATTTGCTTTCTATGATAGATTGGTTAGAAGAACACACATACTATATTAGATGCTATCATATTTGAGGGGAAAAGAAAGCACTCTACTTTTTTTAATCAAAAAATAACTTCTCAGTGTTTTTGATGTTAAAAAATATCAGTATGGGCAAGAGAAACCAGGTTCAGAATTATTCTTAAAGGAGTTTATTTTTATTAATGCTTATACATAAAATTTATGAATAATTTCATAATTATCCTCAAACTAGCTGTTTACACAGTGTTTTTCTCATTATTATGAGGTTAGAATTTCCAAAATATTATTCTCCCTGCAGTATGCAAACATATCAGCATTAAACTGGATAAAGAATACACTATGAACCAATGTATTTGATTCATATCGGTAGTTGATATGAACATATGCATAAAATGCTTAAAGGAGGGCAAATTATAAAATGTTGAAAAGAGGGATAAACCAAGTTAGCCAAAGAAAGGCCCCTCAACAGTCACCTCCCTATACAAGTTAAAGAAACTAATAATTTAAACAACATGAGTGAGTGAATTTTGTGGTCTATACGACAGTAGGGAGCAGTAGGATCTCTGGTAAAATGAAGCATACAAAGTTCATCTAAAGCCATTCAATTTTTTTAAAGTGAGGCATTCAAAAAATACGGTATTCTGGTTTCAAATGCTTTCTTGATACTAACACACTTAACCCAGGACTATGTCCATTCCCATTTTTAAAGCATACAGAATAAATTATAAAACACACATTTAAATAATATGGCAATTTAGAAAAGATTTTCTAAATTATTTGTTTACAAATGCCAGATTATAAGGCTGACTCCAAAGATTCACTTTGAATTGATTTGTCTTTTGATACTATACACAGTGAAAACAAAGCAGCAGAAAGTAGACATTTGATAGCAATTTAAAAACCTCACTCTGGGAGTCATTATCTGATAATTCACACACTATATCTAAGTTTGATTTGCAAAATCGGGCTGGTTGATTTATGTGGAAGAGAATATGTTATACAATTACTTTCTAAAATATGTTATGAAAATGAAATTGTATAAATGAAATCAAATTCTGCAGGCTAATAAGTTTTTTCTATGCATGAATTTTAGCTAATATTTAAACATTTTTCCTTTACTTAATAAGGCAAATTTCCTTTATAACCCTTTTTGCTGTGATGTGAAGCAAGTGCTTATCAAATCTCTATTCCTATATTAATCCTATTTTTAATGAAAATGTTACTAAAATTTCACCTCTATCTAATTAATAACACAGAGTTTTACTCAAAACCCAAATTCTGGGCACCTCTCTATAACTTTTTCCCTTAAATTATATCTATTTCATTGTATTTTTCATTTTCTATTCATTAGAAATTGATGAATTGGGTTACCTTTCATCTCTCTAAGACATATGAGTAATTAAATCTCAACTAAATAAAAGGGGAAACCAGACACTTTTACTTTAGCTTTTCTTTAATTATAATTGTATAAAAGCTCTTCGTTGAAAAAAAAATCAATGCAACATTTCATTCAGTTAAATTATTTACAAGGATGCTCAGTGATAAATCAAATACAACTTCATTATCTTACTTCCATTTTAACATACCTAATATCCATTTATAACTATAGGAAAGCACTTGTAAATTTTAAAATAAAATCTTATGATTGTAGAAACTACCAACAAAGAGACAGTCAAGAGTTATAAATTCTACACTTTTCTTAGAAACATTTAAAACTTGCCTCACAACATCCCTGTGAGGTGGGGAGTTAAGTGTTGTCATATGACGACAAAAGAAATGGACCAAGAAATGAGTATCAGATTACATGTAGGAAAATAACTACATTAAACTCTTAATAGAAACAGCATCTATGAACCACTTCTACTCTGAAGTCCAGGAAAATTAGGTTGCTTTTTTTCCCCACTATCTTTATCAGGAATAATAGCTATTTTGATTTTTAAGAAACAGAAAATTTTCTCCATCAAGGGCTTTTAAGACTTCCGAAAATTAAGTGGAGCAAGTATAATAGCATTTTGCCAAAGGAACGAAACACAAGATGCCATGCCAAGTCATTTTTTTTTCCTGCTACTCAGAGGTATCTTAAATGCTATCTAGGCATAGTGAGGAACTGATACATTTCAGTATCTTCCTTATAGGTACTAATTCTTTTGGCTCTTCAAAGTTAAATCTGTGATGACTGGGTCTTTTTAAAGTGTCATGTTTCTTCCATGCCAGTTATTCTCTCTTGTCAGGGTCTATTTGCATCTTTTCAATTAGGATAAACTGCAGATCCTCTTCTTCCATGGAAATGGTGACTCCACTACGTTCCAAAACTAGAGGTGGTCACAGAAGTCATCTACCAAGGAAAACTGGTTGTTTCCACAGTAGGAAAAAAATCCAAATTGGAGGACTGATCTTTTCTGACTTTCAAAAAAAAACCCCTATCCAGCAGGTATAAGGATGTAAGGAAGTAAGGAGTCCAGCTTTTCCATAAAAAGAAAAAACATTCAAACAGAAATTTTTCTTAAAGTGGGAAGCGGGGGAAAGGGAAATGAGTTCATTTAGGTATGTGATTTTTCTTCTTTATTGTTTCTGCCCAAGATACCTATTTCTCTCCAAAAAACCAAAATGTGATATATGTCTAGTACTAGTTAAGGGCTTGACACCTAGTAGGTCCCGTGGATTGTGAGACCTGTAGGATAAAGTACATCTCCTTTGCTATGGAAACTAAGACTTTCTGACAATATGTAATAATGACAGAATGGCTTAGCTACACCTTTTAAAAGAAGTTGAAAAGGTATGGCTACTATACAATAGCAGTGTTTGTGCACTCAGATAATACCCAATGATGTGTTTCTTCCTGTAATTTAACAAATTACTAATATTCATTCTCTATATCTCTAGAGAAAAAAAAAATCTATTATTTCATAGAGCCAGAGAGGCTTCAGGTCGTCTCTTTAATAATAAGTTAGCTTGTGAGTAAAGCATACCCTAAAATGATCCAATTACAAAAAACTATTAACCCAAAGGATCATATATACTTTCTAAAGTCACTTTTGCTAACATGCTTTTCCATAAACCTCATGTTATAGATGCCAAAGCAGCTATGAAGGAAATCTCTCTATATAACTGTGTCTAAGGTTTCATATTAAGTATCATGGAGAAATTTTATTGTTAAAATTTTTAAATTAATAAAAAAAAACTTTGGTTCCCCTGGTAAATGACACTAAAAAAATCTGACTAAATTTACCTAGTAACTTAATTTTCTACTTTGTATGCAAAGGCAGGCTTTAAAATGTCCTGCGGCATGATTATAACATGCTTATGTTGCTTAAAGGTTAATGTACAACTATGCTGAAAACTCTTTTAGACTATATGCATCCAGAAACACAACTCCTTCATGGTAAACTAGGTAGAACACTATTGGCATAAAACAAGTACTGATCACGTAACTGATGATTTAAAATAATCATCAGCTAACATTTCTATAATGCTATAAGGAAAAAATGTAGGATTAGTCTTTTCAAGAGTAATATTTACACTAGAAATCAGAGTTATTTGCAATGAATAACTTAATATGTGTATTTCTATTCATATTTAATAAGGACATGCTTTATATTTATTGAAATAATGCTATGATTTATCCAGTTATCATTTTAAAAAGACTATTTACATTCTTTCTCTTCTTAAAAAAAAGGGCATTTTAATCAGTTTTCTCTTAATTAAAAAATATGAGAAAAAAGTCAACTATATCACTTACAAAATCAGATAAGAAGTGAATGTACCACCATTCCCACTGTCTATAAAAGCTGCTTCACATATTCTGGAGATAAAAAGCTAGAAAACTGGAAGGTTTCATATTTTTAGATAGGAAAACTGAAGCCTAGTGATGAGCTTTTAAAAATTAATGACAGTTTTATAAAGAAAATTCTTCCCCTCAAATCGAGTTCTTTTTTTTCCTTTAAACTATCAAAAATGGTACAAATGAACCTATTTACAAAACAGAAACTGAGTCACAGATGTAGAAAACAAACTTATGGTTACCAAGGGGGGAAGTGGGGGAGGGATAAATTGGGAGACTGGGATGGACATATACACATTACTGTATATAAAATAGATAACTAATAAGAACCTACTGTATAGCACAGGGAACTCTATTCATTACTCTGTAATGACCTATATGGGAATGGAATCTAAAAAAGATTGGATATATGTATATGTATAACTGACTCACTTTGCTGTACAGCAGAAACTAACACAACATTGTAAATCAACTATACTCCAATAAAAAAATTAATTTTAAAAAATTACCTTTTAAGAACAATTCCATGTAAGGAAAGCATATGGCTACATTTGTCAAAGCAGAGTTTCCTAAAGCTACCAATTGAGGGGAGGTAATCATTAACCAATCAGAATAAATATTAATGGAAAAAACACTAAAAAACTAGGAATATAGGGGAACTTCCTCAACATCATAAGGAGCATCTACGAAAAGCCACAACTAATAGCATACCTAATGATGAAAGACTGAAAGCTTTCCCCCTAAGATCAGGAACAAGAAGGAGATGTCCACTCTTGTCACTTCTATTCAGCATTGTACTGAAGGTTTTAGACAGGGCAATTGGTCAAGAAAATGAAATCAAAGACATCAAGAATGGAAAGGAAGAAGTAAAATTATCTCTATTTGCAGATGACATGATTTTGTATATAGAAAATCTTAAGGAAGCTACGAAAAAACTATTAAGACTAATGAGTTTAGCAAGTTTATAGGCCACAATATCACTATACAAAATCAACTGTATTTCTAGATACAGCATGATAATTAGAAAATAAGATTAAGAAACAATTCCACTAATAACAGCATCAAAAAGAATGCTTAGGAATAAATTTAACAAAAGAAGTGCAAAACTTATACTCTGAAAACTAAACAACACTGTTGAAAGAAATTGAAGAGCTAAGTGGGAAAACATCACATGTTCATGAATTGACAGACTTAACATTATTAAGATGGCCATCCAAATTTTTCTACAGATTCAATGGAGTTCCTATCAGAATCCCAACTGATTTCTTTACAGAAATTGACAAGCTGATCCAAAAATCACATGGAAATCCTAGGGACTCGGAACAGTCAGAATAATCTTAAATCTTAAAAAAGGAAGGATAAAATTGGAGAACTCACACCCCAATTTCAAAACTTACTACAAAGCTACAATAATGAAGAATGGCATGAGGATAGATCAGTGGGATAGAACTGAGAGTTCAGATATAAACATTTATGGTCAACTGATTTTTGACAAGGATGCCAAGAGAACTCAATAGGAAAAGAACAGTCTTTTCAACAAATGATGCTGGGATAACTGGATATCCACATGCAAAAGAATAAAGTTGGGTCTCTATCCTACATCATATACAAAAATACTCAAAATTGCCCAGATCTAAACATAAGAGCTAAAATCACAGAACTCTCAAGGAAAACAGGTGTAAATCTTTGTGCCCATGGATTAGGCAATGGTTTCTTAGATATGACACCAAAAGCACAAGCAACAAAAGAAAAATGGGACTTAATTAAAATTAACAGCTTTTGTGTTGCAAAGAACACCATCAAGAAAGTGAAAAAGATAACCCACAGAATTGGAGAAAATACCTGCAAATCATTTATCTGATAAGGAGTTAACATCTAGAATATATAAGTAATTACAACTCAACAACAAAGAGACAAACAACCCAATTAAAAATGGGCAAAGGATCTGAGTAGCCACTTCTCCAAAGAAGATATGCAAGTGGACAATAAGTAAATGAAAAGATGGTCAACATTAGCCATCAAGGAAATACAAATCAAAACCACAATGAGATACCACATCACACCTATGAAGATGGCTATAATAAAAAAGAGATAATAACGTGTTGATGATGATGTGGAGAAACTGGAACACTTATATACCACTGGTGGGAATTTAAAATGGTGCAGCTGCTTTGCAAAACAGTCTGGCAGTTGCTCCCAAAGTTAACCATAGAATTACCATATGACCTAGCAATTCCACTACTAGGTATATACGTGGAGAACTGAAAACATATGTCCGCACAAAAACTCGTACACAAATGCTCACAGCAGCATTATTCATAACAATAGTGGAACTTCCAGAAAGTGGAAACAATCCAAATGTTTATCAACTGATGAGTGGGTTAATAGAATATTATTCAGCAATAAAAGGAAATGAAGTATTGACACATTCTACAACATGGATAAAACTTGAAAACACATCCTAAGTAAAAGAAACTAGTCGTAAAAGACCACATATTATGTGATTCCATTTATACACAATGTCCAAAACAGACAAATCTACAGAGACAGAAAGTAGATTAGTGGTTGCCTAGGACTGGCGGAGGCAGGAAGTGTGTGAAGCGAAATAGGGAAGTGACTGCTAATGGGTACAGGCTTTGGGGGGAGGTAATGAAAGTGTTCTAAAATTGACTGTGGTGATGGTTGCAGAAACTCTGTTGTACAATTTTGGTTGTACCAAATATCACTGAATTATACACTTTAAACAGGTGAATTGTCTAGTATGTGAATCGTATCTCAATAAAACTGTTATTAACAATATTAATGGGAATATTAATAGCTAAGTAGACCCCATTAGAATTAAAAAGGTAAACTAATTATTCTTTATATCAGTATTTTTTTTAGCCCTGCCTAGTATATGGTATGTTTTTGATGCTAATGATCAAGTTGCACCAATTTATTTACCCCTTTCTGTCATCTCAGTAACAGTAAGAGCATATACATTTTTTTTTATGCAACACATTTATTCCTTATCTCTTACATGCCTAAATGACTAGAAACAATATGGGCTACCAAGAAATACTGGTACCAATATAACCAATATAATTCTAATATTGCACCAATACAACTCAACAAGGCTTAGCCGGAAGCTAAGACTCTAGCAGGGGAATTTGGCAAGTGGTGTTAAATATGCGTTCAACAATGATTAAAAACTGAGACGTCGAGTATCGGAAAGGTCATACAGAAAACAAACCCTCTTGGAGTTTAGTAGAAGGAGAGTTGCCACAACCAGGATGGACCCTAATGACCACTGACTCTGGAGTCCTTTCTGGTCTTATCTAGCCATCAGCAAATAGTGATGCTGAATACCTCTTCCCTGGACTTGCTTCCATTTCTGTAAAATGAAGTAGCTGGACTATTAATAGTGGAGGTTCCTTCTATCTCCAAAGTTCTAATATCAACATCTCGACTTCAATTTAGGCCAGAGTCAAAAAGATTAACTATTTTGTCTACAATGAATATACGGCTAATCTAAACTGTTAAAGGAAAACGGCAAACTGATAAACAAATAAAAGTAAAATTTACACGTATTTCAATGGTTTAGTTGTATTCACATTTTACATACTCTACAAGGAAGACAGTCCCTGGAACAGGACTACTTTCAATACGTTTCAGTGAATTACTTGTCAGCTTATTTCCTTGTGAAATGTGTTATCCCACAAAGCAAGAGTTGGTCTCCATTTTTACTTTTGCCAAATGTACATAGTACAATTCTCAATTTTAAAAAATCTGTAGTCCCTAAATTCACTTCTTTGAGTCAAATAGTAAGTACTTGTGCTGAACTTTATAAGAGATGATATTTTTAAAAACACAGTTTGCTTCTAACTGGTTTTAAAAACACAGAATATAAATACTGCCTAATTTCACAGAAAATACATCATTGAATTACTCTGCACTGCTTTTGAAATAAGAAAAATTATTCTCAAGAAAGGGATGAAAAATGATTCTATTACATTGAAAATGCACATTTTAGTATCCTTCACATTATTAGGTACTTAATAACACTGTTTATTAATAACACTATCTTTAACATTTCTTTACACAAACTACGAAATTTTGAAGAAAATTAGACTAAGTCAGTTAAACTCAAGTCTTAAGTTTGACAAGAGTGACTGCTTTTCAAAGAATATAACTAGTTTTACATTTTAACTTCAAGGTCTTATGAAATTGTAGGTGTAACTTTAGCTGACTGAAGCACCGTACCAAGGGCATTCAGAGCATATATTCAATTTCTGTGAGGGAAATTGTTTCCTTCGTATGTTTAATGGATGTCTACTGTACTAAGCACCAGTGATACAAATGAATAAAGCACAATCCTTGTTCCAGGAGAGACTGAAAAGCTAATGTTAACCTGTATATGTCAGTTTAGAGGCAAAAGGGATTTAATAGAGGAGACATAATTCAGTCTGAGGACATGAAAGAGAGCTTACTGGAGGAGACGATGCTGGACCTTATGAGGATATACCAGGGTTCACCAGCTGGTGATCAAGTTAGAGGCAGAGGTGGGGTGCAAGGAAGTATGGAGTGTGTGTGTGTGTGTGTGTGTGTGTGTGTGTGTGTGTATGCAGCCACTCTCAAGAGAAGGGAGAACGTTGCAAAAACGAGGGAGCAAAGACTTGCAGATGAGCAATAGCATGGTTGCTTGGTTGTAAGTAGTTACAAGCAAATGCAAGTAACTACTACAGAATCACAAAGTGATGAGGCTGGGGAAGCCTCATCTGATGACCATGGATTGGTCTACATACATAATGCCATGGAAATATTTTAAGGAGAAAAGTGACATGGTCAGATTTTTGTGTCTGAGAGTAGTAATAACACCTATCAGAGTAACATGTCACCAAAGAGCAAATATCCAGGATTCCAAATCTGCAAATCATATCCTCCCAAATACCACCACCAAGAATTTAATAAGGCATCATGACAACGGATATTACTAGCTGGGAATTTTCTTAAAATCCTTACCTTGGGCTAAACCATATGTAAATCACAAAGATTTCTTTTGAAAGTCTAAGCTAGAAACCAGATGGGTCATCTAATCCTCATCTCTCTGTTTGGCCTTATTTTAAAAACTTTAGTATCTTTAGATGAACCGTGTACATTCCACCTTACCACAGACCTCACAATTCCCTACCATCATATACATCACAAACTTCACACATTTATGTGACTTGCTTGGCCTCTGCCTACGTTCACTACTTCATCTTGTCCCTTACTATTCTAGTAAGAGGAAAGATAGAAAGCCAAATCCAAAGGAAGAGTATTTTTCCCTAAGTCCTAGAGCAGAACTGTTATCACACACCTCCCTTCCAATGGAAGCCCCACTATGGTCTTCTAAGAACAGAAATGGAAGGAAAAAAGAATTTTTAGAAGCCCTCCACGGGAAAAAGGTCATAACTAACCTAAGATCAATCTGTTCCACTGTGAATGATCACACCTCTAACTTCAAGCCCATCATCCTGAGAATAGAAACTAACAATCACTAGGGATGGACTGGTGAAAATTCTTCCCATTAATTACAATGGTAAGGCAGAGAAGAAGAAGGGGAAGGGACCGATCCCTATTGAAGGTGGGTTAATAATGTCCTTATCTCATACGAATAGTATTTTTCTTCTTGCAAATAATCCATATTAAGTGATAATTCCCAACAAAATGCATTAGCAAATTTTTATATTTTCTTCAAAATCTTTTAGAAGACATTAAAATAGAATAAAAATTAGTTCTTAAAAATTTAAGATAGGAAATTTAAGTATACGTATGTAAAAACCTAATAAACAGTCTTAGTCACTAAACTGTATTTTTTATTGTGTCTTATTCAAAAATATATGAATTGCTTCTTAGTTCCCAGAAAATGCAGACCTATATATACTGCCAAATTACCACAGCACCTCTTACAAAATGCTATCTGTTCACAATTATGGTACAGGAAATTCTGACATCTCCAAATTGTTTAGTTGCGATCTCTCACAAATTGTCTTGGCCTTCAAATTAATTTTTAAAAACGAATTCTAATTTTGAGCTTCGATGGTAGAGGAATAACAATATTCAAGTCAATTGTAACTAATAATAAGGGGAATCCTACAAGTTAAATTTTTCATCTGTAATTTTATCAATGATAAGGCACTTCTTGTGAAATCAACCCCCAGTTTTATACACAGTTTTATTCAAACAAGAGTTATCCACAGAAATTATTTCTCTTTTACTTCATAACTATAATCTTAGAAGTTTTGCTTACTATCCATAAAAAAGAGAGACAAATGGCACAGCTGTGGAGAATATAGTACCCCAGAGCTCATAACAGTCTTCCAGTTTTTTCCTGTTTGTATCATCTTCAAAGCATGAACAAAATATATTTGATTCAAGATAAAACACTGCTTGTTTTTTTAACATAAAACTAAAATGGTGTGTATATTTTCCAATGAAATTTAGTTTTTGAGATTACAAAAATCCCTAATCACAGTTTTAAAGTAGTAGCTTTTGGAAACTCTGATAATAAATGAAGAAATGAATCTATTAAATACAAATGGAATAAACCCACCCAGACTATGGTAAAATTGTAGTTATACTGATCTAAAGCAAAATCAACATACTAAGGAGTGATGATTCTACACATATTCTTTAATGAATATCTGTTGGAAACACACAAAGTGGCAGAAAAAAAATCTCTTTAACAGAATAGAAGATACATGCAGAACCCCCAAAATGCATAAATTCTAGCAGCACCATGAGAATACATTATCTAAACATTAGAAGAATTTAAATATAATTGGTGCTCAAAACAGCCTATTTTCCATTAAGATAATCAAACTTTTAAAAATGTATCAGTATAAAAATAGCTTCACGAACTACTGCTGTATACACATACCTGCTTTCAACTCTCAAAAATAGGATAACAGCAGTTACTTATCAATATATCACTATATATCTGAGGATCATAAATTCACAATGAACAAAATAAAAAGTTTCAGTTTTCAGTATTATATTTCAGTATTACATTCTAACAGCACTGGGAAACTATAAAATTAACTATTTCCAAGAGAATTTTAGATAGTTTTAAATCTTTTAAAAAAATCCTAGAATTTATTAAGAAATAACAAGTAAATTCCAGACAGCTGATGCTATGAAGCAAATCCCTCCTGGAATGAGAGCACAAAACTTTCCTCCATATATATATATAAATACTATCAAGCATATAGTAGTTATTTTATTTAGTATACAGATGACCCTTGAACAATGCAGGGAGTTAGGGGTGCCTACCCTCCGTGCAGACAAAAAGCCATGCATAACTTTACAGGTAGTCCTCTGTATCCATGGTTCCACATCCACGGATTCAACCAACCGTGGATTCTGTAATACTGTAATATTTACTATAGAAAGAAATCCACTCATGAGTGGACCCTCGCAGTTCAAACCTGTGTTGTTCAAGGGTCAACCATATAGCTAATCTAAGACTACAGTCTCAAAGGATGCCCTGAACACTTCAGTGGGTCAGAGTGTACACTTGTTCAGTCCCAAAAGGAGATTATCATTTAGGTTAAAAAAATATTTTTTAAGAAAAAATAGCAATTTAGATAAAATTTATTACCATTTCCCCAAAGAAATTAGTAAACATTTTCATCCTCATAATCTTCCTATTTTACACACCTCTAGACTTTTAAAAGCATTTAAATAAATATACTAAAAAAAAGTGTTAATTTATCTAAACTTATTCAATGAGAATGTTTTTGCATAGTTTATAACAAGGACACAACACAGTACTATATAGCACTTGACTAAGCATTGAGCAGCCCATACATTTTAAGATTTAGTTCAGCAGTGTAATTTTTAAAAAAACAAAGAAAAGAGTAAATAAAGGTAACTCTATAATGCCAGTGAGTTAGATGGAATATAAAAAGTTGTACCAGCTTAGTAAATAAGTTTTTTAAAAGTTCAAAAGTAATTTTAAAAAAGTATTTGTGGATGAAATTATATGTCTGGAATTTGCTCTAAAAATAATACAAAAGTGGAAGAGTGGGTAGGATTAGAAACGAAACAAGCCTGGCCATTTTTTCCTAAATGTTGAAGCTGGGAGACGTGTTCATGGGAGTTCACTATAGTATTATCTCTTTCAAATATACTTGAAAATTTGTGTTAGTTTAAAGACTAACAAAAAAATCTTGCTTTTCTCTTTAAAGTTAAGTAATACTTTTTAAAAAATAAATAAAGTTTACAGAGAGTAAATAAACTATAAACACATTACTAAATTTTCAGGACCAAATGAAAATCAGGGTTTTCTTTTGGTATGTTAATTAATGAATTAATAAGATTTAGGTATAAAATTTAAATTTTAAGAAGAGCACAAGCTGGCTTGCTAAGTAGCTATCACTACAATCAACTCAATCAACTTGACTGACTAGATCATTGTTCCCTATATCCCTCCATCTTTAAAAGAAAAAACAAAAACCACACAGATATTCTAGTGATTTTGCTCCTAATTTAGCAATAAAATGGTATCAACCAGAACAGAGGAATGTTGGCAAAGTATCTTTTTTCCTATTCATTCTTTTCTGTTGAAATAAGTACTAAGGAAGAAAGACAAAAATAAATAGTATAAGTAAGCCTTAAAAACATAGATTTTAAATGTTCTCTGCTATGGGAAAAAAGGATAGTGTATCAACTTTAAACATTTGTGAGTTTCAGATTTGAATAGAAATTATTTTAATATTCTTTGTGTCTCTCATTAAAGAAACACTGATCTTATTTCTATATAGTTCTCCCAAAATAGAAACAGTTATTAACTTCCTGACACAACAATGTGCTTGTTTTGGGGATTAGACTAAAATGCACTATTAACTAACTGGCAGTACATAGTAGGGTCAAAAGAGCTGAGCTGTAGTTCTAAAGCTGTTACTAATGAACTGTATGACCTAGGACAAATCACCTAACTTCTGGGATGTGTCAAAGGCCCATGCTTTCAAACTTTGACGTTTTACCCTATAATCCAGCCCACACTTAAATATGTATGTTACTGAAACACAATTTCATCTCTTAATGTGGGTTTTATCCTGGTGTTTCTTATTTCATTTTATATTTCATTTTTTCAGAATGCCATGAATAACCTAAGTTGATTTCAAACCACTGCAGTTTGAAAAATCCTAGATTACACCATCTCTGAGGTCCCCTCTGTTATTTTGAGGTTCTAACATTAGCTGTAAAATACTCAATTTTCTACCTCAGGTAGAAATCTTAATTTCAATCAAGTAACTAGGCGAATATTCATTGATACTGATTGATGTAAAAACAAGTTCAGAGAATAAGTTTTCTAAAATCCTATGCTAAAGTGTTTTTTAAATAATAAGAAAACTGTAAGATTATATAATGCCTTTAACATAATTAAAAGCTTAAATTGACCTGTTAAATTTCATTTTCAGAAGTCAAATATCTCCTTGGCTAATTATATATTCCAGTAGTCAAAGAAGCTGTACCTTCACATCAAAGAAAGTAAACTCCTATTTGACTCCCCAAAACAGAGAAAATCAATAGATGACCAATCACAGTTAATAACTCCAAACACTAAGGATTAGCAAAATAATAAACAGTCAGAAAATTTTAGGTGCATAAAGTAAACTAGAAACAGCTTTTACAGATGATAAATATAAAAGTTCTTATTTCATAATGCTACAGTATCCAATGCACATGTCTCATTTAAGTGTCAGCCAAAGAAATCAAGTTTATAATTATGTTCAGTATAGTTACATCTATTTATTAATTGGACGTGTTAAATATAATAGGAAAGAAATTGTTGCTTCCCTCAACACAAATATTTTTTAAACTGCATATGAATCACATTGCTCTTTAGTAGTAATTGCGTATTTTAAAAACCAGTATGGTTTACAAATCAATGTAAACATATAGTCTTCAGATTGGAAGAACCAAAAATGTTCACGTGTTCAGTCATTTTTTAGCTATAGAAAAGAGAACACACTTATACTGAAATAGTTAAAGCATTACCTCTATGAAAATTCTAAAATATGCCTAACTCTTTTATGCAAAATTATTAGCATTTTTAGGAACAAATTAGAATAGCCTCATAGTCAAAGAGTTTTTCCCCATTCATTCCTAGAAAAATCTTAACAAATTCCTTCTTCTTCCTCAGCCTGACTATGAGGTCCCTCAATGTTAGTCTCTAATAAGTTTCGTCCTGTGCCCCTAATATTCAACCAATACAATCAAAATTAAAATTCTCATGAAAAAGAGAGTTTAGAATATCTCACTTCACAATTCTTCTGAATATGCTAAAGAATTTGATCTTTTTGAACTGGTCGAAAGAGATGCACAACAAAGGAAAACTTTTTTCTGAATTTTAATTAAAATTATCTAGGTCAAAAGTTTCCAAAGAAGGATAAAAATTAACTTTAAGACAATGACTGAGAGGTATTTGCTTACATTTACAGTTTCATAGACCTCCTTACATCCTAAAAATACCACAATATGGCCAATAATTAATGTAACTGGTTTTGAACATATTTAGGATAAATTGCATCTTTTAAAGTATCAAATTCTTTAAAATTCAGAAGCATGTGAAGATTTATCTCCTGTTAGGTGGTGTGCAAAAATGAACCTGACATTAACATTAACAGGTCCATACTGGAAGTTATACCAATAACTTGTCTTCTTCTTTGAAATAATACAGTGAGATCACCTCTAAGACTGGCAAAGCTTAATTTCAGAATAGGAAACCTATTTTAAAAAAAAAATTTTTATAACCCTCAAGAACATACATGAAAATGGAAACCAGGTTAACAAAGAGGGCCTTTTAGGGGCTGGGTTAAGAAATAAGTAGAAGAGATTTGCAATAATATGTTGTTTCACTGAAAAACAATTTGTACTATAATTAGCTCAGTAGCCCTTTTTCTACAAAGATAATGGAAATGTCCACTCCAGTCCATCTAGGCAACTATAAATTATTAAAACTTTTCTGAGGTTAACAATTAAAAAAAAAAGTCTGACCTGGAATTTCACTCAGGGTTGTAACTTCGCAAGATTTATCTGAAACCAAGTAAGTTTCTACACATTTTACTTAATCATGATGGTTGAATTGAATCTGTACCTATGTGAAAATGGCAATGCATTCTGAGTCGGTTCAGGCCTTGGCTCTGAGTTCTGGGTCACATCAGGTGTTCTTTCATCATCTGTCCCATTGATACTTTCTGGTGTTAAAGGAGACTGAAGATCCCCTCCTGCTGATTCCTTTAAAAAAAAAAAAAGGGAGTGGGGATAAAAAAGTGTTACACTTTTGTTAAAATACACAAGATCATCTAAAAGTTAAAACTGACTCTGATGTATGCTTACTTATGAAATATAGTTATATTTCAATTGAAATTGGAGTCAAAGACGCAAAAGTGAAATTTGAAGGAGAAAAAATTTTAAAGCAAAGCAACGCACAAGAAAACTAACTGAAACAATACAATTAAAAAATGTAAACATAACCAATTTAGAAATGTAGTTTCAAAGAACTGAAAAACTTTTAGGTTATATAAGCAATTAATTGGTTAAAATAAGATATTCAAATAATTACTTTAGAAGAAAAAGAAGATGGGACAAAAATGCAAGAAGATTTTATTTTTTATTTGGGAGGGTAGGAAGAGAAAGGGAACGAAATCTTCAACAAGTCAATTTTTTTGATCTGCCATAGCTTTCAATTCCAAGAGTCATTTAGAAAAGTAACTGGAAATATTTCTATAACACATTATATATAATGTATTTCAGCTTTTCTTGCCTGCTACTCATAATGAAATTATTTCTCTTTGCAATATTTCCTGTCTTATTTCTATCAAGGTAAATTTAGTTTATCCCACTGGAAAATAGATGGGATTTAAAACAAAGGTCACTCTGACATCTACTCTTATGACTGCCATCATCAGATTATCTAAATTTGATATTAGAAGGCAGAATGAGGAGTCATTTGATAACCCTAGTAACCAGGGAACATCCTAGCACCAGATTGTTAAAGAGCAGCTTGACAGACCCCTTGCAATCTCTGACCAATAAAACGTCACAATAAAACATCAGTGTCCAATAGGGGAGTAGTTGGGGATGGTCATAATTTGTCAACCTGAAAGAATATAAGATTTCCTCAATTAAAAATAAGAAGAATATGTGTAATATAGGAAGATGCTTATAACTAGAAAAAAGAGGACAATATAAGGAGATATCTAGATTATGCTAATTTATATACTTTACATAAAAATTATTGCACATGAAGAAACACTAGAAAGAAATATGGAAAATATTGATATTAATGTGGTGAGACCAACTTTCTTTTCTGGGGCTTCTGGTTTTATATTGCTGTATGTGTTTTATTTTACATTTAAATATTTTAACTAATAGTACCATAGTGCTATAAATTATACAAGCTATCAAAGATCAAAAGACTACTTTCTTGATTCCACATCCTCCCTTAACTATTTTTCAATTATTAATGGGACCTCTAGTTTGACCTTTAATTTCATTCTTTTAAAATCTTTTCTCTGAATTTACTGTTTCTATTAACTGATAGTCAGTGTATGAATAGTTTGTAGTATACTGTGAAAACATGATATTTTGCTTTACAACAAAGTCAAATCCTACTGAGGGAATAGTATCCAAAATGACTATCTCTAGATCAATTATGGACCATGTCAATTAGCCTGAAAAAGTTTAAGCAGGCAGTAAGAGACCATGAGGTATTCATATTTGGTTTCAATAAATCAGGAAAATTTTTCTCCAAGAAAGGCCAAACTAAAATAATCAAGATTGACTGTCCAATCAACTAAACAGTAAGTTGGCCAAGACCTAATTCAGTGGAAGTGATAACAGAAAAAATTACCTTGTTAACCTGAAAGGGCATAACCAGTATTAGCAACTAAGGATTTGTTAGATTTGGTTGATAAGAGTGTGAGGGCCAAAAGTGGATTAGGATTACAAGAAAGAGTCAGAGGAGGAGTAGTGTGATTTCTGGTTCTTATTACCTTCTGGGGTGAAATAAGAAAGATTATGAGGCATGGGTGTTGGGGAGGCTATAACTGTTGCTGCTACTGAAGTAGACACTTCTCAGAGACAAGCTAAGAAGGAGAGAAGGAAGAAAGGGACAGAGGTTGCAACAATTCCAGCATCTCAACAGGGCAAGCTTTTCTTCTGAAAGCTCGAATATTAGCTATATTTAACAAAAGGCATATTGAAATTACCCTAGACACTATACCTAAAATGAAAACAAAAGCCCAAAGCATGTTTCATTTTTAAGAATGTTTAAAAAAAATTAACATTTGCTCAAGAGAACAAGAAATAGTTCCAACAGTACATAAGGGAAATGAAACTCCTTTGCCTTCCAACTACTCCAACTAGGTAGCCGCACAGGCAGCCAAAAGTGTTGTGTGAAACCTTCTAGAAATTTTACATATGCTAAAAATAGCACTGTGAAACTTGTTTTATTTAACATGTTCCAAGCATCTAGTTGTTTTTTAGTTTAAATTTTGTGTAATTTCCTCAACATTCCACTTTAGTTATTCCTTAAAAACCCTAACTTTCATAAAACCTACATTTTACATCTTTAAATCAAACATTAAAATAAAAAGCATGGAGGTATATCTGTTAGACTATGAACTTTTGAGAAAGTAGGATAATTCCTCTTTAGAAAGAGATTCCTAAACTAATATGGCTAGCCACTTCTATGGTAAATGTTTAAGGAAAAAATTATCAAATAATATATTCTTTGATCACAGTTGATAAAAAAATAAAAAGTGCAAAATATAAAAACTGAGATTTAATCAACTTCTATCACCTCTCCATCCTTATTTTGAGAAAATAAAACTCACATCTCACTGTTTCTGGGAAATTTCCCTCACACCCCACACCAAAATAAATAATCTGAAAAAGAAAAATAACAGTCAGATTGAAAAAAAAGTTTGCATATTAAAATGTGAGAGTAGCAAGGAAGCCAAAACTAACACATGTGACCACACTATAAAAAAGGAACCTGAGCAACGACGTAAGACTCAGAAAGTGCTTAAGAATTCTCTCTACTCATTTATGAAGTGGCAAGAAAGCCCTCCCCCGCAAAAAGCAAAAAGCTCCAGAAATATCTTGAATCACATGGAAAAGAAATGATGTTGGCCCTCACTCCAGGCCAGGCCTTCAGGGTGGTGTCACCAGCCTACTCTCAGGTGTATGTGCCGTAGAAGGAGGATGGGGTGTCAAGGGTTAGCTCTACTTAAAGAAAAAAAAACTCAGGAAATTGCAGACGATCAATTACTGGTATGATTTATGTAAGAAAGATTAATAATCAAAGAAAAGCCTTCAGCTTTAAATCAAAATACTGGTGAACAAATGAAACATAATATTATTGAATTTTAATTTATAAATGTAAAAGAATCTTTTTTTTAAAAAAAGTCTTTAACTGACTTTTTAGATTAACTCATCAACTACTGGTTTTGATTCCAACAGATAAGAGGGCTTACACTGTACAACCTCCTATCCTCCCAACCTGTCCCACTCCCTTTCCACCTGCTCTTCAACCTCATCAAGTCTTACATCCTCTTGGCCCTCTGCTATTATGCTAGTTGTCAGGCTCAACCTGGCTTTATTTCTCTCCATACCCAGCCTGCAATAGAAAGTCAATCACCTTAATTATATTCTCAGTAGCATCATCCCAACTTCCGGGCTTCCTTACCTTCCACAACACCCGTCTTGCCAATTTCTAATTCATATCATCATTCCCTATTCTCATGTGCCCAAGCTACCAAATGCTATGGGAGAAAATACGTTAAATATGCTGGTTAGTGTCATGAAAATAATTTTGAGCTCTGACTTCAATTATGCTCTTGAAGTGCCGAGTATTCTTTAATTTTACTTATTCCCACTTGACTCTTCTTTTTCTTTAACTAACAGCAGTCTCAAACCTCTGTTCAAGCTTTCTCTTCCTTCGGTTGTCCTTTCTCTCAGAGAATGATCTAACTCTTCCTTCACAGAAAAAATGGAAATAAACTGGCATAGACTTCCTCGATCTCCCACCTATCTGCATCTAAATCTGTTTTTATCCTTCCCTCTTGTCTCAAATCAAGTAGCTAATTTGTTTCCACCCTTCCCTCTCACATTACCCTCTTCTGCACAATGCTCCATCAATGATCCTTTCCTTCTCGTCTCTTTTTCCTTATCTAACTCCTTCCTTCCATTTAAGAACACATTCCAGTCACTCCCACACATACATTCCAGAAAAAAAATTCTTAGCTCCATATCCTCCTGAGATTATCACGCTAACCCTTTTTCTCCTCATACAAGAGAACAAAATATTTGTTACCTTATTCTTATTACTAAGCATTTTGGCCTCAAGAATAACCTAAAGTCACTATCTCTTTTCATTCTAGAAAGTGCTTCACATTGCCCTTCCTTCACCAACAGTCCCTGTATTTACAAGTGGACTCCACTGTGTTAGGTTTAAAGTCCTCTTAAAGTCTCAACCTAGTGGAACTCTGCTCCCTGCACTGCCAAGTCATTGTCTCCAACTTAAAATGCTCTTCTCTTGACTTCTGTGCTAACATTCTCTGCTGGTTCATTTCCTACTTCTGTGTCTTTCCCTATATCTCCCTCAAATTCCTTAAGTGACCATCTTTTTTTTGTTTAAATTAATTAATTTATTTTTATTTTTGGCTGTGTTGGGTCTTTGTTGGTGCACGCGGGCTTTCTCTAGTTGCGGGGAATGGGTGCTATTCTTCATTGTGGTGCACAGTCTTCTCATTGCAGTGGCTTCTCTTGTTGCGGAGCACGGGCTCTAGGCGCATGGGCTTCAGTAGTTGGGGCTCACGGGCTCTCGAGCGCAGGCTCAGTAGTTGTGGCTCACGGGCTTAGTTGCTCCGCGGCATGTGGTATCCTCCCGGACCAGGGCTTGAACCCGTGTCCCCTGCATTGGCAAGTGGATTCTTAACCACTGTGCCACCAGGGAAGTCCCTTTAAGTGACAATCTTTAAGTGACAATTTTTGACCCTTGTCTCTCCTGTCTTTCCATCCTATTTTTTTCTGGATGATATCATTCTCACCTACAGCTTTAACTATTACTCATTTGTTGATGATTCTTGAGACTTAGTTCCAATTCTGAATTTCTAACTACACACTATTCACCTGTATGTCCAATAGGATTGAAATTCATTCTCTGAAGTAGATATCCTCCTTTGAAGTTCATGTTACAAACCAAGAATAGAAGTTTCAGAAACATCTAACTTAATATCTTACTTTACCATTCTCTCTTGCCTTCACTATCTCCTCAATTCTTACATTTCCTCCAAGTTCAGTCAAGTTCACCATTATGTCTATTCCCTCCCTCTCTATTCTCACTGCCAATACCTAGCAGGTAAACCCAATAGAGAAACAGATAAATACTCCATTGGGACAAGTAACAGGATTAATGACACATATCTCCACTGCCCTTACTTTGGAGAGCAAAAAAAAAATATCCAGGGAACTCTAGCGAAACTTTCCTGAAGTTGTAAAAGTTGTTCTCGTGGTATTTGGTTCAGTAAAACCACACTTGTCATATGATACTAAGAAGGCATCATATTAATGTATAGGCATTCACTAATTCTAATGGTATATTTGTGGGCTAGATATATAAATAATATAGTTTACGATAGTAACAGTTGGCTAATGCAGACCACTTTTCAAAAAATCCATTTATAGCAGGAAAATCTAAAACATTCGAGATTTACTGCACTTGAAATGTCCTTAGAAATGATATAGTTCAAACCTCTGACCTTACAGATTCAAGAACCATGGCCAAAGAGATCAACTGACTTTCATAGGATCAAATAGCTAGTCACAGAGAGCCTAATAATCACTTACAATAAACCAGTGCCATTGGGTAAATATAATTTATCGTTAAAATGAACATTTTAAAAATTATGGTATTTATAACAAAGCTAAATAAACTTTATTTTTCTTTGAATACACACACTCACAAACACATGTAATCCGTTTTTCTATAAAGTGAATTCTAAAAAATCTTGAGGAAGAGGTTTAGACATACTAAATATAAATCAAGATAGCTACTACAATATGTTTAATGCTATACAACCTGATATCTTAAATGGAAAAAAAAAGCCCATGACTTTTGTTTGGTTACAAACAAGTGATGGAGTAAATAGATTTTACTCAATTTAAAAGTCTTAGTCAACTGACAGCTAAAAATAATTTTTTTTCTAAACTCCAATGAAGAAAAATGTGGATTATATGATCATATAGCCCCTTTTTCTTCAATGCATATTCTGAGGAAAGTGCCTAACAAGTTAACTGAAATACAGTATTTTTAAAACTGTGAACTATGTTAGAAATTTCAAGTTTAAAGTCAATCATCTCTCTTGATTTTATATCAAGTTGACTGTTTAAAATATTCCCATGGAAACATGAGAACATAAGATCTCCAACAGAGGAAAAGTTCTAAATTAATGTCTGTTATTTAAAGAGAGATGTGAAAGAAACTGACAACTAATATGTGATTCAAAGTATTCCTAGAGATGTTACCTTGATGAAGACAACATGAAGATTATCTGATATGACCACATATTTATATCAAGTATACAACCTTAGCTCAAGAGTCTAAGAGGGAATTGGCCAACTTTGTTCTAAATGCCAGACTCCTTTCATCACAAGCCTTTAGGGAGATGGAATGGTTTGTCTACAGCACTATTTCTCAAAGTCTGATTCCCCAAGCCATCAGCATCTCTTGGAAACCTGTTAGAAATGCAAATTCTCAGGTCCCATCTCAGCCCTTCTAAATCAGAAATGCTAAGGTTGGGACCCAGCAATTTGTGTTTTAACATGTCTTCCAGGGGCTTCTGATATAGACTTTATTCAATTAAGGCATCTGTATTTTTCTAAATAACTATGTCAAGGCTTTACATCATCATCTTCACCATTACAGCCACATTGGAAACTCAGCTGTTAACATTTATTAAGCCTTTACTATATGCTAAGCACTTTGTAATCCTTATTTAATTCTCACAATAACTTTGTAAGAAAATATTGTCCTTATTCCCATTTTATGGACTAAAGAAAATACTATCGTGCCTAAGTTCAGAAAACTAACAAGGGTTAGAGCCCAGATCAAAGCCAAGCTCTAGAGTCTACATTACTGCCATTATTGTATGACAGTGTCAACATGACATTGCCATTATCATACTTATTCCACCCAACAATCCTGTAAGGTAAGTAATGTAATACTCATGCTGCAGATGTATAAACAGACTTGGGTTAAGCAATTTTTCCAATATCACATAGTGGCAGAAAAAGAACTTATGTCTAAGTTTGTTTGACTTGAAAATACATACGCCTAACTGGTCTGTTATACCACCTCGAATAAAAGCAAAAGCTATGACCAACTCAGTGTCTACTATTATCAATTATCCCATTTAATCTCTCTATCCCCTTTGCTGAATTCCTGAGTAATATTCTAGTCTTCAGGCAGAGCGTTAATTTAGTAGATTGGGTTAAACCAGTGAGACTCAAGCTGTGCTTTCTAGCTGAATAGAATCAGAGTGACCAGAGGTCATAAAATTCGAGTCAAAACAGAAGTAGTAATGACCTCTGTAAGGGACTGTCATAAAAAAAAAAAGAAAGGAGAGGAAAGAGAAATGAAAATACCATTTTCCCCCTATTTCTCTGGCTCTGTAAATTAACAATCAGACTTCAAATATTTTAAAAATATAAATTAAGGTCAGTATATTTTGGCTCTCAAATCCTAATGAACTTAAGACATTTCTTTATTCCTTATATTTCACAGCACTTTCCAAATACAAACATCTTTGATATATTCTTTTGATAGAAAGTAAAGGCTTAAAGACATTCCTTCCACCAAAGAGAAGCAGGTATCTTAGCAGCAACTTTTAACACTTTATGACCAATTAAACAAAAACAAGTTATGATTAGAGAAGCAGGAACTAAGTACGATGGCAAAGTGTAAACTATTACAATTTTATTGGAGTTTTTTCAGTATTCTCTTATTGAATGTGTTATAGCATCCTCCTGTGACACTAGAATCATTCACCCGAGGAACTGGAGCTCCCAACGTGTACTGGTACTAAATTTTAAATAGGCTTTTATGCTTAAGAGCATCACTACATTATCACAGCACTTAGGGAAGATAGATTCAAGGGAAGTTTCAAAATGATCATTCTTGTTATTCCAGGTCACTGCAAGTACAGAGGAGGTATCATGGAGCTTTGACTTCAATCCAGAGTACACCTTTAGTTTATAAGGAAGTATGTACTTTAAGCATACTCAATAGAACTCTTCTTTCCTCTGAAAACACTCAAAGCTATTTATACCAGTAGGGTTTACCAAATAGAGTTGGGTGCCAGGGGTGGGGAGGAAGGTGAAGAGCAAAATATTTTCTAAAATGTTCCAATCATTTGGCTAGTCACAAAATTCCAAGGCAATTACTATTTACTTACTTAAGAAAGTTTTATGTAAATCAGCTACTACTGACATACTTCACAGAAACATTTGTAACATCCAATCCTTCCTTTTATAAAATCTCTTAAGTACACTTCAAAAACAATTACTCTAGAGAAGAACCCAGCACAAAGCTGAACCTTACTCTTAAGATGACAATTGAAATAAAGATTAACTTTAGAAAAGTCTATTATTAAAAAGCTGAAAATTATTGGCTTTCTATGAGTCATATTATTACATTAAAACCTTTGTGAAAGTACTGAAATGTAACTATTTAATGTATTTTATTTGGAGATGTAATTAATTTCCAACTGAAGAAAGACTACAATGGACAAGTAATAGGTATTAACTCATTTGTTAAAGGAAAAAGGGATGCTTTTTCTTTTTTTTTCTTTTTATTTAATTTTTATTGGAGTATAGTTGCTTTACAATATTGTGTTAGTTTCTACTGTACAGCAAAGTGAATCAGCTACACGTATACATATATCCCCTCTTTTTTGCATTTCCTTCTCATTTAGGTCACCAAAGAGCACTGAGTAGAGTTTCCTGTGCTATACAGTAGGTTCTCATTAGTCATCTATTTTATACATAGTATCAATTCCAATCTCAAAAAGGGATACTTTTTTAAAACCTACAAGCTTTGGGTCTCAGTGCTGAGATGTAAAATGTCCCAACTGTCAGATTTAAACACACCTTAAAATCAGGTAGAACAAACTATATTGTTTATATATTTCTATTTTCTGTATATTATGATGTTTTTGGGGTTTTGGTTTTTTTTTTTAATATTTTATTTATTTATTTATTTGGTTGCGCTGGGTCTTAGTTGCGGCAGGCGGGCTCCTTAGTTGCAGCTCGCCGGCTCCTCGGTTGTGGCATGCAAACCTTAGTTGCTGCATGTGGGATCTAGTTCCCTGACCAGGGATCGAACCCGGGACCCCTGCATTGGGAGTGCGGAGTCTTAACCACTGCGCCACCAGGGAAGTCCCTGTTGTGATGTTTTGACATCTTAAAAAACCTTTCTGGCAAGCCAATTCTTAGAGATAGCAGGGGGCTAAGGTGGGAGCATGGCTTTGATATGCAAATTAACCACTCCAGGCCATACCTCCTCTATCTGGCCCCTCCATCCCAGGAGACAATATTCCTCTGCCTTAATCATCCAAGGGGCCCAGCACCAGGCAACTAGGAACTAACTCTATAGTTTACGGCCCACTGAAATCATTCAGACTAGCCAGTCCTAAACTGTTCACCCTGCCCTACCATTACCAACAGAAACCCCAATACAGGCTCTAGCCTTAGTGTTCCCCTGTACTCTTGCTTTCTGCCCTCTGACCACCCTGAGGCATCCCTGATGCCCCCCCAGAGGTGTGTTGTGCCTCCTGTTTCTAGGACCTGTGAGGACAATAAACTTTTATTTTCCCAAGCCTCTCCTATGTCTTCTCTTGTGGGGCTGCACCCGACTGACCATCACAGAACACAGAATACAAAAAATAGGGCAATCTATGTTTTTTATATACAATTGTTTTTAAGTTGTATGCACATTAAAAAACTAAGTTTTAATTACTAAACAGATTTTTCCCCCTGAGATTCTTGTACACATTGGTATATAGGAAAAAAACCCTTTCTCCACTAGTACGGATTAACTGAAGGGTGCATTTCTGTGTCTACTTTGGAATCCAATCACCTTAATTTTGCCATTATTTTCCTAAACTTATCTCTGGCATAAAGGATACCATCTAAAATGAACAAGGCTTATAAGTAAGAATAGAAATTAGATACCCACCTGTGAAGGTGTACTGGTAAGTTCCATCTTTTCTTGTGATTTCTCCTTGGCTAGTCGAGCAGCTTCTTTAAATTCCTGAAACTTTTCTGCAAACTGAATGCAGAAAGACTATATACATTAATCAAATACAAATAGGTCTTAATGCCCACTTTTATCTTAGTTTTCTTCCATTTTACGGAATAACTGACTCTTACACAGCAACTTAGCCCTCAAATCAATTACAGGCATAATATGAAAATGACAGGAAAATAAACCTAATATCAAACATTTGCGTACTATAAAGTACTCTGACAAATCTCATTAAAAAAAATCATGATACAACTAAGTTAAAATTTGGTGTCAGCTAACTTAGTTTTGTCTCTCCGTGGTTGTTCAGATATACCTTACTAAGACCAAGGTGGGGGTACAGGTTGGGAGTGGAATCAGTAAAGATGGGTATACTATGTCTGTTTCTCATGGAGAAAACTAAATCGCTTAAGTGTCCACTCCTAATCATCTCTGTATCTGGAGCATGCTTTTAACTTTTACCAGAATATAAACTCTTGTATTATGTAAGGCATTTTATTTGCAGCAGTACAAACAGCAACGTTTACTACTATCACTAACTGACATTACTAAAACTTCATTTCCAAAGATTCCTAAACAGCTAATGCACAGCAGCAGAAAGGAAAAGCAGGACCCCACAAAGGTATTTAAGATTGGTAACAATTAAAAAAAATTACTTTATATGAAATGCTAACTCTTAGGAACCCATGGTAATCAAATGTCATGGCCACAAACAGTATCTATTTAGGAACTGGAAGTGGAAACCAGTCTGCCACTGTTCTCAGAGAGAATAACGTAAGGCTACAAAATAACCAAATTTTAAAAATCTAAAATCTTTGTGCAACTCAAAACATCTGTTATAGCTAGCAATAAAAATACGAAATTATAGGTCCCTCTTCGAACCCCGTAAGCCAACCCTGATTTCACTGCCATCTTGGGAAGGAAAGCTTTGTAAGGAAAGTCTCATGATACTCTGACCTGCCAATAGGGAGACGGAGGAGGGTCAAAATAAAAGTTGTCATTATTACAACTTTCCTTCTTAAACCTTGTTACCCCCACCTACAACTTGTAGATCAGGAAACTGAATCTGTATTATTATACTTATCTAATTAAAGAGACTATCTCATTACTGTAAAAAAAAAAAGTCTGAATATAGAGCTAAAAAGGTCTCATTCACATTGTTGGAACTGAAATAAAAGCAAAACCATAATTAATTTCTCTTTATGTAATTTGAAATAATACACAAAGTTTTTCTTACACTAATTTGGCATTCCAAAGTAGTTAATGTTTAAAAGTCTTCTCAACTTCATAAAGACCCATGCTGTTGCTAATTTTTATAGGTTTAGGTTTCCATGATAACAAAATACAACTTGTAAGCACTCTAACAATCCAAGCATAGTTGGAATTTTCCTCATACATCAACCTTAGGAGACCACAAATTTCTTTCAATGCTGCTGCTCTCTCATATTTTGAGAGTATCTTGTCTAGAATTGCCTTCAGAGCCTTCTCCAAACTCTTACAATGTTTCATTTCATGTATGATTTTAGTGAAAAAACAAGCCAGAATATTTACATGCTTGCTTCATTCATGTAAAAGATTATGTACTCCTTTGGGTCCCTTATAGTTTACAAAGCACCAACATTAATCTTCAAGGTAGCTTGGAAAATAAGTCATGATTTTGTGATCTCTGGACCAAAACATTCTGAAGAGACTGATCATAAGCTCTTGGAGCCAAGTCTAGTGAATAAACAAACTAGAGTTGGCTCCAGGAGCTACTGAGTTGTTTCCTAATGGTTAATCCACCCTCACAATACAATACTAGAATTCACTACCAGTCAGTTTGGTCAAAAGCATATGTTAACTTTAAAGAGGAAAAATAAAATTCTTTAACTATAAAAGCTATTCTCAGAAAAAAGATCAGATAAGCGGAGACAATATGATTGACAGAATTTAATAAACTATTTCTTTGCCACATTAGCTATCTGCCCAGTAACTTGAAAGATGTAGTAAAAAAACAACAACAACTTAATATAGTCAAAATTACTTAGGCTCAAAAATCATTTCATGCAGGTTTGAGAAATTAATCCACAATTTAGTTCCTTTGTTGTCAAGAAATTCAGCAAGTGTAATATAATTATAGTTTTAATGTTTTTGCTATGGGCTTTAATAGACAATTTCAAAAGAAAATTTCCAAAAAGGTTCTGAGTAACGGCAAAACTATTAGAATAAACGTGTAATTTCCTAAGGGGATTGTTTATGGAGGGGCAATGCTTAACTCAATGCCTGTGTCCCTGCTATGTTGAAATACTTTAAGTCTAAAACTTATAACTTTACCACAGTTCAAGAAATGTATTTAGAGAATATAATGGGTGTAAGAGAAATGAAATCAGGCAACACTTGTTTGTTTTAATCATCTTACAGAGAATGACTTATAATCATCAAGACAAAAGTTAAAATAGTCATAAAATTGAGCTTTCAACTCTAATTTATATCAAAAAGATAACAAAAGCACTTGAAAACAAGTGTTAAGGAAAGTTTACAACTAAAACAAAAGGAAAGAAAGATTATTTTAACTATTGAACTATCTAATTATAACTTCAAGTCAATAAATATTCACAAAAGTGTAAGAGTTTTTAAAAGAAGTAATTTTTAAGAATCTCAATGATTTCTATAACGAACAGCTTAGGTTTAACTTAAGTATTAACGGTGTATATCTAACAAGAGCCTGATTATCCTGCACTTGAGCAATTTCAACTCTCAAGCCATCAGATCCTATGTATACCAAATCATACATAAAATATGGTTCAAATGTAGGGTTATTCTTTTAACTGAATGCTTCAAACAGAGAAGTTTTAAGCATAACTCTTTGGGTCTGGTGAGCATCAAATGTGAAGGGTAAAAGTGAGTAATCCTCATCTCCTTGATCATCTTGTTATCCTGAGATTGTTTCCTTTTCCTTATAAACTCTTTCTTTGTGACATCCACAAGAACTCAAGATGCTGCTGGTATGAACACTGCATGGCTTTTGTTTATATGCAGGAAAACTGTTTTATTTCCAGTATTTAGCCTGGTGATGCTCTGTATTTTATCAGCCGTTCTAGCCACAGTAATTTACTTGGTCAGTTCCGAGAACTCCTCATGGTGTCTCTTAGATCTTACTCTGTGTTGCATCAGAGAGCTCAGAGTAATTCTCACCCAGCCAAAGCACCACTTTCCTAAACAGTAACTTATGTGTGCCTGCTATTATGTCTGAAATATCACTATCAGCTTGAGTTTTCACCATTCAGAAGCGTTTGGTGTCTACTTATCTTACAGAACATCAACCAAGGGTGCTAACTCCCGAGCGAAGTCCATTCTGAAGTGATAATTCCCACAGTTTATTTCCTATCATACCTAGTTAACCACAAAAACCCTCCTCCATCAATGGTGACTGTTTTTAACGTATACAATGTTTCCAGCTGACAGTGGGATCCACTGATCTCTCACTTCTTGCTCTGTTGTCGCTACAGCCGTTCTGAAAATATCAAAGACATTTCTCCTACATTTTATACTCTCCATTTTCTATTATATTATTTAAGACATCTGACTTGAAGATGTAGATTTCCACTCAGATCTTATGATTTAACTTACTTTCGAAAGATGATGCTCAGAGGAGAACCCCAGTCCATAAACAGTGTTTGCCCTGCTATCAGCCCACTGGCCAAACTTCTGAGATGTTTTAGTAAATGTCATGTTTGGGGTGATGGTGCTGTTAATTATTGCCTGAAAAATAAAACAAGTATGAGTAACCAGCCCAAAATTCGCAAATAGGAATTTAAGCACAGGACTATTCAGTTACATAAAAACTCAGGACTCCTACTGTGCCACAATGTTAAATATATAAAGAGAGTTAGAGAAACAGTTTTTAACATTTTAAGTGACAGTATGGCAATATGGTAATAATAGAACTATAAATATAATGGCACTCTTATCATAAATTTTAATACTTTACAAGCAAAATAAGTTTTCCTGTGATGCAAAAACTTTTAAAGAGTTTTTAATGTGGTCAGTGTCTTCTCTTTGAACATTTAGGATCAATATCTATGAATTTTGGATGATATTCACCAGTAGCAAGTAGGTTTTAATAGTTGTTTATTTAAAAGTAAGGTCCCCCTCTCCAAAGAATCTTTCAAAAATGAAGGCAGCAATAGAACAAATTTTCTACTTGATCACTATTTTCTAAAATCCATCAACAAGAATTTTCTTAAAGCCAACTTACCTGAAATATACTGTGATACAGAAAAGACTTTCAATCCTTTAGTAAGTTTTCCTTTACTCAAGAGAAAAACAAACCCTTAAATATATACTTTGCTTCTTTACATATAAAGTGGTATAAAATCATGGTAATGAGAATCACTATCACTTCTGTTTATAACAGAGTTTCTTAGAAAACTAGTCTTTTAGTACTTTATTAAATATTAACTTTGCTGATCACTTTAATAAACTTCAACTATTCTTTAACACATTAATTTCAGTTCATTCATGCCCTCTGCCAGTACTGTTAAGGTGTAGAATCAGTTTTAGTTAAGTAGTCTAATGACTCTGTAACTGAGATTGAGATTACAAAGTGATCCCAGTAATAATAAAAATAGATACGTTATCAAATCCATAAGCAGTTATTTGGTGAACTATTAAATGTGGAATAAGAATCAAGCATTCCAGAACAAAACTAAATCTGTATACCACATGAACAACAGTATAAACAGTAAATATTTATGAGCTATGCAGGTATTGATGAAGTTATAATGGATGCATGACATTTGTCCTACTAAAGTAGACAGTAAGACAGTGGTGGCTTGCCTTCTCTCACAGACAGTAGACATGTTACCTGTTGTTACATGAGAACCCTTATTCTCTATAAGCATTTTCACCTCCGACAAAATTAATACACTAATATACTGCCTTACCCTTTGGTTCAAAAGCTGTTTTTCCTGGCATGTCATTTTAGATTCTGTAAAACGTAGCTAACAACTGCTCTAACATGCAGGGTTGTCATCAAATGAAAGATTGAGTGGGAAAGAATATACTAACGAATGGTAAGGACTCGTTTGGATGTGCAACTTTTCGTGTGTGCGAGTACCTACTAAATGCCAAGCACAACTCTAGGAACTTGAGATACAACAGTGAGAAGCAATGTAATTGTGGATTACATTCTAGAGCAAGAAGAGTCAGCCACTGAACAAGTAAACAAGTAGCTGACCAATGAAATTTCAGAGAGTGGTTAAGTTCTGTGAAGACCATAGACCAGGATGGGATCAAGACTGAGAGGCAGGAAGGCAAGGGCTGGCCAGCACTACTTTAGATTTGGTGGTCCTTGAGTGTTCCCTGAGGAGGGTACATGTACATGTGAGCTGGGATCTGAGTGTTTCCAAGGAGAGATGGGCATCTTACAGCTGACCCTAATAACTCTCACATAGTGAGGCGACCACAGGCTTTATAAGGCATGTAAGAGCTGTGACTCACGAGCTGCTGGTCACTGACCTTCTGGTTTGGCTATTTCAGACTAACTTCTTTCTGCTTTTATGTTTAAGAGTTCCATTTTAATCCCCATTCTGAACCTTTCCTTGCCAACCATATGACTTGTTTGGGGATTCTTTAATCAGTGAATAAAACTTTAAAATAATAGATGATTCTGCACTTAAAATTATTTATTAGAATTCTTAAAATAGAATGCTACTATAAATCCATTTTTAAAAATTTTTAGTTCTTTAAAATAAATATGTCTCTCAATCCCATGGTTCTTGTCTTTTCAAGGAAAAGAAGTAGAAATGCTGTGTCATTACCAACCATATAGTGCCCTGATCCTGGCCCTTGGCCATACTGATGTCTCTGCAGCAGGATTAGAAAACCTTCAAGCAAACTTGACATGCACAGAAAAGGCCTTAAGTGAGAACAAATGGACGTTTTCTAATTAGGGGCACCTAAGGTTTTCCCAACTCATCATGTTGTGCAGAAATAGAAGTGAGGGTGGGGAGAAGAAACTCACCCACTTAGCTGCATCAAATAAACCACTACTGCTTACCAAAAAACTACTCCTGCAGGAAACTGCAATAGTTAATAGCATCAGATTAGAAAAGTAACTAGAAAATGGAAAATGTGATAGAAAATATAACTCCAGTACAGAGAGTAGATTTTATTAAAAGAAATAAAAAAACTTTTTCACAAGAGTTATATAGAGCCCAATAATTACAAGCTACAAAGTATTCAAAAATGGAAATGACAGAATAGTTCATACTGCTTCAGGAGAAAAACACATGAGGATTATTTAATCACAATGGACTTGGGCCTACTTTACTTTTATATATCATTTAACTGCCCTCTCTAATAAAACCACATCTTATCCATGGTTTGGGCCAAGAGAGAAATACAAATTACAGAGAACTGAAGGTTCAAGTCAGGGAAAAGAAATAAATTAACACTCTAGGTTCTGAGATTATAATAATTAATATCTGTTAATTTCACTAAACAGTTACAAAATGTGGCAAAATTATTCTTCATTAAATAAAGCTTCAGAGACATTAACTATTGCTATTTCCCAAGTCCTATAAATCCTGAGTAAAAATGAAAAGAGGATCAATTATTCAAATAAATACATGTTAGTCACTTATATACAAGACAAAGTGCAAATAGCCCCTGGAGTCCTATAATCCAGTTAAGGAGATAAGGAATGAGCACATACAAAAAACAGACTGAAAGTTCAGCATTAAATTAAATTATCTTTTATTCCCCCAAACCACTAGGCAATACATAATTAAAAGCTGAATAATATTAATAATAACAATAGCAGTAAGTGTTTGTATAGTGATTACTATACACGCTTTAAGTGCTTTTGCCTAAATTAATTTATTTAATCTTCACAATAATCCCACGGTGTAATGATGTAGTTATTTACATTAGTCCTTTTTTACAGATGAGAAAACTGAGACATGAAGACATTAAATATCTTGCTCTAGGTCACATGGCTACTAAGTATTAAAGTAAAAATTCAAACCAGATGGTCCAGCTTCAGAGTCTGTGGTCTTAACTCTACACTGAACTGTGAAAATTTCCTAGGAATTATCTACATGTATTATTCAAAATTCATTGAGGAAAAAATGGAACTTCCCCCCTATTGAAGGGTATACTCCATCAGGCACTGAGGTAACCAAGTGCTTTGTAGATACTAACTCAATCCTTACAACTACTACTGAGGTGAGAACAGTGAAGCTCAGAGAAGTAAACAATAAATAAATAATTTGCCCCAAATCGAAAACTTCGTAGATGGTAGAATTGAGATAGAAACCCAGGCAGTCCATGCTCGTAAACATTTTACTATCTGCCTCTCCTAACAAATAAAAACAGGTCTTGTCCATATGCTTCTCTTCTGAATAATGGATGTCAGCTTTATTATTGAATATTGAACTTAATATTGAAAGACTTCCTATGATTTAGGGATTTTGAACTGCCTACTAGACTATAGAAGTATTTCTGAAAAGAAGTCTAGTTCCTCACTAGATTACATGCTCCAAGAGTAGAAACTGTGTCCATTCTGTTGAAAACTATATTCCTAGCACCTAACACAGTGCCTGACACAACAGATATGCAATGAATATTTATCAAATAAACTGACTTCAAATTTGTAGAATATTTTGGCATGTAACTCAATACATATATATAAGGTGGTTAATCCACGTAACTTAGGGGATGAAAAAGTCGCTACCCTAAAAATGAGCAATTTTGTTTTTTAAAAGGTAAGTTTTTAAAGCTCAAAAGGAAATATTTTATTTTAATGAAGAAAAAAATCTTCTGAATGAAACTGAAGTGTATACTATACAAAGCAAAACAGCAAGGTTATTTAATGTAAATGTAACTTACCTTTGAGCCATCTAAACTGATTATCCTATACACGTTTCTTGTGCTGTCATAGAAATAAGACACAGTAACTGCGTGCTTGCTGGTGGGTACCCAGTTCTTCTTTGTGTTTGGGTCGATCTGGAAGACATGAGCTCGAGTGCTGAAGATGGGTTGTTCCCTGTGGGGGAGAAAACAAAATGACAGGATGAAAGCAGCCACTTTTATTCCACGGGACAATAGAACATGAAAACTGTATGATTCCACTTACCCAAAAATTCCCACATCCTTGAAAATAAGAGAAACTTTCTTTTAAATTTGAATACTCAGTATTATAAGCTTCTTTAAAACAATTACAGTCAATCCTTATTATTTGAAGATTCTGTATCTGTGATTTTGCCTACTCAATAAAATGCATTTGTAACCCCAAAATCCATACTTGAGGTACTTCCTTGGTCTTTTCCAGTGACCTGACATGCACCTTTCCACCTGAGGTTGATCAAGGCAGCACTCTGCCGTCCAGTTTCAGCTCTCATACTATAAGCTAGTGTCCTTTTTGCAATCTGTTTAGCACCATGAAGTCTGCATTTTTGTTCTTTTTGTTGGTGCTTTCACTGTTTCAAGTGGCCCCCAAGCACAGTGCTGAGTGCTGTCTGCTCCTAGATGGAAGCAGGCGGTGATGTGCCCTCATGGAGACAAAAGGTTATATACGTTTTGTTCAGGCCTGAGTTACAGTGCTTTCGGCCATGAGTTCAATGGTAATGAATCAACAACATATATTAAAGAGGGTGTCTTTAGACAGAAACGTACATCAAACCAGGTCATTATGGATTGGCTGATGAAAATGTTGTGACCAGAGGCTCACAGGAATCTAACCCTGCGTTTCCCTCCGGACAATGGTTCAATAATACTCATTAATTCAGTGTTTGTGGTGCCTTTATAGAACAAAACCACGGCAAATAATTAGAACTGACGATATGCTGTTAAAATACAAGTATCTTATATGTGACTCTCACTAAGTTAAGAGTTTTTACCCATTTAAAACTACATTATTCTGGTAACAGGTACAGAATTTACTGGGAAAGTTTACTATCAATATAATCTCTACTATACTGAAAAATAGATGGAAAAAAAAGTAGCCCATCATCACAGTATCTTTTACTTAGATCAAGTAAGGCCTTAAAGATAAATAGAGGTTTTTAAAATTATAATTTCAAGAACCAAAACTTATCAAAAATATATATTCAAAATATGATCATTACAGATTTCTTTTACTTAGTATCAAGTAAGGCCTTAAAGATAAATAGAGGTTTTTAAAATTATAATTTCAAGAACCAAAACTTATCAAAAATATATATTCAAAATATGATCATTACAGATTTCTTTTACAGTCTGAAAAAAAACAAGCATGAGATGATCTGTATGTGATAGAAGCATTATAAGGCAAAATTTTCCAAGTTCTCAGTAAGAATTCTCTTGTAAAGAGCATTTACCAAAAATTTTTTTGGAGTCCAAATGTTTCTTTCATTTACATAACACTTTTCTTTCCTAAAGCAGCTTAAGGTCCTAAAGAGACTTTTAACTGGTATTATATATACAATGTTAAAATTAAGTAAGTTTAAATTTTTTAATTTTAAAGAATTAAAATTTTTTCCAATTTTAAATTTAAAGAAGGGAAAAGAGAGTATGGAAAAGAGTGAGATTAGAAAACAGGCAAGGCAAATCTTGGTCTTTGGCAAAATGATTCTTTGGATTAATAATAATGGGCTGGGTGTCACATATGTCTCCTATGATTTACTTTAGCCCTTAGAGAGCTATTAGGAAAGGGAGGTACCTTCCCTGTATGTAACTGGGCTCTTTGAAAGGAAGTGAGCGATACATTTTATGCCCCTCCCTAAAAAATGAAGCAGAAAGTCATCACTTCTGGCTTAACTGCCATTATACATGGGTTCATTCAGCAAATAATTATTAATAATCTGGCAAGGCGCTATGCCAGGATGCAGAATTCTTCCAAATTAGGAGTAGGCCCTATTCATTCCCTTTCCCCACCCTCAATGCTTGACTTTCATAGTAAGGCTGGTGCTACATTTGGGTTATCGTCCAAAAGCCCTGCAACCTCTGCTTTTCTTTTTTTCACCTTTTAATTAAAGTTCAGTGACTGCAGCTAGTTCCAATTCACAGGGAAATTCATTCACACAAAATTCTATGTTTTAAGACACATAAGGAAGGGAAGTGGGCCATTCTTGTCTCTATTGACTTGATAATATTTTTTTCATTTGACAGGGGATAAATTTCTAGATAGTGTAGGCTGATAATTATAAGAATGTGTTCTAATAAATGTATTTTCCAAAAAAGTAAAACTGTTAAGACAATGATATTGCTTTTGCAAGCCTTATATGACCAATCATCAAATCCTTATTCAATGGAAATGCGATGTTTTGAGTCCAATAAATACTTTCCACACCATATTAATTCACACAGTGTAATTAATCTGCACGATTATTCCACACAATTTAATTCCATTCTGAATAAAAACCTTTAGGGTAAACTAGCTATTTTACAAGCAAATGACATCTGACATCAACTAAACACGCTGTTTTCTTCAATTCTTTTCTGAATAGCTGATTTCTTAAAGAAAGTTATAGTTCATTCAAAGAAAAAAAAAAGTTGTAGTTCAAGATCTCCGTGGCTAAAGGCCTAGCCATCAACATCTGGATGATAAAGACTAGGGAAATAATTTTACAGTTGATACACAGGGAAGAGAATTCCTAGAAGTAACGAGGATGTTACTACATCTGTCAGGGCATACAAGCAGATGATTCACCCTTTTACGGAGTATCTACTACATGGTAAAAACAGAGAGAGATGGTCTTTGCCCTTGAAAAGTTCAATCTGGTGAGGGAAGAAAGATATGTTAAACAAATAAAATGCTCTTCACCATGACAGAGTCTCTGAAAATAAGTGGGTAAAGGCTACTGTGGAGAAACTGATGCCTAAGGAGAGTCTGAAACCATGGCACAGTGGTTAGAGGGCATAGTACTTACGCATGTGTAGCAAGAACCTCAGTGAGTATGTGTGCCTTTGAAGAATGAGGCTAGAGATAGAGAGAGAAGCCAGTTCATGAGGGTACCCGCTAGAAACTACTGAGAGATGTAAATAGGAACAGCTTTGCATTTTAGAAAGATAAATTTAGTAGCACTGAAAAGGGTGGGTTGAAGGGAAACAACATTGGACATAGGAACACTAGTCAGAACCTTACAAAGGATCCCAAGTATTAAAAAAATAAAAAGAATAGGAGGTTAGGGAGTGGAATGAAGACATGAGGAGGGGTTAAAGGTAAGTTTAGAAAGTAGAATCAATAAGATAAAGTAACAGTTTGGATGTAGGGCAGTGGTTTATCAAACAGGGGTGAGTTGTCTCCCAGGGGACATTTCACAATGTCTGGAGACATTTTCGGTAGTCACAACGGAGGGAGATTGCTACTGGCTTCTAGTGGGAAGAAGCCAGGGGTGTTGCTGAACATCTACAAGGCACAGGACAGCCTCCTACAACAAAAAACTATCCAGCCAAAAATGTCAACAGTGTCAAGGTTAACAAATCGTGATGTAGGAGATGAAGGAGGAATCCGAGTCTCCTGGGCTTCTGGTCTGGGTGACTGAAAAGAAGACAGTGCCACTAGGCAGTATGGTAAACAGAAAATAAAGTCTGGAACAGGGGGGATGGTGAGGGAAAGCATGAGTTCAGTTTTGACCAAGTTCTGATGCCTACAGGGTTTGCATGTAAAACTGTCTGGAAGGGAACTTAAAATGTTAGTTTGGAGCTCAGTAGAGAAAACTAGGCTGGAGTGAAAAGTTTTGGGAATCATCAAGAGAACTTATCACTAGTCTGTTTAAGGTACATTTCAACACTAAGCATGTGGATAAATTTCATTTTAGAGAAAAGCTGTAGAAGCAGAAGTAGAGAAGCTATACCTGAAATCTTAAAGCACTTATCTCTTAAAGGATCTGAAAAGCATTTGACATTGATTATCCCAAGTGTTCAAGTGCTAATACTTTTTCAAATAAACTGGATGGCACTCATAAATAAAGGTTAGACACACTACTTCCTTTATAACAATTCACACAAAACTAACTGCATCAAATACCAGCATTTTCCAAAGTATGTTCTATGGAACAAAAGTCCTAGAATTGAGTGTTCCATACTTAAATAAGTTCTGCAAACACTTACGTGTTCCACTCTGAAACATTTATAATGCACGTTAACATATTAAAGTTTCTGAGAAGTCCTGCAGTAAAGAAATCCATTTAACTCTGAATAACCCAGCATGCAGCAAAGTGATCTGATCCTAGAATTCTGTTTCACGTAACACAGTAACATCTCATAGGACTTACATTTATAACCACAATATGAGAATCAAAAGATAAATTTTGAGGTAAACACATCTCACTGAAAGCCAATCTGTATATTCTACCATCTTTATTGACATTACTGTTACTAGAATATATACATATATATGGCATAATATAAAATTGAGGCCTTAGTCATGACTACAGTATTATTTCTTAAACAGATATAACAACACAAAGTAATTCTCCTAAGAAATTAAACATTAATCTAAAAATCAATTTTGAAAGCAAATAGATTTTTGCATGAAATGCTTTTAACTAGCTTAGAGAAACAAAACTAAACACAGAACACACAGAGAGAGAGACACACACATTTTAATCCTAGAGAATCATCTACTTTCTAATCTTTTACATCAATAGTCAAGACAGGACTTCCCTGGTGGCGCAGTGGTTAAGAATCTGCCTGCCAGCACAGGGAACACGGGTTCGAGCCCTGCTCCAGGAAGATCCCACATGCCATGGAGCAACTAAGCCCATGCGCCACAACTACTGAGCCTGTGCTCTAGAGCCCGTGAGCCACAACTACTGAGCCCACGTGCCACAACTACTGAAGCCTGCACACCTAGAGCCCGTGCTCCTCAACAAGAGAAGCCACCACAATGAGAAGCCCACGCACCACAACGAAGAGTAGCCCCCGCTCACCACAACTAGAGAAAGCCCGCATGCAGCAACGAAGACTCAGTGCAACCAAAAAGAAAGAAAGAAAGAAAGAAAAATTAAGAAAAAAAAAAGTCAAGGCAATGAGTAGTTCAAATGATCTTACTGTTAGAAGAGGTTACTGAAGTATTTTCCAGAAGGTTCGTAAAATAATTCTAGGAAGTTGGTATAAGAAGAATTCTGAAGGTCTTAATTGTGGGCTAAAACTCTGTAAAAGTATTGATAATACACACATAGCAAAGCGGATATGAAGAAAGTTATGGTTTCAAACAATTGCCAGAATTTCCACTTAATTTTCCAAAAGAAAGTAGCCTGGCAGAGGTTAAAGGTATAAGGTAGATGATACCTTCCACTAAGAGTCTGACATTGCTACAGACACTGCTGGCTGACTATCCGCCAACTATTCCTCCTGGCTCCTTCCTAACACACCTCAGATGTTGTTCTCTACCCTCCTCCACATGACTGTGAGCTTCACTAAGATCATCAATGCAATCCCATTCTCCTTGCCAGAAGTCTGTTTAGGAATGGACCTCTGAAGCAGTTCTGGCTAATGAGATAATCAGGGAAAGTTTGCTGGAAGCTTCTGGGTACACTCACAAAAAGATACACACATAAGAAGGGACGTTCTTTTAAATAACGTTGTTTGCAGTGACACTCGGACCTGAAGAGTCATCTTAGGACCTTGAGGGCAGCTAACCTGAGAACAAAGCCAACACTGTGAACAAGAGCAGATGGAAAAACCAGGAATCTGTTTCCTTGATTATGTCATTGAATCGATGACTCAGCCTCTAGGCTTTTTATGTGATAAAACAAGTTTCCTAGTTGTTCCAAGCAGTTGTCATTTAAAAAATTACACAAATAATAATTGAGGAAAGAGGTTTACATATAATAAATTCTGCAATAACGTGCTCCCCAATAAAATGTGATTGGTGGTCTTCCAGTTCTCCTGGCTAGCTAGCACACACTGGTCATTCATTAACTTTGTAACTCAGATCCACATACAATTAGATTTTTAGGGCCCCATTTAATACTGTAGAGGTAATCAATGGAAAAATTTATAAGACTTAACTGATTGAGATGGGTGGAAGAAATATGGAAATCATAAAAGTTCATTATCAATTGACTTTCTGCTATAAGGATTTAATCAAAAATAGCAGTATAACAGCGTATTAGAGATATGCAGACAACTACCAAGAGAAATAAAAATGGGAATTTGTAAAAAGCAGTTGCCTGGGGGGATGGGGCTAGATGAAGGACAAGATGAGATAGGAAACTTAGTACTTGTCTTTACAAACCTTTAAGTACTATTTAACTTTTAAAACTTGTTCTAGTACTAAAAGATTTTCTTAAGTGGCACAGTGTAGGAAGCTACACTTACATCACAGTTAATGCTGAGAAACGAATGCTTTAGGGGCCACTTTTGAAGACTGCCAAAGAACCATAGAATAAGTGACAATTTTTAATAGCTTGGAACTCAACTAACTTAACAGGACATCATCTGAAAGCATTCTTATTATTCATAAAGAGGAATAAAGGGAAAGTAAGACAGGAGCAGAAATTCCAAATGTGTCCAACTATGGCTCTGGAAGTGCTGAAGGTATGTCCACTTCCCTCCTTCATTAGAAGTAAATACACAGGAAGTAAGACAAAAAACATTCTACCTTTAGCTTGGTTTTTGGAGTTTGAAGTGGGAAGAGAAGTGGGACAATATGTGTTAAAGGCCAAAAGGACATGGGCAAGGATAAGACAAGGAGTGGATGGACACTAATGACCATTTAACCTCAAATGCAATGCCTGAAGAATTTAGTCTCAGTGCCATTATGAGCTGGCAGAGCACGTCTTCAGACAAGCTGGAGCTCAAGCACTGGAATGTCCTCAAAAGAACTGTCCTGTACTAGTTAATAATAGAAAGTGTAATTCCACTGGATTATCAGGTAATTGGTTTACTTCCCCTATCCCACCACCCAGCTCTACTCTCCCAGCACACGCCTGTAAGAAAAATCTTACCGACTAAAACAGCTGTTTTGATGCGGCTCAAAGATTATGACTGCATATTATCAGCTATGTATTTCTATTACCATGTTATGTGTTTAACAGGTGATTACTTATCCATTTTGAATTTTCTTTAAAACAAACAAACAACACATGCTTCCTCTGAGGCAAGCAAAGCTTATCCGACTAATGGCTACCCCACACATAGTTGTACCACAAGAGCGCCATCTAGTGATGAACCAAAAACACAGCAGGTGTTTGTTTAAACTTCCAAGTTACTTATACAGCAAATACAAAATTGTAAAGGATATTGCTATAACATAGGTATACAGACTTAAAATGTGACACCAACAACTACAAAACGTCCTTTCTGGAAGAATTCTTAAAAAGTGTATGATCTGAATTCCTTGGTCTTTGAACTGGTTAATTACACATTCAAACGAAAGATTTTTTAAGAAAATCATTGTATCATAACAATTGCGCATCAGAAATATCTTCATGACATCAGGTATTTGACTTAATTAGCATATCTGAAGAAAATATAATCAAATAAATTAAAAGTTTCAATCTGGAGTTTAAGATTACTAAATTATAAAACTGTACTTCAACAGTAACAACATTGTTTATACTCCTTATATACAGCCTTCATTTTAAGTTTTTTTTTTCTCAGTCTCAGTCCTTTCATTAAGGCACAGCACTAGTTATTAAAAGGGATTACAGTACTCATTTACCTTGGGCACTTTAATCAGTAGCTACATTTAAAAGATCAAAGGAATATGTTCAAATTCATAGGAAAGAGCAAGTAAACCCCCTCAATGCATATATTTAAGCAACATCTTCAATACTCAAAGGACCTGGCTTGCTAGGTCCTTTGAGTATTGACTCCCAAGTGGTATCATCTCTGCCCCACTCCCCCTTTTAAAACCCTATTTATTTCAGATAAAATACTTGGTGTTTTAAAATATACGAGGAGGTATTCCTGGTAACTCAGTTACATTTAAAATTAGTACTGTACTTTCAACATTCTTCTTTTCCCAGTTGATTTCCACTAAATAAAGCTATATTCTGAGAACTCACAGTATACACTAGGGAAATCTAAGGAAAAGAGCCTCTTGTTAATGAGAATTTAATCTTGTTAATACATATGGCACATTCCTAAAAATCCAAAAGAAGTAATTTTCTAGTAGACATCCAATTCCTAAAAACTTTTTAAGTGAATTCAATGTTAAAAGATTATTTAAGTTCTAATACCAACAATACTTCAAGGAACAATACTACTCTTAGGTACTCTTTTCCTTCACACTTAACTACAAACTAACCAAGTGAATATGCAATCCATATTCTATCTGAACAAGCAAATACTCTAAAAAATAAACCTATGATTGAAGAGAAAGATCCAAAGGTATTTTGGCAAAATATTAACATTTGCTACATTTGAATAGTGGTTGCATAGATGTTACATTATTCCCTGTATTATTCTGAATATTTTTAATGGATCAAAACAAACAATAAAACCGCACACCATTTCTCTAGAATTCTTATTAACACCGAGAAACCTGACTAAATCAGCCACATTTTATTTTATGCATATGTAGATTTTTTTTTTTTAAACTGCTGTGCAAAAGTTGGCACTATGATCAGAACTGCACTATCCAATACGGTGACTACTGAGCATCTGAAATGTGGCTCGGGCAATTGAGAAAGTGAATTAGTTTATTTGATACTCAAGTAAGTCAGTTACTGAAATACTTTTAAGCATGTATGGAACAACTTGGATATGTGAATCTACTGTTTCAAATGTAAACTTTATGAAATTTAAATTCAGATCAAGTATTTTTGATAAAAATTTTAGCATCCAAACTGAGAGGTGCTCTAAGTGCACAATACACAGTGGATAGCATGAAAAAAGAATGTAAAATCTGAATCTCTTTACATATGTTAAAAATATTATGGATATACAGTTGACCCTTGAACATGGATTTGAACTGTGCAGGTCTACTTACACACGGATTTTTTCCAGTAAATATATTAGAAAATTTTTTGCAGATTACACAACAGTTTGAAAACACTCGCAGACAAACCACATAGCCTAGGAAAATTGAAAAACTAAGAAAAAGTTAGGTATGTCATGAATGCATAAAATATATGTAGATACTGGTCTATCCTCACATAGGTATAAGGTGAGTAATATTTAATATAAAATTAATAATGAGTTAGTTTTCTTACTGTTTTTTAACTTTGCTTTCAAAGAATTACATTACTGTACAGTATGCCCCTCTCTCTGATAAGTGGAGAAACTGCATTATCAGCCTATCATCACAGGTAAGCAGTTTAAAAGAAAGTAACAGCGGTCTGGTGGTTAAAACTCCATGCTTCCAATGCAGGGGGTGCGGGTTCGATCCCTGGTCGGGGAATTAAGATCCCACATGCCACTCGGCGTGGCCAAAAAAAAACCCAAAAAGTAACAATGTTTCTAATACTATATTATGAATATGACTGTAATACTGTATGCCATAAAAATTTTATAATAATTCATTCATTAGTGTATAGGCAAGGCTACTGTGAAGCAATTGTATTGATTATTAACACTAGGCTACCATAAAGCCATCACATTGTTGCCTCTTCGTTATCAATGCATGAATTGTTACACCTGTAAATAAAAACGAATTTCTTTTTCACATTATCTTATCACTTTTGATGTCTAGTGTTAGCAATATATATAACATCTACACTGTTTTGTATCATATAAGACAATATCAATGTACGTACTGACAGGTGATTCATCTTGTAAGCAGATGATATATACTTAATGATATTGATAAATACAATACTGTAAATGTATTTTCACTTCCTTATGATTTTCTTAATGACATTTTAGTTTATCTAGCTTATTGTATCATAAGAATACACTATATAATACATATAGCATATAAAATATGTGTTAACCAACTATTAATGTTACTGGTAACAGTACTGGTCAATAATAGGCTATCAGTAGTTAAATTTTTGGGGAGTCAGAAGTTATAAGCAGATTTTTGATTGCGTGGGAGGTTGGTGCCCCTAACCCCAGCACTGTTCAAGGGTCAACTGTATTGTCAACATATATTAAAATTTATTTTACCTTTTAAAAACTGTAAAAGTACATTTAAAATTACATATATTACTCATACTGTATTTCAAGTGGAAAATACTGGACAATTTTTGTAGCCACTTCCTTACTGACAGACATATAAGTTGTTCCAATTTTTGCACTATTACAAACAATGCCCCTGTATGTTCACTTGTGTACACATTCAAGAGAGATACTAGAAGCTGAATTCCTGGTCACGGGGTATGCACCATAGCATATTTCCGAATTACTTCTCACAACACATGTACCAGTTTATACTTTAATAGTCTAATATTATTTCCTCACAACACTTGGTAAGGTCCAAGTAATGTGTGCCAACTTGATGGGCATGAAATGGTATTTCACTATTGCTGAATTTGCACATCCCTGATTACTAGTGAGGCTGAGGAGGTCTTCATATATTTCTGGGCCATTTGAGCCCCAAAGATTTCTACCCTTATTCCTAAGGTTGTTTAAAACTCTATTTTAGCTGCAGAGCGTGAAAAGACCGGAATCCAAAGTCATCACTCAAACTATATGCATGGAAACATCTCATATATACAATTCTAACCACATGTTAGAATTAAGGTGAACTAAATTAAGGTGAACACCCACTAACATAGAGAAAGGCAGAGTTGCTTATTTTTCTAAATCTGATGACATTTAATGTTTAAAAATCAATATAGTATAGATATAGCATAAATATTCTGCTATTTTTCAAAGGTAAATTACAGTTCTTTGGTATAAAATTTAGTTTTCATATTTTTGTACCAAATTGTTTCTGACATGCCTCAGAATTTTCTCCTTTGTGGAGGGGCAAGTAGGAGAATGGTAAATGTGTATTAGTCAAACTTTTAACTTAGAGTCATCAAAAAATTTTTCTGTCTTAGCATCAAAAAATAATTTTAACAGATAAAACATATTTAATGTTAAACTAGAGGTCAAAAGTAACAACACAGTTCTCTTCTCAAAGACGTTAAACTCCTGGATGCTTTCCAAATAGTAAACGCCACCAGTCCATTCCCACTCTGTTTCTCTCTGCAATTCTCATTCCAACAGCCCTCAAGCTTGGAAGTGATTCTCACTTTCATCTGATCAAGTTTCCTCTAGTCAAAGCTAATAATTAGATTTATCTCCTTTCTGAGTGGTCCTCAAGTAGTTTAGCTACAAGTCCTACCAATGAACAGCATCTGGTATTTTATGCATGGTCGCCACACATTCCCAGTATCTCAGGATTACCTAGCTTTCATACTATTTTATTTTTCCATTGAAAAGGCTGTATTAAATATAACTAAATGTGATTTATGTTTTCCATTTTTGTCGGCTTTTCAGGTAACAAAAATTATAGGCAAAACTAGCAGATGCTGTGTCCCAATTTGGGGTTTTGCAAATACAATCCATCCCTGTAATGATGTGGTGTTTTGCTCAAATGCATTAGATCTATCACACAACAACTGTGTTAACAATTCAGTCATTATGGTATCACAAAAGCCCAAACAAACAAATTTTCTGACTGCGAAGTTATTTAACATTTTTCACTGACCAAAAATTTGATTCAACAGTACAGTAAGCTAGATTTGGTTGTTTGTTTGTTTCCTCTTTAGCTTTCCTGAAAATGAATTTAGTAGAGGTAAAGGGAGGCTGACTTCTGAGCTACCTGGAAGAGATAATCACTAAAGACAAAAGAGCACCTGACAAGATATAGTACTCCAGAGCTTATGAGAGTGTTTTTCAAACACTGGGTCACAACCCAGAGGGTTATAATTAATTTAATGGGCATTTTAAGAAATGAATGAGAATGTAAAACATCAGAGTGTATCACACTTGGTAAGGGTATATGTATCATTTCATGAAACTTTTGGCTACATATTTATATATGCTTGTCACAAAGCAGGATGTCTTTTTTTTTTTTCTACTGTGGATCATGGTCAAAAAGTTTAAAAACCTGGAGATAAAAAATGCTTTTATTTAATGTTCATGAAAACTCTGTGAAGCAGGTATACAACACCCATTTCATAGTACAAAAGCATAGGTCCTAAGTGACTTATCCAAAGTCACACAGCTAGAAAATGATATATTAAGCATATTTTTTTTAAAATGCAAATGGAAATGAAATTCAACCTCACTAGGAATCAAAGAACTGCAAATTAAAACCACGAGTTATCATTTTTTCACCTGTCTAAACAGGAAACTTTTTTTTTTTTAATGAAAAAATTCAATGTTAGAGTTTAAGGAAATCTGACACTTTCAGAAACACCTAGTGGGAGTATAAATTAGTAAAGGCTTTCCAAAAACACTTTGACAATGCATATCAAAAGGTTTAAATTTCTGTGTATATCCTTTGACATAGCAATTCCATTCTAGGAACTTACCTTAAGGAAATTATATATATATATGCAGAGATTTAGCTATAGGGATGTATCACCACACTGTTTATGATAAGCAAAGATTGTAAATTAAAACATCTAATGACGTAAGATCAAATAAATCATGGTAGATCCACATAACGGAATCCTATGTAGCCATTAAAAAACAAAGTTCCAGAATATTCAGTGACATAAGGTGTCCAATATAGTAAGTGAAAAGAGTTTATGTAAAACTGTTAACACAGCATAATTCAATTTTTGTTTAAAAATTTATCTACAGTTGAATCCTGAACAACGTGAGGGTTAGGGGCACCAATTCTCTGAGCAGTCAAAAGCCCGAGTACAACTTTACAGCCAGCTCTCTGTATCCTTGGATTCAACCAACCTTAGATCGTGCAGTATCGTGATATGTATCTAGCGAAAAAAATCCAAGCATAAGTGGACCCTCGCAGCGCAAACCCGTGTTGTTCAAGGGTCAACTGTATATTCAGAGAAAAAAATCCATGGAAGATATACTTATATTCTGCCCTTGCCCTGCCTTGCCTTTTCCCAACACAGAAACCAGAGTGATCTTTCTAAAAACTGAAGCTAGTACTAAAATACTCCAGGAAAAAAAAAAAGGGGGCGAGAGGTTAGGATAAACCAAGTAAGGCAAAATGAGGCTGCTACTGAAGTGGGTGGGAAAATCGTGGTATAGGAGACTGTATTTTCTACTTTTTTGTATGTCTAAAAAATTTCCTAATATAGAGTTTTAAAGTAATAAAACCTAAATCAGGTGGAGCATTGCTCAAAACCCTCCAATGGCTTCCCATCTCACTCATAGTAAAAGCCAAAGTCCTTAAAATGGTCTAAAGACCTGCCATCAGTGTTTCTCAACCCTGGCTGCATTACAAACACCTGGCCCCAAGCCCTAGAATCACTGGTCTGGTGGGCAGTCCCGCTTCCAAGGTGATTCTCAGGTGGAATCACCTCTCAGGAGGAAAAACCACTACAGGATATGACCCCTGCTCCCGCTCCAACCTGTCTGTAGCTTACTGTTTTGTTTTGTTTTAATTTTTATTGGAGTATAGTTGATTTACAATGTTGTGTTAGTTTCAAGTGTAGAGCAAAGTAAATCAGTTATACCTATACATACATTCACTCTTTCTTTTTCTTAGATTCTTTTCCCATAGAGGCCATTACAAAGTATTGAGTAGAGTTCCCTGTGCTATACAGCAGGTTCTTATTAGTTATCTATTTTATACATAGTAGTATGTATATGTCAGTCCCAATCTCCCAATTTATCCCTCCTCCCCCTTACCCGCTGGTAACCATAAGTTTGTTTTCTACATCAGTGACTCTACTTCTGTTTTGTACGTAAGTTCATTTGTACCCTTTCTTTTTTAGATTCCACATATAAGTGATATCATATGATATTTGTCTTTCTCTGTCTGACTTACTTCACTCTGTATGACAATCTCCAGGTCCATCCATGTCGCTGCAAATGGCATTATTTTGTTCTTTTTTATGGCTGAGTAATATTCGAAAAGATACATGCACCCCAGTGTTCACTGCAGCACTATTTACAATAGCCAGGACATGGAAGCAACCTAAGTGCCCATCAACAGGTGAATGGATAAAGAAGATGTGGCACATATATACAATGGAATATTACTCAGCCACAAAAAAGAACAAAATAATGCCATTTGTTTACTGTTTTTTGCCCAGCCACAATGGCCCTTCTTGTTTCTCAAACAATGCCAAGAACCCCTTACCTCAGGGCCTTTGCCTGAAGCACTCTTTCCCCTCAGATCTGTCTAGAATCTTCCTTTGCCTCCTTCAGGTGTTTGCTCAAATGTTACTTTCGCAGTGAGGCCTTCCTGGTTGCTCTATATAAAAACTGTAGCCCCTTCCTCTCCTCTCCCAGGACTTCCTATCTCCCTTCTTTTACTGTTCCCCACTGCACTTATCACCATCTGACATACAACGTATTTTCTTATTTATTATCCCTCTCCCCCAGCTAAAGTGTTATCTCCTCAAGGGCAAGGATTTTGCCATTTTTAATCAGGGCTGTGATCCCAGCAACTCAAACACCTGGCACATATTAAGCACCCAGAAAATACTTAATAAATAAATGAATAAATGATTATATACCAAGACATTTAGAGTTCTTGGTGGTGGGATTACAAATGACTTATTTTTTCTTATCTCAACTTTTCAATATGTGAACATGTACTATATTTATAAGAAAAAAAATTAAAGCAAACAATTTTAATGCAATATATTTCCTTGCTTTAAAAAAACACAGTTAGTGGAATGTTATCTCGGTGATTACACAAATAAATAGCTATGTAAACATCCATTGAGCTTTAGATTTGTGCACTTTACTGAATATATGCCTTAAATTTTTTAAAAAGTGAATGACAGTTAAAAATATTACAGCCTGAGTGATAATGGATTCATCTGGCAAACAGAGATTTGGAGACACTTGCCTGTGGAATACTTCCTACAAATCATCCACAAATCTCCCCTGACGCAAGTTTTTTCATCAACTAGGTCTCCTCAGAATTCTCTTTATGGTGTGTAACAATACCTAGAGTTATCCTATACAACAGTAATCTAAAACTACTTGTGTGCCTTTAATTGTGAACCAGCAAGCTTGTCCTAAGAAATCCTGTAAAATATCAACTCTAAGAAAGCCAATCATCTAAATCTGGAGAAAGTTCCCTAACTGGTTCTCCAGCTAACAGAGCATAGAAGATGATGATGGATTAACTAAACATTAAGTACAAGTATTAGCTGAACCAATTGATAAATAGAAAAGTATCAATTCTACTAAAGGCTTTGTGTTTGGCAGACATTCCACACTATCTAAGTGGACAATAACAGAACTCGGATTAAGGTTGCCTCATCCAACTATTCAGTGACCATTTAGGAACCAGTTCTCTTCGGTTCTTCTATAAAAGTCTATAACCTGGATTCCGGACAAAGTGGTAAAATCTACTCTTAAATCTTTCCTACTCAAACATAGCCTCTCATCATGTGAAAAAGAGCTCTAGAGCCTCAATTGAATGCTCTTTTTGAGACATTTGAGAAAAAACAAGTTAGCCTTATTTCTCAAGAAGAGAGCAGTGGTCTTAACGGCAAGGGTACTACAGATAGCACATGAACACGGCATGTTATCCTACTACAATTTTCCATCATGGTAATAAAAAAAAATCATATCAAAAATAAATATGGCTAGACTATGGAGAAAAATGCAAAGTTTATATGAATTTATAAGCTAGGCCATAACACTTTTAAAAAAATCAACACCTTCCTATCCCCAGTATCCTAAATGCATTCACTTTTTTCTACTATTTTCTACTTTGGCAGAAATATCAAAAGTATTTGTTGAGTCATTTGTAGTGATGTGGATGCACCTAGAGTCTGTCATACAGAGTGAAGTCAGAAAGAAAAAAACAAATACCGTACATTAACACATATATGGCATCTAGAAAAATGGTACCGATAAACCTAGTGGTCGGGCAGGAATAGAGACGCAGACGTAGAGAACAAACTTGTGGACGTGGGAGGGGAAGGGGAGGGTGGGACGAATTGAGAGAGTAGCATTGACATATATACACTACCATGTGTAAAATAGGTAGCTAGTGAGAAGGTGCTGCATAGCACAAGGAGATCAGCTCGGTGCTTTGTGACCACCTAGAGGGGTGGGATGAGGAGGGTGGGAGGGAGGCCCAAGAGGGAGGGGATATAGGTATACATATAGCTGATTCACTTTGTTGTACAGCAGAAACTAACACAACATTGTAAAGCAATTATAATCTAATACAGATAAAAAAAAAAGAACCCTGCTAACTATTATAAATTCTCCAAGACTAAACCTTCCCTCCCCCTATATTATTAATAGAGTCAGAAGGCAAATTTCTGCTTATCGCAATTCCTTAGAAGAATGCCTTCACTGAATTAAGATTTAAAGTTCTCCCTTGAATCTCTTAACAGACTAACAACAAACTCCCTTTGGATCCCCATATTATTCAGTATTTCATATGACAGTGCTAGGGAAAATCTTGTCTGCTTGCTGTTATACCGAAACAAGACTACAACTCAACACACTTCTCACTCATTTGTCAAGAAGTTCAGCCATGTTCTGTTTTCCACTAATACTGATCTTATCTCAGGTGTCTGCTGTATCTATTCATATTTCAACACTGTATCTTTAACCATCCTGTTTTACCTTGTTCCTGATTTTACAAATTACTGGAAATTCTCTGTAGTAACTGAAAGATTACAGAACTAATATAATAAAAACTGAATAGCTTAAACACTAGTTATTGAATTTTAAAAAGTAATAGTGACAAAAAAGTTGAGTTTTTAACCTTCTGCAGTTGGAATGATATAACATCTTAACCGTTTCCCTTTTTTAAATCAATAAGCATACGACTTCCATCATTTGTGCCAAAGGAAGAGATCCGTAGATTGGATAATTCAAACTAAGAAATTCAAATATGTCGCTCTTAAGCCTGAAAACAAAAGCCTAAGCTTACAAAATGGATATGTGGTAAATTCTTTGGTTATAATTAACATTTTTGAGAGCTCACCATATGGTCAGACACTGTTATACGCACTACGCCTGTGTTATTTAATCCTCTCAACCTGTGTGAGGTAGTTACTATTAACCCTCTTTTGAGGATGAGGAACCTGGGGCATAGAGAGGGTATGTGATTTGCTCAAGATGACACATGGTAGAGCCAGCACACAAACACAGCCTGGCTCCAGAGCCCACATCTTTATCCTGTACTGACTCCTTGGATGGGAAAAGAATTCTTTTACCAGGTAAACCCGAGTTCACTGATGTAACCAAACTCTCGCATGGCCCTTGAGCTGAAATTTTGTTGACAGAAGTGGGGTAGTATAGCTAGACAACTATGCCTACTATGCATGTTAAGCACTGTTAAGAGTACTTAAGTGTTTTCACGGGACATATGTATGTGCACTGGCACCACTTACCTTTTACTTGTATTTTGAAGACAATTTGTATTATAACACTTTATTGGAATGATAGTGTGGTTTGGAAGAATCCAAAAACTTACTTTCAGTCATGCCAATTATCATAGTTCTTGAGCTTTCCTTCTGCAAGGGAAGATAACTCTCTGATCTGTATTTTGATACAATGATTTCACCTCTGTAACAAAATACAATAATAACAACAACAATAACAATAATAGTGTTAGCCTGTCTGAGGTGAAAACATTGGTCTTTGAGACTAGAAGTTACTAATTCCAATGTATCTTATATCTGCTTCAGACGTTAACTAGGTTTCATCACACATGGCATTTCTGAAAAGGATTATATGACAGGAATAATACGCATATTTTGATGACAGAGGAGCTATACACTTGTGAAGATACTTTCTACTTTCTCCTTGTTGTTTTTCCTGCCTTGATTTGGTTTCTTTCTGGCAAAAAACATCTAAGAATTTAATTCTTCCAGCATTTTATTGAACACTTCACCTCTGATAAAGAAGTTTTTCCGGGAAAGTGTTTCCCTTCAGTTTTAAAAATGTAATTCCCTATCTAGTTGTACTTTATACTTTCTGTAAAAGCTGTCTGAACCATTACAGGATTCCTACACACACATGCACGCACACACACACAGTCAGAAAGGTTAGATTCCATAAAAACAAGTTTTATAAATTGGGCTATATGAACTACTTCAGGAAATACTTATCAATTCTTTGAAAATGATGTGACTTTTAAACAGTCTTTTTCTTATCAATCATCACAACTAAGTATTTGTGACGTGGACATAGAAAAAAACATACTTCACTAGGTGAAATTGTAAATAATCAATGTAAAATGGGAGAGCAACAGAAGACTTCAATAAATTGACAGATCTTTTAAATGTAGGGCTGCAAATATACCATTTGAAAAATAGGATTTATTGATATCCTCTTTAAATGATTGTGGAAGGTTTAATAATTGCCCCCAAAGATATCCAGGTCCTAATACCCAGAACCTGTGAATGTTACCTTATTGGTAAACAGGATTTTGCAGCTGTGATTAAGACTCCTTAGACGGAGAGATTCTTCTGGATTATGCTGGTGGACCCGAAATGTAATCACAAGTGTCCTTATAAGAAGGTGGCAGAGGGAGATTTAAGTGAAGAAGAAGCTTATGTGACAAAAGGAGAAGAGTCAGGGAGATTGGAAGATGCTACACTGATGGCTTTGAAATGGAAGAAGAGGCCATGAACCATGAATACAAGGACTGCAGCTCTAGAAAGTGGAAAAGGCAAGGAGACCATTCTCCCCTAGAGCTTCCTGAGGGACTGCAGCCCTGCTGACACCTTGGTTTCACCCCTGTGAAACTGATTTTGGACTTCTGACATCTAGAACTGTAAGAGAATAAATGTGTGTTATCTTAGTACCAACTTGGTGGTAATTTGTTACAGCAGACATAGGAAACTAATACACTAATAGACGGTACAAATCTTCAGTTAAAATCTATTAACCCTCTGCCATTTATAGAATTAATTTATTCTAAACTATGTTAAAAATAAGTTTCTCATCATATATCTCAAATAATATGTTTACTTAATAGGGATAGAATAACTGAAAAAAAATAGCATAAAATCTTAATAGAAGCAAATTTGAATGTATTAAAGCAATTTTAGGCAAGTTGTTTGCCAACTGGGTATTTTCAACTGCGGGTAATTTGATGAAAATTAAAGCTCAAGAATAACTCTTGCCATGGGAAGAGTTACAATAATTGTTCAAGAGTAACAAGAGTAGTTGAGTAGTGACTATTTTTCTCCCATTTCAAACCAACATGTGATTCAAAAGCAGCACTGTTGCAAAATGAAACAGCTAAAAGGAGAAAAGGTAGAGGAAGAAAGTAACATTTTGTTGAATTCCTATTACATATAAATACCTTATATAAATTCTCATTTCCATCTCAAAACAACTCTAAGATATAAAAGAAGTTAGATTAAAAACAAACAAACAAACAAACAAAAAAGGACTTGGAGGAGGGGATAGTTTAAATAATTGGCCAAAGGTCACAGCCAGTACTGGTATCTCTAGGATTCAAATCCAAGACCAACTGCAAAGCCCAGGACTTTTCACTACTTCCAAAGAAAAGAATGTTGTCTGGCAATGAAAACTAGACTTAAGTTTCTTTCTTCTTCATTTTTGAATTACTGACTGACTGATTCAAAATCTCATAGGTTATAAATCTTTGTTATTGTCATGCTAACAAATACATTTTACTTCCTCATTCCCTCTGAGATGAGCGTTATAACTATACAAGTTATTATCTCCATATAAATATTAGAAAATATCCTGCTTTTTTCATTAGACTCTTCTACAAGAATATTTAAAATACAAAAATATTCAGCACTCAATAAACTAAAATTCTAAATATCTAACACTCAGAGAATTAAATCCATAAAGAACAGAAAAATCAGTCAACAGAAAGAGACCCAGAAATGACACAGATGATAGGACTAGCAGACAAGGACATTAAGATAGTTATTATAATGATAGTCCACATGTTCAAGAAGGCAGAGAAAAGCATAAGCATTTTAGGGAGAAACTTGAAGATATATAAAAGCCCCAAATCAGTTTTCTGGAGATGAAAAACATACTGGATGAAATTAACAGCAAATTAAACACTGCGAAGAAAAGAAAACTAATTTGAAGATACAGAAATAGAAACTACTCAAAATAAAGCACAGAGGAAAAGAACACAAAAATAGAGTATCAAAGTAATTTTTATGGAACGACTTCAAGTAGCCTAATATACATGCAATTGAAATCCTCAAAGATGGGAAGAATGGAAAAAAATATTTGAAGAAATTACGGTTGGAAAATTTACAAACTGGAAAATATCCTAAAGCCACAAACCCAAAAAGCTTGACAAATGTGAAGCACAAAGAAACATGAAAAAAAACTACACCAAGGGACATCATAATTAAATTGCTTAAAACCAATGATAAAGAGAAAATCTTAAACACAATCTCAGGATTGTGGGGCACATTACATACAGAGGAACAAAGAGAAAAATGATAGCAGACTTCTCATTGGAAACAACACAAGCCAGAAGACAGTGAAACAACATCTTAAAAGTATGAAAAGAAAAACTCATTAAGAATTCTCTACCCAGTAAAAACATATTTCAAAAATGAAAGTGAATTTAGGGTGATGAAAATATCTTAGAACTAGACAGAGGCAATGTTTACATAACCTCGTGAATGTGCTAAATGCTATATGCTTTAAAACAGTTAATGGTTACTTTCATGTTACATGAATTTTACCTCAAAAAAAAAAAAACCTTTAAAAAAATGAGGGTGAAATTATTTTCTCAAGACACACAAAAGCTGAAAGAATTCACCATTGGCAGACCTGTACTGTGGGACAATGTTAAAGGGAAGTTTTAGGTAGAAGAAAATGATACCTTATGGATATCAATATCTAGAGCTACTCAAAGGAATGAAGAGCACCAAAAATGGTAAATATGTGGGTAAATATAATGTGTTTTTCCTTATTTTAAAAATCTCTTTAAAAATAATCAAGGGACTTCCCTGGTGGCACAGTGGTTAAGAATCCACCTGCCAATGCAGGGGACATGGGTTCGATCCCTGGTCTGGGAGGATCCCATATGCTGCGGAGCAACTAAGCCCATGCGCCACAACTACTGAGCCTGCTCTCTAGAGCCCGCGAGCCACAACTACTGAACCTGCATGCCACAACTACTGAAGCCCGTGCACCTAGAGCCCATGCTCTGCAACAAGAGAAGTCACCGCAATGAGAAGCCCGCGCACTGCAACGAAGAGTAGGCCCTGCTCGCCATAACTAGAGAAAGCCCATGCGCAGCAACGAAGGCCCAACGCGGCCAAAAATAGATAAATAAAATAAATTTTAAAAACATAATTGATTAAGTAAAAATAATAACAATTTATTTTGAGGGTTATGTTATTAGTAGAAGTAAAATGTATAACAATAGCACAAACACTATACTATTGTAAGGTTCTTATTATATGTGAAGAGATATAATACCACCTGAAGGTAGAGTGTGATGAGTTAAAAATACATACTATAAACACTAAAGAATCATTAAACAACAACAAAACATATTTAGAGGTATAGTTAGTAAGCCAACATAGTAAATAAAAGGAATTATAAAATATACTCAAGTAAGTATGCCAAAACAAGGCAAAAGAGCAAGAAGAGAGGGGAACAAAGAATAGATGGGACAAACTGCAAACAAGTAAGATGGTAGACTTAAACCCAAATGATATCAATAATCATATTAAATGTATATGGTCTAAACACCCCAATTAAAAGGCAGAGATTGTCAGACTGGATATAAAGGAACACCTAACCATATGATGTTTATAAGAAAATCATTTTAAAAATCATTTAAAATATAAAGACACATGTAGGTTAAAAGTAAAGGTAATCGTAAAGTCTACTCCCATCCCCAGATCGCAAGCTCCATGAGTTTGTTCACCCTTCTGTCTCTAAGACTCAGCAACTGGCATGCTATGTTTATTAACTAATAAAAGCCTTTAGAATTTGTGAAAACTTCTGCCCCACCTAACTACTCCCAGGCCACAATATCTGAGGCACCAACAGCTGTTTTTCTTGCTGTTATCTATATCTCACTTCGAAAAGTCTATTCTCTCTTTCCTACCCAGTCTCCTGGGGGCTGAGAAACCTGGAACCTAATCTTGTTAGATCTGTGCCAAAAGTAAAAGAACACTGTTTCTGAGTGAGGGTCTGGTTAGCTTTTCTTGGATAAAGTACATCTATTTGGCTGCTCCCTGAGAGTAGTGAGTATTTCTTTGTCAGACCAGCTAGAAGCCTTTTGCCATGAACTGGATCCTAGAGGAATAGGGGAATAGAAAATAGACTTGTGGGTTTAGGTTTAAAAGTACAGGGAGAATAGTAGGAATTCAGCCGTTCAAACTGCTTCCTCCTCCTACCTACTCTCCCTCACAAAATTTATATATGTGTTTCTCCTCTCTACCCCATCCTCACCCTAAGCTAACAGGAGATGAACTCTGAGGAGTTAAAGGACTGACTCCTGGTGTTTCTATATCTCTGTTCCTTTCTTCCAACAAAGTTTGGAATATGCTATTGCTAATGAAAATGTGATATATGATGCTTATATTTGTAAGTTACTAAGAATACATTTTAACATTTCAAAGGATTCTATGCAAGGTACTGGGTATATAACAGGCCTTAACCTTCATGGACTTAAAGAGATAATTACAAACTGTGATCAGTATTGCCAAAGAAAATAGAGAGCTGTGGGAAAGAGAGTGCACATCAGGAATGGAGGAAGAGATTTAGATTGGATAGTTAGCTAAAGAGTGGGAATCGGAGTGATAATAGTGTTTCATAGGCTCAGACAATAGCATGTGTGTGACAAAATGCATTTTCCAAAGATGGCTGCAACAATAACTCCTGTCCCTCTTCCAGAACCATGTCATCCGCCTATCAGGAGGTGGAGTTTATGTCCGCTTCCCTTAAATCTGAATAGACCTTTGTGATTGCTAGACCAAAACAATGAGGCCAAAGTGACGCTGTATGACTTCTGAGACCAGGTTGTAATAGGCCATCCAGCTTTCAGCCTGGTTCTTGTAGGGCACTCACTCTTCAAACTTGACCACGATGCAGAAAGGAAAGCTAAACAGCCTGCGGAGAAGAACCAAGGTCCCTGGCTGAGTTCTCAGTCAAGAGCCAACACTATCTTGCCAACCATATGAATGAGCCATTTAAAAGGAGATCTCGCAGCCCCCAGTTAAGCCACCCCAGACAGTGCCACATAGAGCAGATATGAGCTGTCCTCACCAAGCTCTACCCAACTTGCATACTGGTGAGCTAGATAAATGATACTGTTGTTTTAGGCCACTAAATTTTGAGTGGTTTGTTATGTAGCAAGAGATAATCAGAACAATGTGGATAGATCTTGAGGCTGGCAAGAGCTTGGCAGTTCCAGAAACTGAAAAATACAGTGTGGCTGCAACACAGAGAGAGAGATAACACCAGCACCAGCAACAACCAACAGTTAATATTTGGTATTTATTATTTTGTATGGCATTGTTTTGAGTGATTTATATGTATTACTTTATCATTAGAATCCTATTGCATATACTCTTAAAACACTGACTTTAACACATGCGGAAACCGAGGCACAGAGCAGTTAAACGACTTGCCCAAGATCACACACTCAGGCAGTCTACTACAAGAGCCTATGCTATGAACAAAGGCGTACTTCCACTCAAAGGACAGAATGGCATAACATGAGGTGTAGAAAGGCAGATCAAGCCCAGGTTATGCAGATCTTCACAGAATGGGTGGAAGTTCAGGTGTTAGTTTATGAGTAATGGGATACTACTGAAGAGTTTTAAGCAGGGTAGTACATGATCTAACTAATATTTAAAAGATCATTCTGTCTGCATGTGAAGAACAAATTAGAAGAAAGGCAATAATGTTTGACAGCAAGGTACTCCTTGAGAATAAAATTAGAAATAACTAAACTATAATGGTTTCACTGAAAGAATATAATTGATGGATCAAGTTGATAATACCGAGTCCCATGATCAACGTTAACATACAAAAAGAGAACTGCCAAGACACTGCTATTTGCCTTCTGGTATAATGCAACAGACAGGAAGTAAACCACAACCACCTATGACATATTCTTGGGGGAAAAATTTCAAACCTGAATCCAATCAAGCCTAGACCTAGCCACAAGTTTACCAAAGATAGGAGAACAGAGGAACAAGTTAAACAACACCGTGAGGATACTGCCTGCCAAATCCAGAATATGTAAAATTCTAGATGACAAATTTGATAAATAAACAGCAAGAAAGGGAGGATGCTGTTATAGATTAAAAGAAACCCAAGAAATGTATCAACCAAGTGCAATGTGTGAAACATGTCTGGAAGCTGATTTGAACAATTCAATGATTTTAAAAGACTGATGAGGTAATTGGGGAGCTCTGATCACTGATTAGATGTTAAGAAATTATTAGTGGGATTTTTTTGGTATGATGATAGTACTGTACATATTTTTTAAAATAGTCCTATTTCTTAGTGATACATACTTAATATTTACAGGTAAAATTATATCATGTCTAGAATTTGCTTTAAAATAATGTGCAGAGGGACAGGCAGTATAGATGAAACAATATGTGCCATATGTTAATAACTGTTGAAGCTGGATGATGGATGCAGAGGGGTTAATTATACAAATCTCTTTAGGTTTTTGTATGCTTAAAACTTTTCTTAATACAAAATTTAAATCTTAAAAATTTAGGAGTCTATCTAAGCTCCCCTAATCCAACCAAAGTGAGGCTGTAAACTCAGGCAGAAATGACAGGCTAATGACTAAGTATAAAACCTCCAAGTGTTTTGCTTTTTCCTTCAAGAATATGCAACACAAAAGCAGATAACGCTGTAAGAACAGGTGATTCATGAGAGGTGATTAGGCAGTGCCCCTAGCACTCTCTGGGGGTGAGGGGGTCCCAACAATCCCAGTGGCAGGTGAAGATTGATTCATGAGACTACTGTAGCACTAAACATCCAATCAATTACCTTTACTCATCAAGCAACCTCCTGATTGCAAGGGTTCCACTGTGGCATTTTTTTCTATGGGAGAGGATGTATTTCTAATGACTTATTAATAAATTGCCATTCCAGTTTATTTATCAGTCGCTTTTAAGTTTTCGTAGTGTAAATCAGTCCATAGAGCCCCAAATCAGACATCCTAAATAAATAACTAGTAAGCCAAAAAGCCCAGACTTTACAATCTGATAACCACACTGAAATATTGTCAACTTTTCACCACAGAACTTCCTGTATGTTATTATAAATCCTGCACATAGTAATAGAGCTATTACTAAAATCTGCACATTTATAATAAATAGAAAATAAATTTCAAAATGGAATAGTTACCATTTATTGAGTGGCTATTAGTACATCAAGCACTAGATCCTCTGGATACATTTTACTACCTAAATCTTCAATCTGGATGGAGCACATACTATTTCCATTTTACAGATGAAGAAAAGGATGTAAGTGACCTATTCAAGATCACAAAGCCAAGTTGAGGATGGAGCCAGAATTCAAACCTAGATTTGAGGCTAAACCAAAGAGCCTCTTAAATTGTTGTAGGCTAAATAGATTCTTGTGGGTTTTCATGGTTACCAGACCCAAAATATAATCTCTGTGAGTACATGTTTAATAATTTGAGTACCTAGTGAATACCAGGCATTCGGTTAAGAGCTGTGGGGAATATGCAAAGAGGAACCACATACATATCCTATTCTCACAGAGGTTTCAACTAGAAAAAATTTTTTTCTAATAGAAGATAATTATGTAAGAGTACAAAGTGATAAATGCCACAGGAGAGGTAATATAAAGTGCTAAGAGGATTCAGAAAAGGGAGAGATTTCAAAATTTCAAAATACAAGAAATGTATAAACTTGTTAAACAACTGATTTTTAGGTTGGCTTGTACTAACTAATGGATGGTGTACTGAGTGGTGTATGTTTCTTTCTAGAGGAAAGAACACAAGGCCAAGCAATAGAAGGCTAGGCTCTACCAACATCTAACATTGGGACTTTGGGCAAAGCCCTCACCTGCTTCACTTAAAAATAACACAGGTACCGACTTACAAGGTTATTTCTGCATCTGAAAACAAAGGGAAACAAAACATTAATTAAAAAAAAAACCAGGCAGAATATCTCTAAGGTTCTTTCCTCCATCTACATGAAAACTCTACTTGAAAAAGTTAATATACTACTTTAATTTTTAACTTACATTCAAGTTAGACCCAACATTCAGTTACTAAAAGAGGAAAAACAGGCCCTCTGGGGTCAAACAAGTATTTCAACTGCATAAATGCAACACTTTGACATGAACTGAAATTTCACTCTGCTGCTTAAAATCCTCCAGGGTCCTATGACCTCTGCAGACAGACCCATGGAGGGGACATATGAAGCCCCCTAGCATAACTTGACTTGTAGCCCCTAACAGTAACTGGCTAGGGAAGGAGACTATTTGCACCTTTATACTCAGCCTCTGGGGCAGCTAAAGGGTATAGAGGAACATATTCTTGAACACCTGTCATGTGCCAAGCAGTGCAGATACAATTTACATTAAAATGTGATCTCGTGAGGACTGGAATTTTTGTCTATTATGTTCCCTGAAATATCCCCAAGCACTTCAAAAAGTGCTGGTGCACGGTGGACGCTCAATAAACATCTGTTACTTGAATTAATAGACAAGGCAGTCCCTGCCCTCATGACACTTATGGTCTAAACTAATGCTATCATAAGACTTTAGACACATATTTTCAGGTAATAAGTATGAGTATGTTCTATTGTTTTGTTTTTTTACTTAACTTTTCCTATATTAAACTCTAATCTGAGTAATTTAATAATATCTGACTTTAAAGATTCTTGTAATTGGTGAACATGTCTAATAAGAAAGACCTAATCAGGTATTTAAATAATCTTCTGTAGACCTATTAAGGTGACCAACAAGATGGCTTAACTATACAGAAGAGTTTTCATAAAAACAGTTGTATGTGCATCTTATAAAATTAATTACAGTAGAATAGGTGATTATTCCTATCAAATATAATATTTATGGCTGTGTTGGGTCTTCATTTCTGTGTGAGGGCTTTCTCTAGTTGTGGCAAGCGGGGGCCACTCCTCATCGCGGTGCGCGTGCCTCTCACTATCGCGGCCTCTCGTTGCGGAGCTCCAGACGCGCAGGCTCAGTAATTGTGGCTCACGGGCCCAGTTGCTCCGCAGCATGCGGGATCTTCCCACACCAGGGCTCGAACCTATGTCCCCTGCATTGGCAGGCAGATTCTCAACCACTGCGCCACCAGGGAAGCCCACATATAATATTTAAACCTCAACTTCCTTACTGAGAATTAATATTTTCATGGTTCCATCAAGGCCTCCCAAATCAGGATGTTTCAAGATAATCAATGAAATTAGAACATTAAACAGCTTAAGTTCTTTGGATATAAAATACAGGAGGAAGGGGTTTTTTAATGGGTATTTTATTAGAAGGCGATAAAGTCTACAATCTTATCTTTGGCTTTCAGTAATACTAGAACTTAAAAAATTTTTCATGTTCTTTATTTGTAAGTCAAAAAAACACAAAACTTAATTTTAATACCAGAAATGTAACTGTATAAAAACTCTAGTTATAATAACTGTGATTTATTAAGTAGTTCCTATTGCCACAATGTTTTAACAACTTGTTTATATGTGATCCTTTAACCTTCATAATTCTATCCCCATTTTACAGATGAGGAAACTGAGACATACAACACTTAAGTAACCTGCCCAAGATCACAGAGCTAAGAGGATCAATAATTTAAATGCAGCCACTGGCTGGTTCAAGAGACCTCATTTGATTTCTAAACTGCTCTGCCTGTATTATGCTATGCTATTCTATATCACAGCTAGAGCTTCTGCAGCCTAAATCCATCTCTCGATGTTAAATTAAAAAAAAAAAAACACTTTAAAAAATGGTGCCAGTCCCATCAATTTATAGCTTGATGGTGAAATTAAAGTTTATAGAACAAAAGATGAAGTAAAATTTATTTCACTTCAAAGTCTCTGTTTCTTAACTGATTCTAACTACTACAAAAAAAGAAAAATGCTGTTCAATTTGTTATTTAAGACATATTCCTCCAGCATGAAAGTCCCCATAAAAAATAAAATGCTATCCAAGCTGTCATGATAGTGAAATTAGAATTAGCCAAGGAGTACAGGTACTTTGAATGACTAGAAAGAAATCAAAGCCCACCCATCCAAGAAGACTAAGAGTATTTACATTTATCAAGAGTAAGAAAGACAGGGTAAGTTACAGTTGCAAAACTGCTTCCAAAATAGTAATACTGTACTGAGTTCTCAATAGGCATCGGAGCAATGCTCGAGTGCTTACGCCAATCAATTAACCTCTGTGACTTTCCCCAGTATGACAGAAGAAAAAATTCAGTAAAGGACCTCTCTGCACTCTGGTTCCCCATGAGTGCATGTGTGTGTTGTGTGTGGCGTGTGTACAGGGCACAAGTCGGGGATGGGGAGATAAATAGTAAATGGAGCCCCAGAACTCAGGAGAGCGCCAGGACATGCCACAGGACTAGGCTCCAGGATGCTTCCCACAGAAAAGGCTTCAAATGTTAAGAAACTGGTGCCTTTCTGGCAAACTTAATACTTACTAGGTTGGTTTCCTAATATAAGAATGTTCTCTACAGGAGGAAAAGGGCCACTGGGGTGGGGAAAAGTGGCATATGAAAATAACTCTAAATAGAACACTACCAAAATTGGACATACCTCTTCTGTGCTTCGTTTTTAGCAGAATGGAGGCCAGGAAAGCCCTTCTAAGACACAGTTCTCTGCTCCTCAGCTACAGGAGCAACCTGGATTTAGACTGTTTCCACAACAGGAGCACCAAAACCTGTGGCTTTAACCTCAGGTGGGCCCTCCAAGCTCCTCACTGTTCATGGTCGGTAATCTCTCCCATTCTTCACCTCTCTTCCCAAGGCTCTGACCAACCTTCATCCTCTACACCAGGGGTCCCCAACGCCTGGGCCGCGGACCGGTACCGGTCCGTGGCCTGTTAGGAACCAGGCCGCACAGCAGGAGGAGAGCGGTGGATGAGTGAGCAAAGCTTCATCTGCCGCGCCCCATCGTTCCCCAGTGCTCGCATTACTGCCCAAACCACATCCCTCCCCCAACCCCATGGAAAAACTGTCTTCCACAAAACCGGTCCCCCGTGCCAAAAAGGTTGGGGACTGCTGCTCTACACTCTCAGAAGATGGCCTTGTCTTTCATCATTTTCTAGAATACATGCCCATGAAGGCAAGGCTCTTTGTTCACAGATGTAGCTCATATACTTAGAATAGTGCCTGACGCATAGCAGGCATTTAGAATAAATATTTGTTTATTACATGAATGAGGGAATGAATTGAGGAAATGGAGTCCCCCAGCTAAGGAACTCCCTCCCAGTCTCCTGCCCTTTAACTTACAAACTTAACCCAATCATATCCTTCCATACATACTTCCCTCCAGTCTACAAGGAAGATATGCCTCCTATTTAAGGTTAACTATTTCTCCTGTGCTCCAGATTGCATTCTCTCCCATCTCCTTTCTCAGTAATTATCCCTCTGTACTCTAATTTTTAAATACCCCTAGCTATGGACTCCTTTCTCAGGGCCTAAGAAGAATGCTTAGTCCCATTTTGAAAACAAAACCACAACAACTTCTTGAACTCTAGAGCTTGCTGAAGCTACACTCTATTTCAGAGAAGCTTAGTCTTAAAGCAGAAGCCTACACTTATGATCCCTGCTTCCTCATCCTTCATTAGCTCCATCACCCGGTGGCAATTTGGCTTCCATCCCAGGCTGCTCAAACTTCCCAAGGTAAGGTCTTAAAGGACCACTACTTACCCAACCTAATAGATACTTTTTGCCTCATTTGATGTTTCTGCTACATTTGATCCTAGCTACTCATTTCTGGAAACTCCCTTTCTTGGCTTTTCGACACTGTTCTCTCACTGTTCTAGCCTGACAGCTCTCTCAGCTTCTTTGCTGCCCCTTAAATGTCTATTCCCCCAGAGAGGCCTGATCTGCCCTCTTCTATAAATATCCTGAATGAGCTCATCCACATTCAAAGTTTCAACCACTACTTATATATTCTAATGACTCCCAAAACTCTATCATCAGCCTAGTTCTCTTTTCCTGAATACCAGACCTGGATACCCACTATAAGACATTCCCACATAGTTGGCCATAAATACATCAATTTTTACTCAATTTGTCATCTCACCTCACTGCAAACTTGCTTTTCTCCTTGTTCCCCATCTCAACTAATGGCTGACCAAGCCAATCTCCTTACCCCTCTATATCAACAGAGTTCATTGTCAACGCCTATAGATAGTACTACTTAAATCTCTTTTGAATTCAGCCCATGTTCTACTCTACCTTAATTCAAGCCATTATTCTTGACTAAGCTGCTGCCATTAACCTATTACACAGTTAAATTTGAGGATCTCCAAGACCCCCACTCATTTCTCTCTCATATACACACACCCCTCCTCCAAGTCTAAAACTTCTTCCCATATTGTAACCTGAGTAGTTAATCTAAAACACGAGCATGGTATTAACTCTACCAGCTTAAAATTGTTCCTTTGCTCACCACTATGTAAAGCAATGGCCTCTAAAGTGGGGTACAGGAATAAGTTGTTTCCTCCTCTTTCATTTCTATTTTTATGTTTTATAATATATATGTATGTGTGTTTACAAACACACAGTAGGACATGCAACTTATAAATATACACATATGAAGGAATATGCTCAACATCTTTCATTGATATGGGTGCCACAAAAACATGTGGAGACCACTAATCTACAGAAAGTACAATCCTCTAACATGACACAGCCATCATCTAGCCCTGGACTAACTTTCTAGCCAAATCTACTTTTATATTATATCTGAGTTATGCCAAACTACCTTAAACTTTCTAACTAGCATATGCCGCCTTTGAAGCTAGCTGTACCTTTGCCACTCCCCTCCCCAAAATACCCTAACAACCTCCTCACACATTTTCTCTCTCCTCACTGGCCCCCCCGGCCCTCATCAACTCTTGTTTGTTCTTCAATGCTCCAAACAAACATAATTGGCTACGTGAAGCTTTCTCTGACCTTCCCAGGTAGAGGTGGGCACTTCCCTCTCTGTGCTGGCAGATACAATATACATCTCTATTACAGCACTTAAGTCACAGTAATGTAATTTCTTGTTTACATGACTGTCTACTCATCTTTGTATTGCCAGCGCCTAGCGTGACTCATGACACAAATAAAGTGCTTAATGTTTGTTACAAGTGCTCAAGAGGCACAGTGCTAAGGAACAAACTGTAGCAACACCTTAGCTACCTGACACGTTGAGAGAGTAAGTGCTCTGCTTTGCTGCGGTTTGGGCTGATGATCAACTTTAACTTTTAAATTTTAAGATGTGGTTACATCATGAACTGAGTCTTCCGGTGAAATCAGAGAGATTTTTAGAAAGTCAACACTTCATCACCCACCAAATGCTAATCAATTAACCATCAACAGTGTCAACACATTCTGAAAGATGCCCTATATAAATTCAAAAGCTAAGGCTCAGTGATTCCGGTCAAACATGGCAAATTAATTGCACACATATATCTTCCGTTCCTGAAACTACACTAAAATGAAAGTGAAGGGAAAAAGAAGGTATAAACCCATGAAACCAAAGAACAGAAGTGACTCCACTGTGTAATTTTAATACAATTTTGAAAGAAGTAATTTGGAAGAAGGAATAGTACGTGATTTGGCAAAGCCAAGGAAACTGTATAGTGCCTGCAAAAAGGGAACTAAAGAGTGAACAACTTGCTGGCCAGAATTCAGAGGCAAAGGAATTGCAGGAGAGGGTGTGAGGTATGGGACTGATACTGGGGAGTTGATCCAAAGTTTAAGTAACAGAACAATAAGAGTTCCCTTCCCCCCTTTCCCACCCTCCATAGTCAAGCAACTACCTTTGCCAATAGCAGAAAACAAGGATGAAGCATTAAGAGAAAGGCTGCAAACCCTCCCCTTCATGGTTTTCAGTTTACAGCAGGTAATATGCCTCCTGGGTATATACTTTGCTCTCAGAATGCCAAGAGGTATATACATTGGAAGATTGTTCTCTAGAGTGAACAGTCTCAAAGAAAAGACCTACAATCTCAGAGAACAGATCTCTACTACTGACACCTGGAAATCACCCAAGAAAATGGCCTGTTCACCACCTAAATGCCTAACATGAAGCCCACCGGTGACAGGACTCACTGGGTCACAGAGAGCTTCTAACCAGCTTTTTAGTATCTTACTCTTACACACAGCTCAGGATTACCAGATATTCCAGGAAAGTTTCCATCATGAAAGAAGAAACTAAACAAACAAAAAAGGAACACAAAAGAAAATTTAGGGAACAGAAAACAAAACTTCAAAACACTATAAGTGTCCTCAAATCGATGACATATTGAGAAAGAAGACCTGGAAATTTAAAATTATGTGAAAATTAAAAATCCAATAAAAGTATTAGAAGATGAAGTCAAGGAAATTTCCTTAGAAGCCAGGATAAAAAGAAAAAAACTGGTAGATAAGACAAAAAGAAGGTTACCATCCAACTAATAGGTCATAAAGAGAAAAAAATGTATGAAATGATATTTTTTAAAAAGAGAAGAAAATCTCCCAAACTTAGGGAAGTTGACAGGCTGAAATGGTCCAGCAGTGACCAAAAGAACAATTTAAAAAAAAAAATACAAACAAAAAGCGCCACACCACATCATCGTGAAATTTTTGAACAGCAGAGGGAAAAAAATAAATCCTAAAACATTCCAAAGTGGGGTAAGAGTAACACGTGAAGGAATAGGAATCAGAAACAAGCAGTCTTCAACAGGAACACTGGAAACTAGAAGACAATAGATCAGTGCCTTCACAGTAATGAGAGAAAATTACTTCCTGTCTAGAGATCTAGCCTCAATTGAGGGGGAGGGCACTTTCACATATGTCTCAAAAAAGTTATCTCCTACCTAGTCATTTTCAGGTAACTACAGGAAAAGGAGATTCAGTAAAACAAAAGGATAAATGAAGAAAACAAACAGTGTCCAGGAAACAGGAGATATGATGCCTCCCCACCGCCCCCCAAAAAAATTAAGGGAAAGTCTAGTATGAGGACTATATAATATGCCTAAAGAGTAACCAGTCCATAGTGGAGCAGGAATGCAGAGGACTACAGATTTTTAAAAGTTGAAAAAAAACAAAAAAAAAAAATGGAATGGTCATACTGACACTTGAGCATTTGGAAAATATCCATAGGTATTTGATGTGGTGCAGCAGGCAGAATTCTAAGATGGCCCCTAGATTACTGCCCCCTGGTGGGCATTTTCTGCATAAAACTCTTACCTTAAGTATGGGTAGAAGGGTTGAATACGATGGGATGTCACACAGGTAATTAGGTCACTAATCAGCTGACTTTCAACTAATCAAAAGGGAGGGTACCCTGGGTGGCCCTGACTTATTTAGGCGAGTCCTTTAGAAGAAGATGAAGCACCAGAGAGGGGCTCCTCCTGCTGGCCTTGAAGTCACAGTCACTTTGAGTTCTATAGCTGCAAGGAAATGAGTTCAGCCAACAACCACGGGAGCTTTGAGGGAGATGCTGATCCACAGATAAGACTCTAGTCCCAACTGCCACCTTGACTGCTGCTGCCTTGTGAGACCCTGAGCAGAAGACCCTGTTAAGGTGCCTGGATTCCTGACTCACAGAAACTGAGATAAATGGGTGTTGTTTTAAAGCCACTAAAATTACGGTGATTTGTCACACAGCAACAGAAAACTAATACGATAGGATGTGGACAAACTTAAGGATAGCTAAACAGGATAAACAACTTAGAAGGAAATCATACTTCCTCCAAAAGCATAAAAACTTCAGGAGTCAGACTTCCCTGGTGGCACAGTGGTTAAGAATCCGCCTGCCAGTGCAGGGGACACGGGTTCGAGCCCTGGTCCAGGAAGATCCCACATGCCGCGGAGCAACTAAGCCCGTGCGCCACAACTACTGAGCCTGCGCTCCAGAGCCCGCGTGCCTAGAGCCCGTGCTCCGCAACAAGAGAAGCCCACGCACTGCAATGAAGAGTAGCCCCCGCTCGCCGCAACTAGAGAAAGACCGCATGCAGCAACGAAGACCCAATGCAGCCAAAAATAGAAATAAATTAAAATAAATTTAAAAAAAAAACAAAAAAAACTTCAGAAGTCAAAGCAGTGTCAGGTAGTTTCAAAATAATACATTCCGAAATGCCAGAAAGCAGACGTCACTCTGAAGAAAGGGGCGTTAACTGGTAAGTACTGCTGGAGGTAATCAGGTTTAAAGAGACAGAGATCAGTTTCAAGTTGTCCTGGATCTTTTAGCTTATAAACAGTAGATAAAAGGTTCAATCAGGGTTTCCCCCTTTAGTTCAAATTTATAATGTTTTGCAATTTGCAAGCAGAGAAAAGAAAGCTTCAAGAATCATCGAGGCTTCTGAATGGACAGAAGTTTCTCAAACGTAAGCTTCGTTTTTCAAACGCCATGACTCTCTAAGTAAGGTCCTTGGACCAACATCAACATCACCTGAGAAGTTATTGGAACAGCAAATTCGTGGGCCTCACTTCCAGACCTACTGAATCAAAAACGTGGGTTGAAGTCCAGCAATCTGTGTTTTTAACAAGCCCTCCAGGTGATTCTGATGCAAGTTCAAATTTGAGAACCACTAATCTAGTGTGAATTTCTGCCGCTACCCTGCTATGCTCTGGTCTTCCTTCTTGAGTCAAGAGTTAAAGCATTTCCAAACCTACTGTATCCAACCTAGATCAAAGTATCACAGTCACTAACACATGGTAGGAGCTCGAAAAGTGTTTGCCAAATAAATAAGAGATTAGGATTCAGGTATATTTCTTTCACCAGAGGGTTTTTAGAACACTGGCTATGAATGCCTTCAGGCATGACATGCTCTCTTCACTTTCCCACAGTCCCCACCAATCCTTACTACCTTCTACCTTATATATTCACACATTTTTCTGCCCAGCCAATGATAGCATTACAGTTTGGGACCTCTGGGGGAAAAGATTCAGAAAGAATAACAATTTTAAATCTGTATACAATATGGCCCAGCTGTCTCTTACAAATTCTAGGGAATCAAACAACTTACAGCTGTTGCATGATGATTCAGGAATTGTACTGTATGCTACAAGTGATCCTTCCACTTGTGGGTCTCATGGTCCAACATTAAGCTCTAGGAAAAGTGTTTCAAGATAACATCTTAAGCATTCTTTTTCTGGTCTGAAGTCTTCAGAGAAGTAGACCCTGCTTCCTCACATATTCTTGAGGCTCATGTGTCCAGTAACTACAAGAGCAGTTAACAGGGCTTTGACTGATGGAATTTACACTGTAGAATCAACTTTGGAAACTATACAAAACACATGTAATAACATTTCAATTCATTTATGAGAAAGACTTCAGTGTATTTAAAATATAATGCACTGAGCAGACAATGATTACGCTAAAATTAGAATGCACTTTCTTTCAGTACCATCTAAAAGGAAAACAACATACATTTAGTTAAAACTCACTATCAAGACACTAAGCTTACATTAAATTAGAATGTTTTTTTTTTAACTATGAGGGGTTAGAAACCCCCCCTGTATATGTGAGCATCCACTTAGGATCCCCTGAGCTAATGGTAGGAACCCCAAGGAGCTGGAGATATAGCACATGTTCTGCCCCTGCATAACCCCCCCTAGTCACATTTTCCCTTTGAGCTCTAGCTCCAAAAAAAGTGGGGATTAGTACTAACATTCTGAACTACTCCTTACACTTAAACAAGAAACTATTTTTGCTATCATTGGTGTAATTACTTCTTTAGCCAATTTTGAAAAGAAAAATAAAATTTGAAATAAACAAGCTAAAATTGATACAAACACATAAGTATCTGTATATGTAGGAACAGTGACTGATCCTGGTAACTTTGTACTGTAGATATTAGTATTTTTTAATACCTTCACTCTTTAAACCCAAGAGAAGCTCTAAAACTTAATACATTAATCACAGAGAAACTTAAAGATTCAGAAAGACTCAACAAAATTTCACAATCGTATGTCCCAGAAATAAACATGGTAGCACTTTAATGAATTTCCTTCAAATCTTTTTATGCATGTACAGATGTATTTTATATAGTTGAGAATATACAGTTTTGCATCCTGGTTTCTAAACGACCACTGCACCATCTTTGAAAATATTTTTCAGGCTAGCTTCCTACCATATGACTAGCCTATAGTTTACCCACAGATCATACACTAATTACTCCAAATATACTAATATGCTACCAAGTAAAACTAAGTAGCAATATTGCCATTAATGTCTTACTACCCTCACATTAACATAGGCATAGCAATAAATATCAATTTAGCATTAAAAAAATAGTAAATGAAAGCAACAATAAAAATAGACAACTAAAATCCTATATATTTTCAGTTGAGTAGGGAAAAAAGGCAGCCTGCAAGATCCAGAACTATTTTTTTAATCAACAGAACCTCAAGGAAGATGAGTTGAAGGGTGATTTGTGAGTCTTCCCATTCAGCTGAATGTATACAGATCCCTGGCAAAACTGAGTACACAAGAGTAGGTGGAATCCTCATTCTGTAAACATCTTGGGAGCTGGCAGGGTGATTAAGCAAAGCACATGAATTTTAATGTTAAAAGTCATATGACAGAGATTCATAACTACAGAGGACAGAAAACAGCAGTTTTACAAGATAAGCAAAAAGAAAGCACAGAAACGTAAAAGGATAAGCTAAGCACACTCAAATATTACAGTTGGTTCAAAATAATTGTCCTACCTAAGTTTAGTCATGTACAGACTTACCTTCCACAAAGGAACACGGACAGAAATTTTCTAATACGAGTACTTTGAGCTCTTTGATAGTCAAATCCACTTAAGAGAATTTTGTAGAGACCGTTATTTTTTATTTTTTTATTTTTTTTATTTTTGGGAGACCGTTATTAAGAGCCTAATGGGGGAAACTGAAAGTAACTAGGGCAGAAAATACCAACTCATAGAAAAGCCTTATTCAAAATAACCGTCTTAAACTTCATACTTAAATGAAACAGAAGGAAAGCAACACTACTTAAGTAAGATTGAGGCATGCTTAAATGTAAAGGTTAAAGGATCCAACAATTCACCAAGAAAATTTGTCAGAAGAATTGGTACATCCAACTTATACCCAACTGCTAGGAATCGGCATTTTCTGTACACTAAGAGTGGGGTCTAATTCCCCAGATCCCTTCAACTTACACCGCACGTGTGAGCTCTGCTACAACCTAGGTGGTTAGGAAACACACTGTACAGTACTCAGAGAGATGCGTACCAGAGCTGCGGCTCTCTATCTCTGCCCTCCTACTAAAGACAGGGACAAATGAGGAGCAAGCCCTTCTGTGGGCGGGGCAGGGGTCAAGGACACTCTCTTCCACAGCCCTCTGGACTCTGAGGCATGTGGACACATGGATCCAGATGTGCCCATAGACATGACATCATAAACATGACTTAAAACAACCTAATAAAGGAATAAAAGCTGTTTGGTATCTGTGATCCCTCAGCACACTTTTTTGTTTGTGTTTAATTTCTGTCTAACTCTTGTTTGGTAATTTTACAGAAAGCCCTCAGTTCTTAAAACTGCTCTGCCTTGAGGAACTGGTGCCAACTCTTTTCAAAGATAACACGGAAATGCTTCATGGTTTATGGAAGAACATTAAAAGAAAATGTCCATAAAGCAAAGCAATTTTTAAAAAGCTAATATTAGGTGTTAAAAGACTAACGTGATTTTTCAAAAGCTAGAGAAAGTGCAAAGGTAAACTGTACTATGAAGAGAAAGTACTGACTAGACTGCTAATTTTTCGGATTTTATAATTTTATTTTCTGATACAAAAAAGAGAACAATGACGCTTTGCCTTCTTCCAGTAGCCTATCTTAAAAGAGAAAAGATAATTATGTGTAAATGAAATTCAGATCTTAACTAAGTCAAATGTTTGTTTTACATATTTAAAATTCTTTTAGCTACACAAGAGCCATACTGGGTTCACAATTAATCATTGGGGGGAAAAAAAACCCTCATGAGAAAGAATAGTTTGTTTCTTTTCCTTTGCAAGGTCACTAAAAAGTAATTTAGGGACTTCCCTGATGGCTCGGTGGTTGGGAATCTGCCTGCCAGGACACGGGTTCGATCCCTGGTCCAGGAAGATCACACGTACCATGGAGCAACTAAGCCTGTGCGCCACAACTACTGAGCCCGTGAGACGCAACTGCTGAGGCTCGCACGCCTGGAGCCCGTGCTCTGTGACAAGAGAAGCCACCGCAATGAGAAGCCCACACACTGCAGTGAAGAGTAGCCCCTGCTCGCCAAGAAAGCCGGCAAGCAGCAACAAAGACCCAACACATCCAAAAGAAACAAGTAATTTAGTTTTGTACCTGTAAAAGTAATTCTAAATTATACCTACCAGAGAAGTGAGATTTTTAAAAACTTTTAAAAACAAGATGAGAAATAAATAAAACACAAGTGGAGGGTAATGACAAAGGACAAAAAAAGGTAACATATACATGTGATTAATTTCAACTGCTTCCCTAAAAAATGTTGCTTAAAACAAGCAGCACTGATTCTCATCAATTTCATGTTATTTTCAAATCAGATATTTTATTAGGGAGCACAGAAATAACCAATGTGTTACACTTATGATGGATGAAGAAAGGAAAATCAAACTGCAATTAAGAGCACAAGGTCACTGATAAATCTGTCTCTTTTAACAGAGTGATAATGGATGTCCTAATTTTATAGTATACAGAGATATGTTGTGAAAAGTAAGATTTTTTAACCTAAAAGTAAGACTCAGTTCTGTATGATTACACGTTAAAGACCACTGAATGATTAGCCTTTAAAAAGTTTTACTTACTCTTGCAATGCCCATTCAATAAGATTGGAAAATTTTATCTCAATTCCTGTAATGTATATAAATGCTGCTTATCACATGGAGATTCTTTCGAAATGAAGATACTTAATGAGCATGAAACCTTATATTGTCTCAAAAAGCACTCAACTTTTCAAACCTCAACCGAGAAGTCTTTTTGATTTCTAGGAAAATCTCAGTCATTCCACAAACATAATCAATCTCTTAAACTATAGGGTCACTTTACTGTATAAGCCATGGGTCATTACAAATATGCAACACAAACAAGAAACTGCACATTTCATTCAACTAAACAGATCCTAACTGAGAAATAAAGCTATTTAAAATGCCTTATATTCAGTCATTTAAAAATTGTATCAGGAAACACTTAAATATTTGGAACTCATTTTCCCTACTCTTCTATCCAGTGAGTTGGATTAATCTTAAATAACAAAACAAAGCAATGGAGTAACTAAAAATAAATATTTCAACAAAACACCATAGGTCTGGAAAAACAAACACACTGCAGTAGGGATGTTGGACCTTCTGAGATTTTAACCACCTTTTCATCTGAGACATTTAATCACTTAAAACTAAACTGAGTTTACAACTAAGTATAAAGACACTTTTGTCAATCCCTTAACTGCCATGAATTCCATTTCGGGTAATTATCCTAGATCAACTTCTAAGCTATAAACTCCCTAAGGGAAGAAGCACATGTTACTAGTCTCTGTATCAGCAGTACTGAGCTGCTGTACATGCCATGTGATAGGGGTTCAAACCTGGTAAAAAGAACAAATAATTAAGACTTCCATCTAACTTTCCTGATGTTAGAAATGATTGAGTGGTTGCCTTTGCAACAAAGCCCATTCAGATTGCAGTGCATGCTGGATCAAGATTTCTGCATTTTAGCTAAAGTCCCCGGAGAGCAGCACCCAGTAGCCTGGGGCAGAAAGAGGTGTCAGCTTCCTCTCCCAGCAAAGAAGCGACTTGGTTCAGGTTGCAATGAGGCAGCACCCACTTCCATGCTTCAGGAAGTTATCTGAGGAAAGGTGCAGAAGAGGGTTTCCAGAGGCGCCCACAGGCAGGTGAGATAAATCACAAACAGCTTATCAACCTCATTTGCAGGGAAAATCACATTTTAAAAATAACTCACTCTTAATAAGAGGTGGGAGGGAATATTGCCTTGCTGAGGTCACTAAGTTGCCAATGTGAGCTAAGTAAAACAAAAGGTAGCATGAAATACCTCACTGAAGTTATGTGATTTCTGTTGCCTACTCTAATCATTCCAAAATAGCTCCTGACTCACTGCTCTCCTTAGGAGATACTACTTGGAGGACTGGGGGTCATACCTAACAAGGGCTCCTCGCTGGGGCCCGGAAGTTTTCCTAGACTTTACCTTACATACCTGCTCTCATTTTTAGGGGTTCTGATACACCTATTTCACAAACCAATACTTCAACCACCTTCACTGTAATTAAAAACAGTTCAGGCAGCATCCAAAATACTTTGACAGATTCTGCCAACTGTCAGTTTCAGCTGTTCTTTTTCATTTCCACCATAGTTCATAAACTACTATTACAGGAGCCTTAGATTTGTTTTTTGCCTGAACTAATCACTCATTTTCTTTCAAAATCATTCCTTTTGTTTTGATTTTGCCCCTAGACTTGCAATTATATCCAAAACTAAGGCAGAGATAAATTTTTATTATAACCTAACATTAGTCAAAAAAGTATTCATAAGACATGAAACTCTTCACCCACAATATTAAATTTTAGATACCTGTCAGAGTAAGGTAATTTAGGATTGCCTAGGTAAAACTTTAAAGGCCATTTAAAGCTGTGTTCCCTTTTGTTTTAAGTAGGTGCAGGAGGCTGTGCTTATTCCACAAACACTTATTAGGTACAAACACCTACTAAGTGTGGAAACTTCCACAAATGCCTTCTCTTGACAACTTAGATGAAACAAGTCACTATTACTGAGAATTGCAGCCCCAAACGCAGACTTGCAGAAAAATTATGCCATAAACATTCACTCCTTTGCCTCTCCAGTCCACCTTTAAGACTTTATTAAGGACTAATAAATTAGTTTATAAACATTTAATTACACTGAAGTATCTAAAATCCGGGCTATGTGCAGGGGCTTATTTTCATGTTTTAAAGACCAATCCCCTTCATATTAAGTTCATCTCAAGCTTCCCTTGGTAAAACCATGGACATTCATGCAGCTTAAAGGTTGTGGAAAACCATGAATTTTCTTTCTTTCACGATGCCACCACTCCACAGCTTAGAGAGAATGCCGCCTTCAACATGAAAAACTACCACTTGATTTTTCTTCTCTGACATGTTTTAAACATAAGAGCTGCAGACTCTCAAGGGAAGCCATATTTCAAAGGTTTTGAAAAGTAGTATTTTTCAGTATTTTCTCTCATTAAAATTGGTACAATTCATCCAAAACATTTTTCAAATGCCATTATTTTCCAGCTTACATGCTTCAAAACTGCTTAGAGAAAATCTCTCCATCTGAGAGATTTACTTCAAGAAACCAACAGCAAATATGAAAACTGAAGGAGAAAAAGAAATAATTCACTTTTACAGGCTGGAAAAAATTTTTAAACTCACCTAAGACCTTCATTTTACAGGTTAAAAAAACAAGAGTCCACAAAGGTCAAGCAATTTGCCTCAGATCACCAAGCTACTAATAGCAGCACTAGAAATAGAATGAGGTATTTTAATTGCTGTTAGCAGTATCCCAAAACATGCAAGTTATATACATTGTCATCACTTTGTCATTTAAGTTTTAAAAACAAGTATCACTCTTTCTCATCAGTTCCTGATGGACTCCTACAACGTACGTTCTACATCTTCAAATTTAAGTTAATAAACTTCAAGTTCTAATTCCAACAAAAAAGGGTAGTACTATTAAGAACTTTCCTCTGAACGTTTTAAGAATGAAAGTTTAGGTGTGCACACCCCTAAACTGTCACAACGAATTTCAGTGTCTGTCCTTTCAATCTCTGTCCCTTAACTACACTTTAGATGTGTTTTTTCAACTACAAAAAAGAGAGGGAGAGAAAGAGAGAAAATTCTAGAACTTCCTCTTTGACAAAAAATCATTGAAAATCTGTCAATGAAACTAGATCATTACTCCATTAATATATTATGGAAGTCTGGCTTAAATTAGGAAGAGTCACTAGTATTTTATCGAGTTACTGTGTGAAAAGTTAATTAAAGGTTGGAAAATGAACTCTTGGTTGACTTGGATCTGAAAGAAGGTATACATCTGACATTGTTAACACAAACTGAAGACTTGATCATAAAAGCAAAAAAAAAAAAAAAAACAGAGAAAGTGAACAAGTTCCTTCAACAAAAAGCTGTTTCCTATTCAGGCTCTGATCTTCAACTAAATGCAGGGCACTGTGGAGTCCTCCTAATACTTTCAGATTTTCGTTTTAAATGCCCCAATAGAGCAATTCTATAGATTTTAGCTTCGGCTATTCAAGGGCAAAAAGGAGGGCACAGTGAGGACAACAATTTACACTGGATCATTTTCAAGGACTGTAGTCTAACCACTCATTACTTTACAATTGTCCTTTGTGCACCTGACTATTCTCAAAGTACTGAGAGAACGCAAGACTTCTTTTTGGAAGATACGGGCAACAAAACCTAAGACAACACGACTTTGATTCTAAACTGCTGCGGCACTTCGACCAGGAAAGGGCAGTACGTGTGGTCTTCTTAAATACCACTAATAAAGCTACATTCTGGTTACAATAATAGACGTACGTTCCTTAATTACGGCCTCCGGTGTCACTCCACAAAAATAACTTCTTAAAAGGTTAATACACCTATATTTTTAAAGTACGACCAGGTTAGCAAGGTGGCAAATTTGTTTGAAAACATAAAACACAGACAATTCACCACCACCGCTCAGTAACACACATACATAAACAGACTCGAAGCGGGGTTAAGCACAAAATCCTTACCCCATTTTGCCCAACGAAAACTTGCTCGGAAGTTTCTGCTCTTATGCTACGGAATAACTCCAAAGGAATTTCTCCGTCCGTTATTTCGCAGTTGCTTTTCCACCCCCCGAGATCCTTTTGTGGAGGTATTTCAGTGATGCTGAAAATTCAGTTAGTTCCCTTAGGTAAAATGATTTCTCTCTGGGAAATACCAAAATGTTCAAACAGAGGTGGCATTTGCTTATTAGAGTTAAAATGCTGCGCGGAGGAGACGGTGGTCAACTCTATTCCACAAAACGAGTCTATGAATCGGGAAATGCAGAATCCAGCTTCACGGAGTCCTATAAAAAATGAGTTCAGTGGTCATTTCTCTCCTGTCCTCCTCCACACTCAGGGAGAGCCCAGGTAACTCAGCCTTTTCGGTGCTACTAAGGCTGCGGGTTCAAATTTCTCCACCACACCAGGTCCCTGGGGGTGGAGCGTGCAACCCAATACGACGTGCACTTGAGAGATCCCTACGAGAAAATAAAAATCCTAAACGCAGTAATGCCACTGCTTCCCTGCGCTCACATTAGAAAAAGCTATGTAGAAAAATCTCTTCGAAGTGCAAACCCAGCGGCTCGCGACGTGCACGGCACTCCACATTGGAATCTGTCTTTTAATTTTTTTCCCCCTCCTAAGACTGGGAGCAGAGAGGAGGCGGGGAGGAGGAAGAGAAGGCTGGGCAGGATCGATTCATTCTCCCGAGGAGAACACACGGAGCCATTTCCAGGCTGGCAGCAGGCTGGGGGCGCAGCGCACGCCGGGGAGCAGGGGGAGGGGGCCGGATCCCACCTCCCTCAGCCCCTGCCCGCCCCCCGCCGCCGAGCACAATGGAGCCCGGCTCGCGCCCGGCCCTTCATTCGCTGCTGCCGCTCTTCCCTCCGCTCTTCGGAGCACCGCAAGTTCGAGGCTCCGGCGGCGGAGAATGAATGAATCAGAGAACCAAGCCCCACGCTGGCCCCCGGCACCCTGCCCCCAGCTCCGGGGCGGGCCGAGCAGCGGCAAAGGACGGGGCTGAAGGGTCGACGGGCGCCCGCCCGAGTCGAGGCGGGCGGCTAATCCCGCGTCGGGACCAGGGGAAAGGGGCTCGAAGCCGCAGAACAGCCGCTGCTCCAGCGCCCCCACCCCTGCTCCTCGCCTCGCCCGCTCCGCGCCGCTGCCACACGCCGCCTCACAGTCCCCGGGCCCCGCCGCCGCCTTCTCACACTTCCATCACCGCCCGCCTTCGCCGGCCTCCAGCTCCTGCTCGGCAGAGCAGCGCTGGCCGGGCGGCCCGAAGCCCGCCGCTGCCTCCGCCTCCACCGGCCGCTCACAGAGCGGAGGGCGCCGCTTCCCAGGTCAGCGCCGCCCGCAAGAGGCGAGCGCGGCAGTGGAGCTGGCTGCGAGGGGCGGGGGAGGGGGCGGGGAGAATCGGGAGCAGTGCGGTCCCTCCCCCTGCTCGCGGGAGGGGGCGGGACGCGGCCGCGAGGACGCGGTTGGGCACCAGGGACTGGGGTGCTGATCCGTCTCGAGGGCCCGGCGGGGCCCTGAGGGTAGCGGGAGGAGGCGGCAGCTGCGAGGGCGGCGGGGACGCTCGTGGTCACGGGCCGAGCCGGCCCTCGTGGGGAGCTAGGCCAGGCGGCAGGTCCGGCGGTCCGTCCTTGCTTTCCCCCCCTCCCCTAGTGGTCGGCGGCGCGCGGGCCGTGCGCTCTGCTCCTCTGCTGGCTCCTGGCCCCGCTCCCTGCCGCCACAGCCTCCTCCGCGCCCCACACCCGGTGCTCTCGCTGAGTCTCCATCCTCCCCGCAGGAGGACCTTTAAATAGCAACGTCAGCGCGCTCCTCTCCGCACACACGTCACCCGCCGTTCACGTCACCGGGGTGCGGGGGATGATGTCACGCGGCCGGAAGTACTGCTAAATTAGGGAAGGAGCAGGGGGAGGAGGACTCGGCGAGCTCCTCTGTGCCCACCTGCTCTCGCTTCTCCTTAAAGGCCAAAGCGCAGGAGACAGCCGAGAGGAGCGGCGGGAGGAGATTTCCTTGCAACAAATGTGCCAAACACAAGTGAATCATTCATAGCAACAGTGCCGAAGTGTCAAGCGGGTGATAGCCTATCTCCCACTCCCACCCCTGTTTCAGCAGCTTTCCCGGGTTTCTCAAGTCCCCACTAGCACGGAAATGTGGGAGGAGAGACTGAGCACAGTGGTAGATATGTTTCCAGCAAGACTTGGGGAAAAGCACCTTAATTTTCGAAAGAGTTATTAAATGCCATTATGGACTTAGTAGTCTTTAAAACTTTTTTTCTTTCTTAGTGGCTACCTAAATCACTAAAGAATAAAGAGCGGAGCCATGAACACTATCTTAATGATATGAAGGATAATAATGGGGTGGGGGGCATCAAATGATCTAAACGTTTTCATTTGCAAAACAGCAATGTTTTGGCATAGGATAATGAGTCAATCTTGACTTTGTTCCCTTATAATTATCGTCATGTACAACACATAGCAAATCCCAGTGTACCCTCTCAGTTCTGGTTTATCAAGAATATGAGTTTCAGTCTATGGAAATTGAAAATAAAAAAGACTACCAAATCCTTTTTGTTTAAGTATTAATACAAGAACAGTTAGACTAATTTTGTCTTCCTTAGTTTTGACCGTATAACGTATAACACAATATCTCTTAAGTATGCTGTTTTTCATTTCCTATATGGCAACGATGAGGAGCCATCTATCTATAGGTTTACTAGCTATGTGTGTGTTTGTGTCTATAATAAATCATGCTATGAATGCTCTTCAAATTCCAAATTACTACAAAGTTTTTTAAATGTCTCCGTTATTTCATAGTTTATTATTAGGTCAACTCAAATAATGAACTTTGATTTGATCTGATTTAACATGGTAACCATGGCCCCGAAACAGAGCTACTACAAAATGCCAAAGGCTATTGCTATTTCAGAGTTAGTCTATAAGTTCAGTGACCATGTTTTCCAAACCAAAATCCAAACACATCATTTAACAATAGACAAAATATTTGCAATCTGAAATGACCTGGGAAATTCAGGACATAGGATTGCCAACCTATTCGATGATTGTTAGGAGAGCTGTAAATGGATATCAGTGCAGTTTAAATAAAAGAAGCTAAAACTCTACGGAATTTATATCATGTGTAGTTTTTTTTTTAATGTTTTTAATATTAAACTACTCACATGATTCCTAATTAAGGAACATTGGTTTTTACTTCTTTCTGCATTTACTCTTTCTTGATCAGGTTAGGAGCCCAGGACTAAAGAACACTAGCCAAAAGAATTAGGACCAAGTTGCAACTAAATCAAGCTTTCTGTTATCTTCACATTATAAAATCATGATCTTGCTTATAGTTTGAAATATTGAAACTAGTTTCTATTAAGGTTATAACAAAAGTTGATCAAAAGCAAACCCCTGCTTGCCAATTTGTCTAATATATATATCATATTAATAGAAATTGTACTAATTTATATAACAGACAAATGGAGCTTCTTAAGTGTGTATAAAATATTAAAGCAATAGAGCTATCATTCTTCAAATAAAGTCAACTCTTGGCCCTTGCAAATTAAAATACAAATTATTACTCTACTCAAATTTCTCTACAAGCCATTTCCTATCTAAACTAAATCACTTTTCTCTCTTTTGTGCTCTTGCCATCAATGTTAAAGCTCTCAATTTACCATTTTCAAACACTTCATTCTACCTTTTTATCATGACTTCCTCTGGTTTACAATCTTTTTCCCCCTCATCTTTACTCAGCTGTCAAAACAGTATGTTATCTGCCTCCCTGCTTTTACAATGTTGACCCGTCATTAGCGTTTCTGCTTTTCAAATCTACATGGTCCCTTCTCAACTGCTCTTTTTGTCAACTGAAAATTGAGAACAACTTTTTTTTTCTATATAAATCTCAGGGTGCACTGTGATATAATTACTCGAAGTTTGTGTGATTATTTTTTATTTTAGCCTCTGCACTTAATCTAGAAAATTCTACCAATAATTGGTCAATTTTTCTTTCTAACTTATGTGGGATTAGCATATAAGGTAATACATGCGTTCATGTACCCAAAGGAATAAGTAAAACTTTGTAACATTTTATGTATCATGGTATGTCTGCTCAGAAAATATAATAATAAATTGTCTCTCTCCTCCCTTGAAACAATTCCAGTACCATTCTGAGAGGAGTCAGAGAACCATTCTATATGGCTTTCCATCTAAAAAGTAAATATTTTCTCTCCTAAAACTGAGCTGATGTAACCCAAATGCTGGTCATGAATTTCCTATCCTGATTGTTTTGTTTTTTAAAGTAGTGAGCTTCCTAGAAAGCAATATATTTTCTTTTACCGGAAGAGGCAGAAAGTACTTTAGTAGAGTTTCAAATTTTTAACAGTTCCTTTTTCCCACTATGCTCTGAAAATTTGTGCAAGGTTTATGAATACCCACTGATTTTAGAATCTGTGGGCGGAGGCATCTGTTTTAGTTACAGAGTTTACTTCCGTGCCCTCAATAGGGGATGGTGATGTTCAATGGGATGTTCATAGATAGGTCATGAGATACGTCTTTTTCAATGAAAAGATATCTAGGTAATAGAAAAGCCTTCCATGAAAGAGGGTTAAAGCCAGATTTTATTTTTAATTGCTTAATATTAGATAATAGCAACTCCCCTTCCACGTTCTCTCTTTTTCATTACCAAAATACCACTACTGCTTCAAATAAAGTCATAGGTAGAAATAATAGATTGAAAGATATCTCTCCATACCACAGAAATCTCTAGATTCCTCATTTATGTGATATAGTTATGAAGAAACTAAATAATCAGCAAAGATTAAAAGTAATAAGACTTTTTTAAAAGTTGTAGGGAAATAGAATTTATCTGGTTGATGCTCCAAAGTTATTCCATCTCCTCCATAAAGTAGCAGGTACTGGGTGCCAGTAATTTGGCCTGTTTAAAACCATCTTTTACTATTATCAATAAGGTTCTGAATAGAAACAGGGTAGTTAATGGTCTCAGGGGTGAAAGTCTAAGCATTTGGCACCTCCAAGGCAATGGCTTGAGGACAACTTTTACCCTTCTGAGTATCTGCACTATTTTATCAGAGGGCTTGGGAGTGGTAGAGGAAGGGAAGTCAGAGAATTATCCTTAGGAAAGATATGCTATAAAGCCCATGGGCAGTGATCTCATAGAACTATCTCCTGCTCTGATTTTTACTGTAAATTCATTACTTGTTTTCTAAACATGGTTAAAGAGATACAACTAGAATCCCAGACTTGTGAAAGAACATACCAGAAAGTTTTCAATTGGTGCTGTGAGAAAATCATTGTACAACGGTTTATGTAAATTTTTTTAATATTCAGAAGAGAAGGGGATATGGTGCCTTTGAAAAAATTATCTGGCTTAACTCCAAGTTGTTTGTTTGGTTGGTTGATTGTTCTAAACAGCAGTTACAGAGTACAGGCTGGAAAAATATGCAGATCTGCAGAGAGCTGGGGTAAAGAACGCAAAGTAAAGCTTGCGCTCTACCTGTGCAGTTCCTTAGAATGGAATGCTGTGGAAGCTGATTGCCATGGTAACCAATAATCTTTCTGCTGAATGGGGGAACAGGACAACCATGAGGAAAATGTTTTAAATGATCTACCTTATTTTGTGATGTTTTTGGTGCCAGCTAGGAGAAAAACACCATCCAAGGTATTTAGGACAGCCATGCTTAAAGGAAGCTGCCTTCTTTTCAAAGACACTAAGGCTGAGGCAAAAACTGGGGGCTCTTTCAAAGAGAGATAAGGGGTTGAGGTGACAATTGCAAGCTCTCTGAAGCAGAACATAATTGGTAAAGACTGACATGGCTAAAGCAGGCAGAAGCAATACCTAGAAACTGTGTTGAAGGGTCTCCCAAGCATAAGAGGTCAGACATTAAAAAAGATCCTCGGGCTTCCCTGGTGGCGCAGTGGTTGAGAGTCCGCCTGCCAATGCAGGGAACACGGGTTCGAGCCCTGGTCTGGGAGGATCCCACATGCCGCGGAGCGACTGGGCCTGTGAGCCACAACTGCTGAGCCTGCGCGTCTGGAGCCTGTGCTCCGCAACAAGAGAGGCCGCGACGGTGAGAGGCCCGCGCACCGCGATGAGGAGTGGCCCCCGCTTGCCGCAACTAAAGAAAGCCCTCGCACAGAAACGAAGACCCAACACAGCCAAAAATAAATAAATAAATAAAATTTAAAAGGCTTTATAAAAAAAAAAAAAAAAGATTCTCAACATTTGCGAGTTTCAGCCAAGTTAGTTTATAAGCTACTCGTGAGACTTTTTATTTCTTTTTATCTGGCTGTAAATAGTAATTTCTCTAAAGTTTAAAATGGAAATGGTAAATATATCTTTAGTCAGTATCTATTATTTTAATAATAAATGATATTCTTATCATATACATGATAAATATGTATATTGATATAGACAGATAGCTAGATAGATCTGTATTATATGCCTGTATTGACCGGGTCATCTGCAAAAATCTCTTACCCTTGGAATAAAATCCAAATTCCATGCCTTGGCCTAAGAGACACTGCATGACGGACCCCTGCCCACCTCTCTTACCTTGGTTACCATTCCTTAGCCCCTCCGTTGCTACTGTGTGAGTTGGTGTGTCAACTGCAAAGGATCAGAAACCCCACCTAATGGTGACTTAAGCTAAGATTGGCTTTTATTTGCTTATTTACTTACAAGAAGTCTGAAGTTAGGTGGTCCTACAGTTGGTTTGGGAGGTCCAGTGTATCATTAGGGTCCAGGTTCTTTCCAACCTTTTGCTCTTCTATCTTCATATGTTGGTTTTTAAACCTGGCCCTTTGTCTCATGGTTGTTAAAAGACTATTGCATTTCCAGGCACCATAGTCTCACAAACAGCATCCAAAGCAGAAAAGGAGAGAAAGAGACAGGAATTTTCTCCTTTATGCCTGTTTTTACCAGAGAGAAAAATTCTCAAGAGGACCCCAGAAAATTCCCTCTCATGTCTCATTGGCCAGAACTGGGTTACATGCCCATCCCTAAATCAATCACTGACGCTTTGGAACAGAATTTTCATGATTCGCTTAGACAAATGACGGTTCATCCCTTGAATCTTCCCATTGTGTCTAAACAAAATTAGAGCTCTCTCAGCAAGGAAGAAGAGGCAATGGCTCTTGGACAAGCAAACCATATATTTGCCACTCGGCCCAAAGCTGCTCTGCTATTCTTGCTGCTCTTCAACTATGACAAGCTTGTTCCAAACTCAGGGCCTTTGCCGCCTGGAACACATATGCCTAAGACAGTCACACTCCTCCTTACCATTCAGGTCTATGTTCACGTTGCATCCCTTGAGAGATACCTCCTGAACATCCCGGGGAATCTCTCTAAGTGGAGCTTTCAGGAACGAGAACTGGCAGGAAACAGAATATTCAAATTGGGTACTTCAAGGCATGCTTAATAAAGATACTACTTACAAAGGTGGGGCAAGGTGTAGGAAAACCATAAGAGAGAGGGCAATATCTGGCTTAGCAGGGCAGACCACCCTTCTACGCCTGAAAGGACAAGAATAGAAAGCAGTGGCTAGAAACGAAACGAAACAGAGAAGATTGTGTGGACAGGAGCTGAGTCCTTGGCTTAAGGGTCATAGCCAGCCCACAGAGATCCCACAAGGAGGGAGCCCAGGAAATAAAGATCTCAACTTCACCAATAAATACCTCTCCCCTTACCCCCTCCCCATCTCCTACTGGTGGCCCCCTTCCTAAACTTGACATATAGGAAGCTAGAGGGCACAGGAGTCCAGTGATGTAGTCTATATAGGTTGTCTTCCTGGGGCAAAGAGCAGGGAGAAGAGTGCAGGGTGTATCTGGTGGGGTGAACAGAAGGAATCCAGCCCCAATCATATTCTATTTGTCAGCTGTTAGATTAACAATTATTTAGAGTTTGGCACATGGAAAAACAAGTACAGTTGAGCCTTGAGCAACATGGGGATTAGGGCACCGTCCCTCCACCCAGTGGAAAGTCTGAAAATCTGAGTATAGCTTTACAGTGACCGTCCCCACCTCTCCCATTCAACCAACTACCAATCACGTAGTATTACAAAATCCACATGTAAGTGGACTGTGCAGTTTAAACCCATGTTGTTCAGGGGTCCACTGTACTACCACAGACTGTTAGCAGGAGTGTAAATTGGTGTACCCTTGAAGGCATACATAAATTTTGACATAGCGGTTCTAAATACTTTAAAGAAATTATCCCACAGATATGCTTTCTCATGCATTCAAAGAGACACATGCAAAAATTTATTGTATTGCTATAAAATAAAAAAAGGAGAGCAAACAACATCTATGTCCATCAAAGGGGACTGATAAATAAAAATGGTATAACCGTATAATAAAATACTATGCAGCTATTAAAAAGAATGAGATAGATCCATAGTGCTGATAAGGAAAGATGCCCAATATAAAAAAATTCTGGATGAATACAGTAAACTAAATTGTGCTTTAAGGAGTGGGATTATAAGTTTGAGAGTTAGGGGGATTTTTAAAAACTTTTCCCTATTACTATTGGTATTGTTTGAATTTTTTTTTTAACCATTAACACATTATCTTCATAATGTAAAACCAAACCAACTTATTTAAAAATATTATTTAAAACTCACAAATATGTTAAAACTTAACAGTAGGAGGACAGAATAAGACATTAATATACATTTTATTTTCCTATCTCCCTCATATCCTTTTTTGAAGAAGACTGTGTAAGTTCAAAAATATATTTATACAAAGAGAAGAAATTGAAATAAGATATTTTATTGGAAATAGTGATTTCATTATACTCTTCACTGATGCAACAATATCTGGATATTTTATTTTAGGAAAGATGCTAACGAGATAGCAAGATAACAAAGGTGGTGAAAACTGAGACAAGGCCACGTGAGGTGTGGGTGAAGGCAGATGTTTAATTTGCTGAAGACAAAACCAAGGAGAGACATGATGACTGACTTCATAGCATGTCTGTCCCAAACAATAGTTAATAGCTGTGTGAATATGTGCTACATGAGGTAGTAAAGGGTCAATGGTAAAATTTATTAAAAGGTAACTGTTAGCTCAGTATGAGAAAGAATGCAAAAACCATCAGATCTCTATCAGTAGAATTGATTGCCCTGAGAATAATTGGCTTATTGTTTCCTCACTATGTCTATTACAGCATAAACTGGCTTTATGACCAATTGTTGGGATGATGTTACTCTTATCGGGTAAGAGGTTGGATATAAGACCTTTAAAGTCATTTTTTATTCAAAGATTTTATGACTATTCAAGTCTGAGCTCACATCAAAGTCATCCTTCACCATTAGCTTCTCTACACTGTCTCCTTCAGAAAACTTACCCTCTCCTCTGATGTCAGTCATTGCTACTGCACAACTTACCTTCTTCACTACCCTCCATGCTCTGATCTCACATCTAGCCTACTGAACAGCCCCACTGAGTGTTCTTAAAAATCAAAATGGCTAGAGCAAATTAAACACCTTAATACCCATACTTGTCCTCTTGGGATTTTCTTATTTCTGTACACGATAGGTCAAGAAAGGCTAACACATGTGACTGGTAAAGAAACAGCAAGCCCTTTTAAAATTCAAATAGTTTATTACTTACATAAATAGCAAAAGCAAAGACAGCAAAAGTGCCAGCTCCTCATGTCCCTTGTCCCACAAGACAACACAGAAACAAAAGGACCTGGGTGACAATGCAACATGAGTTGTGGGGACACACTGTTGCTGAGGAACTGATTCCATGCTGCAGCTAAGTAGTTTTATAGCCTGCAGTGATGTGCTAAGGGGGGTGGTGTTATATAATAAAGGATTTGGCTGACATTTTTATTTCTGGTTTCTAGGAGATAACCTCTAAATCCTTGGAATTTCCCAAGGCATAAGAGTGTCTTCAGTATTTATGGTGGGTACCTTGGGCCATACCTGAATTTTTTGCTAATACAATGACTTGGGACAGGAGCTGGCCATGCCAGAAAAACCAACCATATAATTAGAGAGCTGGGGCTTTGAGTCAGGTGACATCAGCCCCAGTCTCTGGGAAGGAGAGAGGGACTAGAGATCAATTCAATCATTTGGTCAATGAGTCAATTAATCCTGCATACATAAAGAAACCCCAATAAAAACTCTAGACACAGAGACTCAGGTGAGCTTCCCTGATTGGTAACCGTACAGGATGTGTGGGAGGGTTACACAGCCTAAAGATATGGAAGCTTCATATTTGGGACCCTCCAGAACTTGCCCTATGTGTCTCTTCAGTTTTCTGGTCCTGATTTATCCTTTATAATAAAACCATAATCATAAGTCTAGTGCTTTCCTGAGTTCTGTGAGTTGTTCTAGTAAATTATCAAACTTGAGGGGATAGTGGGAGCACCTGAATTTGTAGCTAGTTGGTCAGAAGTGTGGGTGGCCTGAGAACCCCTGAGCTAATGGCTAGTGTCTTAAGTGAGCACAGCCTTGTGGGGACTGGGTTTTTTATTTATTTGTTTGTTTGTGTATATTGAAGTATAGTTGATTTACAATGTAGTGTTAGTTTCAGGTGTGTAGCAAGGAACTGTGCTCTTAACCTGTGAAGTCTGACCTGATTCTGGGTGGTTAGCATCATAATAGCATTGCAGAGGGGAAGGCAGAAAACCTCATACCTGTTCAGAACCTAAGAGATGGTGAGAAATGGTCTCATGATACCCTCCCAGAAAGATGTGGAGACAAGTGAGAAATGGCTTTGCAGCAGCAGTTCCTCACAAGCTTCCCACGGTCTCACGTTCCAGGAGGATCACAGAACAGTCTGCCAAAACTTAGATCAGCTGCAGGTAAGCTTTGCATCGAAAAAGGTCTGGAAATATGTTTACCAAAATGATGGCAGTTGTTGTCCCTGAGTCGTGGAATCAGAGTTTTTGGTTTTCTTCTTAATGCCTTTCTTTTTTATACTTTATAGAGGTAATTAAGGAAGTGTTTCACTGTGGGCTCTGGGGACATCCTGCCTGGGTTTGAATCTCAACTCTGTCATTTAGCATCTACATGTCCTTGACAGTGACCCACTACCTGTCCTGAGTCCCAGGGCTCAGCCAGCTCCAGATCCTCCTAGGTGTGCATCCACCCTCCCTTTACCTTCTTCATCTATAAGAACATCACGTGGAACTTGATCATTTTATTTCCCAAAATGAAACTATAATATGTCCATGACAAGGTTCTAATTCATCATCTTTGTTTCTCATTAAAACAACTCAGTGAACAAATAAAAACCATGCTGTTTGGCATGATTGTTTTCCTACTAAACCAAGACTTCAAGCAAATTGCTTAGCCTATCAATGCCTAAGTTTTCTCATTTGTAAAATAAAAACAATAAATAATAGTCCCTACTTCATAGAGTTATTGTGAGGATTAAATGAGTTAATATAAACAAAACCCTTAGAACAGTGCCTGGCACATAGAAAGCACTCAACAAATGTTAATTATTTTTAATACTTTTATGTGTTATTTGATTTGTATACAAGGACCACATATTATTTTTGTAAACAGGAAAAATAAAATTAAAAGATGCAAAAATTCAAATTTTCTATTATGCATAAATCACATTAATTTTTTTCAATTCTCATCTAGACAAATAGGCCAAATTTTTGCTTAAAGTCATAACATCTCATAGTCACCATATAGAGAAATGGAATTAACTTTAGAGAATATTTGAAAACTTCAATGAATATCTTAGATGAATATATACATATATAAAATAGAAGTATTTTTAAAATGTACATATACATAATTTTAAATTACTTGAAATTCTTCAACCACTTTCCAAAATAATCCACAGTTAACATTTTGTTCTCATATACATTTAAAGGAAGAACATTAGATGTTTATAATGTTTTATCTGTGGGTAATGGAATTCTGGATACTTTTTTCTTTATACCTTTATACATATTCTAAATTCTGTCAAGTCATGTATTACTTTTTATAATTAGAAAAATATTATACTTAACTATAAAATTATTTTTATCAGAATCTTTTTTGCACTATATGTAAAAGAAAGTAGAAACAGAAAGCATTTGAGAATCCAGTGACATGAGAGATTGCTTTCAAAACATTCTGAAATTACATTTTTATTGGTTTTAACAAGATTTACAACCTACTCAGTGCAATAGAGTGGGCACCCCAAAACAAATTTGTCTGAAAGCACTAGAGCCAGCACATGAATAGTCATGACATTCAGTGGCATGTCCCTTGTTGAAAAATATTTTTTATAATCTGTAATGGTGGATCCTTTACTAACAGGGTAAGCTGCATGTAGAATAAAATGAAAAGATTTTAAAAGTAGAGATTAAAATATTATAGATTAAAGATGATAAAGTATTTTAATTAAACTTCCTTTTGTTGTGTTAATACAGATTACAATCAAACATGGACTTAAAGAACATCAACAAGTTTATATATATGGATATTAAGAATATGGACTTTGGAATCAGACAGACTTTGACTTTGAGTCTTCTTGACCCTGCCAGGTAGCCTGGATAAATTATTGAATATCTCTGAGCCTCAACTTTCCAATCCCTAAAATGTGTATAATAATAATACCTGAAGGGTTTGCTACAATAATTAAATGAAGAATAAAACACTGGTACATTGCAAATGCTTAGTAAATGCATTTTTTATGTATGAAAGGCAGCTGTCAGTTTTTTATTTCTTTTACTGGCATGAAAATTAATGGCATTCTTCCTACTCCTTCTGTAACCAGCTGTGTAAGAGGAACTATATACATGGAAAAGCAACATTAGACTATGTAAGAATTAGAGAAACTGACTTCAGAATTGTTTCTAAAATGCATTCCTTTCCTTTAAAGCATCCAAAACCTTTGAGAGTTTTACACAGAGGCATACCATACCAACTCTGTGATCTTATCAAGTGTAAAAGGAAAGCAAATACAGAGAATCTAGCATAAAAATACAAAATCTTTTCTACTTTGCCCAGTGATCTCCGAATCCTTCTGAACTACTACACTGTAGTCTCTTCCATCCATTAACTGGTCTGCAGATTATCATTGACCCTGGATTTACCACATAGGTACCAGAGTAAACTCCCAGCCTTTAAAGAATGCCTTTCCTTGCACAAAGGCTCATGTCAAACTTCAAAGGCCTTTGGACATCTCAGTCAAAGTTGACCTCAAAGCCTACCGCATGAGTTAACTGAGCCCTTAAGAGTACATTAGTGTAGGGACTTCCCTGGCGGTCCAGTGGTTGAGACTCCGTGCTTCCGCTGCAGGAGGGGGATGGGTTCGATCCCTGGTTGGGGAACTAAGATCTCACATGCCAAGCAGTGCGGCCAAAAGATAAAAATAAAAAGAGTACATTAGGGTACCTATTACAGTTTTTAGCTAAACGTCCACAAAACATTTTTCCTTAAGGGGAAGATCTCTCTTCATTGTTCTTCTGCCCTTCCCACTCTTACAAGAAGACTTCTCTGGAACGACAGAACATCCCACAGTTTGGAGCCAGAGAGAAAGTCGTCTACCTCTATCCTTCACCCAGCACCTACTTTGGAGTGAACACTGAGGCTTCAGCTACATGGAGCATTCCTCCAGTGCGTGGCATTTCCTTAACCAACAGCATCTCCCTGGGACCCTCTCATCTAAAAAGGGGGTCAACACTCCTGAGCATGAAGTGTACAGGAATGAGAGCCTCTACCTTTCTGCCTACTTACCCAAACTCTCAGATTTTTCCTATCATTTCTCCCATTGCTCTCATAGGTACTTTCTACTTGGAGGAACTCATTATCATCTATGAATCTGATATTGTCTTCCAGATTACCTACACAAATTTTAAATAGGTTTGTCTCAGCACAGAGGTATCTCTGAAATCCTGCTGTTTATACTTCTCTACATTAAGACATGTTCATATACTCTGTTTCCTCATTTTAAGCCAGGTCTCTATCCTTATTTTATTTTTAAAGTACTGCCAATCCACTGATGACCTCATCAAAATTTCTTATTAAATAGTAGGAGATGTCTTTGCATTTAAGGATTTGGGGAAAGTCTTATAAGTTTTGCCCACTAGTTTTCCCTTTGGCACAATAGTCTTTATTTCTCTAAAGACCTCATAATATTTCTATGTGAATTTCCCTTACAAGCTATGGTGCCTTTTCCCCAGTAGGTTGTTTTATACGTTTTTCAATGGTCCTACCATTTAATTACAGATTCAACTGGTTTATCCAGGATGGTGCAATACTCGCTGTCTGTAAGTTTCCACAGCTATGCCTGCAATTCTTCATTTAGATAGAATTCAGATAAGCAATCCATCAGTCCCCGAGAAAGTTTGCCAGCAGTTGCACCATTTAACCCTTGATGTTCTTTAAAAACCTATGTAGATGAAGTCCTGTTGATTCATCTCTTTCTGGTGTGTTAACTAGTAACCAGGCACTTCACAGTATTTATTCATAAGAATAATATGACCTTGTATTTGTATCGTGCTTTATGCTTTTCAATTATTTTCCACTTTTCCATGGGTCCACTAGTATTAATCTCTGTGAATCAAAAGATAAACTACGTTAAAAAATAAAGCCTGTTAATCAAAAAAACATAATTTAAAAGTGGGACTCATGGTCGTGTTTCCTTAGTAACGACGGAGGAGAAAAAAGAAAACCAATTCATTTACCGTTAGGACTGTCTGTTGTATTCCTTTCCACTCCAGGTAAGTAATTCCCCTCATTCTCTGCTTTACCTCTTCTGATTGACTTAAAGGTTCTTTTCTTGGTTTAGGGTTTCCTACAAAATGCTTCTCAAATTCTTATTGACCATCATCTATTACTAAATTATCAGTTGATTTTCAAAGAAAACTACTATATAATAGCTTTTATTTATTGGACATCTACTACATGCCAAGCATTGTGCTGAACATTTTATATTTTTTTAGTCCCACAATAACTTTAATGGAGTGGGTATTCACCCCCGCTTTATGGAAGAGGAACCTGAAGCACAGCAGGAATTTATTTGTTGCTTGCCTGAAGTCCAGCTGGAGTTGAACACGAATCTGCCTAATTCCAAACCTTTGCCCTTAACCCCTATACTCTTTTGCCATTTAATTGGAGTTAAATCAAGCATTTCTAGAACTGTGAGTGGCCAGATTAGGATGTTGACAATCTGCATTCTGGGCTGGTTCTGCCACGAACAGCTATTTGAGCAAGGGCAGGTGACTTGTGGGAACCTGTTTCTTTATGTGTTAAAAGTGTTAGCAGATTACAAGACCTTTTCGTTCTATTTATGTAAATATTCATAACCTTATGTGGTCAATAGAAAGGCACCAAACAAAAGGAAAAAATGTGAAAACGTTCTTCTCTTTTAAGTGGAAAGAGAACAGTTTGATATTATTCATAACAATTCCTCCACACAGGAGGAACATGTGTGTTCTGTTATTTTACTTCACAGCCCTACCCGTCAAAAAAACCCCACTGAGGCGCCCATTGAGCAGTACAGCCCCCACTTTGAGTGTGATGGCACTTATATCTGCAAATGAATTTTATTCATTGCTATGAGTCATGGCTATACATGTTCATTGCTTGACTTGAAACTGCAATAACTGAAAGTTTGAATGTAACAGAGTGTTTATTCCCTTTTTCAGATTGTGTTCAGTGATCTAGTGAAGAAAATTAACAGTCAGGGCTTAGATTTGGCTAAGTCAGACTTGGTTTTTCCCCAGATAATTTTTAGATTTCTAGGCTTCTCTTATTCTTTACATAATAATTCAGCCTTGGGACTTCCCTGGTGGCGCAATGGTTAAGAATCCGCCTGCCAGTTCAGGGGACACGGGTTCGAGCCCTGGTCCAGGAAGATCCCACATGCCGCGGAGGAACTAAGCCCATGCGCCACAACTACTGAGCCTGCGCTCTAGAGCCTGCGAGCCACAACCACTGAAGCCCGTGAGCTCTAAGGCCGGTGCTCCACAACAAGAGAAGCCACTGCAATGAGAAGCCCGTGCACTGCAACGAAGAGTAGACCCTGCTCACCGCAACTAGAGAAAGCCTGTGCGCAGCAACGAAGACCAAACGCAGCAAAAAAAAAAAAAAAATCGTCCTTTTTCTTGTTTCCGTTTATAATAGAAACCTTCTATGGGGGTTATTTTGCATGCCTTCCCTCCCACCCCATCCCCAGTCCTGCCCAAGTCCTAGCCACACCAATCTCCCTCCACCTTTCTCTGCCCTGCTCCATGCCTCAGAAGACGGAAATTTGCTGACTATATCTCCATGACTCTTTGTGAGCTGGAACACGTAGGAGATCTGAGGGTGGAAAGTGTGGTATTTTTTGTGCCCCCCTGCTTTGGCACCCCAGCTCTTGCCCATCAATCTTCAACCACATTTTCTGTCAGATCACTCTTTTTTTCCAGCTCCAGCTCTCACTGGGTTCTGCTAATTCTATTTCCTTTCTTTGTTTCTTCATCCCCAGGGGGGAAATGGCTCTCTCTCTGTAGCTGGCTGCTGGGTGCCTCACCATACTTTATCTTATCCTTGTCTGTATATCTTTGAGTAGTCTTTTCATTAAAGTCTCTTCATTTGAACCACCTAGGGTGAATTTTGTTTCTTCCTTAGGACCCCAACTGATTCACCATCTCTTACCTAAAGGCCATTGAATTGGAATTTAAGCACTTCAATCTAAAGATGACATTGACTTCAGTCAATGAATACATATTGAACATCTTGATATGCTCAGGATTATACTAAGTGCTGTGAGAGGTACCAAAGTCGTTGGTGACATGATTCTTGGCCTTGAGAAGTTTATAATCTAATTAGAAAGTCCATGGTCAATATACTAAAAAATTAACATGTAACACAGCACTTTAAATTTAATTTTATTTTTTGGCCATGCCATGCAGCTTGCGGGATCTTAGTTCCCTGACCAGGAATTGAACCTGGGCCCATGGCAGTGAAAGTGTTATGGCCTAAACGCTGGACCACCAGGGAATTCCCAGGACTTTAAATCTTTTATTTTAAAATAAATTGATTGATCGATTGGTTGATTGATTGATTGATTTATGGCTGCGTTGGGTCTTCTTTGCTGCACGCAAGCTTTCTCTAGTTACGGCGAGCAGGGGCTACTCTTCATTGTGCTGCGTGGGCTTCTCATTGCGGTGGCTTCTCTTGTTGCGGAGCACGGGCTTTAGGCGCATGGGCTTCAGTAGTTGTGGCTTGCAGGCTCTAGAGCGCAGGCTCAGTAGTTGTGGTGCACGGGCTTAGTTGCTCTATGGCATGTGGGATCTTCCGGACCAGGGCTCGAACCCGTGTCCCCTGCATTGGCAGGCAGATTCTTAATCACTGTGCCACCAGGGAAGTCCAGGATTTTAAATCTTAAATTAGGTAGTTCATAAGACTAGTCAGGAGACAGGAGATAAAATTATCATAGGAAATGCTCACCCTCCAGATATGCCATACTTCTTGTATTTTTTAATTTTCTGAATTGGAAACATTTTTTATTTATTACACATAAAATATATTATTCTGAATGAGAAAGTATTAGTGAAATTTTAACCAGCCATGGAATACTCATGCTTGAAATATCCTGAGTAAGTGAAATGTGTCCAAAGGTACCTGCTGTAAAAACACCATGAGGGCCAAAAGGTCATTCTTGTGTACATAAGAGGAATTTGTTAGTCAAGTAAGAAGAATGGTAGGGTATTTGCCATTGATCAGTTTGAAACTCTCCACCATTCCCATACACTATGTGAGTAAGAAACTGATCAACTGCAGCTGACTCTGAACTTCAATGGGAGTCCTCTGATAGGTCCAGAGGTATGCACTAAAAACCAACCTTGCTCATCAGTATATCTCCCTACTAGGTTCAGAGAGAAGGCCCAGAGGTGGGAGAATGAGAAAGGCATACACTATACTCTGGTGCCTAATACGATTATTGTAATCCAGTAAACAGGTTACTATTTTAAGAGTTTGAATGTCAAGAGTACAAACTTGATATTTCAGCCACAGGTTGGGAAGGGAAAGACAGAATGTGCAGAAAGGTGTTGAGTTTCTCTCCCTGTGTACAAACCTCAGGAAAGGCTGTCGTAACAGGAAAGGCTTTATCAGGACATGGGGGTTTGTTTTCAAATTCAATTAGAATTCACTTAGGCAAGAGAGAAAAAGGACTTGTAGGAGAGAGAAAAAATGTAAGGTTGGACAGAAAGATGGAAATGAACTAGGTATTACACATGGGACAATGAAAAAACCAGCTTGACTTGACAGTCAAGTATACTTTGAAAAGTACAAAGTAATATTGGACAGATGAAATAGGGGCAGATCAACTTCCTGTAATGGTGCTGATGAGAAGAGAACACCAGAATTTCTAAGTATTGTCAGCAATGTGATTTTTAAAAATTTTTTATTGAATATAGTTAATTTACAATGTTGTGTTAGTTTCAGGTGTACAGCAAAGTGATTCAGCTATACATATATCCATTCTCTTTTAGATTCTTTTCCCATATAGGTTATTACAGAATATTGAGTAGAGTTCCCTGTGCTATATAGTAGGTCCTTGTTGATTATCTATTTTATATATAGTAGTATGTATATGTTTATCCCAGTAGCCACTCTGTAGAATCATGGTTGGTTAGAAATGCTATCATATTCAACAAGCAGGGCTTGAAGTGGATACCATCTCATAAGATTCCAGATCTGGGAGCTGATTTTGTGGTCCTGCACATGTTACAATAGATGTAGGAAGAGAGGAAGTTCAGAAGTGCATTCTCAGCTAAACTCAGGGTGGGGATAGATCCACTAATGAGGCAACATAAATTTGCAGCTACTGCAACAATAGTCGTTCAAGATTGCTTCCTTTCCCAAAACTGGAGGCAACATAACAATGATTTCCTTTCTCTGCACAGGAGCCTGCTTCCTACCAGGAGTGTGGGAAATCAGAGAAGCTTCGCCATTTATTACTAGCCTACCATGATAGGCACTGGGTAAAGGAAGGGTCATAAAAATACAGAAGTAATAATCGGTGGAGAGAGTAATTTCTAAGGTTTTAGCAAGCACTGTCCTCTTGGTGCTACATTCTACAGACTTTCGTTTTCTCCCATTACTCTCAGTTCTCCCAATTCCAAATGAGGTAAAGTGGCACCGAGACTCCTCCATCATTAACAACTGCTGCATAAATGTCTTTTAAATACTTGGTTCTGGAGTAGCAATTATTGGAGCATTTAGCTAATAAATGCCTGGTGAGTCTAATCTCTGGATATCAGACAATTAAATAAAAATGCCTGAAAACTGGATAGTAAATTAGCAACACCAGTTATTGAAGTGTCACATAAGTGTTTTTTCACATTAAGGTACCAGTATGATATAACGCTCTTATCATGACAGTGGCCTTGACTCCTAGAGTTAGCAGAACAGAGGACTTACACTCTATATAACTGTTTCAGGCAGTGAAAAATTCCAAGTCAGCACCATTTTTTCCTATAAACCTGCACTGCACACATCACACTGATGTGAAGTCAGATAATTATATTAATATATTATTAATGAGATAATTATATGAAGGTGCTTTATAAACTGAAGTTATATAATGCTCAAGGAATTATTATTACTATCATTCAATGAATAATAAAAGAATGTGTTGGAAGGTCACTCATGGGTCAATATTTTCCAATTCTAGAAAAACGCACTTATTCTTTAGAACTAAAGCCACCGAGTTAAATTTTTGAAATGTTATTTATTACAAGTTTGGTATGCTGGTAACAATAATCTGGAGTGCTAACAAGAATGAAATACATACATGAAAACAGTATTATGCCATTACCTTTTTTTAATGCTTTAAAATAGTGTTCCAACTGTACACAGATATGTTTAAAAGGATATTCACTGCAACATTGGTATGGCAAACCAAACCAAACCAACCAATCAAACAAACAAACGAACAAAACCAACCTGGAAACAACCCATGTGCCCATAATTATGGATTTATTTAAATGAATTATGGTACGTTTGTATAATGGGATGACATTTAGCCAAAGAAAAGAATGAAGTAGACTTTGTAAGTACTAACATGTAAAGATATCCAAGAGATATTAATGAGAAATACGATGTGCAAAATAGTATGTATTGTATGATTAGTATGTTTCAAGAGCTATATAATTGTCAAGGAATTATTGAAAAAAGGTCTCTCAGGACAGTAATACATGCTAGTAAACAGGAAAACATTCTTGTGGAATACTGCTACTCCTCTGTTAATAATGGCTCGCCATATCACAAGAGCTTGACTTTCTACAATAATTTTGTAATGTTTGGACTTTTTTTTATAATGAGCTTATCCTCTTTTCATAAGCCTAAAAATTCAAGGCTTTTACAAATGAATAAAACACCTGTGCTTAAACAAAACCTAAACACATTTATGAGCAGATATGATTGACTTTCAATCATGTATTGAAAGAAATATTGGAGGTTTGAATTGCTAAAGCCAAATAAAGTTTAGTTCAACTTGCTGAGACTGATTTGGAACTGTGGGGCTTGGAACAAATGCCTCAAAATATTGATCCCATGGCTCAAAGGCACCAGGCAATAAGTTCAAAATAAGGTTCAGAGTCTCTGTGGGGCTAAAACAACTTTTCCTGCTAAAATAAGCTGAAACAAAGATGAGTTTTATCCTCTTGGAAGATTTTTAGGTTTTATTTGTGACCAATAAATCAAAGGTCCACATGTCTGTTGAATGCACTCTAAGCTCCAGAGAGAAATCAACAAAAATGGCTTGAATTTAAGTTGAACAAAGTCAACTTGGACTTGCACAAAAGGAAATACTGGTAATGACCAAAGTTAGCATTGCTTTTTGCCATCAGGAGCAAAGCAGCAAGAGTGTAAACTGTTCATGAAGGGAGATATTTAAAAGATTCAGCCATTTCAGAGATTAATGATTACTTTTCTTTCATTTGTCCATCCCCATACTAGTTAAAATGCCTAGTTAGTGGCTGAATATAGAGAAAACTATGATGTTATTAAAATTCTCATGTTACAGGCTAGTTAGCAATATGCAAAACAAATCTTATGCAGACACAGAAAATAATAAAATCTCAATTTGTGAAGCTGGTGAGGTTGTAGGCCATTAACATTTTTTCCCATCATGGTTTTAAAATTGGGCAAGCCACAAACTTAAAAACAAACATATTTTTAAAAAGCAAGATGATTTCACAAAAAATTACGGCTTCCTTTTACACATCAAACAGTGCACATGAAGGAAAAAGTCATTCAGTACTATGTTTGCAAAAAGAGTTTGGTTCTAGATTGACTCTTAGAAATCTTCAAGACTAGTTGTAAGTGTAGTATAAGAGAGGAAATTGTTCTTTTGGTATCCTGTGATTCTCTAATTGTTTCAGCTTGTTCAACAGACTTTCATTATAGGCAAACATTCACAATATAAAAAGCCTTTTGGAATTTGGAAGTTAAGTTCCATAAATGCACGCTGTCCCCTCTGCATTATCGTATGAAAATATAGAATAAATATAGATGAATTAAATAATATCTCTTTCTAAAAAAATAAAGATTGGGAATTCCCTGGTGGTCCAATGGTTAGGACTCAGCACTCTCACTGCCAAGAGCCCGGGTTCAATCTCTGGTTGGGAACTAAAATCCCACAAGCCACATGGCACTGCCAAAAAAAAAAAATCAAATGAAATTAAAAAAGAAAGATTAAAATAAGAAAAGAAAGCTCATATCCTCTAATAAATATTTACCACAAGTTCCTAAAAGCCCCTTAGGAAATCTGAGGTCCAAGATCCGTACGGCTTGTAATAAAAATATTATAAACACCAGTATGTCTATAATTTAAACATATGAAATCACATTTAATCATCTTAAAATGGCATAAATAAACCCCAAATTTTAATTTAAAATATAATAAACTTAAGAAACCAGTCAGTAGATAGCATAAGCTTAAATTTTGCTTTAATTCAAGCTAAACTAATATGTTTAACAGCAGGAATTACATAAATTGCGGGGGTTTGAAAAGCTGAAAAGATTGACTGCTAGGTGAGTTACAACATAACATGTTAGAGTTATACTGGTTTTCAACTAACTTTAATCAAAGATTATGCAACATAATTACTTTGTTTTTATCCTTGTAAAAAAAACAGTGAAAATGTAAGCTGTAACATAAATGTATTTGCTTCTACGTGTATAATTGAGCTGCAACACTGTGCTCTTTGTTTCTTCAGCTAAAATCTGGTGTTTGTATATTTGCTAAACATTTTATCCTGTGTACAATGACATTCGCTTCATAGAATAATAACGAGAAATGACAGCGTGTAGAAAACAAAACTTAAAAGCAAGGATACATTTTCTAATTATAATACCTAAGACACAATAAGGAAATAGTAAGAAAAAAATCAGATCACAATGATTTCATGTAACTCTTAAAAACTTTGAGTCCAAAAGATTTTAGAATAAATGGTAGATAAACATGAATAGCCACACAGTTATTAATGTTGGAAGAATGGATTACAAATATTCCATGATGTGAAGACTACAGTTCTCTAGAATGAATGCAGATAAGTTATTCCATATTTTTTCACACTCAGTATTTCAAATAAGAAGATTTTTTATAAGAGTATCAGTGATGGGCTTCCCTGGTGGCACAGTGCTTAGGAGTCTGTTTGCCAGTGCAGGTCACACGGGTTCGATCCCTGGTCTGGGAAGATCCCACATCCCACGGAGCAACTAAGCCCGTGTGCCACAACTACTGAGCCCGTGTGCTGCAACTACTGAAGCCCGTGCGCCTAGAGCCCAAGCTCCGCAACAAGAGAAGCACCGCAATGAGAAGCCTGCGCACCGCAACGAAGAGTAGCCCCTGCTCACTGCAACTAGAGAAAGCCCGTGTGCAGCAATGAAGACCCAACGCAGCCAAAAATAAATAAAATAAATCAATAAATTTATTTTAAAAATTGAAAAATAGAGTATCAGGGATCATGTAACTCCAGAACTTTCTCTTATATTAAATCTATCTGATCAGCTGAAAAAGACATTTCACATAAAAGAAATCTATTTGAACATAAGCATTTTCCTCACATACAGTTCAATGAGCATTTGTTCTTTGTTGACTTTATTACACAAATTCAGACATGAAGAAAAATATAGATCCTGTCCAGTTGAGCAGGAGCCATAAATGAGATACACAAATAATTACAATGCAATGTGATGTGTGCAATTATAGATATGTGTATAGTTGTAGGAGTAGCAGAGGAGGAAGTAATGAACTCCTGGGTTTTGAGGGATGTATAGGAAGACAACATGAAGATAAGGGGCAGAAGGAGTGTACTTCCTATCATCTGTCTCATTGTTTAGCCACAAAATAAAACATATTATAATTCTATCATAATTTTTGCAAGGAACTAATAATAAATTAAAAGTTCTTAAAAGAGTGCAAATTGCCTTAGTATCAAAGTCAATTATTGTAAATCATTTCGATTAAACAAAATAGACTTTTAAATCTACATATTTCGGACTTCCCTGGTGGCGCAGTGGTTAAGAATCCGCCTGCCAATACAGGGGACACGGGTTCAAGCCCTGGTCCGGGAAGATCCCAGAAGATCCCACATGTCGAGGAGCAACCTAGCCCGTGCGCCACAACAACTGAGCCTGTGCTCTAGAGCCCGCGAGCCACAACTACTGAGCCCATGTGCCACAACTACTGAAGCCTGTGCGCCTAGAGCCCATGCTCCGCAACAAGAGAAGCCACCGAAATGAGAAGCCCACGCACCACAACGAAGAGTAGCCCGCACTCACCGCAACTAGATAAAGCCCGTGTGTAGCAATGAAGACCCAACGCAGCCAAAAAAACAATAAGTAAAATAAATAAAAAATTTTAAAAATCTACATTTTTGCAGTTCCATTGAAAAAACTGGTCGAAAATAAAAAGGCACCTCCTAACTTGTAGACGGGGGAAGAGGGAAATAAAGGCACAGACTCTGGTGCCAGACTGCCTAGGGTTGATCGCAGGCTCTGCTTCTTACTTGCTGTGTGATCTTGGGCAAATTATTCAACCTCACTGTCCTTCAGTTTCGTAAAATAGGGATGATAATTACTGTAGCTGATGATTGGTTCAAAACCAACCTGCTGTTCTATCTAAGGGGCTGAGTTTCCCTTGATAAATGTCCCAGGAAAGAACACCCAGGGCTGTCACCTTGGTCTCTGGCCAGTAATTCCAAATATGCTGAGTTGAATCCATTCTGCAGGAAACGTGATCAATGAGTCAGCAGGGAAGAGAACCCACCTCTTCTCCACTGGCTGAACAACTGCTGAAGGACTGTTTTATAAAGTCTCTTGGTCCTGGAGGGCAAGTTTCCCAACACAGGATGTAAACTTGAAGCTACTCTCATGTTGTTTTTCCCAGAAAGAAGGCAGATTAACCAAAGCAAACTAAAGTCAGCTAGCAATGCACAAGCTTATGAAAATGAAATACTGTCATAAAGAAGCAAAACTCAGCTTTAGAATTCTGAAGAACTTACCTAGCAAGTAATAAAAGCAAAATGCCCAGTGAGCTTCACTGGGGAACTCCACACCATCATGTCCAGTCACTGATCTTGAAGCATTAATAATGGAGGATTCAGTGACACAGTCAGATTCCACTGCTTTCCATGCACACAATTTAATATATACCACCAATATTCCCATAAACGTGGTAGAGCATCTGTGAATCACCGGCAGTCACTTGCAGGTATAGCACACTGGTAGTTCCTCTCCTGCTTCTTGAATCCTGTTTTCAGAATGAGAATACTAGCTAAGATTAATTGAGTACTTAATATGTGATACTCATTGTGCTAAAAACTTTTTTCCATATTGCCTCATTTAATATTCAGTCCGATGTGGTAAGTACTATTATCATGCCCATTTTACAGAGCAGGAAACTAAGGCACAAACTTGTGCCAAGGCCATATCATTTTTAAAAGGAAGATCTGGGGTTCATACCAGCTCCAAAGCACATAGCTTTTGCCCTCTACTGCAATCTTCTCCAGTCTCTGGAAGGAAAGAAAGGTTTTTCTGTGGTGGAGGAGGGGCAAGATATGAATAAGTTTAAAAGCGAGCACAATTGGTCTTAGGCAAACTTGTAAATAAGATGGAGCTCTCTTTGGTGCCTGTCCACTTCCATTTCTGAACCTTTCTCCTACACTGTTATGTTTCTTCTGTGATTTGGATTACAAATTTAATACTACTGATTCTGTTATAAAATTTGGTATTGCAAACTAAAATTTCATTATCTAATCATGCTCACAGTTCTCTATCCCCTAATTTCCCATAGGTATTATGCCAGATCAATTTCCTCACTGTCCTACCCTCCTGTCATTTGTGACAGACCCTGATGCTGGTTAGCAGAGAAAGGAAACCCTTCTGCTGCCCTGAATGGGCCCTAACACCAGCCCCTTCTTTGCTTTTTCACTGCTCAGCAGTGGCCTTCTTGGATCATCTCCAAAATCTCTTGCGAACATAACACTGATGTTGTGAGAGCTTCTGTGACAAAGGTATCAGGCTTTAGGCTTGTTCCTGATTACTGACATGTAAATTTGAATGGATGAATTATCTAAAATTCTGGCCCCTAAAAGCTTTAAGTTATGGTGACAACCTACATGGTCTTGAATTCATATCTACACACAGCTTCTTAGGAACAGAATTCTTGGGCAAAATGACTGCGGTGTATTCTGGTTTTCAAACCAACATGTTTGATTGTCACATAACAGTAGAACTTAAAGATCACTCAGTCCAATGCTTTTAGAGATGAGGAAATGAAAATCCTGGAAGCTAAGAACTATCCCAAAGTCACACAACTTATTGATGCTTGTACAGAATTAGAAACCAGGTCTCCTTATCATAGCTCTTCTAGTAAACAAACAATAAGACCAAAGGCAGTATGCTGTGGAAGGACAACTTGCCTAGGAATAACGAGAGCTAGGTTTAGTGCCTGATTCTTCCACTATGTGACTTTAAACTCTTAACCTCTCTGGACCGATTTCTTCAATTATAAACTGATGGATTTGGCCTAGAATTGTCCAATAATTTGGTCATTAGCTATAGATGTGGCTATTGAGCACAAGTTCAAATTAAGATGGTCTGTAAGTATAAAATATCTTTATGATTTCAAAGACTTAGTACTATCAAAATGTAAAATAACTCATTATATCATTTTGATATTAATTACATGTTGAAATGATAACATTTTTGGTATTTGGGGTTAAATAAAACATATTACTAAAATTATTTTTATCTGTTTCATTTCCTTTTTTAAATGTAGCTACTAGGAAATTTTAAATTACCTATATGGTTTGCATTATCTTTTTACTTGGCACACTGCCATAGGAGATCTCTTAGGTGTTTTTTAGATCAGGAGTCAGCAAACTTTCTTTTTTTTTTTTTTTTGGTGAAATGCCCAATAGTAAATATTTTAGGCTCTGGGGACCATATGGTCTCTTTTGCAACTGCTCAAGTCCACCCTTGCAGCACTAAAGCAACCACAGACAATACGTATGAGCTTGGCTATGTTTCAATAAAACTTTATACGTACATACAAGTGGGTATATTTATACAATACATACACCAAAAGATGTGGCTGTGTTTCAATAAAACTACAATTACAAAAACAGGTGATGGGCCAGATGTGGTCCATAGGCTCGCTATAGTTTGCCATCCACAGTCTATGAGTCTATTCAGTCTTTCTTCCACCCAACATTTCCCAAGAAGCTAGTCTGTATTTTAAAATATGGAAGATAAAGATCCAGCCTCTGCTTCAAGTCTAGAGGGGCGGCCAGGAGCATAAACACATAAGCCATCATGATACAGTGTGAACAATGCTATAATCAAGGGGGTTAGACAAGGCTTCTTAGGGAAGCAACAATTTGAGTTAGGGGCCTGAAGAATGAGGAAGGGAGTTTCTAGATTAAACAAGCAAACAAACAAACAGGTATATCTAGAGAAACGTGATAATGTAAGGGGAAGTGTGTGGGGTGGGAGAGGTGCTGGTGGTGGTGGAGGGGAGTGAGGTGGGGAAGAGGCCACGCCCAGATGATGAAATGCCTTCTATGCCACACTGAGAGCATACTAGGACACTATGGTAGTACGTATTCAACAGGAATCCTGAGTGCCAAAGCTTTCCACCTTGGGGGCCAGCCCTGAGCGGAGCACCAGACATGGAGGGCAGCCAGGCTGGCAGGGGGTGGAGAGGCCCTGGAGAACCACAGAAGCAGCTGCAGAAGTGATGAGTGGGCAATCTGCAGGTAATTAGATCAGTGTGTTTTGCATCAGAGAGCTGAAAACCTAGCTCACCTCTGGCCACCAATAGGGCCAAACAACCTTACCAGGTACTGTTGGCAGGCCTGAGGCAGAAGCAGAAATAATGGGGACAAGAAGTAAAGGAAAGGGAGGAAAGTAGTTGAAAGAAAAAGCAGGTGAGGGTGAGAGCTGAGGTCTCTATGGAGGTAATAAATCGCTAATGACCTTAGGAGACCCTCAGAGGTGCTGAGTAGGAGGCTGTTAGGGACTGAGAGGCTAGGTGCACAGGTTCTTGGCCCAGACTATGCATTAGAATCTCTTGTATAATTGGAATTAAATACATATATTTACCCACCAGAGATCCTGATTTAATTGGAATCAGGGGCCCATGCATTAGTAATTTTAAAAGACGATTCCAGTCACAGCCAAGGTTAAGACCCACTGGTTTGGCTGACTGGAAGCTGAACTGATGCCGTGTGACTATTTGGCCAGTAAGAATGATGCTCAAGAGAATCCAGGCAAAGCAAGACAGAGAAACAAAACCCATTTTCATTTGTGGGAAAACAATGACAATTGCATGCCATACTAATCCCCAAATATTTATAGTTGGTTAGTAGTGTTATTTGAAGTGTATGCATGTAAGCTTTTTCTGCATTAGTCTGAAAAAACTAAAATCAGGTGGCTTTGCCAGAGGCTTTTGGTTCCAGATATTCTAGAGTACTGCACTTTCTATTCACAGGATCTTCAACTATTAGAGACAGGTCTTCTGATGCCCAAGATTGCTATTCACTTCAGAAAGTGGAATGCTGCTATAAAGTGATCAATTAAAGCAGCTGCACACAACCAGCAAACCATGAACTCTGGTTTAGGATTTTTTTTTCCTGGCAGATGATAGAGCCACATAAAAATACTTAATCAAGGGTGTATAAGTTCAAAAGCAATTAAAAATAGTATTTCACCTTTTTATAGTGGGAAGATTATAAATGGATATATCTTTGCTTTTAAAGTTAAGAATAGAAAACATGAAACTGTTTCAAAAGACTCAGCCTACCTGGCCACTTTATTTATTATTGCAACTCCCACTCCCTATCCCCCTGCCTTCCTTTATTTTTTCTACCGCACTTCACCTTTTAAGATAGTACATAATTGTTAGCTACTTTGTCTCCCCTATCATCAGTAGGAGGTAAACTCCAAGAGGGCAAGGATTGTTGTCTGTTTTATTCAGCTGTATTCCCAGTACCCAGCCCAGGAGGGGCTCACTAAATGTTTGTTGAAAAATCAAATTAATTGTTTAAAAACTCTGGTTATTTTAACATATTGAAAACTGTTTTAGAATAAGAGAGGGAAGGTCTGATACCACTTTAAGAGTGAGTTTCTTTAAGAAGCAAGTTTTAAAAGAGAATTTGGAATTGTACTAAAGCTGTTTGAAACAAGTTAATAATACATAGATGGCAAGTGAAGGTAAAAAAATCAATTATGAGGTTGAGAGAAATCGGATGAAGTTAGTCCATAGTTGTAGAACTGGCTGTTGACAAAGGGAATCTTAGGATTTTTGTTCAGGTCTGGATTATGCTAAACATTGTCCTCTCTCTCTCTCTCTCTCTCTCTCTCCCCCTCCCTCCCTCCCTCCCTCCCTCCCTCTCTCTCTCTTGCTATGAGGCTCAAAAGATGAGGTCAAAGACAGAAACAGGGAGAATAAGAGAAATTAAATGAATGTTTTCTTTCTATACATTGTAAGCAAATAGTTATGGATCCACTTAGGATTTAAAAGCAGGGTGGAAACTGCCTATGAGAATTTGTTTATGAAAAGTAGCTCTGCAGTCTATAGTTCTGGAACCAGGACATCCCTGCAGACTTCTGATTCTAAAAGAATATTTATGGCAAATTTAATCTGCATGGGCCTAAATGAACCTGGGTTAGTTTAAGCAGTGGACTGCAGAGCAGGGTACTTAGCTATAATTATGTTAAAGGTTAAGAAGAAAGGTTCTTGCCTGTAGAAGGATGTTAGATTTCCTTGACATTTTTACACATTGGGATCTCTTTCTAATAAAAAAAATTCTTGTCTATTGTCATTATGAATTTTACATAATGCATTATGCATTTCAGTAACTAAGTTTTGAGTGAAAAGACGTCTCTTAGTGGCAGTTATTCACTCCTGTAAAAAGTCTTCCAATTTGGGCCCTTGGCTGGGTCATTACTTCTCACCTGTGGGTGGCGGCTACCAAATGGTAATCCAGTCCTGAGGTACTCATCTTCAATCCCAGCCCAATGAAGTGGTGGCACCAGCAGAAAACATTGCCTTTAGTTCTGTTTTACATAAGTGAGAGAAACAACGGACTCAGGGTGCGTGGGAAGAGGGAGGAGAAAAAGATAAAGAGGTGAGAGAGAGAGAGAAAGAGATGAACAGCAGAGAGATCGAGATGGTGCTATCAAGGGGCAGCGAGAATATTATGCCACATAAACTTTTGTGCACACACATACACACCTGTGCACATGCACATAGTGATCCCAGAGAGACAGGTAGACTCACAAAGGAAGATGGACTTTAATGGAGTTTAGGGCTTGGTCCTAAAGGCTTCTAAAGTCATTTCTTTTTTCCCCAACTATAGATATAACTGGGAATAACAACATCTAGTAATTGCAAAGTGAGCTGATACAGTGAAATCAAGAATAAAAAGTTACCCATCCTCTCTCAGGCTACACTCTTCAGGCGTTAAAAAACATTACAGGGCTTCCCTGGTGGCGCAGTGGTTGAGAGTCTGCCTGCCAATGCAGGGGACACGGGTTCGAGCCCTGGTCTGGGAAGATCCCACATGCCGCAGAGCAACTGGGCCCGTGAGCCACAACTACTGAGCCTGCGCGTCTGGAGCCTGTGCTCCGCAACAAGAGAGGCCGCAATAATGAAAGGCCCGCGCACCGCGATGAAGAGTGGCCCCCACTTGCCGCAATTAGAGAAAGCCCTCGCACAGAAACGAAGACCCAACACAGCCATAAATAAATAAATAAATAAATAAATAAAAATTGTATAACTTTAAAAAAAAAAAAAACATTACAAACCCTTCCAGTATTACACATACTTAGGATATGTAAGAATGTATTCAGATATCATGGTGGCCTTGAATGGATCAAAGAAGATCAAAAGAATGCTTTTAAAACCATATATGAGATATTTAAGATGTGAAGGAAAATAAAGTAAGGGAATATGAGTAATAAAGAGAAGATTCAAACTAAAATTGCACCAAAGTCTCTGTGCCTGCACACACCTCCTTTTAGGGACTCTGTCCTGCTCAATTTTGGGTGACCAGGTGACCACATTTTCTACCACGTGACCCTGCCTCTCTCCACTGCCAACCACACACGATGGTGCTGAAAAGTGGCATCTGGTCTAGGGATAGCCAGTTTAGGGTCTTGTCTGTGGCCAGAAGAACGTAAACTCTGTGGCAGCAGACATTTTTATTTGTCTCTTCCACTACTTTTACCCCAGCACCTAAAAGAGTGCCTAGCATATATCAGGTGTTCCATAAATATTGAATGAATGAATGAATGTGGCTTGGCCCAAGGAGATAAGCTGTGTCAGTTCGAGTCCTCTCATGTGGATGTGAAATTTGAGAAAACAGAGGAAGTGCGGGGGCAAAGGGTGAAAGGATGTCGGGGACTTGAACTGTAGCCAAAATTCAGAGGCAAGCTATTCGGAAATTGAAAACAGATGGAGCTGGGAAAGAAGGCCTAGAGAACATATATAGAATGATGTGAAGATGTGACAAGAGATGGAGAAACTGCTCTGTACACACCACATTTCCCTTGAGGCCTTCCCTAGGATCCCCAGGATATCCCTGCAGAGTCTTAAAAACAACCCCACCCTCACCCATTCCCTTGGGTTAGCTTGAGTAATTCTCTGTTCCTTCTAATTATAAATACCCTAACTTAAGCAAGAATGTTGTATTTGATACAGTAATGCTGTCCTAAGATAAGGTTGTTACAACTTTTGATACTTACATGAGAGTGAAGGAAGGAGGCCAAACTGGTATACAGAAATGATTAAAACTTGTAAAACTAGAAAAATAAGATGTATAAAATGAAATCAGTCCAGGGCTAAGCATACTAGAAAATAGTCATTCATGCAACAAAAAAAGTTAAATGTTTGCTAGGTGCAGGCCTTGTGCAACATGAAAAGGCATGATCGACCCTTGTTAAGAATCCACATTCTTAAAGAGGAACAGCCATCCAGTAAAAACTCTGACGATCTCAATATAGTGCAAAGGGAGCATGTGAAAGGGAGAGAGTTTGAACAAAGGTGTGAAGAGTAAGTAGAATTTTGCCAGCAATCAGTGAGAAGATTCTGCAGAAAAATTGTACTAGAGTTGCTGAGTGGGAGGAGGAGGGCTTTTTAGGCAGGAGAAATAAATGTGCAAATGCATGCAGACAGGAAAAAGAGACAATTATGGAATTATGAGTCTGTGCAGTACAAGAAAGGACGAGCACAAGATGCAGGGAACAGGTAGGCAGGGCTAGATGGTGAAGGAACTGAGAGTTTATTCTGCAGTGGATTAGGAGCCAGAAAGAATACCGATCACTAGAAGGGTGTGCCTATATTTTCAGGTGAGAAATTTCACCCTGGTGGTGGATTGGTTTGACTGGAGCTGGGGGAGAGTCCGGGGCGGGGTTTAGGGAGAGGTGGGGCTGTGAATAAAAAGGTCCTAGTGGAATCCAGGGCAGAAGAGGTGGGAATATAGAGGAAGAGCTGGAGTTTTGAAGGTAAAATCATCAAGACTTGATAAAGACAAGATGGGTAAGTTTGTATAGACAAAAATAATAATAATAAATAAAAATATGAAAAACAGTCATTAACATTTGGAAATAATTTTGCAGTCGCTAAAGAGAATTTACACACTCTTAATTAATCATCAGAACGGCACTGGGGCGGAGCTACTGCTATTATCAAAACCTCCATTTTATAGAAAAGAGTAAATCTCAGAGAGCTCAAGGGGCTTGCTCAAGGTCACTTATACTTTAAGAGGCAGAGCCAGAGCTACAATTTAGTTTCCCTGACTTGAAGCTCATTTTTTCCCCCTCAACTGGGCTGTCTCTATGAGTCAGGTGAACAGATAAGAGAGCATAGGAAAAGATTTCCCAAGGCAGCGCCACTGTTGAAAAGACAACAACAGAAAGACAAAGCTAAACTTCTGTCAAAGTATTTTTATATAATTAAACTTATTTTTCATTTATTCATTAAAATTCTGAAAGAACAAAAAACATTCAGGACTCAGAACCTGATTCTTTTCTTTTATGTATCGATTTGGTGTTTAAATTCAAAGGTAAGAGTCTTCGTTTTTCTAATTTTCCTCTCTTTGAAGAAAAATGACATTTTATAGTTTTGTGAGCAGGGCTATTTTTCTTGTTGGGATTTTATACTCTATTTCAAAAATGGCAGGTAATGCATTTCATAGTGCCCTTGTAGCCAGTTTCTGATGATACTGACCTGAGTCTTTACATAACACTGCTCTATAAGGAATATGATATTCTTTACCAACATTCGACTCACTAATCTTTATGATGTCCCTGTCATTTCAAGAAGCATCAGGAATTTTATTCTCTCCTTGCAAATAGAGAAACCCATTCTTAAAGTGGTTAAGCAAGTCTGTTCCCAAGAGCTTTACAAAGTAGATCAATGCCATTCTCTTTTACTTTCAATCCACTAGACAACTCAGGCTCCAGCTGAAAAAAAAGTGTTGTTGTTGGTTTTTTTCAGATGAAGATTCACACTCATCTAACCTGTATTTAATGCCTACTATGGGCAGGGTACTATGTAAGTTATTTTCTTTAATCCTCAGGAACTCTCCGGTCTTTTATCTACAGTACTTAAATAATGATTAATGGCATTAATTTAGTAGAAGGGAAATGTATTAATTAATTTCTTTTTACATCTTGGGCGAAGAAGGCAGAACCTTTTTTTTCTCATTTTGTATTTAAAGTTATTAAAATAAATGCAAAAATTATAAGTGTACAGCTCAAGGACATTATTGTTAAAACCAAATATTCTTGTCAATGAAAAAAAACTTTTATTTAAATGTGTGTTTTCAAAAAATTTAATAACTTCACAAAAAGCTTCCTTTCATTTTCATGCCTTTTAATTATAATGCCTAAAATACATTGTACAAGGACGTTTTTGAGAGACAATAACCACCATTTTAAACCGGTTTCTCCAGTTGCAAGGCCAGAGGACACCACTAGGGGGCGAGCAAAGCTGTCGTTTCCAAAAGAACTTAAAATCACTGAATCAGAATTAGAGCAGGAAGTGACCCAAAGGTCATTGAATCTAAACTTCATATTTTATGGACATGAAAACGGAGAATCAGTGATATTACCTGATTTGCTCAAAAACCACACAGCCATCTATAGATAGAAGCAGCTTAGAAGTCAAGCTTTCTTGTTCCTATCCAGCCCATATTTTTCCCCATAGCAGTCAGTTCTTCGTTCTGTATCACTTGGCAAACCTTTACCATCAATTGATAAACCCCTTCATTAAGACTTCCATACTCTTAGCTCTTGTCTCCTATCAGGAAAAACCTGGGGACTTGAGTTAAGTTTCTTGGAATTTCTTTCTGTGAGATTGGTGATATTTAGTAATGTTCTGAAGCCAGAGCTAGTAAGCAAAGCATGAGCTCTCCTATTTTGTCACTATTCAGCAAGGAGATTATCATCATCATCATCATCGTCATCAAACATATGTTCTGTGAATACTGTGGTTTGACATTGCTTTGATTTCTTAATCTATTTTGATGAATACTAAAACTCTCCACTTCTAGGTTTATATTCTAAAGAAACTTGTGCACATGTACACGGGAGATGTGAATTTAAAAAAACTCACAGCAGCATTGTTCATAAAAAGACAAAAAAAAAAAAGGGAAACAGCCCAAACACCCATCAGTAGTAGAATTGATAACTAAATTGTGGTCTACTCATAACAAAGGAATACCAGAGTAGCAAAACTGAATGAAATACAGCTTTGTGTATCAATAGATGATAAAACTCAAAAACATGTTGAACAGAAAAGCAAATCATACAAGCCTATATATGTATGATTTCATTTACATCAATTGTAAAAGAAGGCAGAATTAGACAATATATTGCTTAAGGATACAGGTATATTATAAAACAATTAATAGAAGCATGGAATGATTAACAAAGTTTCAACATATGGTTACTTATGGTGGACAGGGAAAGGAGCATCACCAGGGAGAGGTAGAAAGGAAACTTCTAAGGTACTGGTTATGTTCTATTTCTTAAGATGGATAGTAGGTACATAGCTCTTCTTTTATTATTCTTCTTTAAACAGCACATATACACATATACACTATTGTGAAGGTATGATATATTTTACACTAAGAAAGTTTAAACAATAACAAGCTAATATTTTTAATTAACTTGGAAATTCTATATTGCAGTTACAAAGATACACCTTAAAAACTTTTCTTTTTTATTTAGAATTAAGGCTTGGTTTTAGCTTAAATCTCAGAACATATTGAGAATTAAACATAGTACAAAATATTGCAATAAGGACCATGTTTTAAGAAATACACTTATACTAAGGGTGGGAAGGCTAAAAATGGCTAGGTCTGATGTTGTTGGAAATAGCTGTATTTATACCGGGCCAACACATTTGAAAAACCAAACGTTCTCTTTTCATTGATGTTTCAGGAAATATGACATCATATCTTAGTGAGTGTTACATTGAAAACCAAATTAACTTAGTAATATTTTCCTCGTGTTTTAGATGTGATATTATAAAAGCTGAAGTTGTCAAAGCGAACAGCAGATATAATCTATTATTCAATTTAATACATCCTCAGCCATTTGGGTAACAGAAATTTGTTCTTCCTGAAATTAACATGGCCTTAAAATAAACAACTCTACTGTGTGTATCTTAGAAACTTTATAAGGAAATCATTTTCTATTACCATGTGTGTATTTATTGTTGTAGATTATTGTATTATATGAATCTAGTTATATCATTAAGCTCTGAAAAAGTAAAGACCTCTTGGCTGAAGGGTGGAGCAATTCTCTATGTCAGTTGCTAGAGGAAGAGGTAAGACCTTAGACAGGAAATGGGAACTGAGAGAGCAGGCTCTAGGTTTGGGGTAACAGCCAGGGAGCTGGATCTCTCTTCCTCTTTCTAGACTTTAAACATTTTAGATGCCCAGTCAAGGCCTCCATACCCACATCATACATGTGTACAAAGTGGAAAAGGCACCCCCTCCCCAAGTCTTCCTCAAGGCATTCTAGTTTCAATGATTATAAAAAGTATCACAATGTATTGACTATGTAACAAGATACTTAGCTGCCATTCACCAGAAAATTATTTTGGTAAACATAGAAATCTGTGATGTTTACAATGCCAATAGTGCCTTCTAAGATGTGATATCTTTGTGCAGTGCCCAACCTGCCTAACTGTATGTTAGTTCTGTGTCTGGGATTGTACACCTATGTGGTGGGTACTCGTGTATGGTATTTACCATGATGAGGAAGATTGGAAGCTAGGAGGAATCCAAGCAAAATTTCTTTTTCTAAGGCCTCATGTGGAACGGGGAGATAGCTGTGAGAAAGCAGAGTCTACCTTGGATATACTTTATTTTTATTTATTCTTTTTTTAAACTATCCCCTAGATTTTAGTCGATTCTTTTTTCATAGCCCAGTCCGTTCTCAGTGTGTTCACAGAGGAGCAGCTCCTTATCATCCAGGTAGGATGGTGGCAAGATGATCCACCGGGAGGGGAACTTCACGGGGGAGAGTAGGGGTCCAGCTGCTCGTTCTCACTAGGAAACTTCAGACTTGGATATTCTGGATTTTATTTCCTTACAGATGATCCCTTGAATTTTGTTGTGAGGAACTAAGGATCTGTGAGTTTTGAAAAGGCAAATACAGGGCAGAGTTCAGATACTTCAGATTTTAATACTAATAACTAATAATAGCTAACACTTATTAAGCACTAATTATGAGCTATGCTAAAATGTTTTACACGCTTACGTATTTTCATCTTTGCAACTATCGTATGAAGTGGGTTTACTAATATAGGAAATCGAGGCTTAGAGAATTTAAATAACTTTTCCCAAAATATACAGGAAGTATCTGGTAGATAGCTGAATTGATCTAATATAGGTCTGCCGATCTGATTGTAGAACCCAATTCACCATTGTACAATCTAGAATAGTCCTTAAAGATTTAATGCTTTCATAAATCGACTGAGTCTTGAGTCAGATTTATATGAAGCCCCTCACTCCCAGAAAGGGCCCTGGCAATGTGCTCACATGGTCTCATGATTTTGTAAAACTTAAAGGCCTAATTTTTTATATTCATTTCCTTAAAGTAGGCTCCCAAATTGTGCAACTACTGAAGCCCACGTGCTGCAACTACTGAAGCCTGTGCACCTAGAGCCCATGCTCCACAACAAGAGAAGCCATCACAATGAGAGGTCCGCGCACCACAGCGAAGAGTAGCCCCCGCTCGCCACAACTATAGAAAGCCCATGCACAGCAACTAATACCCAACGCAGCTAAATAAATAAATAAATAGATAAACAAATAAGATATTTTAAAATATACATGAAAATTGAGAAAATGTGAATACTGACTCAGCATTTGGTGGTATTAAGAACTTTTTAAAAAAAATTATTTATTTTATTCATTTATTTTTGGCTGCATTGGGTCTTTGTTGCTGTGCATGGGTTTTCTCTAGTTGTGGAGAGCGGGGGCTACTCTTCATTGTGGTGCACGGGCCTCTCATTGTGGTGGCTTCTCTTGTTGTGGAGCACGGGCTCTAGGTGCATGGGCTTCATTAGTTGCAGCACATGGGCTTCAGTAGTTGCAGCATTAGGGCTCAGTAGTTGTGGCTTGCGGGCTCTAGAGCACAGGCCTCAGTAGTCGTGATGCACGGGCTTAGTTGCTCCGTTGTATGTGGGATCTTCCCAGACCAGGGCTCAAACCCATGTCCCCTGCATTGGCAGGCAGATTCTCAGCCACTGCACCACCAGGGAAGCCCAAGAACTTTTTTTGTTAATTTTTAAGTGTAATAATTGTGATTGTGTTTTTTATAAAAAATCTGTATCTTCTTGAGATATATAATGAAATATTTACAGATAAATGATATGATATCTGGGATTTGTTTCAAAATAGTTCTGGGGTAGAAGGCCAGGGATGCTGGTGGCTGTGGGCATAGATAAAACAGAACTGACAGTTTGTTGATGATTGTGGAAACTGGGAGATGTATACATCAGTTCACTTTTTATTATTCCCTCTTCTTTCATGTATGTTTTTAAACGTCTGTAATAAGGTTTTTATAAAATGTAAAAAAATTTTCTTTATCTACATCTCTCTCTATCTCTATCACATACTGTTTCTGTTTCTCTGGAGAACCCTGATTAATGCAATTAGAAATAAGGATCTGAGGAGGCTAATATACAGGTTTCCTGTGGGCTGCATGTGGATTACATTAAAAAGAACTGGATTTGGGTCATCTTAAAAGAGACTCCACCAGAGAACAAATGTATGGACACCAAGGAGGGAAAGTGGGGGGGAGGGGGGTGGACTGAATTGGGAGACTGGGATTGACATACATACACTAATATGTATAAAATAGATAACTAATAAGAACCTGCTGTATAAAAAAATGAATAAAATAAAATTCAAAAAAAAAAAAGAGAGACTCCACCAAAACAATCTTTCTAAAGGATGGTCGTGAGCCATCTAAAGCTTCAAGCTGAGATGTGGTGATTGGAGTGGGAAGTGGTGGAGAAAGCAATCGTCAGTCTGAAATCATTTTCTGTGAAAGGAAACTGGAGGTTGGAGGTCTTCAGTAGTGAGAACTCAGAAAGTCCACTGCACCAGGCAGAGAACATTGCCTTTGTCCTTGAATCCACCTCCTCCATTGATCAGACCATAGAAAAGCCACGAAGAGCAGCCTGGAAAGTGTAGAAGTCAGTGGGTCTAGGAAGAAAGAACACCCCTCCCCCCTCCCCCCTGCCCCCATTCCACACAAAACCACCCTGACCTTTCCCATTTGGGGCTTGCAAGCTTGATTCAGGCCTGAGGATGGAGGGAATGGGGGATGGGGGCATAAATAGAAACTTTGAATCAAATGAGACCATAACATTTTAATATTAGATGATATTGAGCTTTTTAATACACGAATGTGACCAGAAAAACTAGGATCTCTGCCTCAGATTTCATCCAAGGCTGGAGAAGAATAATTTGACAGAGGAGGTTTGAAAGAGCAGTGGAGAAAAAGAGCAAAGTGGCTTTCTTTAGTCCCTGATGCAGTCCAGCTCATTCACTTACCCAGTTACGAGCACATAGCTAAAAAAGAAATTTTGGGCATGCCAATTTATAAAACTCCCTTATGAGTACCATTACTATTTTACTTCTAAAAGTACAGTGAAAAGCTGAGTTCCCTTCAGATTTAAGCCTCAGGGGATTCTCTCTCTCTCTCTCTCTCTCTCTCTCTCTCTCTTTCATTCTTCCAACGAATGTACAATAGGCCAGTAAGCTCATTTTCTGAATCAATTGGATAATTCAAAGTTTCTCATCTCCAAAGTATAGCCTTAACATCGTTTAAGCAGATTGAATATTGTAGCTTTGTATGTATTGCTGTAATAATATATGCATCAAAATGACACCAAGACTTAACGAGTCAACAAGGTATGTTATTAATTCAGGGTGGTAAGAGTCTGTTGAAGAGGAGGGGGGTGGTACCTGGCCAGAATCTAATTGTTTTTACTAAGGAAAGACACCTCCACATGAGATTCAAATCATGAAAGTGGTAGGGCAATAGTCTTCAAACACTGCCCCCTTTTCCAGGAAACAATATCTTCGCCCTTAAGTCTTCATAACAATCTCTCAGTGTTTAGCAACTCACTGCTTTTTGCCAGTCAGCAAAGTTCTCTGCTAAAATGTTGTCAGATCATCAACCCACAAGCTATAAACCACCTACCCACTAGCTCCGTTCTTCAACGCTAATTTTCTTTTAATGCCTGTTTGTTTGCCCAGGAGGTGGGGCAAGAGGGAGCTGTTTTGATGATTTATAGCATCTGCTTGCTCATGAAGATTTGGTTTGTTTAAATATGGAGTCTGATATTCAGAGAGCACTTGAAAAGTTTTGCAAGTAAATGAATACCTTTTTCTTGAAATCGAGCCAAAGGAATGATCCTCTTGGTTTCTTCTCGTTTGCCTAAAAGTGGAGAATCAGAAAGCATCAAAATGGAGGGCAACCTCCACTTAAACACTCGAACGGAGTATAAAACCGCCTGCATTATTAGTAATCTAGTTTTGGTTTGCCAAAGCAGCCTCCGCACTCTCAGGACCTAATGAATGGGTGGAATTTTGAGGACCACCAGACTCATCTTGAATTTTCCACATGATGCTATTTTCAGATTTCCACATCCTGTCTGTCCTTTAAAGAAAATTTTTCTTCTGCTTCCATTCTTACTTTTCAAGTCTCAGGGAAACTTCCCTCTACAACTTCTACATATTGATAAAATACGAACATCTCCTGGTTACAGGTCCTTTTTTTTCAAAATGGAAACATGAGAACCTTCGTATTACCAGTAATGATTGAGAATCTCATCAAGAGCTCACTGGGCAGGGCTTCCCTGGTGGCGCAGTGGTTGAGAATCTGCCTGCTAATGCAGGGGACACGGGTTCGAGCCCTGGTCTGGGAAGATCCCACATGCCGCGGAGCAACTAGGCCCGTGAGCCACAACTGCTGAGCCTGCGCGTCTGGAGCCTGTGCTCCGCAACAAGAGAGGCCGCGATGGTGAGAGGCCCGCGCACCGCGATGAAGAGTGGCCCCCGCTCGCCGCAACAAGAGAAAGCCCTTGCACAGACCCAACACAGCCAAAAATAAATAAATAAATAAATAAATAAATAAATAGCTCAGTGGGCAACTGTCCCTTGCATGTTGGAAGCTGAAAGCCTGGCTAGAGTATATAACTTTATCACTTTGGGTCACATATTGTACTGAAACATCATTATACTTTGTTGCCATTCTAGCTCAGGAATTAAAGGAAGCCTTTCTTTCTGTTTACTTTCACTTCAGCTTAGACAAGCCTTCAGTAAACTTTTTGGCCTAGAAGGCAACAGTGAAGCTGTTGATGGGCTTAAGAGGTAGGCAGAGAGAAAAACGAAAAACAAAAAACAAAACAAAAAAAAAACCGGAAAAAAATGGGATTAAGAAAGAGCAAGGGAAAGAGAGGCAAGCCCAGAGGAAGAGAAGAGAAAGAGAGGGAAAGAAGAGAGAGAGAGACGGGAGAGGAGTTTATGAGGAAGACCGGCACATCAAGAGTATCACACATGAGATGTGTGACCACAGATGGCCCACGACCTAATACTAACTAATAAGAAGCATATGCATTGTACAAGTCTTTTGTACTTTCTTGGAATGTAGAAATCACCAGCACATTTTATTTTCCTTGGTGTATTTGACATTTTTGACCTCAGTCATTTTCTTTTTGAAAGAAGAGGTGACACCTACTCTAGGTTTTTGAAGAAAATTATATTAGATGGGATAAAGTAAATATAGCATTTAGCCAAATGCCTGGCATATCGTGAAGTGCTCAGTGAAATGTTAGATTCCCTTCCCTTTAAACAATAGGTAAAACTTTTCTCATGAAAGAGAAAGAGCATGAAGAAAAAAAACAACAACAACAATGAAGATGAAATCTATAAATAATTACATAACCTCCTTTATCTATGGATTCTGAACTCTTCCTCTGGGACTTCTTTTACCAGGGCCATCAGCTATAATAGTATTAGCTGATTTGCGTTTTTCTTCTTCTGCTTCCTCTATTAGAAGAAGTGGTGTTTGTTTTGCTTTGGGGGGGGGAGGGGAGAGTTGTTTTCACAGAAACTTTTAATGCGTGGTAAGAAGAGTGGACTTTATTCCACATACGGAGGAGCCAATGGCATTTTTCAAGCTGGGGGGGAGTGTGACAGGCTTTTCATTTCGAAATATCCATCAGGTATAGGAGTGGAGAGTAGAAGACTGAGGCTGTAGGCTAGAAATCATTGATTTAGTCAACAAATATGCCCTGAGTGCCTATTCTATGTCAGGTGCTAGCGGGACAAGGTCCCTGACCTATTGGAGCCTGACTTATAAGTATTTAAAATAATAAAAAGACTGGAATGATACACCATATAATCTTAGAATTGTTGGAGATTAGAATCTGGAGAATAGGAAAAGGATTGGGACTGGGTATGGGAACAAAGAAGATTTTATTTCTAATGTTTTTTTGTTTGAAAATGTTTTGAGGAAAATATGATAAGGTAATAATTGCCAGTTTGAGGCAGTGAGTATACAACTGTTCGTATGTTTTTGTTGTACTCAGTGTGGTTTTAAAGATATATTTATACATATTTTGATATTCTTCCCCTTAAGAGATGAAGCTTACTTTCCCTCCCCTTGAGTTTGGGTTGGACTTGGTGACTTGCTTCCAGCAAATAGATATGGCAGAAGTGATGGAATGTCACCTCCAAGATTAGGAGAGTGGCTGGGACAGAAGACTTCAGCTTCTGTTTTGGGTTCTCTGTCTCTGTCTGTCTCTGTCTCTGTCTCTCTCAGATTTCTCACTCTAAGGAACGAGCTACCAAGTTGTATGAACAGCCTGATGAAGAGGCCAATGTGGGGAGAAACTGAAATCTCCTGCCAACAGCCATGAGTAAACTTGAAAGCAGATTGTCAGCCCCTTCACGTGACTGCAGCCCTCGCCAATGACATGACTATGAGCTCATGGGAGACCCTGACCCAGAATCACACAGCTAAGTAGAAATTAAGTGAGATAATAAATGTTTATTGTTTAAGCTGCAAAATCTTGGGGTAATTTGTTATGTAGCAGTAGAAAACTAATATGTTATTCATTTTTAATTTTTTTCTCAAAAAAGACAAAAGGACCTCCAAATAAATTTATGTCAATAAAGCTTTGAAACAAAACAAAGTGGAAAGAAACTCCTAGAAAAGAAGTTTCTTTCAAATATCAACACAAAGCAAAGAACTCAAGTGTTTGAGGAGATCAGAGAATCACAGGATGAAAGGTTCAGAGCACGAACTCTGGAGCCTGACAACCTAGACCCAAAGCCCTGCCTCTGTCCCTCACTAGCTGTGTAACCTTAGGCAAGTCACCTAACCTCTCTGTCCCTCAGTTTCCTCATCTGTAAAATGGAAATGATAATAGTAGTACCTGCCTCATATGTTTGCTGTGAAGATTAAATGAATCAACATATATAAAGCAATTAGAACAGTGCTGGTTCTAATACAGTAAACACTTTATACATGTAACTATTATAATTTTTACTATTGTTTCAGTAAAAGGGAACTTAAACATGATCTAATTCAACCCCTTCATTTTGCAAGTGAGGAAAATGTAGGTTCTTACTCACAGACAACTTAATGGTAAAACCAGAACTGAAGCTCAAGTTTTTGATAACAAAATGACTGGCACAAGTACTTTTTAGCCAGTAAAGGTATTTTATAATGGAATTTTTTGATTACAAAGACTTCTCTGCCTACGACCTTGTAGCAGCGGTCCCCAACCCCCTGTTAGGAACCAGATCGCACAGCAGAAGGTGAGTGGCAGGCCAGCGAGCAAAGCTGCATTTACTGCTCCCCATGGCTCCCCATCACTCGCATTACTGCCTGAACCATTTCCTCCCCACCCCGTGGAAAAATTGTCTTCCATGAAACCGGTCCCTGGTGCCAAAAAGGCTGGCGACCGCTGCCTTATAGGATTCTAGAGAAGACATTTTCTTTGTATTTCTGTTTTTGGAGTTTATTATGGGTCACTTTCATGCTCTTCTAAGGATGATCAAAACTGAGATCTGAATTCATCTTTTCAAGGAAGAAGACCTATTTCCACAGGATGCAATGATTTGTCTATTTGATTTCAATAATACTCTTCTACTTGGTTCCCTATACTATATTCAAAAGAGGAACATTTCAGCCGACTACTAGAAATTGGCAAGTCATCTAATGAGATTCAGCAGATTACAAAAAGGCTGAAGAAATACTCCTATTCTGCTAATACTATACTGAAATCTAATATTAGTCAACCACGATGCTTTAGTTTGGTCATTTGATTTTCGCAACAATCCTGTGAAACATACTGAGATTTTTCCTTCTCTTACAGATGAAATAAAAGAATCTCAGGGAGTTGAAGTGACTTGTTCAGAGTAACACAGATTAGAAGTGGCAGAGTCAAGCCTAGAATTTAGACTTTCCTAACTAAATGTCCTTTTCAAAACATCACTATAAGTTCCCCTGTAATTCCACATCTGGGTCTATAGCCTACAAAAATACCACCAAAGTGTGCAAGAATATATGTACAAGGGTGTTCATTGTAGCATTATTCATAATAGTGAGGGCTTGGAGACTACCTAGATATTCAGCTATAGATGGTTATTTAAAAAATTAACATATCCATCCTATGAAAGGGACACCATGGAAGCAGCCATCCAAAACAATGAGGTACACACCACACACAGTGACATGAAGAACAGACCAAAAAATTGTTTAATTTAAAAAAGCAAGTTGCAGAACAATATATGATTCCATTTTTATGTAAGGAAAAACCTTACAAATTAATATGTCTGTGCATGTAAAAAGGTCTGGGAATACATATAAAAAACTGTTAACAGTGATAAGCCTTCAGCAGAGATAGTTGAGAATGGAGGAGAAAAAAAGTACATGAACTCCAACTTACACTGTTTACATTTTTTATAATGGTTATATGTTATTTGATACTTAAATGTTTTAGGTTGAATTATTAACAACTTTTTAAAAAGTAATTCAGCCTCTCAAATATTTATTGAATTCTTCTTATGTGCATGTTCAGCACTCTGCCAGGGGTTAAAGAACTCACAAGGAAGTCGTCTTGGGGAAGTTAGCATCCGGTTGCAGAGAAAAGCAGAACTTAGAAAATGATAGAAGACATTTTCTACTTAACTGTGGGGGAAATGACCAATTAGTGTTAAGAAGAGTCACACAGATTTCATTCTCTGTTGGAAGTTTTATACAAGGGAAGTTGCCTCAGGCTCCAAATTTCCCTTCATCCTAGTGCAACCCTGAGTATCACTAAAAATCATAAATTTCTCATTATTACTTGGGCTCATTAAACTGGAATAATCTGTCCTTTCTATATTCATCTATCATGTGTAGTTCTCAAAGACAGAATTTGATTGGCTTGTCTGCTGTCACTTTGCATCCACAGAAATTGGGCCACTAGACAGAAATTGGGTGAAGCCACTTCAGAGGAACCTGGTATATTTTATTCCTAGCCCACAGAGATCATTTCTGGCTCATATACCAGTTCTCCATCCAGGCCAACCCAAATCATTATGGCTTGGGTATCTGGGTTGGTTTTACTGACAAAGAATGCTTTTTGAGCCACAGAACTTATATTTAAAAGAACTGATTGGTGCTGCTTTTCTTCATGGCAAATATTTTCTTCATGGCAAATATTATGGACTCTTCCTACAGTCTGTTTAGTGCAATAGGTAAAGGAGAGAATAACAGAGGTAAAGGAAGAACATCTTTGAGTATAGCCAGGTTGAGAGACAGTTAAAGAGAAGTTTGCATCTATTAGCTAGCTTTCTGGGGCACGGCTGCTCTGTACAGTTGAACAGGTTGTACCTGCATAAGAGCATCTGCTGAGGGAGTGAGGGGGCTGAAATTCAGGCTGAGCTCTGCTCACCAAACATCGAGCAGTGCTGGCTGTGTGTAACCCTGGCATGTGATTGGGTGCCGTGGGAGGGATATGCCTTTTTTTCAACTAGCATAAAAGCACCCTGTGGACTAGCAGTGGCCCTATTCTTAGGATAATACCGGCTTGTAAACTTGTAAACTGAAGGATCAGAATTGAGGGCCTTTATGGAAGATAGGGAGGGAAGGGACTTCAGAGGAAAACTCAAGTAAATGTTTCCAACTTGAGCCTGGTACAGAGTAGGTATTTAATAAATATTTATTAAATGAATGAATGGTGCTGGGGATCGAGTAGTGAGAAAAATAGACAAAATCTTTGAGCTTATGCAATAAATTAAAGATACAGAACAATATGTACTACATGATACCATTTATATAAAGGGCATAATAAAATAAAATTGAAATGTGAAAACTCTGTTACTCAGAAGTTCTACTCCTAGGTATAGCCTAGAGAAATTTGTACACCAGAAGACTTGTATAAGACTATTAATAGCACATGTTTTTAATAGCAAAACCAGACAATACAAATGAAACAAAACCCCCTAAACTGGAAATAACCCAAGTGTCCGTTAACAGGAGAATGGATACAGTGTAGTATATTTGTACAATGGAATTCCACACAATGGTGAAAATTAATTATCTATTGCCACACACTGATTCGTGAATGATAGATACCATGCTTGGAGCTATGGCAGCCATCTTGACATCACTGAACCAACGCTAACAGCTGCCTATCAAACAAACTCCAATTAGCTTAGGTCATTGATAGCCAGGTTTTCTTGTTAGTTGTAGGTGTAAACATTCCTAGTACATAATAGTGAACTGAGAGGAAGTTTCAAGAATTATTAAGGACGATAAGTCAGGGGAAATTTTCAGTTTGTATTGTTGAAAATTTTTACTATAAGAACATATTTATGGGGCTTCCCTGGTGGCGCAGTGGTTAAGAATCTGACTGCAAATGCAAGGGACATGGGTTCGAGCCCTGGTCCAGGAAGATCCCACATACTGTGGAACAAATAAGCCTATGTGCCACAACTACTGAGCCTGTGCTCTAGAGCCTGCGAGCCACAACTACTGAAGCCCGCGCACCTAGAGCCTGTGCTCTGCAACAAGAGAAGTCACTACAATGAGAAGCCCGCGCACCACAACAAAGAGTAGCCCCTGCTCGCCGCAACTAGAGAAAGCCCGTGCGCAGCAACGAAGACCCAATGCAGTAAAAAAAAAAAAAAAAAAAAGAACCTACTGTATAGCACAGCAAACTACACTCAGTATTTTGTAATAACCTATAAGGGAGAAGAATCTGGAAAAGAATATATATATGTGTGTATATATATATATGTGTATATATACATGTATATGTATATATACACAACTGAATCACTTTGCTGTACACCTGAAACTAACACAACATTGTAAATCAACTATACTTCAATTAAAAAAAAATTTTGCGAGAAAGCCAAGAAATAGAGTGATATGCAATAGATCACATGGGTCAGCTTCTCAATCTTTCTTAAGCAAACTTTTACAATATTTACTTAACTCGCCTTCCCTCAGGTTTCCCCCAAACCATCCACCCTTTCTTTACTTAGAATAAAGGTCAAGCTCCTTAATGTGACCCGTGATGCTCTGCCTTCTCTGATTCGCAGCTCTATCTCACAAACCATTCTGTCTCTTGCTAACAAAGCTTCAGTTACACTGGCCTTATTTTAGTTCCACAAATGTTCCAGCTTCCCAGCTTTGGGGCCTTCAACATGCTATTTTCATTTGCTGAAATGCTCTCTGGACATGACTTGCATCTCCAGCTACCACTGCATTCTTTTCATCTTCCCTGCCCTCTCCCCCGAATCTTTCGCTTTCTCACACAGGTGAGCAGAAGGTCTTTAGTAAAATAATATACCCACGTTGTACTATAAGAGGAGAGCAATATTTGCAGGAAAAAAAGTCTTGTTTTTAAAATGTGTTTGCGGTTTATTTTGTAGGTGCTACACTCTAAAGACCCTAAAAGGCCTGAGTCAATTAAAATGAAGGTTTGAGAGGTCTCACAATTGCCCTCCTAGAACTGTACTAGAGACAGGAATTTCCGTGGACTTGACCACAGAGAGCACTGACTGATGGAGAGGATCCTGGGGATAGGGCAGAGGGAAAAAAAGGGAAGACGAGATGAGACGAGAACAAAAAGGGACTCTGGCACCCATCTGATGCTGTCTCTGCATGGAGATAATTTAATGGAAAAAATTTAAAAATGTTTCACACCATCCTCACACCATGACACTGTGCTCATGACTGGTTAGTTGGAGGATTGTTGTTTCTGGGGGTAGACTGTATATGATTACTCTGCCAGGCATTCTGAGAGCAAAAGCAGGGTCACGGGGTCAGACTTTTTTGACAGCCTGAAGAAGTAAGGGAAAGAAGCAATGATTGGAACCCGGAGACAGAGAAGGCTGTGTGAAAAAAGCTACTGGAAACCTTCAGTTATGAACATGGCCAGCCTACAATGACACCACAGGAAGAAGCCTGCGGAATAAAAACCCAACCTGTCTTTTCTCCCTCCCTCTGATCTCCTGAGGCTCTGGGTTGATCCAACTCAACAGGAAGCTTGGTGGGCAAGGAAACCCGGTGGTAGAGTCCATATAGGTCAGTTTTTCAGGCAGAAAGCAGGGTGGGATGGGTGGGCTAGATATGCAGGCCAAATGGAAAATATCCAGCACAATGCTGGTAGATATGTCCATCCTCTTTTTATAGGGAAGCAATACAGGAAGTCGAATTATAACCACAAGGAGTATGAAATCACAGCAAGGAAAATTAGTTGGCTAATATCATTAAGTCTGATGGCCTAATAAATACATTCTTGAGATCAGTGATCTTGCTGGGAGTTTGAGTTGGTATGTCAAGAGCATTACTGCTGTGTAAGTACAGTCATGCAATAATCTCCTTTTTATCATTTCTTCCCTCTTCATTCTTGGGGTACGTATCTTGGCACCTTCAGAAATCTTCAAATTACAAATTTCTCAATAGCATATCCTTTTTTTAAAGATAAACCTTCTAGTTAGGGACAACTTCTTAGTTTTTGGCCATGCCGCGGCATGCGGAATATTAGTTCCCTGACCAGAAATCGAACCCGTGCCCGCTGCAGTGGAAGTGCAGAGTACTAACCACTGAACTGCCAGGGAAGTCCCAGGAACCACTTTTTTTTTTTTTTCCAGGAACCACTTTTTAATTAAGCTGTTTCTCTTTTTCTACAGTTCCAAACCAGCACTAAAAGTTGGCTTTTTTGTGGAGATCATTTCCACAAAGAAAAAATAATTTTAAAAAATTAGTTCACGCATCCCCATGAATATAAAGGTAAGAAGAGAACAATAAAGTTAATTTTTTAGGTGTATTCCAAGCCATCCTAGGTAGATTCATTCGGTAGCCAGAAATTCTGTGAAACTAGAATTTATGTATATAGAATTCAAGTTCTTACCACAGAAGAATTACAAATCATTACAAGACCAAAGGTCTACTGAACAATTGATTATATTCATAATATTTCAATCCAATCAGACCTCCCTGAGGTTATGTCCAGATTACTTTGGCTGAATTTTGGATGTTTGTAAAACTTAAATCTCACATTAATCGAATAGCTCTTATGATGTGTAATTTCTGACTTAAGAATTTTATTTTGTCATTACGTATAACAAATACATAAAGTATTATTATTAATAACAATAAGTGAACACCCAGGTACCCACCACCTAGTTTAAGAAATAGAATATTACTACTCTATGCCCTGTGCTCTGTCCTTCAACTATTTCATCCCTCTTATTTCCTCCCTTTCCCCATGGATATCTGGTACCCTGAATTTTGTATTTATCATTCCCTTGCTTTTCTTTATAGTTTTACCACGTATGAATGTATGACTAAATAACAAATTTTGGGGGTTTCCCTGGTGGCTCAGTGGTTGAGAATCTGCCTGCCAAGGCAGGGGACACGGGTTGGAGCCCTGGTCTGGGAAGATCCCACGTGCCGCGGAGCAGCTGGGCCCGTGAGCCACACCTACTGAGCCTGTGCGTCTGGAGCTTGTGCTCCACAACAAGAGAGGCCGCGGTAGTGAGAGGCCCGCGCACCGCGATGAAGAGTGGCCCCCGCTCGCCGCCACTAGAGAAAACCCTCGCACAGAAACGAAGACCCAACACAGCCATAAATAAATAAATAAACAAATACTTTAAAAAACAAACAAACAAACAAAAACCAAATTGTTTAGTTTTGTGTGTTTTTGAACTTTGTATAAATGGAATCATCTTGCAACTTGCTCTTTTTATTTTTCTTCAGCATTCAGATTTGGGAAGTTCATCCGTGTTGACATATGTAGCTACAATTTATTTTCACTGCTGCATTCCTTTTATGAATAAACTACAACTTATTCACTCAGTTTCTTGTCAACAGATATTTGAGTTACCAGGTTTTTATTTTTTTCTATTTGAAACAATGCTGGTATTAACATAATTGTACATGTCTCCTGGGTAAGAATTTCTTTAGAGTATATACTTAGGAGAGGAATTGCTGGATTTCAAAATATATACTTATTCAAAGTTATTTGAAGTGCCAGTGTTTTCCAAAGTGGTTTTAAACAAAGTGGTTTTAAATACCAGAAGTATTTAAGATTTCTCATTGTTTGACATCCTTATCAACACTTGGTATTGGCATATTTCAAAAATTTTGCCAGGGAAATCATTCTACAGATGGCTGAACATATCTTTGTATTTTTATCTTCATATTTTTCATTTTTGAGTTAAATTTAACCTCAGTTGGCAGGTATCTTTTCCTTCCTTTCATCACTTATATTTCTTATCTATCTTTTTAAATACATCTACTTTCTAGATGCTACATAAAGAGCTGGATGATATTCAGATTGATTTAATGAATAATATCGATTATTTATCAGAGTGGTACCATCTGGGTAGTGTGTTGGTACAATTTGGTGTATTCAGCATCCTTTTTATCCCCTTTCCCTCACCTCCACCTACGCATCCCTCAAAAACATCAAGTCGTGGTCTGTGGGAATCAAGCTCCCCTGATTTTGATACTGCAATACCTAAAAGAAGCTGGCTTCTAAAGTTCGTAAGCATAATTTTAATGTCAAGACACATGCCTCTGTTATGTGTTTGGAATTTGGAGCTACCTGCTGAATTCAGTGACTGCTAAAACTAAAATCTAAAATTTCAATTCATTAGATATTTTTTATAGACCTACTTTATTTTATTAAAGCTGAAGTTCAGCTTAGGGTTCTCTCCTTACGGTAGCAACCAGGTGTTCAAGTTGCAGGGTGACTCAGAAAGTACTTATTACTCAGCAATCCTATGCATGTTCTCAGTTTCACCTAAAAACAAAGGGTCTGGTAACTTTGTTTTGGGGCAGGTGGTGGTGGAAGGGAAGGAGTCCCGGCCATTAGTAGTAGTTAAGGCTACCATGATGATACTCAGGAAAAGACGAAATGGACAAGTATCTGAGTTGAAATTTAGCAATTCTTAATAATTACTAAGAATCTAATCCTCACAACCAAGACGCAGATGCTCTTATAATATCCCCAGGCAGATAAGGAAACTGAGATGTGGAGATGTTTAAAGTTACTTGGCCAAGGATCTCACGTGACTTGAAAGATGTAGCTGATATGGAGACAAAAAACATAGGCAAATAGACTTTTTGTTTTTGAAATATGCCAAGACTTTTAAGTTATTTTTCTTTTCTTATTTTATTTTAATCACATTTCTATTTTCTGTAAACCAGAAGCCCCACTCCAAAACTTTATTCTTAGATTTCTGGCAGCTTGGACGTCTACCCAGATGACTGGGATTTCAGTCATTTTTCTTTTCAAAGTACTTACTTGTAGGTGGCGGTGTTACTTTCAAACCCTACTTTGATTTTTTTTCCAAGGAAGATTAGAAAAAGCCATCTGGTTAACATTTCCCTGAAAAATTCTTCTCTGACTGGAGCTCCTTAAGAAGAAATTGCAAGAGAAGAGAGTGTGGTATAAAGCTAGGTGGAATGCAAATAGAAAAATTTAGAAACTGAAGCATTACATTCTGATACTTATGAGAATTACCTTTTTGGACAGTAAGCTCACTTTTCTTCCAGCCCTTGTCTTTACTTTTCCTTTTGAGGAAAGATTCTTTTGAATTAAACCCTGTTTCTCAATAACGCTTTTCTAGCTCTTGTTGTGGTTTAATCTTGTTCACATACTACATGTTTGGTCTTAAAGTTTGGCTCCTTCTCTAATTAGCTGTTTCTTCTATTCAGCTTTTCATTACTACTACCCTCCACCTCCCAAATAGTGACATTCTTATTGTAACTATTTATCCAGAAGATAATGGGTGCTCAATAAATATTTGTTGATTGACTGAATGACTGATTAAATGAATGAACAAATGAGTTAGTGAGTGAAACCTTCCCAGGAGGGAAAGACACAAGATCAAGAGAGTAAATGTGAAACAAATCCTTAGTGATGAACTATGTAAAGAAGTGTTTGTGATACTGATTTTGTTCCTTTACATGTCCTTAGAATTTGTTAACCTTTACATAACGTTGAAAAATCTATATATCCATATAACTTCAGGACTCGGGTTAGAAAAATCAGATGCCATTTTAAAAATGACTGTTGAGTCAATGAAAAAAATAAGGGTTTGGGGGTTCTAATTAGCTCATTTAATTGCAGTTATTCTAACAAGTTGTTTGGAACCTACCACTAAGAACGATTTTTTAGATCCTCATTGCCTAGTAAATTATTCTTCCATTCACAGAATTTCTTTTATTTTGAATCTCTTAGAATATTATTTTAGGTTGTTCAGTTCTTGAGTTTTCAAAGTAATAAAAGTTAAAGACTGTGATATTAATCTGGGCCATATTGAATCATATCTGTTAAACAAACATTCATGATGATGAAAATTGAGATTTTGATTGGCATTTAATTCTTATTTTTGTCTTCATGAAATTAACCTTTTAAAAGCCAGCTTTCAGGTCACAGACTTTAGTTATATTGTATCCCATCAATTTTAATTTTTTACTTCCTTCTTGATACATTTCTGTATTTTCTAAAAATTTCCCAGTAAGCCTTTATTACTTTTATAATCATACAAAGCAATAAATTTCATTAACTCCTCTCCCCACTAAATCAGGCTTTTATCACTCTGAGCAAATTGCTACTCAAATTTATATTTTTCTATAGTAATTTCTGAAGGCATGAGAACCCATGGCAGTAATTTCAACTTGAAATTTCCAAGGGCTCGATCCAGATGAATGAGTAGCGAACTACATTCACAGTGTATTCATGTAGAATTTACAACTGCCTTCTTTGATTGTTCTGTCTATTCTCGGGCAATATCTAAATTGAAATTATATGCTGATATACTTTAAATGATTTAGTACATATTAATTCATTTCCTTGTCTATCTTTAATACATCCATTGTTTTCTTACATATAAAATGAGGAGCAGGGATAATTGCTAAACTTCATTTTAGTTCTAATACTCTATAATCATTTGCTGAGATTGTTCTACAATAAATTCATTAGAGATAGAATGATGCAATAGTGTATTTTGAATTCCCAAGAATACTGCTAAATTCAACAGTCAGTATTTGTTCTCAAGTTGCACCCAAAAGAATGCACTTTGAAAGTGTCCCCATGACATGTAGAGGATCACACTGGATAGTGAGAAGTTGGTAAGTTTGAAGAGTTTTAAAGTCATCTAACTCTATCTTGTACCTCTGGTTTCAGTCACTCCTTCCTAATTAGAAAGACATCTGTGTATCTCCAAGTAGCATTACTTTAAGAGGAACTGCCTAGGATTTCTTTCAACCTTCTGTTTCTCTGACTATTGAACCCTGCTTGCAACATGGACTCCATTAGTGAAATCCTATCCAGTTACTTCATGACTTTCATACACATCACCAGGGTAATTCAGGATGTCTCTCTTTTTTTTTTTTTAATCTTTATTGGAGTATAATTGCTTTACAATGGTGTGTTAGTTTCTGCTTTATAACAAAGTGAATCAGTTATACATATACATATGTCCCCATATCTCTTCCTTCTTGCATCTCCCTCCCTATCCCACCCGTCTAGGTGGTCACAAAGCACCGAGCTGATCTCCCTGTGCTATGCAGCTGCTTGCCACTAGCTATCTATTTTACGTTTGGTAGTGTATATATATGTCCATGCCACTCTCTCACTTTGTCCCAGCTTCCCCTTCCCCTTCCCTGTATCCTCAAGTCCATTCTCTAGCAGGTCTGCATCTTTATTCCCATCTTGCCCCTAGGTTATTCATGAACTTTTTTTTTAGATTCCATATATATGTGTTAGCATACGGTATTTGTTTTTCTATTTCTGACTTACTTCACTCTGTATGACAGTCTCTAGGTCCATCCACCGCACTACAAATAGCTCAGTTTCATTCCTTTTTATGGCTGAGTAATATTCCATTGTAGATATGTGCCACATCTTCTTTTTTAAAAAATTATTATTATTATTTTATTTATTTATTTTTTAACATCTTTATTGGAGTATGATTGCTTTACAGTGGTGTGTTAGTTTCTGCCCCATAACAAAGTGAATCAGCTATACATATACATATGTTCCCATATCTCTTCCCTTTTGCATCTCCCTCCCTCCCACTGCCCCCATCCCACCCCTCCAGGCGGTCACACAGCACTGAGCTGACCTCCCTGTGCTATGCGGCTGCTTCCCACTAGCTATCTATTTTACGTTTGGTAGTGTATATATGTCCATGCCACTCTCTCACTTTGTCACAGCTTACCCTTCCCCCTCCCCATATCCTCAAGTCCATTCTCTAGTAGGTCTGTGTCTTTATTCCCGGCTTGCCACTAGGTTCTTCATGACTTTTTTTTTTTTTTCCCTTAGATTCCATATATATGTGTTAGCATACTGTATTTGTTTTTCTCTTTCTGACTTACTTCACTCTGTATGACAGACTCTAACTCCATCCACCTCACTACAAATAACTCAATTTCGTTTCTTTTTATGGCTGAGTAATATTCCATTGTATATATGTGCCACATCTTCTTTATCCATTCATCCGATGATGGACACTCAGGTTGCTTCCATGTCCTGGCTATTGTAAATAGAGCTGCAATGAACATTTTGGTACATGACTCTTTTTGAATTATGGTTTTCTCGGGGTATATGCCCAGTAATGGGATTGCTGGGTCGTATGGTAGTTCTATTTTTAGTTTCTTAAGGAACCTCCATACTGTTCTCCATAGTGGCTGTATCAATTTACATTCCCACCAACAGTGCAAGAGGGTTCCCTTTTCTCCACACCCTCTCCAGCATTTATTGTTTCTAGATCTTTTGATGATGGCCATTCTGACCACTGTGAGATGATATCTCATTGTACTTTTTATTTGCATTTCTCTAATGATTAATGATGTTGAGCATTCTTTCATGTGTCTGTTGGCAATCTGTATATCTTCTTTGGAGAAATGTCTATTTAGGTCTTCTGCCCATTTTTGGATTGGGTTGGTTGTTTTTTTATTATTGAGCTGCATGAGCTGCTTGTAAATTTTGGAGATTAATCCTTTGTCAGTTGCTTCATTTGCAAATATTTTCTCCCATTCTGAGGGTTGTCTTTTCCTCTTGTTTATGGTTTCCTTTGCTGTGCAAAAGCTTTTAAGTTTCATTAGGTCCCATTTGTTTATTTTTGTTTTTATTTCCATTTCTCTAGGAGCTGGGTCAAAAAGGATCCTGCTGTGATTTATGTCATAGAGTGTTCTGCCTATGTTTTCCTCTAAGAGTTTGATGGTGTCTGGCCTTACATTTAGGTCTTTAATCCATTTTGAGTTTATTTTTGTGTATGGTGTTAGGGAGTGTTCTAATTTCATTCTTTTACATGTAGCTGTCCAGTTTCCCCAGCACCACTTATTGAAGAGGCTCTCTTTTCTCCACTGTATATTCTTGCCTCCTTTATCAAAGATAAGGTGATCATATGTGCGTGGGTTTATCTCTGGGCTTTCTATCCTGTTCCATTGATCTATATTTCTGTTTCTGTTACAGTACCATACTGTATTGATTACTGTAGTAATAGTCTGAAGTCCAGGAGCCTGATTCCTCCAGCTCCATTTTTCTTTCTCAAGATTGCTTTGGCTATTAGGGGTCTTTTGTGTTTCCACACAAATTGTGAAATTTTTTGTTCTAGCTCTGTGAAAAATGCCAGTGGTTGTTTGATAGGGATTGCATTGAATTTGTAGATTGCTTTGGGTAGTAGAGTCATTTTCACAATGTTGATTCTTCCAATCCAAGAACATACTATATCTCTCCATCTATTTGTATCATCTTTAATTTCTTTCATCAGTGTCTTATAATTTTCTGCATACAGGTGTTTTTTCTCCTTAGGTAGGTTTATTCCTAGATATTTTATTCTTTTTCTTGCAATGGTAAATGGGAGTGTTTTCTTAATTTCACTTTCAGATTTTTCATCATTAGTGTATAGGAATGCAAGAGATTTCTGTGCATTAATATTGTATCCCGCTACTTTACCAAATTCATTGATTAGCTCTAGTAGTTTTCTGGTAGCATCTTTAGGATTCTCTATGTATAGTATCATGTCATCTGCAAACAGTGACAGCTTTACTTCTTCTTTTCCAATTTGGATTCCTTTTATTTCTTTTTCTTCTCTGATTGCTGTGGCTAAAACTTCCAAAGCTATGTTGAATAATAGTGGTGAGAGTGGGCAACCTTGTCTTGTTCCTGATCTTAGAGGAAATGGTTTCAGTTTTTCACCATTGAGGATGATGTTGGCTGTGGGTTTCTCATATATGGCCTTTATTATGTTGAGGAAAGTTCCCTCTATGCCTACTTCCTGGGGGTTTTTATCATAAATGGGTGTTGAATTTTGTCGAAAGCTTTCTCTGCATCTATTGAGATGATCATATGGTTTTTCTCCTTCAATTTGTTAATGTGGTGTATCACGTTGTTTGATTTGCGTATATTGAAGAAGCCTTGCATTCCTGGGATAAACCCCACTTGATCATGGTGTATGATCCTTTTAATGTGCTGTTGGATTCTGTTTGCTAGTATTTTGTTAAAGACTTTTGCATCTATGTTCATCAGTGATATTGGCCTGTAGTTTTCTTTCTTTGTGACATCTTTGTCTGGTTTTGCTATCAGGGTGATGGTGGCTTCGTAGAATGAGTTTGGGAGTGTTCCTCCCTCTGCTATATTTTGGAAGCATTTGAGAAGGATAGGTGATAGCTCTTCTCTAAATGTTTGATAGAATTCACCTGTGAAGCCATCTGGTCCTGGGCTTTTGTTTGTTGGAAGATTTTTAATCACAGTTTCAATTTCAGTGCTTGTGATTGGTCTGTTCATATTTTCTATTTCTTCCTGGTTCAGTCTCGGAAGGTTGTGCATTTCTAAGAATTTGTCCATTTCTTACAGGTTGTCCATTTTATTGGCATAGAGTTGCTTTTAGTAATCTCTCATGATCCTTTGTATTTCTGCTGTGTCAGTTGTTACTTCTCCTTTTTCATTTCTAATTCTATTGATTTGAGTCTTCTCCCTTTTTTCCTTGATAAGTCAGGTTAATGGTTTATCAATTTTGTTTATCTTCTCAAAGAACCAGCTTTTAGTTTTATTGATCTTTGCTATCATTTCCTTTATTTCTTTTTCATTTATTTCTGATCTGATCTTTATGATTTCTTTCCTTCTGCTAACTTTGGGGGTTTTTGTTCTTCTTTCTCTAATTGCTTTAGGTGTAAGGTTAGGTTGTTTATTTGAGATGTTTCTTGTTTCTTAAGGTAGGATTGTATTGCTATAAACTTCCCTCTTAGAACTGCTTTTGCTGCATCCCATAGGTTTTGGGTCGTCATGTTTTCATTGTCATTTGTTTCTAGGTATTTTTTGATTTCCTCTTTGATTTCTTCAGTGATCTCTTGGTTATTAAGTAGTGTGTTGTTTAGCCTCCATGTGTTTGTATTTCTTACAGATTTTTTCCTGTAATTGATATCTAGTCTCATGGCGTTGTGGTCGGCAAAGATACTTGATACGATTTCAATTTTCTTAAATTTACCAAGGCTTGATTTGTGACCCAAGATATGATCTATCCTGGAGAATGTTCCATGAGCACTTGAGAAGAATGTGTATTCTGTTGTTTTTGGATGGAATATCCTAAAAATATCAATTAAGTCCATGTTGTTTAATGTATCATTTAAAGCTTGTGTTTCCTTATTTATTTTCATTTTGGATGATCTGTCCATTGGTGAAAGTAGGGTGTTAAAGTCCCCTACTATGATTGTGTTACTGTTGATTTCCCCTTTTATGGCTGTTAGTATTTGCCTTATGTATTGAGGTGCTCCTATGTTGGGTGCATAAATATTTACAATGGTTATATCTTCTTCTTGGATTGATCCCTTGATCATTATGTAGTGTCCTTCTTTGTCTCTTGTAATAGTCTTTATTTTAAAGTCTATTTTGTCTGATATGAGAATTGCTATTCCAGCTTTCTTTTGATTTCCATTTGCATGGAATATCTTTTTCCATTCATGATATCTCTTGCCCTGTTTTTAGAAGAGGCAGTGGCCTTTAGATGGATTACGAATTTAAAAAATATATATTATACACATTTTCTTTTCAAAGCCCACTTTCAAATCCTCTGAGGGGAGCCAGTATAACTTGATATTTAAGCAGTTAAGAATAACAAGCTTGGAAACAAACAAACCTAAGTTTGTATCCTAGTTTGTGCTTTTCAACGGCTGCCTCACCTTGCGCAAGGTACTTTACAGTTCTTGTCCTCAGTTTTGTCATTTGTCATAATAGGGATAATAATAGAACTCCCTTTGTAAAACTGTTTATGAGGAATAATTACTGGCCCTACATAAAGCACTTGTATTCCATTTAGTCAAGCGATGTTTATTGAGTATTAAGCATGTGCCAGGCACTGTGCCAAGCTCCTGTCTAACTCAGGGCTGTTCTCTTTCTTCCTTCAAATTTTCATCTAACTTCTACTCCCTTAGGTCTTCGCTTAAATGGCACTTTCACAGGGAAAGCTTCCGTGTTAGTTCGAGTCCTCCAAGAAGCGGATGCCAAGACAGGATTAGACATGCAAGAGATTTATTAGAGGATATCCCTGTGGAAGATAAAAAGGAGGAAGCAAGAGTAAGCAGGGAAAGCCTCAGGTTCCAAGGCACGTCTGACATTTATTGAAGGAGGAGAAGGAAGGAGAATTGGTTAGAAAAAGACTGCAGCACTCTTCTAAGAAAGTTTTGGCTAGGCAAATGGGGAGTTCCCAAGTCAGAATTGCCCATTAGAAGGGTCCTTTGTCCTGCAGGAAGCCAGGCTCTAGCATCTCTGCAGTGCTCAGTCACTGGCTGGCCGCAGTTCAGCAGGGACATGACCTCGGTTCCAAATGTGGTGGTAGATCCAGAGAGGCAGCAGCTGGGGTTGTCAGTCAGCTATGCTCCGCACACAGGAGATCTGAGTAGCGCACATTCTTAGCCATAGTGCTCTTCATGATCGGTTAGATCCCCTGGTTATTTGCTTTTCCTTTTCTTAGTTACTACCATTAAAATTAGATTTTTGGGGACTTCCCTGGTGGTGCAATGGTTAAGGCTCTGTGCTCTCAATGCACGGGGCCCGGGTTCAATCCCTGCTTGGGGAACTAGATCCCACATGCCTGCCGCAACTAAGAGTTCGCATGCCACAACTAAGGAGCCCACAAGTCGCAACTAGGAGACTGCCTCCCACAACTAAGGAACCTGCCTGCTGCAACTAAGACCTGGCACAACCAAATAAATAAATAAATAAATAAATAAATAAATAAATAAATATATAAAGGGCATTCCTTTCAGAAGCATCAGTTTAAAAAAATACAATTAGATTTTTGTTTTCTAAATTTGGAAAGTTTATTCTCTCTGAATTGTAAACTACAGGAGAGAACAGACTGGGTTAATTTTGTTTACTACTCCATCCCCAAGATGCCCTAAATGAGATGGCATATAATAGGTACAAAATACAATAGTAGTCCTTATTTGTATCCATTCTATTCCACATTGCTACATCCATTCTATTCCACATTGCTACATCCAAACCTAGAAGTTGTAGATGACTCCACATCACAGAAGAGCTCATGTTGCCAATCACATGCCAAATATAAAATTAACAATCACAAAAACCACATCATCAAAACACCCCAAGTCCCTTTCTGCTGTCCTTCTTCCCTGACTCTGCCCCAAAGCTGGGGGTTGGGTGCATCTTCTGTTTTTGCCTAGTCTTTTCACTTTCTTAACAGTGTCTTGAAAAGAAGTACTTAATTTTGATAAAGTCCAGTTTATCACTTTTTTTCTTTTAAGGATAGTGCTTTAATACCATACCTAAGAAATCTTTGCCTAGCCTAAGGTTGCAAATAATTTTTTCTTGTTTTCTTCCAGAAGTTTAAAGTTTTATAGCTAGATATATGATGCGTTTTGTGTTTTCACATACAGTATGAGATAGATAGATTGATTGATTTTTTACATATGGATATCCAAATGTTCCAGCATTATTAGCTGAAAAGTGTTTCTTTTACCCATTGAATTGCCCTTGGTCTATGTTGAAGATCATTTGGCCATAGAGATATATGTGACTTCTAAAAACCTCACTATTCAGTTTCATTGATCTGTTTGTCTCTCTTTATATCAGTTCTATACTATCTGGGTTAATGTAGCTTTATAATAAACATTGAAATCAGGTAGTGTAGTGTAAATTTTCCAACTTTGTTCTTCTCTTTTAAAATTGTTTCAGTTATTCTAGGTCCTTTGCATTTCCATATAAATTTTAGAATCACTTTGTCAAATACTTAAGAAAACCTGCTGGGATTTTGATTTGGGTTGTACTGAATCTATAGATCAATTTGAGGGGAAATTGACACTTTTACAGTATTGAGTCTTCTAACCCATGATATATATCTTTCTGTTTATCTGTGTCTTCTTAAATTTCTCTCAGTGTATTTTATAGTTTTCAGTGTACAATTTGTATAAATAAATAAATGTATATTTATTTATTAACTCATCTCTAAGCATTTGGTATTTTTAATTTCAATTACAGATTGTTTGTTGCTAGTATAATACAAATCAATTTACTTTTGTATATTGATTTTTATATAATGTAGTCTTGATGATCTCATTTGAGTTCCAGTAGCTTTTTTTAGGTTCTATAGAATTTTTTTTTTTTAATTTTATTTATTTATTTATGGCTGCGTTGGGTCTTCGTTTCTCTGCGAGGGCTCTCTCCAGTTGCGGCGAGCGGGGGCCACACTTCATCGCGGTGTGCGGGCCTCTCACCATCGCGGCCTCTCTTGTTGCGGAGCACAGGCTCCGGACGCGCAGGCTCAGCAGTTGTGGCTCACGGGCCTAGTCGCTCCGTGGCATGTGGGATCTTCCCAGACCAGGGCTCGAACCCGTGTTCCCTGCATCGGCAGGCAGACTCTCAACCACTGCGCCACCAGGGAAGCCCGGTTCTATAGAATTTTGACCATACATCATGTCACCTGTAAATAAAGCTAGTTTTACTTCTTCCTTTCCAATTTGGATGCCTTTTATTTCTTTTTCTTGCCTTATTGTGCAGGCTAGAACTCCCCCAGTACAATGTTGAAGAGGTGGTGAGTGCAGAAATTCTTGCCTTATTCCTGATCTTAGGAAGAAAATATTCAGTTCTTTCCCATTAAGTGTGCTGCTTTTTATTGATGCTTTCTATCAAGTTGTATGTTTTCTCTTATATTCCTAGGAATGGGTATTGAATTTTTCCAATGCTTTTGTTGCACCTATTGAAATGATCATACAATTTTTCTTTCTTAGTCTTAGCTAATGGTGAATTATGTTGTTTGATTTTCCAATGTTAATTCAGCCTAGCATTCCTGGGATAAGCCCTCATTTGGTCATAATGTATAATATTTTTTATATATTGTGGAACAAAAATAGGTAGAATTTTATTAAGAATTTTTGCATCTATGTTTATGAGGCTATTGGCCCATTGTTTTCTTTTCTTGGAACATCTTGAGTTTGGGTATCAGAGTAATGCTGTCTTTATAGAATGATCTGGGAAGTATTTACCCTTCAATTTCCTGGAAGACTTTTGTAGAACTGGAATAACTTTTTCCCTTAAAAATAAACCATGTTAACGCTATAAAAAAGAAAGCTGTAGTGATTGTATTACCATCAGACAGAGTACAATTAGAGCAAAGAATATTATCAGGAAAAAAAGAGGGTCATTTATAAAGTGAATCATTTCATAATGACAATAATTTTCATATTCATTTCATTAAAGATAAATTCACCTAAATAATAAAACAATTCTAAATGTTTATGCAACTAACAGCAGAGCTTCACAACACATAAAGTAAAAACTGATAGAACAGCAAGGAAAACTAGAAAAATCCATAATTATAGTGAGGGATTTCAGTGCTCTTCCCTTAATAATTAATAAAATAAGTAGACAGAAAATCAGTAAGTATGTTCTAAATCCCCCCCAGGATTTAGATTTGAACAATAATATCAGGCAACTTGATGTGATTCACATTTGTAGAGCATTTCACCCAACAGCTACAGAATACACATTTATTTTAAACGTACACTGAACACTTACTAAGACAGACCAACCATATTCTGGGCCACAGAACAAGTCTCAATAAATTTAAAATGACTCGAATTATATGAAGTATGTTCTTTCATGATAATGGGATTAAATTAGAAATCAGTAACAGAAAGGTATCCGGAAAGTCTGATACTTGGAGACTAAATAACATAAATAATCTGAGGATCAAATAAAAAAAAAACCCATATAGGGAAATTAGAAAGTATTTTGAAATGAAGTAAAATGAAAACACAATATATTAAAATGTGTGGGATACAGCTAACACAGTACTTTGAAGGAAACTCATACTACTAAATGCCTATATTACAAAGGAAGAAACATCTCAAATCAAAGACCTCAGTTTCCAAGAAACTGGAAAATTAATTTTAAAAACTTCAAAAAAAAAAAAAAAGAATAAAGGAAATAAACATAACAGCAGAAATCAATGAAAGAGAAAAGAAAAATAAAGAAAATCTATGAAACCAAAAGTTGACTTTGAGATTTGAAATCAGTGAGGTTAATATTGCCTCTTGCCAGGTCGATCAGGAAAAAAGAAAAAAGACACAAGTTCCCAATTTCAGGAATAAAAAGGACAATAAAGGAATATTGTTAACAGATTTACACGAATAAATTCAACAACTTATATTTTCACAACTATTAAAGCTCACTCAAGAAAAAATATTAAATATTTGTTTTATTGGTGAATGTTAGCTACTAAGGCAGGGAGTTGAGTCCGGGCTTTATAGATAAATAAGGGTCCCCAAGCAGCTCTCAGTTCATTAACGGGGAAAAACAAAGCTTAATACTGATCGGTGCAGAAGAGTGAGGGAAAACTTGGCCAGGAAAAGCTTCTCTGGGGAGGAGTCACCCGGCTGAGAGACAGGAAGGACCAGTAAAAAAATGTTTCTCAGAATGTGAGCTTGAGGAGCGGGGGCAGGGTAGCTCTCCGCCGCCCACCCTCCTACGTCTGCCGCTCCGCCTTTCTCAGGGCAGTCCCAGCCCCTCCCCTACGCGCTCGCGTTCGCTCTCGCAGCTGCTGAGCGTCCCACTCCCTCCCAGCCGGGCCCCCAGGAGCCGTGCGCTTGCGCACTCGAGTGAAGAGCTCGCAGGAGAGAGCGAGGCGGCTGCCGGAAGTATGACCTCCGTCCCCCTACTCGCTGTTTCCATCCGGGGTCACGTCGGTCTTCCGGGTGTTTCCGACAGGGCTTTCTACGCCGCTTTTTTCCGGCTACCTTTTCGTCTTCCGTCTCTTGCCACCGCCCTCGAGCTCCCTCACCCTTGCTGGCCCTGCCTTTTCTTGTGTCGCTCCTCCCCGGCCGCCGAGCCCGGGAATTAGATCGCAATCCGGAGCCGGAGCCGGGCCTACCCATTCCGCTCGGGCACTAACTCCTTTGGCTCGGGAGAAAGCTAGGACCGAGCGCGCCGGGCCGTCCCTGCTCCGGCTCTGGAGCTCCTGGGCTGGCGGTGCCGGTAGATCCTCCTGCTTAGCCTTCCCTGAGGACACTTGTGAGTTAGGGGGTTTCGGAGAGGAAAGCAACAGTGTAGGCCTGGGTGGGGGGCGGGGCGCCGGGAGCTTTTTCGGAAACTGTAGTGTTTTGCGTGGGAGGTTCCGGCATAATCTCTGTGAGATCCCAGACGTATGGGCGGTCCCCAGGCTGCGGTACTTTCTGAAGAATCTTAGGAACTCTTAAACGTTTCCCATTCGTTTGTCTTTGTCGCGCCCCGTCTTCAGTCTAGGACCAAACGAGGAAGACTGTCTTGGGACCCTGCATGGGGTTTCAAAGGGTGGTGAAGAACTAAGGTAAATATCTGAATTAATAATTAAAAATTTAAGACTTTTCACTAAGTGGTTGTGAAATTGTCTCAGTTCTTAGCTTTACAGGAAACTGCACAGGTTAGGACGGTCAGATTGTTGTCTATCCCCTTTGTTTTTTTGCACCGTTCAGCCTTTGTAGATAGGTTCTCCATCTCTCTTTCTAGGTCAGAACACGGGCGGCTTCTGTGTCTCATAAATTCTCTACTATCCAAGTTCCCTGCCTTGTTTGATCCTCTCTCAGCTCTTTGTTTAAAATAGCAGTCGTTTATTTATATTGGTACACCAATACGATGAACAAAAAAGAAAATGAAACAAACTCAAGCTACATTGGCAACGTAACAAACGTGTGGTGTATGGTTTTGTGGGGATGAATCAGAACTGAACACTAAGTCTGTGCATTTGAATTACAGGCGACATACTACTTTTGTAAATACCCTCATATTGTACGCTTTATTACCACAAGGCTTTAAACATGGCATTAACAGCTAGAAGGCTCTTAATATGTACTGATTAATAGCCAAATAATAGTAACATTACTCTGTTGGTGTGAATAGTCCCAATTCTGTCTGATCAGGAAGTGTAACAGGCTCTGTGTGAAATAGGTATTTTAGAAATGTCCATTTGGAATCACGTGGCTAGATTATTTTTTAATACTTGGATGGGATCTAATTCTTGATCAGACGGGATATATGTATATGTATAGCTGATTGACTTTGCTGTACAGTAGAAACTAACACAACATTGTAAAGGCAACTATACTCCAATAAAAATTAATTTAAAAAGAATGTCTTTTTCAAAACCTGTGGGTGGTTTGACAGAGGGTGAGCAGGATTTAGGAGTTGGACTTTTTGCATTGTGGAGAAAAAAAGTGAGTTTAGGGGATCAAAGGCATTTGGACAAAGTGGACAGATAACTAGATTTGCTACTACATTTCTGGTTTTTATACTAGGTAGATTCCACTTTCCAGGGAATCTTGATGAAGGAATTATGTAACGTTGAGTGTTCTCTAATTCCTTGGAGGAGAGGTCAAGTTTAGGACAGAAATTCCGGGTTGTAAGTTATAGGACCAAATGCTATGTCACTAGGAATTACTTTGTGAACTACTCCATTACTGCCTTGTCTCATATATGATTATTTACAGATAAACCTGTGTAATTTCCAAATGGGCAACCTTAGTCAAGAAGTAATCCTTAAGATTCTCTTCTTAGGCAAGAACCAATGCAACAGTTTTAAAGCAGTTCAAAATTTACCCAGATTATTCTTTTTTATAGTCAAGTACAGATTGAGAAATTGATAATTTTCAAACTAAGAAAAATAGGATACCACCAATATCTGGATTTTACTTATAAAATTTCTTAAACCTGCTACCGTGGTTAATGTGGAGTAATTTTTTTTTTATGGATCATTGTCTACTTGGTGAACAAGGCTTTCATTCAGAATATAAAGAAAAAGATTTAAAATTTTGTAGAGGTCCCCTTAAATCTGGTATGGTAATAGTTTTGCTGGATTTTATTCTCAGAAACTATTGTGTTTAAAAAATGATCCCTTATATTGTTTTATTATAATAGGTTATTATTTTGGTGTCATTTTTATCTTCATCAAAATTAGTGTTGGAATGTATTAGGAGAAATATTAGAAAGAGGAATTGAAATTCATGGGCTTTTGGTTTACTTCCTTATCTTTAGATGGGCATGCAGAATACTTGTGTTGGAGAGCATTGAATGTCATTGATTACATTCCCTAGGAATGATCCTCCCCACTTGAAGGCTGGCCTGGTTAGGAGCCAGACTTGAGGGCCAAAAATTCATCCTGCGGAGAACCCGTTTTTGGAGGCGCTGGAAAACCTTTGATGCTTATCTGGGAATTAAGGATAGGCTGATTTAGATAACTGCCCTAAAGTATACTTATGAGTATGGAATCATTCTCAGCTTTTAAACCGTGGATAATTTGATCGTTTGAGGAGTACTTCTGGGCTACAAGACATCTTTTGACTTATTCTTAAGTTTGAGTCTGACCATGTAATGCAATAGAAATTAAGTGAGGTCTGGGCTATTATGTCATTTTGGGTCTCAAGCCTGAAGAAAAACAAAAGCATATTATTTATAAGTATAAACAAAATGTCTAGAATTGTAGCTATGAACTGATTTAAATAAATCTGAATATAGAGTGTTTTAATTCTAGTTTTTCTGAATACAAATTCCTTCTCTTGTTTGATCAGATCTATAGTATCTGTTACAACAAAATTAAATATCAAGCAAAATTCATTATAATGAATTGTATTTAATGTCATTTTCTCATGAATTCTATGAAATAGTAATTGTTTTATGGGGAGTTGAGTCAGAGGAGTAGAGTCAAGGAAGCCAAGAAGGAGTGTAAACCCAGGCAAAGGGAGAAGAAGGCATTAGTTGACAGCCTTAGATCTGGCATTCTACAATTATTGAGTGTACTTTTAATAAAGAATTCTCCGGCATCCTGCTTGGTTGAAGGTATTTCCTCTGATCAGTGAACATCAGAGAGTACAGTTTAGCAGATTTGATAGGATTGATTTTTTGTTTTAATCAATTTCCTATAACAAGAGATAAAGGCCTGCTGAAGAAAGCTGACAAACTCTTGTTTTCTGGAGGTAACACCTTGTCTCTGGTCCAAATTAGAGTCAGGCACTTGGGATGGGATCTGATGGTGGCGCAAGACTATTGTCCATAATCTGTTATGAACCTTGGACTGGTGAATCTCACTCTTTGGCCAGTCTAGGAAATTTTAATCTTACAGAATTGAAAAGGAATAAAGTTTCTGTGAGTGACTTATTGTTTCTTCCCAGATCTTTCTCTTTTCTCTCTTGTTGTCTCCTATTCTAATTTTTCCAGCCATCTCGTCTTAGTCCCAGAAGCAATTACCATTTCTTTTAGCAGCTTATATGTTATTTTCCTCTGTTTTTCAAAAAAAAAAAAAAAAAAAATGCAGAAATTTTTATAAAGCTTGTTTTTTGGATTGACATCCACTGAAAATGAGGATTTACCACTTTTATGTACCCTCTCTCATCATAAATTGTGAGATTTATGTGTGTGTATAAACATGTAAATATATGTAGCATATAGTATATGTAATCTGTAAATAAATACAGTGTAGTAAATATATAATAAATATATTACAATTTCTGTTTAAATCAGTATGTTCAATGTTCATGTTATTGTAAGAACCAAGTAGGTGACTGATTATATTTCTTTTTTTATATGACCTTTTGAATGTGTTTTGTCTGTAGTTTAGTAATTTATTTTTAACTTGCTGCATTTCTGTTCCTATAATTATTTCTGCTCTGTTAGCCGAACTCCTCTCTGTGGTCAAATATATAAGGTAATCTACCAGTTAATCTTTTTCCTCCTTGGATATCTTCTTGAAGCCCTCTATGTGTTTTAACTTAAGCTGTTTATTTAGCTTCCCTTCACAATCATCCTGGGGAATTTGTCTCTGCCCTGTGTCAGATCTCCCTTTTCCTAGATCCCAGATTTTCTTTTCTTTTTTTTGTTTTTTGTTTTTGATACCTTACATGTCTAAAAATGTTTTTATTTTCCTTTTGCACTGATAGTATAGCTGGGTATAAAATTATAGCTAGAAAGCATTTCCTTCAGAGCCTTGAAGGCATTCACTTCCTTGTTTTGTTTCTACTGTTGCTACTGAGAGGGTCAAAGCCATTTTGATTACCATCCCTAGGTGTGTTTTTTTTTTTAATTGAAGTATAGTTGATTTACAATGTTGTGTTAATTTCTGCTGTATAGCAAAGTGATACAGTTATACATTCTTTTTTATATTCTTTTCCATTATGGTTTATCTCAGGATATTGAATATAGTTCCCTGTGCCATATGGTAGGACCTTGTTGTTTATCCATACCATCCCTTTGTTTATAACATTTTCTTTCTCTGTAATATTTATAAGCTTCTTTTACCTGATATTCTGAAATTTCACTGTAATATACCTTTATATGTGTGTGTGTGTATGTATATGTGTGTGTGTGTGTGTGTGTGTGTGTATATATATATATATATATATATATATATATATATATATTCAGTTGTGCTTTATACTCATTGGGTCCTTTCAGTCTAAGGCTTGGTGTTCTTCAGCCTTGAACATTTTCTTGTTTTATTTACTTGGTAATTTCCTTTTCTGTGTTTTCTCTGTTCCTCCTGGAACTTCTATTGTATTGGATGTAGGACCACATAGTTTGGTTCTCTTATATTTTTTTCTCTTACTGTCCTGCCTCCTGTCTGCCCTCACCAATTTTTCCTTTTTGTTCATTCCTCAATGTTATCTTTTAGCTTCCTGCTGGATATTTCTGCTTTTAATTTTCCAAGAGCCCTTTCTGCTTTTTGAAAAACACATTCTTATTTACATATTGCAATGTTTTTTCATTAATTATGGAGGGTTTTTTTTTTCTCCTCACTTTTCATTTGTTGCAGGTGTTGTTTCTGTTTATTCCTAGGACTTTTTTTTTTTAACTTTTGATAATCCATGGATGTCTGTTTTCTAACTAGAAATCTAAATTGGAAGCTTATGTGCATGGGTAGGCAGTTCAATAGTAGGCTTCATTGTAGGTTGCGAGCGAGCTTAACTTTTTCTTGGTGAGTGACTGTTCCTATGTTACAGGTTCTTTGGTTACTGTATTATATGGTTTCTTGTTCCATTATTCCATAGATGAGTTTTCCAATTGCCTGAATTGGGAATGCAGGCTGGGGATCATATTTTTACTTTGTAGACTTCACTTAATACTTGTTTTCAGTTTGTTTTCTTACCCTACTCTTTGTAAGTTTATAGCCTCTTGGGGTCAGTCATTGCAAAGATTAAATATCTAGTCTTCTGCTTGGGGCAGTGAACGATTCTGATTGCTTTGTACCTAGGTTTTCCCCATTTGTGTGGAACAAACTCTTTTATTGGAAGTTCTTTTTATAAGTTGTTTAGACTTTGAGGGGAATCTCAGAATTTTGTAAATAGTTATTAGGTGATACAAATTCCATCCCTTGTTTGATCAGATCTGTACGATCTAAATCCTGGGAATCAGGTTGTCATGACAGCTTATACCTTTGAATAAATTAGATTGGGAATAAATGTAAGAAATTGTAGGATTTCATTAAATGTCTCACTTGGGTTGTTTCTTTTTATTATCAGAGTATAGTGGTGTTAACTTGATTCTAAAAGATTTGTTGATATTAGGGTACATTTATTAGGGAAAATTCATCATAAAATTAGAAACGCACAGATTTTACTATCATTTGAATAATGTGGTTAATCTAGATTTAAAATTTATTATTAGTAAGTTTTTTTTGTTACTTATGGTGTGACTTAAGAGATCTGTTTGAATTTTAAAAAAAGAACTTTGCAAATGAAATTCGTAACTTGGTAACAAATTGTTTATTAATTAGCAGATGCTAGTTACCAAAGAGTTCAATGTTTTTAAGCTGTAATAAATTATCTTTAAAACTATTCTAGGTAGAAGAATACATGTTTACTCTTAGTGAACAAGAGCATGTTCCCAAACTCAATTTTGGGTCGCCCGCCTTTCACTCCAAACCATCAACAACATAATAACTTCTTCACCCTGTCACCAAGTCTTTATTCACACCAGCAGCTTATAGATGCACAGTTCAACTTTCAGAATACAGAGTAAGTACGGTGTTATTTTGGCCCATGTCATTTGTAAGTGTCATTTTCTACTTGACACAAATCCTTTTTGTATGAAACATTTGGAGCTAGAGAAAATGTCATCATGTCTTGTTTTCTTTTGATCAGTGAACTGTTTAGTTTTTCTGAAATTAGTTTTTTGTTTTTAAGGAAAAAAATGTATACTACTACTATTCTTTCTTTGTCTTTGGTAGCTTGTCTAGAGCTGTATCATTACAGCAGTTGACATATGGAAATGTCAGTCCAATACAGACCTCAACTTCCCCATTATTTCGAGGAAGGAAGTAAGTATTTCTTACTTATTTTAAAAGAAAAATTTGCGTTTTTGGGAACTGTTTAACACTGTATCTTGTATTAAGTTGAATGGACACTATGCCCTACATTTTGTTTTCTGGGACCTGTGTGATCAGATCAGTCCTGTAACAGAATTTTAAAACTTCAAAGTATTTAAAAAATTTTAGGGATAACTGTCTTCAGATAACTACTTTTAATTGAGATTTTTAACTAAATCAGTTGGGTTTCTGTATCTGTTTGTTAGGGCCGCCATAACAAAGTACAATAGACTTGGTGGCTTAAACAACAGAAATTAATTTTCTCAAAATTCTGGGGGCTAGAAGTCCAAGATCAAGGTTTTGGCAGGTTTGGTTTCCTCTGAGGCCTCCCTGTTTAGCTTATAGATGGCTGCTTTCTTTCTCTCTCCTCAGATGGTCATCCCTCTGTGTTTTCGGTGTCCTAATCTAGTCTTCTGAGGACACTAATTATATTGGATTAGGGCTCACTCTAATGACCCCATTTTAACTCAGTTAATTCTTTAAAGGCCCTGTGTCCAAATACAGTCACATTTTGAAGTACTAGGGGTTAAGACTTAAACATATGAATTTTGAGAGGACATAATTCAGCCTATAACACCTTCTTTCTAGTAAAGTTTACTATTTGATTTATCTTACACAGGTAAGGTTCCATGATAAATATTATTATAGTGAAAATTTTTACATAAAGCTTTCTATAGAGAAGTCAGGAATCAATTCATTTTAACCAATTTGATTAAAAGAAATTGATGTATCACGGGGTAATTATGATAGAACTTTAGGGGTAATTATTAAAATAAAATTTGGCAATATTTGCAAGATATTGCTATTTATAGTCTGTATAAACATTCCGTAACTTTTATGTCCAACTAGAAATAACACTAGCTAAGAATTATTGATCACTCACTATGTGTAGTAGGCATTGTTCTAAGGACTTTGCAAATAATGGTTTGACTAAGTTTCACAACACTTTATGAGGTAAGTACTGTTACGCCTCTTCTTTTGAGGAGAAAGCTGAAGTGCACAGAAGTAATGATCTGGTTATTCAGGTAGAAGTAGCATAGCTGGGATTTGAAACCAGGTGGTTTGGCTCTACATCCCATACTTAGAAGCACTGTGAATTCTTCTTCAAAGTTGTCATTGTGGAAAACTATATAATGATGCTTAAATTATTGACTTTATTCAAATTTTCATTTTTTAGAAGTTGCCTTGCTAGCCCATTTGTGAATCATGAATGAAAATAAATTCCACTAGTTCATAATTATACGTATGTATTTTTAAAACTAAAATTGACATTCTCAGTAGAAGATATTCAGCATATAAAGCTCTAAATTTTATGTTTAAAAAGTGTTAAAGGGGCTTCTCTCATGGCTCAGTGGTTAAGAATTCGCCTGCCAATGCAGGGGACATGGGTTCGAGCCCTGGTCGGGGAAGATCGCACATGCTGCGGAGCAACTAAACCTGTGCACCACAACTACTGAGCCTGCGCTCTAGAGCCCGTGAGCCACAACTACTGAAGCCCATGCGCCTAGAGCCCATGCTGTGCAACAAGAGAAGCCACCGCAATGAGAAGCCTGCGCACCACAATGAAGACCCCGCTCGCCACAACTAGAGAAAGCCCGCATGCAGCAACAAAGATCCAACACAGCCAAAAATAAATGAATAAATACATTTAAAAAAACAATAAAAAAAAAAAATATAAACTTATGTTTTTTTAAAAAAATTGTTTATTTATTTATTTATATTTATGACTGTGTTGGGTTTTGTTTCTGTGCGAGGGCTTTCTCTCGTTGTGGCAAGTGGGAGCCACTCTTCATCGCAATGCGCGGGCCTCTCACTATTGCGGCCTCTCTTGTTGCAGAGCACAGGCTCCAGACACGCAGGCTCAGTAGTTGTGGCTCATTGGCCTAGTTGCTCTGCGGCATGTGGGATCCTCCCAGACCAGGGCTCAAGCCCGTGTCCTCTGCATTGGCAGGTGGATTCTCAACCACTGCGCCACCAGGGAAGCCCCCTAAACTTATGTTTTTAGCATCTTTACCTGTGAGTAGGAGTACCAGTTATTTTGTGGGTCTGTCGAGGAGAGAGTAATTGACATAATCCCAAGAGTATTAAAATAAAAACCTTCAGGTGGCTATGACTCATAAAATTTTAGAGTTCAAAAGGAATTGGATAATTTCCTATGGTGTAAACAACTTAATAAAGTAAATACCTTTCTTTTCCCTCAAATAATTACTTTTAAATTGTTTTTCCCTTTTTGTTTTGAATATTTTTAAGCCTCCTGAAAAATTTGAAGAGTAGTACAATGAACACCTGTATGTGGTTTTCCTAGATTCATCGGTTCTGCGAGATTTGTTTTATTCTGCCTTTTTCCTTCCCTACCCCTACTTTTTTCTGAGTGATATGAAAGAAGGTTGTTGACATCGTTGCACTTTACCCCGCAACACATCAGTGCATTCCTCCTAAGAACAAAGATATTCTCTTGTATAACCAAAAATATATTGTTCATGCCCGAGAAATTTAACATTAATACAATACTGTTATCTGAAATGCAGTTCATTTTCAGATTTCTTTAGTTGTCCAATGTCTTTATATAAAGCTTTTTTAAAAAGTAACTGTCTCTTAATTTGGTCTTTCCTACTGATAAACCAGAACATAGGTGTTCTCAAAGAGCCCTTTTTTATATATAGCACTCAGTTCAGTTAATCTTATCCTCCTTATGTTAGAGTTTGGATCTTTTATTGTTAGTGATTCTATAAATAGAAATTCTCCTGCCAAGTTTTTGCTGCTGATATGAAGTATTGTGGTGGTTCAAATGCAGGAGACCAACCCTAATGTATATATGTGGTTTGTTTTTTTAAAAAGTGCATCATTATTACACATTTTTTCTAAAGTGTTCTCTAAGGCATCTCTTATGCCGAAAATGAATATTTTAAGATTCATTTAGAGCTAATAATGTGGCCTCACTGAAAAAGTCAGTATTGTCATCTATTTATATATTTTTAGTGTTTTCTATTGGTAATCAGAAAATTATATCTTTAATCACTAAGGTATATTGTTTGTTTTCAGGAGATTAAGCGATGAAAAGAATCTTCCTCTTGATGGTAAACGACAACGTTTCCATTCACCTCACCAAGAGCCAACTATAGTTAACCACATAGTGCCTTTATCAGGTGAAAGAAGATACTCAATGCCGCCATTGTTTCATACACACTATGTACCAGATATAGTCAGAGGTGTTCCACCTTTTCGAGAAATACCATTTTTAGAACCTAGAGAAATCACACTGCCTGAGGCCAAAGATAAGGTAATTTTAATGTAGATTTTAGTTTTATCTTTTGGGAAGTTAATATAAATAGTGTATTAAAAGTATCAGAAATATCTAATGTCTTGGATGAAGTAGAACATGCCCTTTTTTGCACTATTTAAACTACTATTCAGTTTTCTGTCTAAATTTGATTCTTTGATTTTTGTGAGCTGTTCTTCTTTGGAAATGCAGCTTTCATATCAGGATATCAGATTTTCTGTGATTTATAAAAATCTGGGATTAAAGCCTAAAATGTTTGATTTCTTAGTTTAGAGAATTCTGTCGTTACCTATTCTTATTACAGAAAAACAAGCTTTCATGTGGATATTGTAGTAAAGTATTAAAAAGCATCTTTTGGGATATTTGTTTTTATCGTGAGGTTTTTAATGTCAAAAATAGAGAACCCAGGAGTCAGTGAGAAAGTAATACTTCCAAAGGGATATGATCAGGAAAGATTTATCAAAAACATTATTTGTAAAAAAAATTTCAAATAAATGAAATGAAGCTCTTAAAATAATAATTCTTGGGAAATGACATTATCAGCATTGGGGAACAATGAGTTATTTAATACCAGTATTAGAAGCATATCTCTTCTCTCTCCCCATATTTAGTGAAACCTAAAAAAAAAATTCTGGGTAATTTAGAAGAGTTTATAATGTAAATATCTGCATTCTCTTGAATTGTCTGTGGCTTATATTTGTTGTTTTTGCATTTTCAAAGCTGCTCTACTCTGGAGAAATATGACATTTGTAGGCTAAGGAGAAGGAGCCTGAAAAGAGTGTAGTGACTTTGTTTTACTCATCTTTGGGTTCCTAGCAACCAGCATAGGTCTGGAACATAGTAAGTGTACAGAAAATGTTGGGTCAAAAAGGAACACTTGCTTCATTCCTTAGTTGTGCTGCTTTTTATTCTCCTATCATTCCTTTTGTCTTTAATTGAGATGTAATTGTATCATAAAATTCATTATTTTATTTATTTATTTTTTTGGCTGCGTTCCGTCTTCGTTGCTGCACACGGGCTTTCTCTAGTTGGGCGAGCGGGGGCTACTCTTCATTGTGGTACGCGGGCTTCTCATTGCAGTGGCTTCTCTTGTTGCGGAGCACAGGCTCTAGGTGCACAGGCTTCAGTAGTTGTGGCACATGGGCTTAGTTGCTCAGTGGCATGTGGGATCTTCCCGGACCAGGGCTTGAACCCATGTCCCCTGCATTGGCAGGCGGATTCTTAACCACTGTGCCATCAAGAAAGTAAGTCCCCGTAAAATTCACTCTTTTAAAGTGTATGATTGAGTGGTTTTTATTATATTCACAAGGTTGTGCAGCCATTACCACTGTCTAATTCCAGTACATTTTCATCATCCCCAAAAGACACCTTGTACCCAGTAGCAGTTCCTTTCTCATCTCTGCCCCTCTCCCACAGCCTCTGGCAACCACTAATCGATTTTTTATCAGTATGGATTTGTCTGTTTTGAACATTTCATGTAAATGGAGTCATACAATATGTGGTCTTGATTCTTTCACTTAGCATGTTTTCAAGATTCATCCATGTTGTAGCATTTCTCAGTTCTTTATTCCTTTTTATAGCTGAGTAATATTCCATTATATAGATAAACAGTATTTTATTTGTGCATTCCTCAGTTGATGGATTTTTGGGCTGTTTCCACTTTTTGACTATTCTGCTATGAATATCTGTGTACAAGTTTTTGTGTGGACATGTTTTCATTTCTCTTGGGTCTATACCTAGGGGTGAAATTGCAGAGTTATGCAGTAGCTCTATGTATAACTTTTTGAGGAATTGCCAACGTATTTTCTAAAGTGGCTGCACCATTTTACATTTCTACCAGCAGTGTGTGAGTGTTCCAGTTTCTTCACATCTTTGCCAACACTTGTTATTGTTTGTCTTCTTGATTATAACCAGGTGGGTTATAACCTAGTGGGTGCGAAATGGTATCTCATTGTGATTTTGGTTTGCATTTCCCTAATGACTAATGATGTTGATCATCTTTTCATTTGTGTGTTGGAATGTGTATCTTCTTTGGAGAATTGTCTATTCAGATCCTTTGTCCATTTTTAAATTGTTTTTGTTGTTGTTCTTGTTGAGTTGTAAGAGTTGTTTATATGTTCTGAATACTAGACTTTTATCAGATAGGTGATTTGCAAATATATTCTTCTATTCTGTGGTGTGTCTTTTTACTTTCTTGATGGTCTCCTTTGAAGCACAAAAGCTTTTCATTTTGATGAAGTCCAGTTTGTTTTTCTTTGGTTGCTTGAGCTTCTGGTGGCATATCTAAGAAACCATTGCCTAATCCAGGGTCACAAAAATTAATGCCTCCATGTTATCCTAAGAGTTTTATAGTGTTCTTAGATTTAGGTCTTTGATCCATTTTGAGTTAATCTTTATATATGGTGTGAAGTAGGGGATCTAACTTAATTTTTTGCTCTTGGTCCAGTTGTCCCAGCACTGTTTAAGAAAAAGGCTGTCATACTTTTCTTACTGTGAAGTAGGAAAAGCATTTAGGCAATACCAGTGGGAAGAAGGCAAAAGCAGAGCAAAACTTGGGATGTTTTGGTACCTCCCCACCCCCCCTCGACTCTTTGTCCTTTCTTTGCTTTCTCATTTTAAAGAAACTCATGTAATACTATATTGTGAAAGCCTGTGGTATAAATCCCATGAGACCAATTCTTTGAATGATGATATAACAACCTTTTACGACGTGTGGGTTTTTGATATATACATGCAGGTAGGGCCATTTTTTATGGAATATATTTTGCATGAGTATTGAAGCTCTCTATTTTTGCATGTATTTATTTGTATGTTTGTAATAGTTAATTCTTAGAACTAACTAAATAACTACTAGTTCTGCATATGGATCAAGGATATATTGAGTCTCAGTAAATGTAATAACATGATTCACATTAGTCAGTATAAATCATCTAGTAAAGTATGGTTCCATATCAGTAAATTTTTCTTTGCTTAGTAGCGTAGAAAAAGATTGTCCTAAATCTTATGGTTTTGGCATAAGCACTTATCTCAAGGGATAAAGATAATATTCTGTTGTTAAACCAATTTCTTTGAGTGCTACTCTGTACTTGCCTAGTTGTGGGAGAAAGAAGGCAAGTAGTTAGTTCTGTGTCCATTCCTTAAGTGAACACTTTTTAAGAAAACTAACATTTATTGATGTCTCTTCTCTTCTAGGCATTCTACATATGCTATGTTATTTAGTCTTTTCAAGAACCCCATGACATGGATATTATCCTAATTTTACTGAGGCTCAGAAAGCTAAATAACTTGCTCAAGGTCACAGCTAGTAAGTGACACAAACAAGATTTGACCCTCATCTCTAATAATATAAACAGGAGGAACTTAAGATGCTTAAAATCAAGAGTAGGGAGATGACATTCTTAGAACTGACTATAATAGCTGGTAATCTGTGGCAGTAATAGCTAATGTTTACTGAGTGTCTTTCTTTGCCAGCAGCGTGCTCAGTAGTTTGTATGGTTTACCTCTGTTTATCTCTGCTGGATTGTAAAATGAGTGGGAGGTTCAGTGAGAAATAAAAGTGGAGCAGTAGTTTGAGGCTTTGAATGCACAGTAGAATGCCGTTGAAGGTTTTTGAGTAGAGGACTAGCCCAATTAGATTTGCATCTTTGGGAAGATAGTTCTTAGAGTATAGTGGAGTTTGGTTTGGAATAAGGAGAGCCTGGAAGTTGGATGATTACCTTGAAGGCTATTAATTATCAAATTCTTTCAGATGAGAGGTGCTGAAGCTTTCAGTTACGGTGGATGGTGGTGGAAAAGATATGAGAGACCGTGCATAAGAAAAATTGATAGATGTGTGGAATGATTGAATATAGGGGGGAGAGGGAGAGAGAGAGAGATATCAGTAACTTTAATGATTTGATTCTGGACTGTTAACAGAGATAAGGAACCCAGATTTTGGGTGTATAAGCTGATTGAGGAAGTAGTCAAGAGTTATTTGGAACTATGGGGAAATCTTCTGTAACGTTTGTGCTCTTGAAAGACCTCATGTTCTGCAGATTGCACACTACGAATATAGGGCTATGGGGAAATAGGGCTGGAAGACACTACTCAAAACCTAAACAGTTTTGTAACCAGAACACTATCAAGAATAATAATCGATATCTTAGGAAATGACTTGGACAGACCAGGTAGGTGGCTTAGCATGGTTGGATGCTGCTGCATGGGATATTAAAAATACACAATACAGAGTTGAGATATGCTGGCTTGTGGAGGGCCCTGAGACAAGGCAGTTAAAAGTGGCGCTCTGAGTCAGTGAGTCTGCTGTTAAGATAGACTCAGAAGGAAATACACCAGCAGAGAGCTGTGTGAGTCTGGGCGTATGCTTATCAAGTGGGAACCCTGGATATGGATGCTTATTTTTAGTTGTCTTAGATCTATAAGGACTCCTGCCTGTGAGCAGCCAAGCTGAGGGCTTTTTTTTTTTTTTTCCTTGTAAGGTTATAATTCCACAATTTCAGCTCCACATACAAATCAACCCAATTAATACATTAAATTGATACTGTTCCCTTATTTACCAATTGTCTGTAAGCTAATCAGTATTGTAGAAAAACATGTTGTAGCTGAACTGGTCATATATATTTCAGAAGCAAGCCTGGGGACAGAGATATGAATCCTGAAGTCACCTGAAATAGAAGTGACAATTGAAACTCTTGAAGTAGATGAGATTCTGTATTTTTTTAGTATCCAGCAAATATTTGTGAGTGCCAGCTATATGCTACAATGTTGTGCTACAACATTTTGGTAAACGTACATGGTCTCTTTAACATGTACATACAGTATAGTGAGAGGGAGAGCCATTGAAAAATAATCATGCAAATCGCAGTTTTATTTATATAAGTGCTATAAAGGAAAATTGCAGAGTGGTAAGAGAATTTATTTGAAGTTTCAGTGATGGTCTAGAGGAGGTAATGTTTGAGCTGAGATCTGAAGGGTGAGTAGGAGTTAACTAGTGGAAGAGTAGTGGGGGTGGAGAGAATGCTTTAGAGAGAGGGAACAGCGTATTTGAGGGTCCTAAAAATTGTAGAAGGGAGCATGGAGTATGCAAAGAACTGAAAGGAGGCCAAGGTGGCTAGAGTTTGATTGGTTTAGGAGTTTTTTAAGTAGGAAAGAGATGAGTTAAAATTATTCTGACTTCATTTTAAGCAGTTGAACAAGTGTGGATGTAGGGAATTTATGGTTGGGTACTAGGTGAAAGGTAATGGCGCCTTGAATTAGGAAGTGCTGGTAGGTCAGATGAAGAAAAACTGGATTTAAGCTGTGTTGGGGGAAGTGAAATTGATAGGATTTGTTGATGGATTAGAGATTAGGTCATCTAAGCATCTGCATCCTGGGATGTTTAGCCACATTCCTGGCTTCAACTCACTAGATGCCACTTATCGCTGGTTATGACAACTAAAAATGCCTATAGACATTGCCGGATGTCCCCTGGGGGGCAGAATTGCCTCTAGTTGAGACTCAGCTGGTTTAGATAGAGAAGAAAATATTGAAGATTACTCCCAAATTTCTGGCTTCTATAACTGGATTCATGGTGGTACCATTCACTGAGACAGAACAAAATGCAAGAGGAGCAAGTTTTAGGAGTATGTGTATTTAATAGGAATTGAAGGGTGAGCAGGGATGTCATGAGTTCTGTGGACATGTTGTCTTAAATGTGCATTTGAAACATCAAATTAGATATTTAGAGTTGATAGTTTAATACATATAGATCTGGGGCTTCCCTGGTGGCGCAGTGGTTGAGAATCTGCCTGCCAATGCAGGGGACACGGGTTCGAGCCCTGGTCTGGGAAGATCCCACATGCCACGGAGCAACTGGGCCCGTGAGGCACAACTACTGAGCCTGCGCGTCTGGAGCCTGTGCTCCACAACAAGAGAGGCCGCGATAGTGAGAGGCCTGCGCACCGCGATGAAGAGTGGCCCCCGCTTGCCGCAACTAGAGAAAGCCCTAGCACAGAAACAAAGACCCAACACAGCCAAAAATAAATATAAAAATAAATTAAAAAAAAATACATATAGATCTGGAATTTAGAGGAAAGGTATTGACCAGAAGTGTACATTTGGTGATCATTGGCATGTAGATGATAATTGAAGCCAAGAGGATGGGTATGATTGTCTAGGGGGAGTGGTGAGCCTGGATCCAAGACTGATTGAAATAGGTTGAGGAAAGGGTAGGAAAACAGATATGGAAACTAAGCTTATTTACAACTGTTTTGGGAAGTTTGGCTGTGAAGAGGAGGAGCCAAAGATGGGAAGCTGGAACAAAGGAGTTTTTTTGTTTTGTTTTTGAGGTGGAAGAAACTTTAAGCACATATAAATGTTTATGGGAAAGATTCCTTAGAAGGTGGAAAGGGCATGGGTCCTGCCTATAGGTGGAGTGATTGGCTTTAGGTTAGAGAAAAGCTTTTTGGAACTGGAGGATATAGGAGGAGAGGATAGGTGTAGGTAAAAGGAAGATAGGTAGATTTGTAGATATGGTATGGAGAAGTTAACGGAGTTTCCATAGTTGAGTGGCTTCTTCATGTTTTCTCTCTGAATTACTATGCAAGGTTATCTGTTGACAGTAGAGAAGATGAAATGGGATGTCTGAGGTTTAAGAATAGTGGAGAAGGTTTGAAACAGTATTTGCTGGGTAGTGTAAAGAGCTCACTTAACATTGGTAATAATGAATTTACTATTAATAATAAATCAGTCAGCTGCTTTAGTAAGTTCCAGGGAAATATTGTGTTAGTAGAAGTTTTAATTAGTTTGAGAATTAAACATAAAAAATTAAATTTTTGAAAATGAGTACGTTCTGAGTTTAAATTTTTCCTCCATTTTGAAGTCTTTTCTCTGTTTTTCAAGTTGTTATATTAGCAAACAGAACTCTTCTCAGGGAAAAAATCTGAGGTACTTTTCTGGATTTTAACTTTTATTTCACTCTAGCTTTTAGGTGAAGATATGGTTGCCTGGACAAAAAAGAGGCTGTAGAGGAATCAGAATTATCTCAACTCCTGGATTTCATCTATAATAACTGTTTTTTGAAAATTCTGGGTAGTTTGAAGACATTATGTGAATTGAAGTAATTGATTTTGAATTTTGAGTTGAGATGAGGATAGGTTGAGGTTTTCTTGGTACTGAGTATAAAGTAAAAAGATGATTATGAATGAATTGTTCAAGATTTCTTGTGTAATGTTCAGTTTTGGAAAGGAGCAAATTTTATGGACCCTCTTGGCACCCTAGGAGGAACAATTTGGGGACAGTTACTTTGCAGATTTTTCAGAGGCTCTATCTTTAAAATTTTCAATATTCCACCTTATTTAGAAACAGAACAAATGTATATGCCCACATCTCCTATCAGTTTTTTTCCAGCTTTACTGAGATATGAGTAACAAATAAGAATTGTATATATTTGAGGTATACATGATGTTTTGATGTATGTGTATGTTGTGAAATGATATACGATAATCAAGATAATTAAGGTGATATTCATCACCTCACATAGTTACATTTTTTTGTGATGAGAACACTTGAAATCTACTCTCTTAGCAAATTTCAAGTGTACAATACATTATTAACTGAACGTATTCACTGTAATTGTACATTATGTCTCCAGAAGTTATTCATCTTATAACTGAAAGTTTGTACCCTTTGAGCAATATTTCTCCACTTTCCTAATCCTACTCCTCAGCCCCTAATAACTGCCATTCCACTCTCTGCTACTGTGAATTTGACTTTTTTAGAGTCCACATGTAAGTGAGGTCATGCAGTATTTGTCTTTCTGTGTCTAGCTCATTTCATTTAGCATAATGTCTTCCAGGTTCATCCATGTTGCAAATGGCAGAATTTCCTTCCTTTTTAAGGCCAAATGATATTCCATTATGTATGTATACACACACACACGCACATTTCCTTTATCCATTCATCCATCAGTGGACACTTAGGTTTTCTCCATATCTTGGCTACTGTGAATAATGCTGCAGTGAACATGGGAGTGCAGATTCCTTGTTGAGATAGAGACTTTTTTCCTTTGGATATATATCCAGAAGTGGGATAGCTAGAACATATGGTAGTTCTATTTTTAATTTTTTGAGGAATCTCCTTGCTGTTTTCCAATATGGTTGTACTTCCTATGAATACTGTATAAGGGTTCCCTTTTCTCCACATCCTCGCCAACACTTATCTTTTGACTTTTTGGTAATAGCCATCTTAACAAGTGTGAGGCGATATCTCATTGTGGTTTTTTTAAAATTATTTTTTATTTATTTATTTTTGGCTGTGTTGGGTCTTTGTTTCTGTGCGAGGGCTTTCTCTAGTTGTGGCAAGCGGGGGCCACTCTTCATCGCGGTGCGTGGGCCTCTCACTATCGCAGCCTCTCTTGTTGTGGAGCACAGGCTCCAGACGCGCAGGCTTAGTAGTTGTGGCTCACGGGCCTAGTTGCTCCGCAGCATGTGGGATCTTCCCAGACCAGGGCTCGAACCCGTGTCCCTTGCATTGGCAGGCAGATTCTCAACCATTGCGCCACCAGGGAAGCCCCTCATTGTGGTTTTGATTTGCATTTTCCTGATGCTAAGTAATACTGAACATCTTTTCATGTACCTGTTGGCCATTTGTATGTCTTCTTTGGAAAAATGTCTCTTTAGGTCCTTTGTCCATTTTTAAATTGGGTCATTTGTATTTTTGCTACTGAGTTGTGTGAGTTTCTTATGTATTTTGGATATTAACCCCTTCTCAGATACATGGTTTGCAAATATTTTCTCCCATTCTTTATGCTGCTTTTTCATTTTGTTGATTTTTTTTTTGCTGTACAGAAACTTTTTTATTTGACGTAGCTCCGCTTGTTGATTTTCGTTTTGTTGCCTATGCTTTTGGTGTCAAATATGAAAAATCATTGTCAAGACCAAGGTCATGGAACTTTCCCCTTATGTTTTCTTATATGAGTTTTACAGTTTCAGGTCTTACAATTAAATCTTTAATCCATTTTGAGTTGATTTTTGTGTATGGTGTAAGGTAAGGGCCCATTTTCATTCTTTTGCCTGTGGATATCCAGGTTTCCCAACACTGTGGAAGACTATGCTTTTTCTATTGTATAGTCTTGACACCTTTTAGTTAACCATATGTGCATGGGTTTTTTCCTGGGCTCTCTATTATGTTCATTGGTCTGTGTGTCCATTTTTATGCCAGTACTATACTGTTTTGATTACTATAGCTTTGTAATAGAATTTGAAATCAGAAAGTGTCATGTGTCCAGCTTTGTTCTTCTTGTGTAAGACTGCTGTAGCTATTCTGGGTCATTGGTGGTTCCATATGAATTTTAGGATTGCTTTTTCTATTTCTGTTTGAAATGCCACTGGAATTCTGATAGGCATTGCATTGAATCTGTAGATAGCTTTGGACATTTTAACAATTTTAATTCTTCGGATCCATGAATGGGATATCTTTCCATTTATTTGTAGTCTTTAATTTCTCTCACCAGTGTTTTATAGTTTTCAGTGTACAGATCTTTTACCTCCTTGGTTAAATTTATTCTTGGGGCTCTATCTTTATAATGTATGTGTCTGTCAAAAAAGTTTTAAAGCCACTGAGATGCAAATTCATGTAGAAAATCTAGACCAGGACTCAGCACAAGAGATTCTCAAATGAAAGCTTGTTTTGTTTGTTATTTTTCATCCTCCTTTTATTAGGCAATTCTTTCTTGGCTAAGTTCAGGTAATAGTATGTGCCTAAAAGCAGTCAGGGTTCAGGGGAAAAAATCAGTAATTCAAACTGCCTAATCAGTGTACCAGTTGATAAATTAATCAAGAGATTAATTTATCTTGATTAAGATAAACCAATGAAGGCTTATCTTAATTGGCTTATTATCTTGTGAGCCAATGAAGGCTCTACATTTGTGGCCACACACACAAAAACATAGTAATTTAACACGTTAATAAAGAGTGGGTTGTTTTCAGCATGACATTTTCCTGATTCTATTTTATTTAATTTGAAGAGAAAGGGAATTCAGTATCAAGAATGAATTTAAACTTTTATTTCATAACTACCTTTATTTTACTGAGTAATTGGTACTAACTTCTTCTACAGTTACATGTGTAACAAAGATTGTGGCAATGAGAGAGCCTGAGGAATTGCTAGTTTTTGTTGAAGTGTTTGTGAACTAATGACCTATTTTCCGTACCATATTTAATTTTATTTCTCCTGTCTTGAAAGCTCATTGCTAATTTGTGTTTGTTGTTTGTAGATAGCACTTATATTTAGCCCAAACCCTGTTAGCAATTTTCATGTATTATAGTAAGTGATCAGGTCTTGATACTCCCAGCTGAAAGGTTTTTTCACTTTCTTTTACATGGGGACCCAGCTAACAGGGACAAATGGAGAATCTGCTGAGAATACCATGCAAAAGTTATACCTGAAGCTTTATTTACTGACATATTTAAAAACTTTTCTGAATCTAAATCCATACTTAACTTGTCTTTAATGGCTTGTGTTGATCTCAGACAATGATAACTTTATTGGTAATTTGGTTTGAGCCTGAGTTTGAGGACAGGTTATAATATTTTTTAGGAAAAAGCAACATTTATATTTGGAACAAATATTAATTTTAATATTTTTAACTATTATGTAAATCTTATTTTTTATACAATTTTGAGAAGATATAATTTTTACATACAGTGAGAAATAGATATCTTCTACAATTAATTTTAAATTAAAGTAATAGATCTTGGCAGGCAGCCTAAACTGGTAGTATTGTAGAGATATAAACAACTTTAAGAATAATGTATTTTACAGATACTTTGTTGCAATAGTTTTATTTTTTTTAAACTAATGATTAGGAAAATTTTACTTTCGAATGAAACAAAAACAAAGTCTTGAAATGCCGTTATGCATAGTCAGCTTATTACATATATGATCTAAATATTCAGCCAAGGAGATTTCATATCATGCATTCCTCTATTTTTCCAGAATTATAAGACCATTGAGCCATCTTCTGAAATATTTCTCTAAATTTAAGCAAGAGAAGTCTTGTTTCAGCATATATGTGCATTTCTTTTGAGTTTTTGTCTTATTTGGACTCTGTATGTCTGGTGTAGGATAATCAGTAAGGCGGCTAGATAGGGAGGAAATTTCATTTGTATAACAGTCTACTAGGTCTCCATTGTAGTAGTACTTGAGAGAGAAGAAATGTTCTATGAATGTAGAATGTAGAAAAAACAAGAGGAGCAAATATGTGGAATTTCATATTTTCAACCTAATCATAAATTTTTTCATATGTGAATGTTTCTACATGAACATGATCATTCAGACAAAAAAATTTTTTAAATGTAATAACATTTCATTTGGGCATTGTTGTAAAGAAATTTCTTTCTTGCTTTCTTTTTTTTTTTTGGCCACACTGTGCGGCTTGCAGAATCTTAGTTCCCGGACCAGGGATTGAACCTGGGCAACTGCAGTGAAAGCGCCAAGTCTTAATCACTGCACTGCCAGGGAGTTCCCAAGAAATTTATTTCTTTTTGTTATTCAACAAATGTTGAGTACCTACTCTGACTTGTAGCAGTTTTGATCTGCCTAACTGATTCTCTAGATCATGGGGTTGGCAAAACTTTTTCTATAAAGGGCCAGTTAGTAAATATTTTAGACATGTGAGCTACATGGGCCCCCTGTCACATTTTCTTTTCTTTTCTTTTTTAAACAATGCTTTAAAAATGTAAGGATCATTTTTAGTTTGCTGGCCCTACAGAACAGGCCAGAGGCAGTATTTGGCCTACAGGGCCAAATACTAAGTGGATTAATACTAATTAATACTAATACCCTGCTCTGAGTGGATAAAACTTAATTATTCAAGCGCCATTTAAAATTTTATATTAACCACTTTAACTGGAAACCTTTTTCAAGTCTTTTTGTAAAGATAGATGCCTTTTTAAAAAAGCTTTAAAAAAAAAAAGCTTTTTATTATGGAAAGTATCAGATATATACAGAAATAGAATATAGTGTTATAAATCCTCATAACACCAAGCTTTAACAATTACTGACATTTGACCAATCTTATTTTGTCTATACCTCCCTCCCTTATTAGTTTGAAGCAAATTCCAGGTATCATATCATTTCATTCATAAATATTTCAGTATTCTGTTTTGTTATCTTTTTTGCCTGTCCTTTTCCCAGTGCTATACTGTTTTGATTCCTGTAGCTGTATGGTTAAGTCTAGAAGTTAGGTATGGTAAATCCTTCAACTTTTTTCTTCTATCTCTCCATTTATTTAGGTGTTTAATTTCTCTCATCAACATTTATAATTTTCAGTGTACAAATTTTGTATATCTTTTGTTTAATATATTTCCAAGTATTTCATACTTTTAACTGCTTTTGATAATTTAAAAAATGTAAATTCCCAATTATTTTTTGCTGGTATGTATACTTTATAGTCAGTTATCTTTTTAGGAAATTAAAACGTGAGAGAAAAAACCTTGGTTCTACATATTATATTAAAATGTTCATTAGTTTTGTGGGCGTATCTTTCTGGTATGCTTCGTTATCTGTAAGAATGTTACTCTTCTCATTTTTCTTATAAAAACTTTGTATGTGAATTGACTAGAATCCTTTTTAGACATTATTTCTTCAAATATTTTTTTTCTGTCCTCCCATCCTCACCTCTCTTTTTGAGATTCCAGTTCTTTTCTGTTATTTGTGTTTAAGTGAGGTGACTTTTCCTATACTACTTTTAGATGAGGAGAGTTGGATAAGCTAGCTTTGCTAGGTTTGTGGCTGTAGGAATCCTCTTCTGTTGCTATGTAGTATTCAAAAATATACTTTCTGAGACCTTTTCTCTTCTCCTTCCCTGCTTTTATCTAGATTGGGTTTTTCACTTTCTACAATGTTAACGTTTTTGGTTAGATAATCTTTGCTGCGGGGAATTGTCCTGTGCATTGTAGGATGTTCAGTGGCATCCTGGCCTCTACCTGCTGGTTGCCAGTGACCACCCTGTCGTACCCATTCCCCCAAATATGATAACCAAAACTGTTTCCAGACATTGTCAGATGTCCTCTGGAAGTCAGAATCATTCTAGTTTTAGACTTTCTTTCCTTTACACCTAATGTCTCTGTACTACTTAGTTTAGATTTCTCTTACTGGCAATTTCTCCTTGGTGTGTTGCTGTGTTTTAGAAGGGAGTTTCACTTAGTTTTGAGATTTCTGATCTTTGTGTGATCCTCTTGCATTTACTTGTGAGTTGTAGCCTGTGAAGCTCCCTCCCAGTTTTGGTTGCTATTCCACACCAAGTTGGACCTGCCAATTTAAGGAAGGGGGTGGGAAGTAGTACCTCTAGGCAGTTTGATTTCTGGATGTTCTGGCTTTGGGGTTGTCCCAGATCCCTTTCATCTTCTTTCTGTTATGTTCGGATACCGTGTGGGTCTTGCTGCTATTGGTGTTGGGTCCTAACTGCCAGTATTTTAGGGTTCATGAGTAATTTATAGTCAATTGTGCTGTATTCGTTGGCCATTTTTATTTTGTTCTGGTTTGGTTTGATCTGTTTGTTTTATTTTCCTAGTTGCTTTGTCTTTTTTTTTGTGGGGGGGGGATGGTTACTCAGGGATATTAAATAATTATGTCTCTTTCACTGCCAAGTTGCCCAGACTGCCTCTGCCTTTTTAAAATGAGTATTCTAAACATGATAAAAGCAACTGTTTTAAATGATGGGTGAGACTTGTGCCTGGGCATGGACTTGGGGAATGGCCTAGAGAGGGAGAGGTTGAAACTGCAAAAGACAGACAAAAAAACTGATGGAATATTTGTGCCCTAGAGGCTACCAGAAGGGATGGATACAGAAGTATTGATAGAGGGATTAACTTTGAACCGAGGAAGAGGACAGTTTGACAGGAGAGGTAAGGAGATGAGATTTCATACAGATAGTAGTTTGCAAGTTTGTAGTTAGGAAGCTGAGGAATGTCACATTTGGTATCCTCAATTTTCTTAGTAAACTTTAATGTGAAGTTATCTGCTAAAGAAAGTGAGATAAGTATAGGGAACTTGAGGAAAGGTGTAAACATTTTGGAATGCTGATGGTGAAAAAAGGAAGCAATATCTAACCAGAGACATGGAAGTAATTGCTGAGAGATGTGAAGGGTCAATCTTAGGTTTGTTCTTAAACTATAAATTTGAAAGATACCAATTTTGTGATTTTTTTTTTAAGTTAGCAACTCAAATATAAGAACAGAGAAGGTAGTTGTAGTGAACCTAAAATTAGGATTTTGTTAGAGCATGACAAGGGTATAATGTTGTTAAGGCATGATAAAAAAGAGTGGTTCAAGGGATGCGTTGTGGGGTATAGACTGCGTAGAGAAGGAAATCATGCTATTTCAGGTGCTGTTGGGTTGGGAGAAAAGGAAGGATTCAAGAGAATCCAGGTCTGTGTGGTTCTAGAGAAGGTATGAGGGGGGTAAGAAAGTGAAAATTGGACAGGAGATTGAAGCCAAGATAGTATATTGGAATTTAAAATTTCAGAGCTAAAGAAGATCTGTTTTATTGTAAAGACCATGTTATGGCTCTGGGAGTGTAACACTGATAAAAAATATTGGAGTAAAAGAAGTTCAGAAATGCTGGGAGTATGTTATGATACTTAGCCCATTTTAGGTAAGGGTGTCACCTGTGGTGATGGCAAGAGATCAGTTGGAGGGGTAAGTGTGAACCAGATAGGTAGATAAACAGGGAGATCTGTCCATAGATGGCCACAAGAAGGCAGGGTTCAAGGCAGTGTTGTAAGAATGGGGAAGAGGGTGGTTTGCATGAGCATAGACAACCAGGGACTTTTCTTCTAAAGTCTGTTGTATTTGGTATTTGTGGTGTGAATACCAGGGGTTGGGTAAACTTCTTTAAAAGGCCAGATAGTAAATATTTTAGACTTTGCCACTCACATATGGTTTCTGTTGCATATTTTTGTTTGTTTTTATAACCCTTTAAAAATGTCAAAATCATTCTTAGCTCAAGTCCCATACAAAAACAGGCAGTAACTGAAGGTTGTAGTTTGATGACCCGTGAATTATACTCATTATGAATTCTCTGTGACTTGTCAGTGATACTTTACTATGTAAAAGTTGGTAACTATTTCAGTTACTAAGTAATTATTGTTACTTGAATAAAGGTAGTTTTGTATTGGAATGTGTTAAGGAGATAATATATATTTTAAAAATACTGTCAGTAATTTTATACTTCTCAATACGGTAATAACTTTTACATTTCTGAACAAAATTTTTACTTCTTTTTTTGTGGTGCATCCAAGTTGAGTCAGCAGATACTGGAGTTATTTGAAGCATGTCAGCAGCAAGTAAGTGATTTAAAGAAGAAAGAACTCTGTCGAACAGAGCTGCAGAGAGAAATTCAGCTGATATTTCCACGTATGTTTCCTTGTTTTGCATGCCCTTTAAGTACATGCATCCCAATTTTAAATTTTAAATAATACCTTATAATTCTCTTCTGTTTCTCTAGAAAGCAGACTTTTTTTAGTTGGGTCCTCTTTAAATGGATTTGGTACTCGGAGCAGTGATGGTGATTTATGTCTAGTTGTTAAAGAGGAACCTGTAAGTAATGAAACATTTATTCCAAGTGTGTTTCTCATGTTAAGTCATTTAAGAAATTTCATGTAAGAGTCATTGAGGAAAAAAACCTGTTTGGTTTAATTGCTTCTTTGAATTATCTGTTTATAAGAATTCAAGGAAAGCCAGGAAATGCTGCTTCTTTTTTTTTTTTTTTTTCAGGCATGTACACAATAAACGTAACAAATTCTAGCATTAATTTATTTCTAAACTGTTAAAGTGAGGTGGTTGCACTCTGTGTTTTTAAGGAGCTCTGGCTCTGTTTTGAAATGTTATTAGGTTGGGTATGTTACCAGGATGCAGCAAAGAGGAAGAGCTTGTCTTTATCTTGATATATTTCCTTCCATTTCTATTCTCACTGATTCTATTTTTAATCTTTATTATTTTCCCCTTGAAAGTACTATGGGATTTGGAGTACTTATTTTGGGAATTCAAAAAGAGAGATTTCACTGAAATTTAAAGTAAGACTACTGTGATTTAACATAATTGTCTCTGATATTTTGACTTTGTTTCTTCTTATTTAGCAACCAAATTTTGCTATTTAGTATTATGTTTATTTGAATTCCCTGTTAACTGATACTCTTGTGTATCCTTAATTCCACAATAATTGTTGTTCATTAAACTGACCTGAGCAGCCTCTTTAATATGCTGAATGAAGTCTCTTCTGAATTACCAAAGATTAAGTTAATTTCAGTGTAATTTTAATATGCCTTATATTCCACCTCTTAAAAAATACAAAAACCTCTGTTGAATGGTAATATATATTTTTACTATTCCTATTAGTCCACTAACAAAATTGACTTCTAGTTACTGCAAATCAGAAAGAGATTTATTCCAGGAAAGAAACTCTTGATATTTTTCTAGGCTTTGAAATCATATAAAGGAAAACTGAAAAAAAAAAAAAGAAAAAAAATCCCTCAGAAATAATAAACATAGTGGAGAATACTAGAGTTTTAATTAAAACTTTCTCCCATGCAATTAGGTTATACTTAGGTACATCACACTAATCCTCTAGTCTTATTCACATGTCTGAATCATGTTGTTACAACTCATACTGAAACACCATAGATTTGAATTTTATTTTTAAGCAACTCACAATCTAGATAGGGAAATAAAACATGTTACAGAAAGTTAAAATTCTGTTTATTTTTCTTGGAGAAGATTTTTTTTTTACATTTATATACTAAAGTGAAAAAATGACATATGGCTGTTTCAGTATTTCTTTTAAAATTATGCTTTTAAGTTTAAAATCAGAAATTGATTTAGAAATATTGATGTAAAAGATAGCATAAAGGTTGACTTTTAAATAATGTAGGTTACTGTATATTGGAAAACAACTCCAATGAAAAGTATACTTTATGTTTTCTTTTTGTTGAGATACATTAAGAAAATAAAACACTAAGTTTAGAAAGATAATGAAAAAACACTTTATTTTTAACTTTTCAGTGTTTTTTTCAGGTAAATCAGAAGACTGAAGCACGGCATATCCTCACCTTAGTCCATAAACACTTCTGTACTAGACTTTGTAAGTCTGACATGCTTCACGTTCATATGTCATTTGACAACTATTTATTTAAAATGTCTCTCACTATATTTATTTTCTGGTAAGGATTGTTTATTTTCTGGTTAGGTTAGGTATAATGTAGATCCTTTTTCCCAAATGAATTCCTTTTAACTTTTGATTAAAAAGAAGAGTAAACCATTCAACACAGAAATGTATAATTCAGCAAATCTTTATTGAGTTTACTTGTAAGCTGTCCCACTGAAGGTAGTGGGGAATTCAAAGATATGTAAGCTTCAGTTCTTTCTCAAAAGGTTGTAGACCGTTCGGGGAGCTAAAGCATGAATGTAAATAGCTGTAATGCAGACAGAGTATCTGACAAGCCAAAAGAAGTATACAGGTGAAGTCTTATAGGTATTCATGTGAGGAAGAGAGAATTTCATCTGTTTTGCAATGACATATATCTTTACTTGTTTTAAAAACATGATCACTGAACATGAAGCCCAGATATATTACTCCAACAGAAAGCAAAATTATCGACTTAGGCCATTTTATTGTAAGATATTATTCTTTGAATAAGCTGACGAAGCAGTTTTTAATCCACATGTTAAGCCATCTCAAATAATTTATTTAAACTTACACAGAATATTGTGGACATTTGAAGTCACACTGTGATGTTGGAAAGATAGTTTGTCTGTTTATTTAACAAATATCCCTTATGTGTCAGGCTTTGAGCTGGAAAATACAAAGTCACTTAACGAGTTATTGCCCTTGAATAACATATCAGTTGTAGGAAAGAAACAAATCAAGAGATTTATTTCAGTGGACTTGAATTTCACATCTGTAAAATAAAGGAGTAATTTGTACCATAAGTGAATTTTTAATAACTATTATTAAAATCATAAAATATTAAAAGTGAAAGGGACCTAAGAGATCATATAATTCAAATGAAAGTTTTTTTTTTAATTAGTGTTTTTAATAATTAAGGAAAGTGGTGATCAGTGGGCTTAGTAATTTGCCCGAGGAGTATAGTTTGTTGGTGTCTGAACCTGTACTTGGAACTCAGAACTTTTAACTCTTAATCTTATTTTTCATTAAACCTCACTGAATTCCTGCACATAATTCTATTTCAAGCTTGATGTATTTTATGATTTTGGTGTTAGAAGCATTATAACAGAAAATTTTTAGTTTTAAAATATGTTATTATGTTTTTCTTTAGTTAAAACATTAGGAAATTGCTCATTTGGGAAAAGTTTGCAGTTTCTTTTTTATACATTTCTGTGTTTTCCTAATTTTCTACAATGAACATGTATTTCAACTCACAAAAAACTTTTTTTTAAGTTTGGTGGAATAAAAAAATATGTATGTATGTGTTTTTCCTCTTACAGATCATACTTATTTGAATGTATCACTGCCCCCTGTATCATGTTGCCAACATTTCCACATTTAAGATTCTTTATAAATATGATTTCTATGGCTGCCATAATATCTTGCCATATGCTGTACCAGAATTTAGCTATCCCCCTGCTGCTGGCCTAGATACTTCTCTTATAATGCTCTGACGAAATTCTTTATAGGTGTTATTAAATATTAGACCACATTTCTGAAAATAACGTATTAATATATAAAGTCCTCTACATGGTATTGGAAGTTCCAAACTTAGAAGAATTTGATAATGTCCTTTTGTCTTTGCTTTCTGTCTCAAAGACTATATTTTCTCAAATTGTTTTAGCTAAGTAAAATACTACTTTTTAAAAATGTGCATTGGAACACTATGAATTTGAGAAACATTTACAGATATCCATATTATCTTTCATCCTTCAGCTGGTTACATTGAGAGACCTCAGCTGATTCGAGCAAAAGTGCCAATTGTGAAGTTCAGGGATAAAGTCAGGTCAGTAATTATTGAGTTCTTTTTTTTTTTTTTAAACTTTGGGTTTATTTATTTATTTATTTTTATGGCTGTGTTGGGTCTTCGTTTCTGTGTGAGGGCTTTCTCTAGTTGCGGCAAGTGGGGGCCATTCTTCATCGCGGTGCGCGGGCCTCTCATTATCGTGGCCTCTCTTGTTGCGGAGCACAGGCTCCAGATGCGCAGGCTCAGTAATTGTGGCTCACGGGCCCAGTTGCTCCGCGGCATATGGGATCTTCCCAGACCAGGGCTCGAACCCGTATCCCCTGCATTGGCAGGCAGATTCTCAACCACTGCGCCACCAGGGAAGCCCGAGTTCTTTCTTTTAAGTTGCTTTAGATAATTTTTAGGTATTCTTCTGAGGTAGATAATTAAGAAGTGTATGCTATCACGTAATAGCTTATCTTCATTTAGAAATGATTTGGTTTTTGAAATGATTTTTTAAAATAGTCTGAGCAGTTGTTCATGCTTAACTGTACTTATTCTGGTTGACGTTTTGAGTATTTGGGACTATCCAATTGAAAGAATATATACGTATTTATACTTCAGAGTTTTAAATGATCCTCTTGCCTTTTGGAAATGTAATGTGCTCTTGAGAACATATCTTAATTGATGAAATTTGATGTATATTTATATCAAAAGTGGTTGTTACTAATATAATTATATCTATCTACATATTCTACTAGTTTGGGTTCTGAATTTCTTATAGGCATTGGAATTAGAATCTTTTATATAATATCTATCTATTTACATTTTATAAAATGTAAATAGGTGTTTGTTTTATTGTTTAAAAAAGATTTTCTAAAAAATATATAGGATTGTGATAAATCAGATTTTCTAGCCCAGTTTATAAAAGTAATACTGAAATTATATAAGTATATACACAGTTGATCATTATTCATGGATTCCATATTTATGAATTTGCATACTTGATACAATTTATTTTGTAACCCCCAAAATTAACATTTGCAACACTTTTATGATTATTCATAGGCATACACAGAGTGGGGAAAATTTTGAGTCACCTGATGTAGGTGTTCCCAACTGAGTTTAACAATGTGACACTCTGTTTTCTTGTTTCAGCTCTCATATATAAACATGTCCTTTTCACAGTCTAGTTAGTGCTGTTTTTCACATTTTTGTGCTTTTGTGCTTGATTTTGCTGCTTAAAGTGAGTCCCGAACATAGTGCTGAGGTACTGTCTAGGGTCCTTTTGCACAAAGCTGTGATGTGCCTTATGGAGGAAATATGTGTGTTAGATGAGCTTCATTCAAGCACGAGTAGAGTACAGTGCTCTTTGCAATGACTTCACTGTTATTGAATGAGCAGTATATTAAATGAGGTGTCTTTAAGTTGAAACATACATAAAACAAAATTACATATTGATCAGTTGAGGAAAATGTGACTGGAGGGACTTCCCTGGCAGTCCAGTGGTTAAGACTGTGTGCTTCCACTGCAGGGGGCACAGGTTTGATCCCTGGTCAGGGAAGTGAGGTCCCACATGCCACACAGTGCAGCCACAAAAAACTAAAATATGGTGTTGCCAAAAAAATTCATCCGGGTTTTTCCATACGATGTGATAGAAAAGCCCGAGCAAACTTTTTGGCCAACCCAATGAAATGTGACTGGAGACATAGTGATCCGCTGATGAAAATGTGACTGGAGGCTCCTAGAAACCTAATCCTTTGTTTCCCCTAGGTGCGATGGTTCAGTGTTTGCAGCAACTATATAGAACATAACTACTGTGAATAATCAGAATTGACTGAATATATATATTTTAAACAAATCTTTAGATAAGTGCTGGCTCAAACTTTCCCCCTCATTCATCCAAACATCCATCTAATCTATAAATATTTACTGAATTTCTATCAAGTAGCAGTGGAATTTTCTTTTTTTTAATGGTGAAGTTTTTTTTTAAAGCATGAGGATATAGAGAGATAAAACGTAAAGTAAATGTAAGTAAAACTATTAGCTAATTATAATTGTTTTTAAAAATGTAGTTATATAAACAATTCTTTTTCTATTTAAGATTATTATACAAGGTTTTTTCATTGTTAAGTATTCTATATAAGCACCATTTTATAATTCTTCTCTATACACACCACTAAGGAAAAAAACAACTGCACTTCTAACATCCAAAGATAACTGATGTTAATGTTTTGGTATAAGCCTTTCAGACCCTTTTCTATGCGTATGAGTGCATAAAAGCTTTTAAAATTAAAATTGAAATCATACTTTGTTACTTAACAGTATATCATGAATACTTGCTTTTATCATTGACTATCTTCTGGCTTCATTTTCAATTGCTTTACAGTATTTCATTGTGTAAATTTATTGACTTTAACTTAACCACTCCCTGTTTAAATAAGCATTTTGTGCATGAAATTCTTTCCATATTAAGGGTTACTTCAGTATTTCCAGAAGTAGAATTTGAAGCAAGTACTGTGGATATTTTTAAAGCTCTGAATTCATATTTTTGGAAGTTTTTACTTGCACACTAGTTTCCATCTAAGTGTTTTTTCCTCTTTATTGAGTTATATAGAGGGAGTGCAAACTGGTTTCAGTGTTAGATTTGTACAAACACAAAGAATGTAACTTTACTGTTACCGTAAGCTTCCCAAAGCCAAATATATCTGAAGTGTTAATTTCACTCTCCATTTTTATTAACGTGCATGGATAATTGAAAGATTATAGGATTTCTTTTCCCATAACTAGAAAATCTGAAAAGGTAAATTTCAAATTTTACAGTTAAAAGCTATAGAAAGGACTTTCGTTAAGTTTGTATTTTAGGCACTTTTCACAGAAAGACTCATTGTTCAGAAGTTGGACCTGATAATATATGGTTCTGTTACTTATGCATTAGTTAGTCCTGTTATTTTGAGTTTAGCCATTCTTTATGTATCCCATCATTATTGCTGTATTTTCTAAATTGTGAATTGCATGATATCTTTGATTTCAAAGAAGTGTCCCTTCTGTTATATGTTTGGCTGTTATAGTTCTTCCTAGATGTCCGTAGCCAAAGTTGTCATGATACTATAATTTAGCAACCCTTTTGGAGGGAATATAAAGTGTAGACAGAGCTTTTATTTTTTCACCTGTACTTTATTTGGCTTTTCATTCCTATTTTAAAGCAAATGATGCTGTCGTTCAAAATTGATTGAGAATATATAACTTAGTGGGATAACTTGCCCAGAAATGTGTTTGGCCATATAATTTTGTTTATCTGGAAAAGATTACAAAATTAAAAGTTTTTTTTTTTTTTTTTGTTAAGAATAGTTGGAGCCTTACTGGTACATTATGGATCTTTCAACAGTAATCTTATTTTATATCTTTAATAGACCCCCGATCATACTAAAAGTATGTTTTCATTCTTATTTCTGTACTGTCTCATTTTAAGGTCTTTGGGCCTATGCTATTTTGTATCATTGGATGGATGGATGGATATGAATTTAGTTACTAGGGAGTTAGTTTATTTTGTATTTGAGCTGAAGTTTTTTTCATTTTTTAAAATAGTTGTGTGGAGTTCGACTTGAATGTAAACAATATTGTTGGAATAAGAAACACATTCCTTCTCAGAACGTATGCATACCGTAAGTTTTGTGTTTATTTCCAAACAATTAACACCTTCTGTATTTATCCTTCATTCTTCATTCCTTCATAAAGATGTGTGTAGTAAATACTGATACCTCTTTGTGTTTATGTACAGTGTGTCTCATTTTCTTATATACATAATATGTTGCTACACTAAAATCACATACTACCAGAGTTATAGGTCAATAAAATGAATTTTAATAATTGGTCATTTTTAAAAGGTAACTGAAGTACGTTTTAGAAGTAAGACACATTTATGGTGAACAGTGTTTAATAACAGGAGGCATTGCTCTTTCTATTGGCATGGAGTTCGGAAATAATGTAAACTTTCAAAGAAACTGTAAAATCTTCTTACCATTTTTAAGTTTTAATTTTACTTTCAGTTGAAAATCGAGTTCGTCCGTTAGTACTGGTGATTAAGAAGTGGGCGAGTCACCATGAGATAAATGATGCCAGTCGTGGTACTTTAAGCAGCTATAGTCTTGTATTGATGGTTTTGCACTATTTACAAAGTAAGTATTGTGGAGTTTTTCCCAATTTTTAAAACGGAAATGCAGTTAAACTTCATTATGGTGTCTTCCCTGTTGACCTTATATTCAAATATCATTGTTTTAAAAAGTATTCTCTAAGGCACATACAACCACATTTCCTATTTTGTTGCTTTGAACAAATGTTTTAGTAACGTTACCCCTGGAAAACATTATAAAGAAGTTTCACTGTGTTTTTATTTTTTGACAGTTTCCTGTATTCACTCTTGTATTCAAAGAACTTTCACCACTGTATTGTGGACCCATTATCTTGCTCAAGCACCATTCATCGTGTTTTTTATTTTTCACTTGAGACAGGAATTAAATGATTTTCTTGTTGGTTTAAAGAAGCTTTTATATCCTATGAACTGGCATGGAGATTGGGTGAAAGACTTGATATTAATGTAAGACCATTTACCAGGAAGTTGTGGGTTAATATTGCACAGTTTAGAAAACAATTGTTGTAATATTTATGTTTATACTCTTTGACTCAATGATTCCATTTCTAGGAATTTATCCTAAGGTAAATAATCAGCAATGTATATATGAATTTATATAAGGCTGTTTTTCATGGTGTTTGTTGAAATAATGAAAGATTAGAAATCTAAGTTTTTCAGAGTAGGAGGAATGGTCAAATTAATTATGATATATCCTAATATGAAATTTATACAGATTCTAAAAATCATGTTTTAAAGATATTTATTGATATAAGAAAATATTTATGATATGGTGTCATATACAACATAATACCAATTTTATTTAAAAGACAGTAGCTATACTTGAGTGTGTATATATGCATATGTATACAAATACTGAAAAGGTATGTGCCAAAAATTTATCAGGGGTTATTACTTATGGACAGTAGGATTCATTTTCTTTATATATTACTGTATTTGTAGATATTTTATAATATGTTACATAAGAGAGTATATTTTTATGTGAACAATGGAATCAGGTGAATTTTTTTGAGGTAATGAGAGAGACTTAAAATAGTTTAAATGGACCAAAATTTTGTGAATCAGTAATCATCAGAAAGGTTAGATAATCTTCCTCTTTGTTGTTAAAGAATTTCAAGCTAATTATAATACATGTATTTTTGTTGCTGAACAGTCTTGGATATATACTAATTTGATGATTGATTTGTCCTTCCAAAAGGATTTGAAACATGATGTTGGCTGCTTTAGATACTTCTTTATATATCACTGATCATTTTTGTCCAATTTTATAGTTCAATCTGAAACATATATTACTTTCGATGCTTTTTTAGTGAACTCTGTCCAATCTTGTGGATTGCAGTTCACTTTTATTAAAAATTGAATAGATTAGAAACATTTCTTGTAAAATATATATAAAATATATGAAGAAGAATAAGACTAACATTCATGTACTACCACCTAGTGTCTATTCATTTTTTAGTTTTAGTTGAGATTTAAACATTAGATTTGACTAAAGCATATAACATGCATGAACATTCATAATATGTGCCCTATCTCTCCATTCTTTTGGGTTACATTAGAAATTTTAATTTGATTGCTTTTTTAGAAAATGTAGTTTAATCAGAGATGCCCCTTGGTGGTTTTGTAAGCAAGTTAAAAATTCAAATGTTAGTATTTTACCAGTGTAATGAAATCATGTTAAAATTTGGTTTAGATTTTGTTAAACATTTTGTTCTTGACAAAGTGGTGCTGTTTACTAAGATGGTTAGTAATTAATGGCACTCTCATCAGCCATTTCTAGGTATTTGTTAAAAGACATCAGCTAACCAGACCTACTGTGTAGTTCTGTACTTTGGCAGATTTAACCTACTCCTCCACAGAAGAAATTACAGAGATTGAAATAAGTGTTAATAATTGCTCTTCTTGTCATACAAGAGTCTGCAAGGTGTATTGAGCAGTTCCAGCTCTGCCACAGTGAACGAGTTTGTGTGATTTTGGCCAAGTTATTCTACCTCTCTGGCTTTAATATTCATCTGTAACACTAATGGTTGGATTAGATGACCTTTAAGTTTTGTTTAACTTTAAATACTTTAATATCTTTTCTGCCATGAACAGAGAAGGGAAACAGGTCCTTTTTATGTAGAAAGGTTGAAAAGATTAAAGCATTTCCTAGAATGAATTTCAACAGTCAGTTACAAACTACATATGCTTGAAAAAGTGACTGATGAAATCATGAAGGGAAAAACCTATTGAGAAGAGAGTTTAATAGCAATCTAAGATTATGAGTTAATAATAAAGGCAAAAGTGTCAATTGGTTAGAAACAACAATATGAATGAATATTCATGGAATGTTTACCGTATTACCAGGTATAGAAATATCTCTTAGGCATTTTAAAATTGTTCTTGCGTTTTCAAAATTAGTGGTTGTTTAGTGTTGTTGAAGGTCTGCTTTTTTTTTTTTTGTTTAATTTTTGATGAATTAGTATGTAACTTTTATGTGTATAAATTTGTGAAGGCCTGACCAGAAAGCTCTCATCCAAACTACAGGCAAAGTAAAATCTTATAGATTAAATATATTCAAGGCATTATCTATTGATCATATCCTGCAATAATAAACTTTTGTCTTATTTTGCTTTTGAGAGAGAAAATTAAAAGATTGAAGTCCAAAATTTTGAAATCAAAAGAGATGTTGTTACAGAGAGATTCTTTCAGAGTGTATGTTGGTTTGGAATAAAGTAAACATTTGAAAAACTACTAAATGTTTTGAGGTTACTATCAGGATAGCATTGATAAATAATTGCCAGGGTACACTAACTGCTTCTCTAATGACGAGTGTTTTTAAATCTTTAAGGTTGTAAGGCAGGGGATTTTTTGAATGATAACCTTGCCCCCAAAAGCTTCCAAATTGCTTAGTTCTAAAGGCTCTTTATCTACTGAAAGACCCTATACCAGTGGTTTGTGTTTATTTTTCTCTCCTAGCATTCTAGTTACGAGATAACTAGATAACTAGAATGAGATAATATTTTTTTTCGAATTTTCTACAGTCTTTTCTTCATCCTTTTTTAAGTTATAATTTTATTTTACTAGCAGTGTTCCATGGGAATAGAACTCAGGTTTTTAGATTTAAAAATTAAACTAATTTCTAATAAGAGTTTCCAATTTGACTTCTATATTATAATGAAAATTATTAAAAAGCCATTAAAAATGTTATACAGATATAGAGACTTTTAGAATTAAGTGACTGGGGCTTGAGTTTATTTGTAGGGTCTTCTAGAATTTTAGCATTTGAATGCCTTTGGGGAAAAAAATATGTATCCTTACTTCCTGAGAGTGATTCTGGTAAGTAATGAGTGAGTTTTTTCCCTTAATAATTCTTAATCATACACTGTGAACGTTCCATACTATCATGGAATTTTATTTTATTCCAGTTTCCAGTTTTCAACTTGGGAATAAAGCATGATGAAGAGATATTTAAATGAAGCATCCTACTTTGTACTATGTGATAGAAATTTATACATTTATAATCATAGTTGGAAACCACGTAAATTGGTCATAATGGTTGATTATGTGTTCATTAATGTATTCCAGGAGTCACTTAAAAATTCTTTTGCTAAATAGCAAATTAAAAGTGAAGTAATGATTCTTTGTTACTGAATTTATTTAATTACAGTTGACCCTTGTACAACACAGGTTTGAACTGTGCGGGTCTACTTATATACAGATTTTTTTCAGTATATATGTATTGCAGTACTTACTACATGATCTGCAGCTGGTTGAATCTGTAGATTTGAAACCTCAGATATGGAGGGCCAACTATAAAGTTATATGCAGATTTTGAACTGCACAGGGGTTGGCGCCCTTAACCCCGGTATTGTTCAAGCGTCAACTGTATATGTAATGTATTTCTAATTCTTAAATACATAGTTTATCATGCGGTACTATATTTGGTCTTTAATCTTAAAGAAATCTTGAAAATGTGTTATTTGTATCTTACCATATTCAAGACACTGTATTTTACAGTTACTTCTTATATTGTGAATATTAAACACTTTGCCTTTCATGTTATTCGATCTACATTATAATGATGTGAGATTACAGTTAGCACATTTAATGAGGTTGGATTTGGGTAAAGCTGTTGAAGGGTGCAGAATGGCAGTTAAAAAAATACAGTGGCATATGACGATAATGATTCTTTTGTATGAAATTTTATTTATTATATAGCAGATTGGTACAAATCTCCTGATTTAGATTCTAACCTTTGCTGAGGTTTTCTTTTTAAAAATATATTAATGAAGTTGAAGATCTTTTCAGTTTTTTTTCCCAATAGATCAATTTCCCAGAACTATCTCAATTTTGGTATTATTGTTAGAAGAAATTAAATAATAAAGGGACAATTATGATAGAGCTATTATTCTTATGATGTAGTGCCATTGGATTGTACTTTAAAAAATTTTTTTTTGATAGCTACATCCATCTTAACAATGTCTTTTTAATATCTGTAGCACAGCAGTTGTCTTGCTTATTTTGTGTGTGTGTCTGATGTTGGACCAAATGATGTGTGTCCATTTATTGATGACCTGTTATTCTAAAACCATGTAAGGAACATTGGTTTACATAGAAATATATGTAATTTATTAACAGACCTTAAATTGTCAACTTAGATATATTTTGAATTTAAATTTTTAGGGATCAGAATTAATTTCACAAAGTATATGAAAGCTGTTGAATTTTAGCATAAGCCCATATAGTCTCATACCTGGGGTGTAGCTGACAAATTATTGCTTTGTAAAATGAATTACGTGAATCACGGAAGCTTTAAACTTTTTCTTTTTATAGCCCTACCTGAACCCATCCTTCCATCCATCCAAAAAATTTACCCAGTAAGTGTTCCTTATAAATTATTACAATACATGTTATGACAAGTATATGTGGAACTATTATGTGCAGTATTAACGTGAATATAAAAGTAGTATTAATTACCTTCTAAGTATATGATAACATTTTCTACATAGGCTGAGGCATTGGCCACTAGAATGCAAAAATGTTTCATATAATTTTTCAGAAGACTGCTATTTTATTTGGTTATTGGCAGACAATCTTGTCATTCATATTAATGGTGGAACTTTTTGTGTGATGCTCATGATTATCACTAATGGGAATTAAATATACTTAGTTGGTGAAGGCCCATTTGGACACATACCAGTTTTTTTCATGCTACCAGTTTTTTCTTGCTACTTTTTTTCATGTTTAGAACATATCTTTAGTTAGTAACTCAGAAGTTTTATAGCCTAACATATGTATAATTTGAAATCAGGGAAAAAAATTAAGATGATGAACAATTAGGTAGTCTTTTTATCTTTCATTTGATCTTACCAAGTAATATTCTAAGAGGTAACATTAGTACACTATCCTTGTGCGTATACTATTAAGAATCCTGGTGAAGTTAATTGGAAACACTCAAGAAATGAAGTGTGCCTACTAGAAAAAGTTTAGTGTGTACTCAGTTTGAGTTTAGAGAAACCTAGGTAATGTACATATTCATAATCTATATGAGTATTTTTGTTTCTTTTCTAGTTTTTGTGTTCTTTTTTCCAGAATTTGCTGTTTCTTTGTTTATAGTCTTACCATTTCTGTTTTCCTCCATAGTCATTCTTGTTCCTGGTTTTTTTTGGAAATAATATTTAGGCAGCTTGTTTAGAATGTTTGACCAACCTTCTGAAACCACATAATTTTTTACCTGTTCATAAACTTATAAGAAGAGATGTTTTCTAAACTTACTAAATAGTCATATTACAAAGGAAAACATAACATCCATCTTGAGTGATCAGTTTTCAAAGAACTTATTTATTTTATATGTATCAGACAAAATATAATAAATATATTGATATGGAACCTAAATTAAATGTAATTTAATCTTTGATGATTGAGAACTGATGTTCTTGTTTTTGAACATCAGTTATTCTTGTAATGCACACATGTGAGGTACTGGATAATAAAGGGTTCACTGTAAATAGAGTCTTGCTGTAGTGGGGGCCTCCCAGTTTGTGGTGTCATCTACTAGAAGAGACTGTTTAACACAAGAACCTTTTGGAATCTGGCTATCTTATCGTCTTCCTTTTAAAAACAAATTTCTGCTGTGAAGAACTATTATAATGAGTTTACAGTATAGCTAGGTATAAGTATTTATGCTTTTTTAAGCATTATGATAAATGAAAGCATCAGAAAGTATAGAAATGAAAATAACATGAACTTTTGGGCCTATTCTTGAATGTTTTCCTCTCTCTATAGTTTTTATTCTTTAGCTCATACTGAATGGTCAAAGATAATGACTGGGTGTTTACTGTTTCATTGCATTGTCTCAACTTTATTTTTCTTTAAGACCTAGGTTTCAGTGTAGAAAGAGCTGCATATATTTTTCAGCATACAAAGGATCTAATAGTTAAACTTACCCTTTAAAGAATCTATTATTATTGTGTATTGAAAAGATGCTTCTACAGAAATCTCACTTAAAACCATGTACTACTTGGAACTCTTTTTACTAATATAAAATACTGATGAAATTTCAGTTTAATAGCACTATGCTGGGAGACAGAGGTATTACTTTTATAAGATACTCAGATTCTTACTAGTATATTCTAGTTTGAAGAACCTCATTTTTACTTCTGTGTTTCATTTTTCTAATCACCTAGCTTTCTCCCATGACAGGGTCCTGATTTCTGTTCACATGTACTACCTCTAAGCCTATATTCTCCACCCTGTTTTGCTAATAATCTTATTTCTACACCTGTAACCAGGAAATAGATTTAATACCTGCCCAGCCCCAAGGCTTTAAAAAGTACTAATAGCAAGCCCTACTAGACTTAAGAATGTCTTAATTTGCTTTCATGTGTGCTTACATTGTCATAAATATTTAAACCACATTATCTTTACTATAAGATTGATACTTACATGGATAAGGACTTAATACCCCCTCTTAGCAGGTTTTTTTGTTTTGTATGAAACCTGTAAACTGATCAGTGGAGTGCTTTTTTCAGTGGTCCATCTGATGGAACAAGCAAATAAGCTTGTTTCTTATTACTAGCAGTAACTATTATTTAGTATTTATTTTATATCAGCACATATAAATTTTATATACAGTATCTTCAATCCTAAGCAAATAAACTTATAAAGTACTCCCCTTGTTTCACCGTTGAATGTTAGAAAGATTACATGATTGATCCAGGCTGTTTAGTCACAACTTATGGATGCAGCAACTGGTATTTTTTCCATTAGACTATGCTGCTTATGGAAGGCAAAATGATAGTAGTTGTCACTAAGATACCATTTCATCTAATTTGCAAGGCTTACTACATTTTATTTGTGTATATCTGATTGTTCCTATACAGATATATTTATATACCTTTAAGAAAAGCTGATATGACAGAATTTCAGCTTGATAAATAAGTTTGAGAATGATTTAAAACTTTACAGTAATAAAAAAACTTTCAATTAAAAAATTAGTATGGTGTTTCAATTCAGTTGTTATTAAATTATGAAAGGAAAGGATGAAAGATTATAAACATCTTTATCTTTGAAAACTATATCATGATATATAGCATTATCGATTATTACTACTTAACTATTGACTGAAAAAGCAACATAAATGATAGAGGACAGAGTATTTACTGTTGAGTTAAAGAAATGAAGTTGAGAAGGTTTAAATATATAAACTCAGATTAGGCGAATGAAGGGATCTTTATTTTAATGCAAGCATATTATGAGATTCACCTAGATTTATGCTAGGTAGATTTATCAAGACAACTTATATTTGTTTCCTTCCCTAGTGGTATCTTCCTATTCTCAGAAGCCAAAGATAATTCCACAATAATGCATTGAAAGTTGCAGGAGGTAACCACATACTGTGTTGTAAATGTATAGTTAAAATAATCATGATGCCTTGCATATACTGAATAATTAATAAATAGATAATATTGCTACTATGCTTTCCATACATTGTATCATTTAATTTGTATAACAACCCTGTGAATACTGTTACTTATATTATGGATGAAGGAGCTTAACCTTTGGAAAGCTAGATAACTTGGTTAAGTTCACATAGCTGTAGAAGAACAAGGTTGCAAACCTAGGTCTGACTCCAGAGCTCATGCTTTTAACCACTTCATAATAGTACTTCTACTTTGTGTTAACTACTTACATTCCTTTCAAAACTTTAAAGATCTCACTCATATCAGATATAATTTAAAGGTAATTTAATGATCAGTCTTTAATGTACATCACTAGATTAGTGGTGATCTGCATATAATTAAGAAGTCTTGGTGGAACTTCAATGTATCATTTAGTTCTTTCTCTATATAGGTAGAACTCCACTTAAATGCTCCATATCAGTTATCCTTTTCTTTGAGATCTTCCTCAATGTTTCTAGGCTTTAAAAATTCATATTGTTAGAAAATTGTGCAACTTAAATTTCTTTGCCTAGAAATGGAAAACAGTCTTCTTTCATTTAAGCTATACATCATTTTAAAGAACAGTTACCAAGTAAAAGTTCAGCCAGTCTAATTTAGTCCAGAAAATGTTTAATTGTCCAAATTTTCAAACTTTGAAGGTAAAGTAAGATATGATGACACAGCCTCAAAAGATCATGGAGTCTGGCAAAAGGTGTTTTTGCTAGGCAATTATATGGGCAAAAACAGTGAGACTTTTCAAATGTTTTTCAAGAGATTACTTATTTAAATTTTTCTTAACTTGGCATTGTGAAGAGAAATGGAAGATATGTGTCTTCAGCATTTAAATATCATTTGGAAAATGTTTTCAGGATTTAGTCATTACATACCTGGATATCAGAAGCCCAAAATAAGATATAACCTTAAAAAATAATAGAGATATCTTCCCTAAGTTAAAAAAAATTAAACTAGTAAATATCAATAATCCAAAGGAAAAATTGCTTTAAGAAATAGATGTTATATTGTATTGGTTAAATTGTTTTTCTCTGGATTCAGATTGTAATTTTAAAGGCTGCTTTTATCTCTTTGGCTTTTGGATTGCTGTTTACGTGCCCTCATCCTATCTGAAGTAACATATATTGTTCTTCAATACATAAATGCAGTTGGGGAGCTCCTTTTAAAAAAATTCTTCAGTGAAATTTTTCTTAAAGCAGAAAATCTTTCTGTAATATGAATGATTACCAAAAATGGGGATTACTTAAGGTTAAATAGAATTCCTATTTACTTGTAGCTTCTTTTAGTTGGATCCTATTTTTTGTTTGTTTGTTTGTTTGCTTGGATTTCTCCTTCAGTTCTCCCTCAATAGGTATGACATGGCCCTTTTTATATATGACCTTGAAAAAGAACACTGAAGCTAAGAGAACACTGGCCAAACTGTTGGTTCAGGGTCATTCAGCATTTTAATATAGTAGGTCTCACAACTCTATAGTTTTACTCTCACAATTACTGATGTGTTTCTTTAAATTACTGAACAAAATAAAATTTTTAAAGGGGGTTCAAACAGTTTTAAACTTCAGGTAACAAAATGGCTGCTCTGTCTCAGCATCATTTCATAAGTTGAATGCTTATTGTGCTAGGTGCTAGAAATCAAAATAAGAAGCTTTCAGAGCAGAAACTATTAAACAGTGACCCACTTTTCTTTTCCGTGTCATTTGAACTTAAACCTTTTTGTTTAATTCCCTAGAGAATATTAGTTAAATTTTATAGTTTTTTTTTTGAGCACTATAATATTTTATAACAATAGAAGGTAGCTCGAAATACTATATGCTAACAGACAAATGATACATAATCCCTGGGGTAGGAGTCAGCAGGGAGTGTGGCAGAGGCCACCTGTTTAGACTAAGAGCTTTTCAGTGGACTGCTGGATGGATTGGATCTGCTGCTTCAGTTGTGAGCCTTCTTTGATGGTGACAGAACAGGCGATGACAGGCCTGGAGACCCCACAGGCTCGCCCCAGGGCCTGCTTGGCGCGCACAAACACATAGGGCACATTCTTGTCCTCACACAGCAGTGGGAGGTGCAGGATGATCTCCAGGGGCTCGGCGTCTGATGAACTCAGAGATGCCTCTCTTGAGGGTTTTGGTGGCCTCATTGGCTCCTTTGTGAAGCTGCTTGTAGTTACATGACTGCTGAACGAGGTCCAGTAGTTTCCTGGTGAGGTGGGCATCTGCAAGAGGGTAGGCCTTCAGATTTACATCAGCCTCAGTCACGGCTCCGGTTCCGTGGTATCGTCACTCCTCAAGGAGCACAGGCGACGTCAGAGCTGGAGCCAGTTTTACAGTTTTAAATAATGTTATCCTAAGTCCAATTTTACACTTAACAAGTAAGAGCAAGACAAGTAAGAAACCTGCTCTTTCTTCTGCCTTTAAAACTCTTTATTACAAATTAGTGCTTCTCTCCTAGTCCCCCTAGTCTTAGAGACAAATAAGATTTCTACTTGAGTCATATAATGTAATACTAAATCTGTTAGAAGTGTAAGGGGAGCCCCACATTTAGGAATGCCAACTTTGTGAGTTGTGGTTGGAGTAGAATTTTTCTTCTGACAGAAAGGTAATCACTTCTTGGTAGTTAAAAATTGTTGATAGAATTATAGGTAATGAGGCAGGAGAGAATATATTTTTATTTTCTTGCTCTTTGTTTTTACTGATGTTTTTTGAGGACTGTCATTAAATAGATGCACTACCCTATTTCTCGGTATTACCACTTAGTTATTTGGTGACCCTCTATTTTTTTAAATATTGGAGTTATTCAGATATTACTAATTGAATTAATATCTATAAACCCAAAGTTGATCTGTTGGGTAGTTGAGAACCTTAAGTGTAGTTATCATTCTGCTGTCTTAACCAATTGGGTTTTTTTGTTTGTTTTTTAAATCTGTTTCTACTCTGATGGCAAAGGGGAATATAGAAAACCTTTCTTGAGGGCACTGTGAAAATTACCTGAGAAAAAGTATTTTCTAATGTAATAGATATGTATTATTTGAGAATTTCTATAGTTCATTTAGTTTATTTTAGAGCCATAACTTGCTACTAATAGAGGAAAGATCAGATATGAAAATGAATGGCATACCATAGGCAAAAAGAATAAGTACTCATTAGTATTCTTTCTAATAAGTATCTTGCTTGGGCCTGGATTGCAAGCAGATGATATCCTCCTTTATGCATATTGTGCTAAAAGTAAATTGCTGAATATTGCTTGCTGGTATGTTTCCTATCTTTCTTCTTTTCCCTGCCTTCTTTGTCTTTTCAAGTTCAATTCATGTTGAACATCATTATTTCTGTGCCCTCTAAGATACAAAATACAAAAATGAAATAAAATTTCAAAAAATCTTAAAATCAGCGTAAGTACTATTTATGTATTAAAATTACTTACATGGCCTTTGAGAGAAATTTTAAGTGACAGGTGGAGAAAGCTCTCATCTTGTCCTTGATACACTTCAGAAAGTACAACTGCTCTTTATAGAAATAATTAAGAAGGATATACGTTTATAAAGAAATCTAAATATTATTGGATGGAATCTTGGTATGTACAGTAAGGTTTTATTTATGAATTAGAAAATCTTTTGCTACCATAGGAATTCATTTGGTTAACTGAGTGATATACCTCAGTCAGGGTTAGAATATCTTAGTTTTTCAGGTCCTTTCTGGCCTACTCCAAACATTGGTGAAACCTTTACTGGAAGAAAATCTTCAGATTTCCAAATTGCCAAATAAAGAAAATTCTCTCTTCTTCAGACAGCCTTATGTTAGGATTTATAAAGTTTTTTGGTGTGTTTTTAAATGGCCTCACATTTTTCCCTTTTTCTTTTTGATAGGAATCTTTTAGTCCTGCTATACAGCTGCACCTTGTACATCAAGCTCCATGTAATGTTCCTCCTTACCTCTCAAAGAATGAATCAAATCTTGGGGACCTCTTACTGGGCTTTCTTAAATATTATGCTACAGAATTTGAGTAAGTGAAATTTCAAATTGTGTTTATTCGTTTGTAAATAAGTGAATGCTACAAATTGGGTCATAAACTGTATTTATCAATTTCATTGTTGTAAACTACTCCAAAAATGTGTAGTTTATAAAATTTAATATCTAATGATTATTAGAAACTAAATAGCTTTCCTGTTTCTAGCTAATTAAAAAAATTATGGTTCAATAAGTCCAGTTTTAGTTGATTTCAGTAGTGATCCCATTTTATATTTAGCCACCTCTTTTCCACCGTAGGGCCTGAATAAATGTTTGTGTTGGTCCTGTGTAGGTGCTGTATAGTATGGAACATTTATTTTCCAGGAACTTAAAATTTGTAATAAAAAAACATAGCTAAAACAAACTTGGAAAAAGTTCTACTTAATACTTGATATCTGAATAAATAGTTGTTTGTATGATATACAAATCAAGGAATACTCCTTTTCCTTTTTTTTTTTTTTTTTTTTTTTTTTTGGTGAGGGTGATATATAAACATGAAACAGTAAAGTGTATAGTCAGGCTGGCCATACCTGAAAGTTCTTATGGGAGTTCTTAGTCCAGATAGAGTGGGATTAGGGGTTGTTTGCAGCTCTTCTGATCAATTTGGAAAAGCCTGAAGGAGAGAATGAGAGAACTTAGGAGTTGTACAGTTAGAGGAGGAGGGTACAATGACCATAGGGTACCAGTTTGAAGAGGTTTGGAGAGGGGAACAATAATAGTAAGCCTAATAAATTGCTATTACTTGGTGGGAAAAACTGTTCTAAGCAGATTGTATGTATTATCTCATTAGTTTACATAATAGCCAAATGAGTTGGTATTATTTTATGCCCATTTTACCAGTGAGGCATATAGAGAGGTGAGGAAACTGGCCCGCAGATCACACAGGTAGTAAGGGGAATACTTCAGATAGTTTTGACTGCAAAATTCACTCTCTTAACTATGATACTTTACTGAAATGTTGATATTATCTGCTATCATACAGGAATTCTAAAGAAACTTGACTCATATAAGATGATTTGAAACACAGGACCTGAGGGAAGAAGTGTTCTTTACATTCCTCCAAGTAAAGTTTCTATCGGACTGCCTGTTTTGTTTATGGTTGTGTCTCCATTACCTAGTCCAGTGCCAGGTAGTGGTACTTGAAAAATACTTGCTATAGATAAATAATTTTGAAGCAGAAAGTAAGATTATGGATATGAGTCAGAGATCCTTAAGGTGACTTACAAATTACTGAATTAGGTTAACAAAAGGAGTAAGAAAAGTGCTGAAGAAAAGTAGTTCAATAAGAATGAAGTTATAATAATCCAGGTTAAAAATGACCAGGATCTGAATGGAAGTCTAGGCAACAAAGATAAAAAGGAAAGAGCTTTCATTTATATAAAGATGAGGAAAGATTTAAGACTGTATGAGACACGGGACATAAGAAAATATAAAGGTTATTCTAGAGTTAAGATTTTTTAAGATGTTGCAATGATAGTAGCTAATGTTTCGTGAATGTTTACCTAGTGTCCTGCAGTATACTGAGTGAATCCCATGTATTATCTCATTTAATCCTCACAGTAACCCCCTTTCAAACTTCGGGAATTTGTGAACTTGAAACTTGCCCATAACGTACAGTTAGATAGCCAGAGAACTGGGATTCAAATTCAGGTGACTCTAAAACCACATTCTTAGTTGTTAGACTGTATTGGCATCGTCTGTTGTGTCATGTAAATTAGATATTGGGGGAAGTTCATAGAAGAAAGATATTTTTCTGCCATGTAGAGTTTAGGATTAGAGCATCTAGAGAAATACTTTGAAAATCATCTGCTTTGTTGGACTGAAACAAAATGGTAGATGTGCAGGTTTGTATGTTAGTTTAGTATTAACAGAAACTAGCTTGCTGTGCCAAATGAATCTGGCTAAGAGGTTTTGAACTTTTGGGCGCACTTGTTATGATGATACATGATTTAGGTGACATCTTCACCTACTGTTTCATCATATAGTGCATTGTTGTTTCATACCAGATATTTTCAGAAATTTGACTGTAGGGAGCATAGCCAAGAGTGTAGTCATGGTAATGAACTAGGTGCTGTGCAGAAGAATTCTGGCAGCCATTAGAAGTGTTTGTAAGGATTTTTTCTGAACTTTGAGATACTATTAAAAAATTCCCTTTACTTGAAGACAGAGAATTAAGTGCCTGTGAAAGGATGCTTGTGTACATGGTATGAATGGTGCAGAAATTTTATATGGCCATTTAAAAATTACCATTAAAAAGATTTTCTTACCTACTTCACTCACAGCTTTCTCCTTAAACCTTGCTGCTGAAAATTCTTAAAATGAAGCCAGGTTTCTAGAAATGTACCTAGGAACGAGGAACTGACAAAATAGGAACAAAAAGGATCAGGTGGTTCCGGGAGTCTAGGAAAACATACAGTCAGAACTTAATCACTTTGTAATTTAGCAAAAAAACAAAAAAGAAAAGAAAAGAAAATTTTAAATTCTAAATATCTTACAGACTCATAGATACTGGAGATTCTAAGAACCTTAAAAGGTATCTGTTTTATAATTCTCTTTATTTTCTGGATGCCCAATCACATGTCATTACTGCTAGTTTATCTGTTGAATTAAAAATACATACCTATATACCTAAGTACATACATTTTTTGAAAAAGGAAATACAAAGGACAATTTTTCTATCTCCTTTCTTACTATTTTTTCCTCATTTTATTTCATCAATAAATCATTGAGTGCCTACTCTATACCAAGCTATTTTCTATGCACTGGGGATATAGCAGTTAACAAAACTGTCTTTATGGAGCTTATCTTGTAGTATGGAGAGATAGACAGTAAACAAATAAAATGTACAGTATGTTAGATGGTGGTAAGTAGAGAAAAATAAAGCAAAAACAAGAAAGGATATTCTGGTGTGTGTAGTTGTTGCCATTTTAATACCTGTATTGCCGTTTAATACCTAGCATGGTAAGACAGTCTCACCGAAAAGGTGACCTTTGAAATAAAGACCCAACGGAGAGGAAGGTGTGAGTTATGTGTCTATGGGAGAAGAGCTTTCCAAACAGAAGGAAAAACAACTGCAAAGACCCTGAGGTGGAGGTTTGCCTAACATGTTCAAGGAACAGCAAAGAGGCCAGTGTGACTGGAAGAGAGTGTAGAAGTCAATGATGTCTGAGAGTTAAGGAAGTTCATGTTATGTAGGGTCTTGTGGTTAATTTTGATGACTTTGGCTTTTCCTCTGGGTAAAACGGGAAACCACTGGAGGGGTTTCAGTAGAGAAATTGCGTGATCTGATTTAATTTATAACATGCGCATCCTGGTTGGTGGATAAGAATAGAGTGAAGGGGGAGCCAAAGGCAGAAGCAAGGAGACTGTTTAGAAAGGTATTGTAGTAATCTAAGAGAAGTCATGTTGCTTGGGTAAAGGTGGTGGCAGTGGAAGTGGATGAGAAGTGGTCAGATTCCACTTACATTTTGATTTGCTACAGATTAGATGTGACATAAGAGAAAGCGAGGAGCCAAGAATGACTTCTAAGATTTTGGCCTGAGCAACTGAAAGGATGGAGTTGCCATTAGGTGTGATGCGGAAGACAAGGGAGGAACATTACTGATTTTGAATATTTTAAGATTGAGATACCCACAAAATATTCAAGTAGAGATACTGAGTAGAGAGTTGGATATACAACTCTATAGAGTTCAGGAGCGAGGTCACAGTTAGAGCTTTATATTTGGAAGTTGTCAGCAGGTAGATGGTATTTAATGCTAGGAAACTTTTTGAGAAAACCAAGGGAATATAGATAGAAAAGAGAAACGGTCCAAAGACTAAACCCTTAGATACTCCAGTGTTAAGAGGGGTACAGGAAATACAGAAGATACAAGAGTGTTTTAAATGACAATGAAGAGAGAAAGACAAATTCAGAATGTAGATATTCTGTGAAACAACTGGCCTAGTCTCTCAAAAAGTCAATTATCTTTAAAAAAAAAAAGTGGAGGGAACATTTCCAGATTAAAGAGATGGAACAATCAAATACAATGGATGAACCTTGATTACAATCGGATTGTAGAGAGGGTGGAAAAATTATAAAAGGCATTTGAGTTACATTAATTTCTTGATGCTGTTGGTGTTACAAAGGAGAATAGCCTTATTCTTAGATATATGCCAAAGGATAAAGAAATGAAGTTTCACTCTGTCTACAGCTTAACAAAAGGGTCAGTTCAAAACATACACATATACGTGCACACACAAGCAAATGTGGCAAAATATTAACCACTGTTGCACTGCTTTTAAGTTTTATGCCTTTCATTTTTCCCTTTGAAAAATGTCGTAATACAGAGATGAAGTAAAAATAGATTAGGTATGAGAAGGAACTAATATATAGTAATCAAAAAAAGGAAGGATCATTGAGAAAGGAGGAAAGGCAATAGAATGTGGTGTCTTGGAATCCAAGGGGGAAAAACGTTTTGAGGAGGAGGGAGTGATTATGTGCGTCACATGTTTTGATAGATCAAGTACAAGATGAGAACTAAAAGCTGACCATTGAAGCATCTGTCCATGTGGAGGCTACTGGACCCTTGACAGGAGCAGTTTCTGTGGAATAATGTGGATAAAAAGCGTCATTGGGGCCTTTCTCACCTTCTGAGATGGCCCCCACTCTGTCTGTGCAGTGTGTTTCTCTCTAAATAAATCCACTTCTTACCTATCAAAAAAAAAAAAAAAGTGTCATTGGTGTGAGCTAAAGAGAGAAAAGGAGGGGAGGATTTAGGTAGGGTAGCTAACTCTCCAGGGGAATTTACGTACTTGTAAAGGGAGCAGAATAAGGGGTAGAAATTGGAGGATTAAGCAGGGTTGAGATTTTGTTTTTAGAAAGGAGAAATTTTGCCATCTTTATGGCAAAATTGGTGATACCAGAAAAATTGTAGTAAATTGTTGAACAGTCTACTTGTTTGAGTAGAGAACGATTGGAATCTAGAGCACAAGTGGAATAGAAGCGCTGACAATTCATTAATAATAATGAGGAAAAAAAAGAATATATAGATACAGACAAATGCAGGTTGATGTGGTGGGAACTAGAGGAAACTATCTTTTGATTGTTTTAGTTTTTTTAGTGAAATGAAGCATGGACATCAGCTGGGAAGGATTGTGAGGGAGTAGATTTGAGAAGTGAGGAGAAGGTATGAATTGTCATGTAGAAGAGTAAAGGAGTGAATTAACTATGGAAATATAGTATGATTGGTGGGTAATAGCATTTAGGATCCTTTTGAGCTAAGTCATCATGAATTTAAAGTGATCATAAATCGAAAGGTCAATATGGTTGCATTTTTTTCTCCAGCGCTGTTTAGCTGCTTGGGAAAGGATTGGAGTAAACAAAGATTTAATTATAGTTTTATCAGCCAGGTAAGTTCAGTGCAGCAAGAGCAGGTAAGAGAGTGGAGGGATATGCAAGGGAGTGATTTTAATAATTGACAATGGACAGGACATATTAAATTCAGTCGTGAAAATGGGCACAGTGTTGCCTACAGGACATCTAGGTGGCAGTTTCCAATAGTTACTTGTAAATTTTGGCGTGGGGCTTAGTGGCTGGAGAAGAAGATTTGGGAAAGAAACATCAGAGTACTGAAGCCCGGATGAGTGCTCTAGCATTTGAAAAAGATCGAAAAAGACAAAGTCCTGATAGACACCAGCATTTAAAGGGTCAGGCAGAAGAGGAGCCAGTCAAAACAAAACAAAACTCTAGGATTAGAGTCAGGCTTTTTCTCTGTTTACAAGATTTGAAATCCCTAACAAAGTGTTTGTTTGTTTGATTGTTTGCTTCCCAACCCTTAGTTATAGAACAGAAATATACAATTTTTTCACTTACTTTGACTAGTCTTAGCATATATGCAGCCATGTGGTATCAGACGCATAATTTTGTCTTTATGAGACTTAAATTTTTCTTTGTAATGTTGTTGAAGTCTGCATTTCCAATTTAATCAATTGTCTCAAAATACTTTGTTTGTCACAAAAAGAATGGCTAGAAGAGAATTAATGAATGAGTACCAGCTCATTATCATTGCTGAAGAAAAAAAGCGAGCATCTTACCAATATAGTCAGTAATCTGTTTTATATTCAAAAGATTATCATACATTATCAGATCTGTTTTAGATTAAGTCCCATATCTGTTGTTCTAGTCTTTTCTGAAACATCCCTCTTTTATAGATTGTATCTTATTTTATACTTTAATTATTGAGTGACAATGACAGATTTTCACATGGAAAGCAAATTATGGTAGAGAAATACGGTATGATAAAAGGCTTAGTTTAGAGCCTGTTTTAAAGAAGAAACTGTGTAGGGAAAATATTTCTAAATTACCATTTGAATTCTACATTTAAATTCACCTCTAAGATTAAAAGTAGTATATAAGTTATGTATCATGTTTATGATTTGAAATATTTAATAATTTCAAATATTTAAAAGTTCTTCAAAAATGCGGTAGATTGAATCAGTCCAAATAGTAGTGGTTCAAATATTCTTTTTTATTCCTCTATGAAGTACTTCAAATGATAGTCATTTAAATAACTGAATTGTTTGGGTTGATTATAGGTTGAAGATTAAACACTATCTGGTTAGGGATGAAAAAGTGAATATGGATGTGTCACATATGTTTCTGTGATCCAGTTTAGAATCAAATACTGGCATGTAATATAAATTCAGGATTGGATTTAATAGAAATACAGTGGTGAGGAGAGTTCCTTTGATTTAAGAAAGTAAAAGGTTTAGTTTAACAGCAAGATACAGTATTTCAATATTTTAAACTTGTCTGAGAGAAAAAATCAGTCCACCCCCTTTTAACATAATATTTCCTATTTTAATTCTACTGCAGATTCCACTGTCCTACAAGTTGAAATTAGAAACAAGTAGTCTCAGGAAAAAGTTCATTTTATTAGTGAAATTTGTCTTATGCCGTATAAAGTGAAGTAGCACAAAGTGTAATTCTACTGTAATTTTGTGTGGGTCAGCAATGTGGTTATATAACTCTCCCCTTTACATTGTTATGTTTAAGAAAATTTTGGTAACACACTTGGACCAGTAGAGCAGTGTACTTCTTTTCTGTTTGGAGTCCAAACTAAGGGAGCTGCTGTACATGAAGGATCTAAAACATCTTACTGTAACCAATCCTAAGTATTTCTTTTTGACAACCCACTTATTTTTAAAAAGCATAAATTCTGATATATATTTTTAAAGAACTTAAAGCTGTGTTTGCAAACTATTTCTTTTTTTTTTTTTTTTTTTTTTTATAAATTTCTTTATTTCTTTATTTATTTATTTATTTATTTATTTATTTATTTTTGGCTGTGCTGGGTCTTCGGTTCGTGCGAGGGCTTTCTCTAGTTGAGGCAAGTGGGGGCCACTCTTCATCGCGGTGCGGGGACCGCTCTTCATCGCGGTGCGCGGGCCTTTCACTATCGCGGCCCCTCCCGTTGCGGGGCACAGGCTCCAGACGCGCAGGCTCAGCAGCTGTGGCTCACGGGCCCAGCTGCTCCGTGGCATGTGGGATCTTCCCAGACCAGGGCTCGAACCCGTGTCTCCTGCATTAGCAGGCAGATTCTCAACCACTGCGCCACCAGGGAAGCCCTGCAAACTATTTCTAAACTGTATTCTTGGTAAGAAAAAATAGAAAATCATACTTCGAGGATTCTTTTCAGTTATCAAACTTCACAAGATGCAATATTTTCTTGCATGTTTAACATAGAAATTAGTTAGTTTTCCAGAAACAAATGCCATACTGGACCCACGATTATATCCTTATGGATTCTCTAATAAATAGAGGCAGAGTAGGACGAGTGTTGCATTTGGAATGTCCCAAACCATGGTTTTTCTCCTACTGAAATTATGGAGAAAGCTAAATATAGCTGAAAAAAAAAGATATCAGCTATACCCCAAACTCATTTTTCTGTTGAATACAAGCTGAGTGGTCATGTGTTTTTAAAATGTTTTTGAAAAAAGGAAAATTGTACTTGTATAAAATTATTATAATTTGAACTTGTACAAAATTATTATAAATTTAAAAGAACAGTGTAAGTTTAGGATATACTAAAGACTGGACAGTTTACCTTCAAGCATGCTGATAAAATTGTTTTACTTGAATAAAACTTCACTGTTAACATCTACATCTGATATACAGCAATAACGGTATGTTTTCATAGAGTATTATTATTTTTTTTCCTTAAAACAGCATCTTCTTGCTTCTACTGGAAAATTTTAAAATTTTCTACCGTAAATCATATCAGTAGAGGTGCACCTGAACAGAAATTATTTAATGATGCCAGAAAACAACACAAGAAGATTACCTCTCTCTTACCAAATAAAAAATTCTAACTGGGGTGTTAACAAGGAACATAGTTTTTTTGCTTACTTACACTTTAGTTTTCATATTACTTTATTTATTCAAAAAATATGTATTGAATACCTAGTTTATACTGAGCAACTAGGTGAAGAGTAAAAAAAAAATACACAAATAGCTCAGCATCTTGGAGCTTTCAGTCTATTTAGGGGAGACACACAATAACGTAATAAATAAGCAAATTGTTAGAATGTAAGTGCTGTGGAGACAAACGAAGTAGAGAAGGGGAAATGGGGATCGAGGTGCAGAGGGTTGAAGCAAATTCCAATTCTATGAGAAGATCAGAGTAAGCTTAACTACTGATATAATAAAAATAATAAAAGGGAAGTTAAAATAGTTAACATGATTAATGTTTTTCTTTTGATAGCTGGAACAGTCAGATGATTTCAGTTCGTGAAGCCAAAGCCGTTCCCAGGCCTGATGGTATTGAGTGGAGAAATAAATACATCTGTGTAGAAGGTAGCTTTCCCACAACTACTCTCTATTTCCAGCCAACTATCATCATGGTGGTACTGAGAGAATTACTTGAATACTTTCAGCTTATATTTCATCTAAAAGTAATACATTTATGTTCTGAAGTGGTTTATAAGTCTTTTAATCGTAAGATTTTAATTCAAAAAAATAATTTAAAATTCTTTAGTTGTAAGAAATAATAAACACGAATTTAGGTGTCGAATCTTTCCAGTCAGTAAGATTTGAGCAGTCTTCACGCACCTCTCATGCTTGTAGTTGGTTGAAATTTAGTTTCATGACTTACAGGTAGAAGAAAATGATTCTTTGAAATAAAATTAGTTCTTTTATACTTAAATATTGATAATACAAGCTAGATTTTCATGAATATAAAATTGATTTCCTTTAAAAATTAAATGGTCTGCAGAGTCTGTTCTCTAAAATTAATTTACATGTAGTTGAATATTTCTTTAAGTCAGTTGAAACTGACTTCAAGAGGCAATATTGTTCTCACAGATGCCAAGTTGATGACTTTTGTAAATCTTGAGGTAACATAAAGGGTTGAGATTTGGCATTTGCAGGAAAACATCAAATTTAGAGTATTTTAATCTTGAATTATAATGCAACATCTTAAGAGTTTATAAATGTGAAATTGAATCTCCTGCTTTGGTGTTTGGTTTGCTAAATTGCACAGTGTGTGTATGTTATTTTAGTTACTTGGTTCTTTTGAATATTAAATACAGTTGTCAAGTGCTACGCACTGTATAATCTGATAGTTTGGCATATGGCGTTATTTTATTTTGAAAAGTACTGTGACAATAAACTCTTTTGAAATAGCCTTTCTGAGCAATAAAAAAATAAACAAAAGGAGTTTTTAAAATTATGGGCCTGATTAGATTATATGACAAATCTAAGGTTAACATCTCCATCAAATTTCCTATTCTTTCACACCTTTTTTGAGGTCTTTCCCCTCATTCTAGCAACTTCATTCTCTTTCTCTCTAGTCTCTCTCTTTCAGCTTTACAGCATACATAGGTCTTCTCATCCTTGAAAAATACTCTTGACTTGATCCTACTGGCTTTTCTGAGTACTTTTTTTTCTCTTTTTTACACCAAAATTCTTCAACTCCAGTAATTTTAACCTACTGCTGGCATTATTTCAGCTTCCATCTCACTCCTAATGCCTTTAGTTATCTTTCTTTTCTCACTATTATCTTCAGTTTCCTCGTTCTCTTATATAGAATCAGTTTCTTTGTCTCTATATATGAACTCTTCTCTCTTATTTTGTGGGTGAAGGGTGAGTGGGGTGAGGGTAAAGACATGGAAAGTAATATTGGAGACACACACATAAAATCTCTGCTTTTGTTCTCTTCCTGTATCGTCCACTTTTTTCTCTATCCTGTTTTTCTGTCCTTCACTGCCAAATTTCTAGTACAAGTTACCGTTCTCACTGTATTTTTTTTTAAGCCATTTAGTCACACCATAGTTCTCTGTAGTGTCTTCCATCCTCCCCGGTATTAAACCTCTACTTTCAAAGGCATTGACCTTTCTCCTACTAGACAAATCAGTGGTTTTTTATTATTTTTAAATTTTTTTATTTATTTATTTTTGGCTGCGTTGGGTCTTCATTGCTGTGTGTGGGCTTTCTCTAGTTGTGACGAGCCGGGGCTACTCTTCGTTGCAGTGCGTGGGCTTCTCATTGCAGTGGCTTCTCTTGCTGCAGAGCACAGGCTTTATGTGCACGGGCTTCAGTAGTTGTGGCTCGCGGGCTCTAGAGCACAGGCTCAGTAGTTGTAGCGCACGGGCCTGGCTGCTCTGTGGCATATGGGATCTTCCCAGACCAGGGCTCGAACCTGTGTCCCCTGCATTGGCAGGCGGATTCTTAACCACTGTGCCACCAGGGAAGTCCCTCACAGTAGGTCCTTGACTCTATGATTCTTCAGAAATCTTATCTATTTTTATGATTTAGACTTAATATACCTATGCTGATTACTTCATTTTTAGATATCTTCTCACTCGAATTTTATCTACCTTGTTAGACAGCTCATAGCTATTATAAAACTATTTATTATACACATAAATCTAATGTTAGGCTAAACCACATGCAATTGCTACTGTGTAGGTCAGAAACTGTCAAATATTGGCAATTTCATATAATTCAACCAAATAAAAAACTGAAGTTCTCATTTTAATAATTTCTTGTTTATATGTGCATTTAACATTGTAGAACCTTTTGATGGAACAAATACAGCCAGAGCTGTGCATGAAAAGCAGAAGTTTGACATGATCAAGGATCAATTTTTAAAGGTAAACAATGCATCAGATTGACTCTAGAAGCATTAGTGCACTAGTGTGCTTTGAAAATTAAAAAAACATATAGGTAGTAGGAAAGAACAGCTCTGGTTCCTGTGTTGTGAAACAATTAATGTGGCACAATAGGGAATTTATTACTTGAATTTAGAAATACTCCTTCAGAGAGATCTGACTCCGCCTTTACTCACATGGCTTTCACTTTGTGGAAATAAGCATTTTCACAGTGAGCTTATTAAGCTCTCAAAATGAATGAATAAAACCTAAAGGACTCCTTTCCCTCTTTAAAATATTGGGGAACTTGTAGCCTTAGAAGAAAGCCATGTCTGTTCCATATTTTTCTTCTGTATACCCCACTGTAACAAGGAACGAGAGCTCCATTTTATCTTTGTTTATATTCTGAGAAGTTAAACAGAATGTATGTGTTTGTGTGCACACACATTTTATATATATAAATAATCATAAATGTGTAAACTGGAGTTTATTCCTTAGTTCTCTAGTCCACAGTATGAATTTTTTCATCAGTGATTTTGCTAGGTTTGATTCCTAGCTTCAAGTTATTCAACAGTACAGAGTAGAAACACATTGATAGAAATATGTATAGTAATATTATGAGACATATAGGAGAGAATACTTCATAGAATAAAAAGATCAAGGAACTTATGAAGATCATTTTAGAGGCATGTTTTTTCATTACCGAGATGTCCAAGTAGACTTTATTTTGATGATTATTAAAAATGCAAGTGTATCATGTTACAGGCTGTCCTTCAAATTAGGCCCTCTCAGTTTGTCAACCAGAATAGAAAATTTAAAATGAAATGGAATTCTGCAGGGCAAAACAAGTATCCAAGAGGGAATGTTTTTCTCTATCAGATTAAATTGAGAACTCAAAAATAGCATTTCTACATTGCTGTTCTTACTGATGGGTGAGCTTTCATTTATGATTGTTAGCTATAAAAACCAATACTTTTAGTCAGTTGAACAACTGAGGTGAGAACAAACTGCAGAGATCTGCAGCCAGATTTTTTGGTAGTGGGCCAGATTTTTAGCTTATGAGCGAGAATTTCAGTTTCTTTTTTCTCTTCTTAAAAATTCTGTTCACTCTTTTTTCTAGATGCATTGTATAAGGTGCTTTATTATAGATTTACTCTCTTCTTCATAAATACAGTTTTTAATTGAAAGAGCTTTCTAGATACAAAATAGTCAATCAAATAATTGAAGTAATCTTTCCTTACCCTCTCAAACCCAAAGGTTTTGTATTAATTACTTTGCTGTTTTAAATGACATTATCTAAATCGGTGAATAAATGTTAATATTGGCAGTTGCATCTTTTTGTACCACCTATGTGCTCATTTCTTTATTAATGAATTGGAACTACACAGGTGTAAAGTTTTTAAATAACATCTTTCTGATGACAGAAACAATACTTTTACTGTGTTAAAAACTTGGGAGATAAAAACACAGACACAAAAAAGTCACCCCAAATTTTACTGCCTTGAGAAATCACTGTTAACATTCTAGTAACTCCTCCTTCAGTCTTTTGTTCCACATATATTTTAGGTTTTAAGAATGATTTTTCTTTCTCTTCCAGTCATGGCACAGATTGAAAAACAAACGAGATTTGAACAGTATACTACCGTTAAGAACTGCTATCCTGAAAAGATAACTGGCCTCTATTTCTTAATAAAGAACAGTAGTAACATCATAATGCATTTTGTTTACCTTCATCATGGTTTCTTTTTAATTGTTCTTCTTGTTTTCATGTTTTATTCTTAAGAGGACATACTTATATATGCATATTTTATTATGACATTTCCTAATAAAACCCTTTGATTTAAAGATGTATTTTTGAAAATGTTTACATTGATGATTAGTAATATTATGGCATGAATTTTCAGGAGATCAAATAAAATATTTTTTTGGGAATTATCAAATAAAAGTTTTTTGCTATAACTGTAATTAATTGTACCACATGCTAATACTGAAGAGATGTGTGAACTTTTTTGGAAAGGGTCTGATTTATACATACTTAAAGTATCACCGTCAGTAGATGGTTTGTTGCCTGAGTCTGTTCTAGTGAAGTGAAGATTCGAGTCAGTTATTCAGTTACTTGAAGCAAAATGAAATCTTTTATTTCAGTGAAATCACTGCAGAGGCATGAAATACTGGCCAATTGCCTAAAGTCCTCACTTGACTCATCAGGATAGACTGAGGCTTTGTGTCGATATTAGCATTTCATTTAGTACCTCACATGCTTTTGGTGTACTCGCGATTGCTTTAAATTTTGTGTTGAAACAACTACATTTTGCACTGTAGTAATATGAGCGCTAACTCTGTATTGTACAGCAGTTAGGGAATTGTTTTGAAGAATCAGTTCACTGTAGACATTTTGAAAAGATTAAGTCCTCTGTGCTTTATGATAACTTAGTGCAATTTGCACTTTTGCTTTACTTCCCGTTTTCCTGCTTTTATTTTTCCTGTGACATGAAGCAACAGAAACTGAAAGATCAAAGTTGAGATTATATCCTATTGATAGTATCAGAGTTTTTTCTGTGTATAATTATAGGATTGTAATCTAAACTGGAATTTTTAGGCAGTAAGCCACTATAAAATGTTCTAGATAAGACATAACATTATTATAAATAAAAGCTTAATGTTTGTAAAGATATCTTTTTTAGCATTTCTTTTCCACAAGAAGAAATAGTGGTGGCTGTTAAAAAAGCTACAGTGTTTATTAAGGTTGTTTTTGGTTTATGTAAATATTTGTAAATTGGTCAGTGCCTGTAAATTTAAATATAAATAATCTTAAAAACAGTTTTAACTTTTTCAAAAGGACTGTGTACAACTTCTTTTAGACCTGCTGTAGCACAGTTTGTACCTCTAATGTATTTGGTTTTTTTTGCAGACCAATTCAAATGCTAACAAGACTTTTGCTTTTTGACTCGTAAAAGGTGCATATTTTCATTTTTTTCTTTAAGTTTAAATTTTTGTATGATCAAATGGAATAAAGTTTATATATGGAAATTGTCGATGTGTTTTTTGCTTTTTTTCTTTTTTCTTTCTTCTGTGAAAGTCTTTACTTCTGAGATGAGATTGAGGCTCTAGTTGTCATCTGGAGCTGAACTGAATCCGGTTATTGTGCGTAATTATTTAGATTATGCAGAGAATCTTGGATTCAAGTTCATTCTTCTTTAAGCCAACTAGCCACATCAGCACCCTGTTTCTCTGGCATTATTAGGAATGACGCTTTCCACACAGGTGAATTTTTCAGTTTACTGATGATTAATGCTTTTGAAGCAATTAAGCTTTATATACTAGTTCTTTTTCTTGGAAATTTCCCTAAAATGTATTTTACACTGTGCAACTCTTCTTTATCAGAATGTGTTGAGTATAATTAATATTCTAGTAATGACTCCAGGTAATAATTATAAAGAATAAATAATAGCCATAGTACTCCATAGTAATACTGTGTAGCTGTCAGGCATGGGTAAGTGTCTGGGGCATTCTACCTCTACAGTATTATGACATTTCCTAATAAAGCCCCAGAATTTACCACGGACTCTTTCATGCCACTGTTCTCTCAGCTTTCAATGACCACTGGGCCCCCTATCTCACTGTTGCTGCTTTTCAGCCGTATCGCTATAACAGATAGATCAAGAAGTTAATAAATTTACACACAGTTGTAAATCAGTAGACTGAAACCTAAGATTATGCACTTTGTGACTGCTAAATATGTCAGATAAGTGGTCTGTCAATATATGAGAGAATTTTTTAGGCTTTTAAATTATTTTCAATATGAATTATTTGTGTTGTGAATAATGCATTCTTTTATTTTCTATTTGTATTGATCTGGCCATTTCTATTTATGTTGTTACTCAAGAAAGTAGTGTTAGAAAGTTTAAAATGTGCAATCTGTACTGCAGTTCTAAATTTTGGATTGGTTTGAGCTAGGATCTTCACAAATCTTGCTGACTATAGTTAGTGTTCCTAAGAAATTTTGAGTTAAATGGAATATACCTGTAGTTTTGATTAGTGTTTAATAGATCCCACAGCTGCAATTGATTCCTTTTTGTCCTAGTGAGCAGACACTTGGGATTACTAATGCAAAAGCCTACCTGCTGTAAGAGAATGCATACTGCTGATGTTAAACCTGGTTTAGGGAACCCTGGAAGGCTGGACTCTTGCTGTCTTCCCTCTCATGCCCCCTAGCTGATGCTTCTGTACTGTACCTCAACTACCTGCAGTTCTTTGCCCACAGACCTAATGCACACATATGAGCTAGGGATAACTGTAACTGGGGAATACTACCTAATTTACATTTATCATATTTAACAACTCTGTGAATAGAATTTGCTGTAATTAAAAATCAGTGTTAGCTCTTCTAGCCATAAAATCATCCTTATGAAAAAAAAGATCTTTATGTATTGTGAAGATACCTCTACCTGTTTTACATAGGCCTGTTCTCTTCAGTGCAGGGACCATTCATTAAGCACCTACTATGTGCTAAGTACTTTGCTAAGCTTCTGTGCTTGTTTGTAAGAGATGGGGATAGTGGGACAAAGATAACAAACTTAGAGTCTACTGGGGAAAGAGACACAAACGTAATTTGAATGTAGGATAATGTGGGAACCTAAAACAGTGATATTGAGCTAAAGCTGGGGATTTCAGAGAAAGGTGTGATCTTGAATGATGAGTAACCAGGTAAATAAAGATGGGAAGAACGTTTCAGGTGGAAGGAATTGTGTACATAAAGGCACAGTGGTGTGACTTGATAAACGTTAGAACTCCTGACTTCTAAAGACAAGACCAGACAGCTAAGATGTGGGTTGTTAGCATTTATCTTCCCAAGGACCTTGTGCTTTAGTCCTAGAACAGTGGGAAGCCATTGAGGGCTCTTAAACATGGGCATGGCATGATCTGGGACTTTGGGTTGAATTTCAGACAAAACAGACTTTGGCCAATGTAGGGAAAATTATTCCTCTTCAAAGTTTTAAGATTTGTGGAGATAAAAGTTTCCTGGCTGAATAATCCAGGAGTCACTGAGCAAGAGAATACACAATATTGATTTGCAAATATAAAAGGAGCCAGTACTGAACAATGGTTCAAAACTGGGCTTTTGAATGGGCAGACTTTGTTTCCCATTGGGTCACTTTACTAGCAAAAGGAGACCTTGAGCACGCTAGGTACCCAAGCTCTTCTGAGCCTGTTTTCTCATTTATAAAACCAGCGTCTTAGTTAAACCTACCACAGCAGAGTTGTGAGGGGAAAATTACGAGTGCCTGAACTAGTAGTAAGTGTTCTGCTCTGTAAAAGGGAGTAGTTATTTGGTTGGGATAAGGGCCCATCGAGTAGCTCAGCTCTGCTCCAAACCTGAAGCCTACCTAACCCACTCTAGAGGGAAGAGAATCAGGGGGGCTGTGTGCCTTTCCTCCTCCCAACTCCCGGATGCAGCGGGAGCCTGCGCCCCTCGGAGTGGTGCTCTCCAGTCGCCCAAAGGGCCCGCCAGGGATCCGCCTAAATTGGGGCGGGGAGGGCTGGGGGAAGTTAGACGCGCGGGGAAGAGGAGACGCCGAGCCCGGGCCCCAGAAGCTCGGTGGTGAAACTTTCTGACGCCTATTTAAAGTCACGGGGCTCGCCCGCCCCCGGGAGGGAACCCGAGCCGCCCCGCCGGTACAGGGCAGGGCCGGGCTGGGCCGGAGGCGCCGTCAGAGGGAGAACACCAGGCGCGGCGCGGGCGGTTCCGGCTCCAGCTCCGGCCCGGGAGAGGCGCGATGGCTAGCAGCGAGAGCAGCCACGCCGCGGACAGCGCCCTGGGCTCCGACGCGGACGAGGAGGCGACCCGGGGGCCGGACACTGAGGAGGAGTCGGGGGGCGAGGAGGACGGGACGGCCGCTGAGTCGGACTCGGAGCCGGAGCCGGAGCCGGACGCCAGGTAGCGTGGGCCCCTCGCTCCGGGCCCGCAGCCAGACGCGCGCCGCCCGGGCCGGGAGGGCAGCAGCGGGGCTGGGCGGGTGCTGCGCGGGGGAAACGCCGCACCCTTCCTTTCCCTCTTTTTAAGCGCTGGGGTTCATTTCCCTCGAGCTAAGCACTTTCTCTCTGGGGGCGCTGCCTTGTGAAGAACTTGAAGGTGCAGGTGCTTGCTGTCAGCTGGAGTGACAGGCCCGGCTGGAGCAGCAAAGTTCATCCCTCCCCATCCCCCCTTCCTCCCTCACTACCACCCCTCCCCCCCTCACTACCACCCCCTCCCCCCAGCCGGCTCCTTGTGACTTGGTGCTGCTCTTGTTTATTCCTGGGGATTTACTTCGGGTCCTGCCGAACTGCAGAGTTGTGCAGAAATGCTTACATTTGGTCCAAAGCCTAGGAACAATCTTGAAAGCCTGAGCCAGAGGAGAAGAGGGTATGGGGTGGGGTGGAGGCCGAGAAGCCGCTCTGGAAACTTCAAAGGACTGAAAGTCTCCTGGATGCCCAGCACTGGCCTAGGTTGCTAGAAGAGGACTTAATTTTGGTACAAACGCCCATACACTCTTTGGAGAAAAGAAGCATGAATTTCAGTCACCCCTGTTATTAAAATTCTGCTTTTTTTTTTTTTTTTTGGTTTCAAACATCAACATTACATGTGAATACAATTAGGTAATAACTATACACAAATATGGGTCTCCCTGCCTCCCTTCTTTCTTGTAGGCCCTAAAATGAGAATAGCAGGAATCATCTCCTCTCGATTTGGATTTGTTTTTACCTTTCCTTGTTCTCTTTGAGTATGGGGATGGGGGTAAGGTGTTTGTTTTTAGTTTTAGATTTTTTGTTTGTTTTTCGGTTTGTTAGTCAGTTGTGTCCCTTCCTAAATCTATTAATGTCAGTAGAAAGGCTTTGTAGGTGACAGATGGTTGTGCAGCACTGCAGAGCGCCCATCTTACCCAAAGTTAAACGTGCCGCCCAACCAAAGACAGCAGAGCTGAAGCTGAAACAGCCCACAGAGGGGCATTGATTAGGGTGAACTGTCAGTCAGATAAGTCTGGAATATCGGTCACATATTTACCAAGTGGGGAGCAGGCACAGTCCCTGCCCTCAAAGACTTTGTGGAAGAAGTTAGGAAGCAATATGGGGACCATGAGACAATGTGCTGAATACACGAGAGGGGAGGGAAGGACAGACCATGGTACTGTGGAAGGTCAGAAGAGTGTGTAGATCTGCGGCTGTCTTCAAAAGTAGTGGGCATGACTTAGGCCCTGGAGAATGGGCAAGAATTGCAGAAAGGAGACGCAGAAGAGAAGGCACCTGTGGGAGACGGAACAGGAGTAGGGACCTGTGATTCCTGGGCAATACTGAGAAGGGGAAGTCTGTCAATCCAACCTTTTCCCTTAATGGCATCCAGAATCCTCATATCCTTTTGCCCAAGCAAAATTTGCACCCCTGCCACCCAAGAATCTGAAAACTCGTTTACTCTAAAATGTGAGCAGCTGATAGAGATTCAAAATACCACTTTGGGGTTGTGTTGCCCTTTGCCAAAGGTCAAGATCTTCAGGTAAAGGCATGATTTATCTGCAGTAAACGTCAGCCTGCTCTGACTACAGATGATAAGGTGGACACCAGGCCAAGCGACGGAATGTAGAGTGGAGGGAGACATGGGGGAAGAGGTAGATGGTGGTGGTGGAGGCCTTGAAAACCATCCCATTTAAAAAATTTTGGATTTCATGACATGGGTAACAAGAAATCAGTAAATAACAACAATAACAGTAAATCCTTCTGGAGAGGATTTAGGAGAACAGATTGGTGTCATTGAGAAAGGAGACTGACAGGCAGATGGGAAAGTTGTGTTTGGGGAGGGCTCAGAGCAGAGAGGCAGCAGCGGAGAGAAGGACGGGAGATGTGTAGGGATTGCTCCCTGGTGGGGCAAGGGGAAGGGAGGTGGCAGCTGTAGGCTCTTTCAGGAGAGAGGTTTCTGTTGGCAGGAACTCCTCTGGGAACTGGGAGTTCCTGAATGTCTTCTAACCTCAAAGTGTGATCAGAAACCAAACCGTTTTGGTGGGCGTGAGTTTACAAATATGGCCTAAAGTTCTTCTTTCTTCTGAGACTAGAGGTGAGAGCTTCGAATGTTCTCTAATTTATGGGAAGGAAGAATGATGAGACGTTCTTCCCCTCAGCTCCTCCATCCAAGTTTTACAGTTAAAAGAGGGCTCACTCCGTGCCAGGCTCAGTTCTCGTTTTAAACCCTTCCAGCAACGCTGTGAGGTAACTGTCCTGTTATACGTGAGGAAACCGAGACTTTACATAATTTACTGAGGGTATACGGCAAGTAGATGTAAGAACCAAGATTTGAGCCTCGGTCTGTTTACTCCCAGCCACTGCTAGACTTCCACACCTCCCTTCTTTTGGAGGAAAGACCCTTTCTTACTGTAGGGGAAACTTGAATGGCTCCAACTAACTTCTATATGGAAGGGTTATTGGAGGAAAGGGGAAGACCTTTTATTCACTATTCTGAATAATAATGGGAGTTTTCCCCTTCTTGAATGGAAAAGTTGTCTCTGTGTTTCCTCAAAGATCAGAACTATTTGCAGAAGTTGAATTACAGACTGATTTTTTTTTTAATTGAGAGGCACATGAAAGTAACTGAATAGAAATAGCTTAAGTAATAATAACAGAATGATTGATTATGGCATCTCTTTTGGTATTATTAAGCCATTATTAAAATGTTATTTATGAAGATTTCTAACATTATGGGAAGTGCATATATTGAATTTGAAAACAAGTTCATTTTATAATTTAGAATGATCTCACTATAAAATAAAGTATGTATTGGAAAAAGGCTTAAAAGGTTAATAAAGCTTAGCATAATAAAGGTTATAGTAACTTTTATTAACCTTAAGGTTAAAAAAAGGTTAATAGTGGTTGTCTCTGAGTGATGGGATAATGGTCGACTAAACTTTTTTCTTTATTTTTTGTTTTTTCTATAATGAACAGACCGTGCACTTTATTATCAGAAAAAAACTTCACTTTTAAAAACTCAAAAGGTACAAAGTGTCATCTGCTTGTGCATCTTTTCTTTGTTCTTCCAGCAATAATATATAGAATTATCTATAGCCACCTTTCTGAATCAAGGAAAAAAATCACCTTTAATTGTAAAGTGCAGGGAAGCTCACCATTATACATGCCAGTATTTGTATTAGATTAGAGAACTACCCTTCTGATGTATCATTCAGTGATATGAATATCATTGGCATGAAGAGGCCTGAGTGGCAACCCTGTTTGCCATTCCATCATGGGCAAATTCCCCATCCTCTCTGAGCTCCATATTTCTCATCTCTAAATCAGGATAATTTTACAAATTTATAAAAAGGAATGATTAGTGATAATTCCTAATTCATAGGTTGTCATAGGATTAAATAAACTATGTGAATATGTGTAAGAGTGCTTGGCCTTTAGTAGGTTACCGGTAAGTTTTAATTTCTTTACATCCCTTCAGATGAATCATTACTAGCAGCCAAGCTACCTTCTGCCCACCATTCATCAATGAGGGGAGAGTGACGTCTCCATTTTCAGTATGAGAAATGGTCCTATTCCACTTTGGCTTTCCTGTATTCCTTCATTCACTAAACATTCATGGAATGCCTACTAATTGCCAAGGACCATGCTGGGGATACAAACATTACTAAGACTCCATTACTGTCCTCAAGATAGTCACATTCTAGGTGGAGAAACAGAAAAATGTAATTATGTCATTAACTGTTATAAGAGATTTAAGGAAGAAAAGGTCTGTATGAAACACCTCAAAGTAGGCAGGAAGTCCTGGGGTCTATCCTGTCTGGAAGGATGGGGGAAGACTTCATCCAGGGCCTTTGGAGCAGGGTCTTCAATCATAATGAAGTGCCCAGAGGGCTCATTGTTTGTGGATACAAGAAAAAGATTTTCATGTTGCTAAAACTTAATACAAAAGTTGTATGTAAAAAGCATCTCTATAAAACCTGCAGGATTTGAGAGCTGGGAGAGGCTATAGAAACATCTTTTCCCAACCAATCCTTTTACAGATTCAGCAACTGAGTGTCAGGGGACGTTTGTTCAAAGTCACACAACTTTTTAGCGGTAGAATTAGGACTAGATCCCAGTGTCTGGACTCCAATCTATGTTCATTTGTTTATTCATTCAACAACTACTTATTGAACTCCTACTATGTGTCAGGCACTTTCTAGGCACAAAGGATACAGCAGTGAACAAAATTAACCAAGTCCCTGCCCTCCTGGGAGTGGCTTTCCAGGTTGGGGAGACAAACAAACAAATATGTAGTATGTCAGGTGGCAATCAGTGATATGAGGACAAGTACAGCAGATAGGGATTATACTGTTTTGGATCAGGTGGTGAAGAAAGCCTCTGTGATGAGGTGACATTTGAGCAGAGACTGAAGGAATGAGTATTCTAGGCAAAGAGGAGAGCTGGTGCAAGGGCACTGAGGCAGGACTGTGTGTGGCTTATTTGAGGAACACAAGGAGGTCAGGTTTCGAGAGCAAATAAGGGAGAGTGATGGGAAACGAGTCTAAGAAGTGGGTGGGTTGCAAATCATATAGGATTTTGCAGGCCGTGGTAAGGGCTTCCGATTGTATTCAGAGTAAAATAGGAAGTTGGGTTCTGCCTACCATACCACTCAGGGTTAAAAAAAGAAAAGAAAACCATGGTGATTGCATTATCCCATTAAATAGTAAGCGCCTATACTCTCGTATACTCATTGAACACCTATTGCGTGCCCAACACTGTACTAAATGTTTCAAGCTTATAGTCTCCTGTATGGAGGAAGATACGTAAATAGACATCCATGATTTTTGTATTTTTCTGACTGTAGTCCAGCGAAGCCTGACTCTTTTGGTCTTTCCCACAGATCACTTGGAAATTTTTCAGAATTTTTGTTTTGGATCTTTTCTGTTGGTCAATTTTATTTTATTTTTTCTTTTTAAATTTATTTATTTATTTATTTATTTATTTTTGGCTGTGTTGGGTCTTCGTTTCTGTGCGAGGGCTTTCTCTAGTTGCGGCGAGCGGGGCCCACTCTTCATCGCGGTGCACGGGCCTCTCACTGTCGCAGCCTCTCTTGTTGCAGGGCACAGGCTCCAGACGCTCAGGCTCAGTAGTTGTGGCTCATGGGCCTAGTTGCTCCGTGGCATGTGGAATCTTCCCAGACCAGGGCTCGAACCCGTGTCCCCTGCATTGGCAGGCAGATTCTCAACCACTGCGCCACCAAGGAAGCCCCTGTTGGTCAATTTTAATTTCTCTGTTTAAGCACAGAGGTTTTTGCTACAACAGTGCCCAAATCTTAAAAATCATGTTCATTTGCAGCTTTGCCAGTGCCTGTATAAAAAAGGTCTGCCTAAGCTGATAGAATTAAACTTATTAGTGACATTTACGTTTAATCATTGTAAGAAAGAAACCTCTTGGAAGGTGAGGGGAGTTGGTAAGTGGTTTCTGTTATCAGTATGGAGCACTATGTTGCCATATGTCTATTTATATGATGTCTCCCACTTCTGTGCTTACCTAGGTGTTTTGACAAGGGTGTTATTTGAGACAGCCCTCTTCTGAGGTCAGTGGAAAAAGCTGAGATGGGAGGGGTGACTGCTTAGGATGCCAGAGACTGAGGGAGGAGAGAAGATAAAGCAGAGGCTCTTGGAGCCAGGAATTGAAGGGCTATTTAAGTGTTGGCTGCATGGGTATTACATGCCCTTGGTGAGACTTTTGACTCCGTATAGGGGACTACAGCAAGAGTTGGATTTTTTTTCTTTAAAACAGCAAACCTACCAAAATGTGGGACATATTAACTGATAGAATTTTGCCAAAAAAAAAAAGTGTCTTATATTCCCTGGATATTCTGAACCTAGGCTCAATGAAAGCCTTGACTCAATTCGTACAATATAACCAAATTCCCCTTCCTTCCTACCAAAAGAGAGAATCAGATATAAGAGACTGGGTGTGGTTTGTACCTGAAATAGTAATCTTTGATTTAGCCCAGTATTATCCAATATTTCTATTGGATAATAAAATAATTACAGTGTGAACCACATATATAATTTATAATTTTCTAACAGCTACATTAAAAAAGTAAAAAGAAACAGGTGAAATTAATTTTAATAATATGTTTATTTAACTCAATATCCAAAGTATTATCATTTCAACATATGATCAATATAAAACTATTAATGGGATATTTTACTTTTTAAAAAAATTTTATTTATTTATTTATGGCTGTGTTGGGTCTTCGTTTCTGTGCGAGGGCTTTCTCCAGTTGTGGCAAGCGGGGACCACTCTTCATCGCGGTGCGCGGGCCTCTCACTATCGCGGCCTCTCTTGTTGCGCAGCACAGGCTCCAGACGCGCAGGCTCAGTAGTTGTGGCTCACGGGCCTAGTTGCTCCGCGGCATGTGGGATCCTCCCAGACCAGGGCTCCAACCCGTGTCCCCTGCATTGGCAGGCAGATTCTCAACCACTGCGCCACCAGGGAAGCCCCAACTTTTTTGTGTGCAAAGTCTTTGAAATTTGATGTGTGTTTTACATTTACAGTACGTCTCAATTCTTCTTCCCCACCCCCAGGCTACATTTCAAGTGCTCAATAGCCTCATGTGGCTAGTGGCTACCATATTGGACAATACAGGCCTGATAATACCTAGAAATCCATTAACTTCACTGGAATGCAGAGAACTGTTCCACTGATAATGAGTTCTATATGCTTGGCCCTATGCAAGGCACCAGAGACATAAGGGTGGTTGGATGGCACAGTTCCTTCTTAAGGAGCTCACAGCCTGGTGAGGGGAAGCAGTTAACTCCAACATAATGTCATAGCACTATATTAAGGATATTAACAAGGGAACAGAGAAAAGAAGTATATTCTTCTTAAAATGAAATTTAGAAAGATTTTGCAGAGGTGATACTCCAGCTGGGCAGAAAGATATTCCAGACACAATATGTGATTAGATATTCTTTAGTTCCTGGTTCCAGCTCTTGTGCTAATTACTGCTCTGTTTAAGCTTTCTTTTTCTCATCCAGAATCACTCAGGATTTCCAGGACTGGGAATATTTGTTGAATTAATAAGTGAATGGCATGAATAAATGAGTGAATGAATGAGCAGGTGAATGTCAAGTCATCCAGATTCCCTTGAGAAGCAAATTTAGTTGGGATGTTGAACCTGTTAGATTAGGTAGAATTTCATTAGTTGCTGACCATTCATTTTCCAGGGATTGACAATAGCCAGGGACTCTGGAAACACAATAGCTCGGAGGGGACAGTGATAAGTACTGAGGGATTTTTCAATTAGGATGTCTGTGGTTATCATTCCCACCTTCTGTGACTCATTGGGAAGCCTCCCCTAGACTGACCCTTGAGGCGGATCATAGATGGACAGATAAGAATAGGCTTTGCATTTTGCCCAGAGAAAAGTCCTCTATTAAGGCAACTGGAGTGTATTCAGTTCCAAAACTCTACATCCTAGTCTGATAAAATCCAAGATATGTGGGAGGGTTAATTGATGCTACCAAACTCTAAATGCTCAAAGCCCTCTCCTGGAGCCATTACTATGCTTTCTTAGTTTGGGTACACTTCTCTTTAAAAAAAAATCCACAGCTAAACAGAAATTTTCATCACAAATTTCCTCTTATTGGCTGAGTTCACTAGGGCGCTTAAAATTGTTGATTTGTAAATAAAATGAATTTCCTCCTGTTATGACGTCATTAAATTAACATTTATTAAGTGGAACATAGGGTGCCGGATGGTGAGCATGAGCAGCAGTTCAACAAAAGACCACAAGAGAAATTGAACTAGAGAAGGTTACTACTCACAAGTCCTGGAGGAAATGCACGGCGTACCTCAAGGGGCCATACAGGGAGGTCAAGGCAGAGTGAGTACAGGCAAAGGGAGAGGCAGAACCTGGCACACATGCCTTTATTAGGGTCTATGTGTGGAATTCTTGGGGGTTCTTGGGCTAAGTCTGGATCAGTCAATTCAAACCAAAATGCATGGGATTTTGGTAAACTTCACAGCGGTCTTATCTAAGGGGCGCACAAGGGGAAGACGATGGAAGGTGAGGGAGACTATTGATCACAAAAACTGCTGGGGAAGTCATATCAGGAGCTTACTATGAGGACTGTCTCTGGGACATGTTCTTGCATGAGGAGGCTGGTGTCAGTTTAAGGCCCCTGCAGGCCACTTGGTCCAACAAAATGAATGCCAGAGCAGCAATGCCACCATGTTGCTTAGCTAAATTCGAGACACCTCCAATTTCAGAAATGTACCTACTAAAAGAAAAGAGGCTCATTCATTCAACAAATATTTGTTGAGGGCCTACTGTGTGCGAAACAAAGTAAATTGAATCTAGAATGAGTGAAGAAAACAGAGTTCCTAATCTTTAGAGTTTAGTCTCTGGAGAGGGCAGGCATTAAACAAATAATCTCACAAGTAATTAGTTGAAGCAAATGCATTGGGGAGATGAATTGGGCCTGGGGAGCAGAGGCAGGGTTCTGCTAGGATCCCGGTCCTTCAAGCCCCAGTCTCTGAAGCCTCCTTGCTCCTTCCTCTAGGAGTTTTCTGTCAGTCTCCATGTCATCTTGCTAGCAACTTCTCAGTCTGCCTACAACAGGAGGTTTCACTGTCCTGTGGTCCAAATATTGCTGGAAGGCCTGGCTGCTGATGACACTTATCCTAGACAGGACTTTAGCATCATCTCCCTGACCTGTTTATGCTTCTGATGAGTGGACAGAGACCCAGAGAAGGAAGGGAAACCGACATCAACTCAAGGACTAGCTAGTCTATTCCAAGCATGGTCACTTGTTAGTTTGGTTTATTTTCACAATAGCTCTATGATATATGCATTGTTTTCATTCCCATTTTATGGGAGAGAAAATGGAGACTTAGCAATCTTGAGTAATTTACCTAATGTCAGATGGCTAGGAAGTATGCTAGGATTCTAACCCTAGTCTAATGGCAGAGCCAGTCCTGGAACACTCATGAGTTCTGGGCTCATCACCAGATCTAACACACATCTGGTGTTTATTAGCCAATTTCTTTCTTTTTTTGAGCGTAAATTTACTTTTAAAAAACAATTATTTTGATTTATTTCTGATTTTAAAAGCAAAACATAAAAGCCCCAGACAATCTATGTAGTAGCTAATCCTGACCAGCACCTCAGCTATATTAAGTTTCCTAATGTGTAATAGGGAGAGTAGGTCTTATGTTTAAAAATAGATGGTAGAAAAAAAAAAAAAGGTGTTAGGCAATCCTGTGTGCTTGAATTTTAATAAGGTCAAACATAGCAACACCAAAATAACTTCTCTGCATGCTCTATGGGATCATATGATAAATGTTCAATAGGTATTTACTTATAATATCTATAAAATTCAGATCCTCTGTTTAAAAGACGGAATTTGTATGATTTAGCATGGTACACTCTGAAGTTTTCATATCTAGTATTTTTTTTTTTTTTTTAAAGAGAGAATGAAGAGAAGAGAGTGTGATAACAGTCTGTCTCTTCTTAGAGTTTTGGAATGTCCAAGAAGGACAGTTTTGGAATGTCCAGTAAAGTCTCTCTTTATCTAGCACCATTTTGGGCATAAACCAGATTACAATGCAAAAACACTTGATAGGATTGAAAAGACCTGGGTTATCATCCTGGCTCTACCATTTACCAACTGTGTGACTTGGGGCAAGATAGCCTCTCTGCATCTTTACCATGGCTTCCAAGGCCGTACCTGACCTGATTACTTCTCAGCTCATCTCATACCCTTCCTCTACTACATTCCAGCCACACTGGCTTTTTTCTGAACCTCCTGTGTGCTGTGCTAAGCCTGTCCCTGCATCCAGGTCTTCGCTCTTGCTGTTTTCTCTCCCTGGAACACTTTTTCCCCAAATCCACCCTTCACGTTTTGGTGGAAATGCCACTTTCTTAAAGAGGCTTTCTGCAACCATCCTGCCTAATGGGCTTTCTTCACATCTTTCACTATTGCATTGTTCACTGTTTCACATTCCTCTTCATGGAACCTATCACTATCTGAAATGGTATCTTTTTGTGTATTTATTGTTTATTGCCACCACTAGAGTGGAAGATGCATGAGGGCGGGGGCCTTGCTTCTCTTCTCTGCTACATCTCCAGCAGCTAGAACACAGTGTCAGGCACACAGTAGGTGCTTAAGAAATGGTTAAGTGCGTAAGTGGTTGGATTGCAACACAAAATGTTTCATTCTAGGATCTCAGGTTTCCTTCTCTCAGATCAATACCACTCTTCAACACCTTGTTCTTAGGGACCAAAGCAAGGACATGGAGAATGAGAACTGAAAGTGGTCTTTGAATTTGGAAAATGCAAGTCAACAGAGAGAGATTAATGACATTGAAATGTAAATGCCTTTGAGAAGGTTAATAGCTTAAACCTATCAGCATCTGTTTTAGGTTGAATTCCCTTTGGAACAAATCCCTTCAAATATAGGCTCTAAGAGACTCTCCTGGGAGAAGAGGGGATGTGGAAGGGGAAATGAGTGCTTAGAAGAGGAGTGAGAGGGCACTAAGGGCAGACTGGCACTATAGCTGCACCCCTATCTATGCTGCACAGAGGAGGGAGCTAAGGGTATTACCTAGGAAACTGCAGAAAACAACTTTCTCCAAACCCTTGGCCTCAGATCACTAACAGCCCTGGGAGGCAGTGATATTCTTATTTCCTTGACTTCTTAGAGAATCCAAGATACAAAAGAGGCATGGGGGTGGGGAGAAAGCATACACAAAGTTAACAG